>NC_080022.1:34452500-35077500 GCF_030020395.1 Manis pentadactyla | reverse complement strand
ATATATATTTAGGATTACTATGCTTCTTGGTGGATTTACCCTTTCATTATTATGTATGTACCTCTCTGTCTCTGGTAAATTTTTTTTTTTTTGCTCTGAAGCCTACTTTTTTGTTATTAATATACTACTCCTGTGTTCCTTTGATTAGTGTTTTCATGATATATCTTTTCTATCTTCTTACTTTCAGCCTACCTACATTATTTTATTTGAAGTGAGACAGTAGGTAGTTGGGTTAGTATGGATTTATTTTCATTTGTCCTGTTTAGATTTTATTGTGATTTGGTGTCTTTCATCAGTTCTTGAAAATTCTCAGCCATTGTCTCTTTAATGGTGCTGCTGCCCTAGTCCTTCTCTTCTCTTTGTCTCTATTAGATGTTCTCACTAGGTCCTCAGTCTCATGCCCTCTTTTCTGTATTTTTCATCTGTTTGACTGTTGTGGGTAAAGTTGTCATATTTCCAGAATTTCTTGCCTGGCTTTAGTGCATCTCCATATGAATAGGTGTCTCAAGGGGTGGAGAGAAATAGTCCATCTCCATATCAATAGGTGATTATAAAAGGGGTGGAGAGAAAATGCGTATCTGGACTAGAGAGGTGTTGGTGGGGTCCTTTTGCAGCAGAGTCAAGAAAGACACAGACCAGTAGAAGTAGATGACTGCTTGTAAGCAATAAATGGGTTTCTCCCACTTTATTTCTCCCTTTGACTGATTTTGGCTTCAAAGGTTATTTACCCTGGGCTGGGAACATATTTTTTCCCCCAGAGTTACAACTGTGAATTCTGAATCATCTCTTCTTTCCTTTCTCCCAGGTTACTAATTTTCTCTTCACCTGTGTCTACTCTGCTATTAAACGTGTCCATTAGGTAATGACTTCTGCTATTGTATTTTTTTTATTTTGGTATCATTAATCTACAGTTACATGAGGAGCATTATGTTTACTAGACTCCCCCCACCACCAAGTCCCCCCCACATACCCCATTACAGTCACTGTCCATCAGTGTAGTAAGATGCTATAGAATCACTACTTGTCTTCTCTGTGTTGTACAGCCCTCCCTGTCCCCCCAACCTACATTATGTCTGCTAACAGTAATGCCCCCCTTTCCCCCCCTTATTCCTCCCTTCACACCCATCCTCCCGAGTCCTTTTCCCTTTGGTAACTGTTGGTCCATTCTTGGGTTCTGTGAGTCTGCAGCTGTTTTGTTCCTTCAGTTTTTTCTTTGTTCTTGTACTCCACAGATGAGTGAAGTCATTTGGTATTTGTCTTTCTCTGCCTGGCTTATTTCACTGAGCACAATACCCTCTAGCTCCATCCATGTTGTTGTAAATCGGAGGATTTGTTTTCTTCTTATGGCTGAATAACATTCCATTGTGTATACACATCTTCTTTATCCATTCATCTACTGATGGACACTTAGGTTGCTTCCATTTCTTGGCTATTGTAAATAGTGCTGCAATAAACATAGGGTGCATATGTCTTTTTCAAACTGGACTGCTGCATTTTTAGGGTAAATTCCTAGGAGTGGAATTCCTGGGTCAAATGGTATTTCTTTTTTTTTTTTTTTTTTTTTAATAATTATTTTTTATTGAAGGGTAGTTGACACACAGTATTACATTACATGAGTTTCAAGTGTACAACACAGTGGTAGAGCATTTATATACATAATTCTAGGTTCCAGCTATCACCCTACCAGGCTGTTACAATATCTTGACTATATTCCTTATGCTATACATTACATCCCGGTTACTAATTTATTTTACCATTGGAAGTCTGTCCTTTTTTTTTTTTTTTTTGTGAGGGCATCTCTCATATTTATTGATCAAATGGTTGTTAACGACAATAAAATTCTGTATAGGGGAGTCAATGCTCAATGCACAATCATTATTCCACCCCAAGCCTAATTTTTGTCAGTCTCCAATCTTCTGAGGCATAACAAACAAGTTTTTACATGTAGAACAAATTCTTACATAATGAATAAGTTACATAGTGAACAGTACAAGGGCAGTCATCACAGAAACTTTCGGTTTTGCTCATGCATTATGGACTATAAACAGTCAGTTCAAATATGAATACTCATTTGGTTTTTATACTTGATTTATATGTGGATACCACATTTCTCTCTTTATTATTATTATTTTTAATAAAATGCTGTAGTGGTAGGTAGATACAAGATAAAGGTAGAAAACATAGTTTAGTGTTGTAAGAGAGCACATGTAGATGATCAGGTGTGTGCCTGTAGACTATGTGTTAATCCAAGCTAGACCAGGGCAATAAAACATCCACGTATGCAGAAGATTTCTCTCAGAACGGGGGGGTGAGGTTCTAAGCCTCACCTCTGTTGATCCCCAATTTCTCACCTGATGGCCCCCCTGCGACTGTGCCTGTCTTAGGTTGTTCCTCCCTTGAGGAATCTTACCCGTCTCTGGCTAACCAGTCATCTTCCGGGGCCATACAGGGAAATGTGAAGTTGGTAAGTGAGAGAGAAGCCTTATTGTTTGAAAAAGTTAGCTTTTTACTTCTTTGCATATTTATGCCCTGTGGCTTCTATGCCCAGCATTTGTCTTGAGGTATCTTTACCACTTGGAAGAATTATGATACTCGGTAAATTTGATATGAGGCACGAATTCTATTTAAGGGTTGTAATTAGGAAGGAAGAAGAAAAGCTATAGAAGTAGCAGGCGGAAGAAAACATGGGAAGATTGATTATTTCTTTGATATATCTTCTTGTAGAGTAACTTCAGCATGTATAGGTTTTAAGCTACTACTTAAATTGCACACACACATTAACATAATAGGAGTATAGTTACATAACCAAAGCATATCTGTAATTACCAGCCATCTGCAGTGAAACCAAGAAAACCAGTTAGGCACCTTAGGCATTTGTGAAAACTTATCTATGATATGGTGGACATTGTCCAAATGAACTTGAACAGTCTGAGAGAAATCAGACAAATTAAAACAACCCATTCCTGGGGACTGTTCACATGCCATATGTTCTTTTAACAATAAATAGTTTGTAGTTGTAAGACTTTGGAGCGCTACAATTTGCACTTCTCCAAATTCTTGGTTGAGTTCCAACAGTATAGATCCAGTCCAATTTTGTTGTTTTACTGTATGCACAGGCCAGCTTAGATATCTCCTTCCTCATTCCCATGGCAGGTCCAGGAACTGGTGGGATGAGTGCATCTACAGCTGTAGCAGTGCGTGGATCTTTGTTGGGGTTTTTTGATGATCATCTTCTGGCATGAGTCTTCCAGAGGGTGCAGATGTTGGAAGTTCTTTTTCATATCGTATCTTAGTTCATTTTCGGGGTAGCCCAATTAGGCTTTGATCCTCTGTGTAAACACAAACAGACCCTTTGCCTACACTTTTATATGCCCTTTATACCCTTGTGTAGAACTCGTTGGAGGTTACCACACAGGAACTGCCCTTTTTTTTTTTTTTTTTTTTGCTATCACTAATCTACACTTACATGACGAATATTATGTTTACTAGGCTCTCCTCTATACCAGGTCTCCCCTATAAACCCCTTTACAGTCACTGTCCATCAGCATAGCAAAATGTTGTAGAATCACTACTTGCCTTCTCTGTGTTGTACAGCCCTCCCTTTTCTCCTACCCCCCCATGCATGTTAATCTTAATACCCCCCTACTTCTCCCACCCCCTTATCCCTCCCTACCCACCCATCCTCCCCAGTCCCTTTCCCTTTGGTACCTGTTAGTCCGTTGTTGAGTTCTGTGATTCTGCTGCTGTTTTGTTCCTTCAGTTTTTCCTTTGTTCTTATATTCCACAGATAAGTGAAATCATTTGGTATTTCTCTTTCTCCGCTTGGCTTGTTTCACTGAGCATAATACCCTCCAGCTCCATCCATGTTGCTGCAAATGATTGGATTTGCCCTTTTCTTATAGCTGAGTAGTATTCCATTGTGTATATGTACCACATCTTCTTTATCCATTCATCTATTGATGGACATTTAGGTTGCTTCCAATTCTTGGCTATTGTAAATAGTGCTGCAATAAACATAGGGGTGCATCTGTCTTTCTCAAACTTGATTGCTGCATTCTTAGGGTAAATTCCTAGGAGTGCAATTCCTGGGTCAAATGGTAAGTCTGTTTTGAGCATTTTGATGTACCTCCATACTGCTTTCCACAATGGTTGAACTAACTTACATTCCCACCAGCAGTGTAGGAGGGTTCCCCTTTCTCCACAGCCTCGCCAACATTTGTTGTTGTTTGTCTTTTGGATGGCAGCCATCCTCACTGGTGTGAGGTGATACCTCATTGTAGTTTTAATTTGCATTTCTCTGATAATTAGCGATGTGGAGCATCTTTTCATGTGTCTGTTGGCCATCTGTATTTCTTTTTTGGAGAACTGTCTGTTCAGTTCCTCTGCCCATTTTTTAATTGGGTTATTTGTTTTTTGTTTGTTGAGGCGTGAGAGCTCCTTATATATTCTGGACGTCAAGCCTTTATCGGATGTGTCATTTTCAAATATATTCTCCCATACTGTAGGGATCCTTCTTGTTCTATTGATGGTGTCTTTTGCTGTACAGAAGCTTTTCAGCTTAATATAGTCCCACTTACTCATTTTTGCTGTTGTTTTCCTTGCCCGGGGAGATATGTTCAAGAAGAGGTCACTCATGTTTATGTCTAAGAGGTTTTCGCCTATGTTTTCTTCCAAGAGTTTAATGGTTTCATGGCTTACATTCAGGTCTTTGATCCATTTTGAGTTTACTTTTGTATATGGGGTTAGACAATGGTCCAGTTTCATTCTCCTACGTGTAGCTGTCCAGTTTTGCCAGCACCACCTGTTGAAGAGACTGTCATTTCGCCATTGTATGTCCATGGCTCCTTTATCAAATATTAATTGACCATATATGTCTGGGTTAATGTCTGGATTCTCTAGTCTGTTCCATTGGTCTGTGTCTCTGCTCTTGTGCCAGTACCAAATTGTCTTGATTACTATGGCTTTATAGTAGAGCTTGAAGTTGGGGAGTGAGATCCCCCCTACTTTATTCTTCTTTCTCAGGATTGCTTTGGCTATTCGGGGTCTTTGGTGTTTCCATATGAATTTTTGAATTATTTGTTCCAGTTCATTGAAGAATGTTGCTGGTAGTTTCATAGGGATTGCATCAAATCTGTATATTGCTTTGGGCAGGATGGCCATTTTAACGATATTAATTCTTCCTAGCCACGAGCATGGGATGAGTTTCCATCTGTTAGTGTCCCCTTTAATTTCTCTTAAGAGTGACTTGTAGTTTTCAGAGTATAAGTCTTTCACTTCTTTGGTTAGGTTTATTCCTAGGTATTTTATTTTTTTTGATGCAATTGTGAATGGAGTTGTTTTCCTGATTTCTCTCTCTGTTGGTTCATTGTTAGTATATAGGAAAGCCACAGATTTCTGTGTGTTGATTTTGTATCCTGCAACTTTGCTGTATTCCGATATCAGTTCTAGTAGTTTTGGGGTGGAGTCTTTAGGGTTTTTTATGTACAGTATCATGTCATCTGCAAATAGTGACAGTTTAACTTCTTTTTTACCAATCTGGATTCCTTGTATTTCTTTGTTTTGTCTGATTGCCGTGGCTAGGACCTCCAGTACTATGTTAAATAACAGTGGAGAGAGTGGGCATCCCTGTCTAGTTCCCGATCTCAGAGGAAATGCTTTCAGCTTCTCGCTGTTCAATATAATGTTGGCTGTGGGTTTATCATAGATGGCCTTTATTATGTTGAGGTACTTGCCCTCTATTCCCATTTTGCTGAGAGTTTTTAACATGAATGGATGTTGAACTTTGTCAAATGCTTTTTCAGCATCTATTGAGATGATCATGTGGTTTTTGTCTTTCTTTTTGTTGATGTGGTGGATGATGTTGATGGACTTTCGAATGTTGTACCATCCTTGCATCCCTTGGATGAATCCCACTTGGTCATGGTGTATGATCCTTTTGATGTATTTTTGAATTCGGTTTGCTAATATTTTGTTGAGTATTTTTGCATCTACGTTCATCAGGGATATTGGTCTGTAGTTTTCTTTTTTGGTGGGGTCTTTGCCTGGTTTTGGTATTAGGGTGATGTTAGCTTCATAGAATGAGTTTGGGAGTATCCCCTCCTCCTCTATTTTTTGGAAGACTTTAAGGAGAATGGGTATTATGTCTTCCCTGTATGTCTGATAAAATTCCGAGGTAAATCCATCTGGCCCGGGGGTTTTGTTCTTTGGTAGTTTTTTGATTACCTCTTCAATTTCATTGCTGGTAATTGGTCTGTTTAGATTTTCTGTTTCTTCCTGGGTCAATCTTGGAAGGTTATATTTTTCTAGGAAGTTGTCCATTTCTCCTAGGTTTCCCAGCTTGTTAGCATATAGGTTTTCATAGTATTCTCCAATAATTCTTTGCATTTCCGTGGGGTCCATCGTGATTTTTCCTTTCTCGTTTCTGATACTGTTGATTTGTGTTAACTCTCTTTTCTTCTTAATAAGTCTGGCTAGAGGCTTATCTATTTTGTTTATTTTCTCGAAGAACCAGCTCTTGGTTTCATTGATTTTTGCTATTGTTTTATTCTTCTCAATTTTATTTATTTCTTCGCTAATCTTTATTATGTCCCTCCTTCTGCTGACCTTAGGCCTCATCTGTTCTTCTTTTTCCAATTTCGATAATTGTGACATTAGACCATTCATTTGGGATTGCTCTTCCTTTTTTAAATATGCTTGGATTGCTATATACTTTCCTCTTAAGACTGCTTTTGCTGTGTCCCACAGAAGTTGGGGCTTAGTGCTGTTGTTGTCATTTGTTTCCATATATTGCTGGATCTCCATTTTGATTTGGTCATTGATCCGTTGATTATTTAGGAGCGTGTTGTTAAGCCTCCATGTGTTCGTGAGCCTCTTTGCTTTCTTTGTACAGTTTATTTCTAGTTTTATGCCTTTGTGGTCTGAAAAGTTGGTTGGTAGGATTTCAATCTTTTGGAATTTTCTGAGGCTCTTTTTGTGGCCTAGTATGTGGTCTATTCTGGAGAATGTTCCATGTGCACTTGAGAAGAATGTATATCCCGCTGCTTTTGGATGTAGAGTTCTATAGATGTCTATTAGGTCCATCTGCTCTACTGTGTTGTTCAGTGCTTCCGTGTCCTTACTTATTTTCTGCCCAGTGGATCTATCCTTTGGGGTGAGTGGTGTGTTGAAGTCTCCTAGAATGAATGCATTGCAGTCTATATCCCCCTTTAGTTCTGTTAGTATTTGTTTCACATATGCTGGTGCTCCTGTGTTGGGTGCATATATATTTAGAATGGTTATATCCTCTTGTTTGACTGAGCCCTTTATCATTATGTAGTGTCCTTCTTTATCTCTTGTTACTTTCTTTGTTTTGAAGTCTATTTTGTCTGATATTAGTACTGCAACCCCTGCTTTCTTCTCACTGTTGTTTGCTTGAAATATGTTTTTCCATCCCTTGACTTTTAGTCTGTACATGTCTTTGGGTTTGAGGTGAGTTTCTTGTAAGCAGCATATAGATGGGTCTTGCTTTTTTATCCATTCTGTTACTCTGTGTCTTTTGATTGGTGCATTCAACCCATTAACATTTAGGGTGACTATTGAAAGATATGTACTTATTGCCATTGCAGGCTTTAAATTCGTGGTTACCAAAGGTTCAAGGTTAGCCTCTTTAGTATCTTACTGCCTAACTTAGCTCGCTTATTGAGCTGTTATATACACTGTCTGGAGATTCTTTTCTTCTCTCCTTTCTTGTTCCTCCTCCTCGATTCTTCATATGTTGGGTGTTTTGTGCTGTGCTCCTTCTAGGTGTGCTCCCATCTAGAGCAGTCCCTGTAAGATGTTCTGTAGAGGTGGTTTGTGGAAAGCAAATTCCCTCAGCTTTTGTTTGTCTGGGAATTGTTTAATCCCACCGTCATATTTGAATGATAGTCGTGCTGGATACAGTATCCTTGGTTCAAGGCCCTTCTGTTTCATTGTATTAAATATATCATGCCATTCTCTTCTGGCCTGTAGGGTTTCTGTTGAGAAATCTGACGTTAGCCTGATGGGTTTCCCTTTATAGGTGACCTTTTTCTCTCTAGCTGCCTTTAACACTCTTTCCTTGTCCTTGATCTTTGCCATTTTAATTATTATGTGTCTTGGTGTTGCCCTTCTTGGATCCTTTCTGTTGGGGGTTCTGTGTATTTCCGTGGTCTGTTTGATTACTTCCTCCCCCAGTGTGGGGAAGTTTTCAGCAATTATTTCTTCTAAGATACTTTCCATCTCTTTGCCTCTCTCTTCTTCTTCTGGGACCCCTATAATACGGATATTGCTCCTTTTAGATTGGTCACACAGTTCTCTTAATATTGTTTCATTCCTGGAGATCCTTTTGTCTCTCTCTATGTCAGCTTCCATGCGTTCCTGTTCTCTGATTTCAATTCCATCAATGGCCTCTTGCATTCTATCCATTCTGCTTATAAACCCTTCCAGAGTTTGTTTCATTTCTGCGATCTCCTTTCTGGCATCTGTGATCTCTTTCCGGACTTCATCCCATTTTTCTTGCGTATTTCTCTGCATCTCTGTCAGCATGTTTATGATTCTTATTTTGAATTCTTTTTCAGGGAGACTGGTTAGGTCTGTCTCTTTCTCTGGTGTTGTCTCTGTGATCTTTGTCTGCCTGTAGCTTTGCCTTTTCATGGTGATAGGAATAGTCTGCAGAACTGGGACGAGTGACGGCTGGAAGGACTTCCTTTCTTGTTGGTTTGTGGCCCTCCTCTCCTGGGAGAACAGCGGCCTCTAGTGGCTTGTGCTGCGCAGCTGCGCGCAGACAGGGTTTCTGCTTCCTGCCCGGCTGCTATGGAGTTAATCTCCGCTGTTGCTGTGGGCGTGGCCTGGCTCGGGCAGCTACTCCAAAATGGTGGAGTCGCGTTGGAGCAGGAGCTGCTGGGAGGCTATTTATCTCCGTAAGGGGCCTCCCTGCTCCCTGCAGCCCAGGGGTTAGGGTGCCCAGAGGTCCCGGATTCCCTACCTCTGGATTAAGTGGCCCGCCCTGCCCCTTTAAGACTTCCAAAAAGCACCCGCCAAAACAAAACAACGACCACAAAAAAAAACAAGAAAAAAAATTTTTTTAATAAAAAAAAAAAAAAAAATTTTTATTTAAAAAAAAAAAAAAAGGTGGTCGTTCGTTTTTCTTTATTCTCCGGTGCGAGCCTCAGGCCTCTGCTCACCGGTCTTTCTGCCCTGTTTCCCTAATATTGGGGTCCCTGTCCCTTTAAGACTTCCAAACAGCGCTCGCCAAAACAAAGCAGCAAAAAAGCAAAAAAAAAAAAAATGGTCGCGCGCTTTTCTTATGTCCTCTGTCGCCCAGCCTCCAGTGCCTGCTCACTGTTCTTGCTGCCCTGTTTTCCCAGTATCGAGGGCCCTACACTCTGGCCCGGATGGCTGGGGCTGGGTGTTCGGCAGCCCTGGGCTCCGTCTCCCTCCCGCTCTGCCTGCTCTTCTCCCGCCTGGAGCTGGGGGGAGGGGCGCTCGGCTCCCGCGGGGCCGGGGCTTGTATCTTACCCCCTTCGCGAGGCGCTGGGTTCTCTCAGGTGTGGATGTGGTCTGGATATTGTCCTGTGTCCTCTGGTCTTTATTCTAGGAAGGGTTGTCTTTGTTATATTTTCATAGATATATGTTGTTTTGGGAGGAGATTTCCGCTGCTCTACTCACGCCGCCATCTTCCGCCCCCCACAATATCTCTTGGACAATCAGTCTAAATGGCCCCCAAATGGTTCTTTAGAACCTAAAATTCTCCGTGACTTATACAACTTCTGTGAGCATACGGGCAAATGGAAAGAGATCCCATATATCCAGGCTTTCTCCTACCTCCAAGCCAAGCTCTCTCTGACAAATGGTATTTCTATTTTGAGTTTTTTGAGGAATCTCCATACTGGTTTCCACAATGGTTGAACTAATTTACATTCCCACCAGTAGTGTAGAAGGGTTCCCCTTTCTCCACAACCTCGCCAACATTTCTTGTTGTCTTTTGGATGGTGGCCATCCTAACTGGTGTGAGGTGATATCTCATTGTGGTTTTAATTTTCATTTCTCTCATGATTAGAGATGTGGAACATCTTTTCATGTGCCTGTTGGCCATCTGAATTTCTTCTTTGGAGAAGTGTCTGTTCAGATCGTGTGTCCATTTTTTAATTGGATTATTTGCTTTTTGTTTGTTGAGGTGTGTGAGCTCTTTATATATTTTGGATGTCAACCCTTTATTGGATCTGTCATTTATGAATATATTCTCCCATACTGTAGGATGCCTTTTTGTTCTATTGGTGGTATCCTTTGCTGTACAGAAGCTTTTCAGCTTGATATAGTCCCACTTGTTCATTTTTGCTTTTGTTTCCCTTGCCCGGGGAGATATGTTCATGAAGAAGTTGCTCATGTTTATGTCCAAGGGATTTTTGCATATGTTTTTTTCTTAGAGTTTTATGGTTTCATGACTTACATTCAGGTCTTTGATCCATTTTGAATTTACTTTTGTGTATGGGGTTAGACAGTGATCCAGTTTCATTCTCTTACATGTAGCTGTCCAGTTTTGCCAACACCAGCTGTTGAAGAGGCTGTCATTTCCCCATTGTATGTCCATGGATCCTTTATCATTTATTAATTGACCATATATATTTGGGTTAATATCTGGACTCTCTATTTTGTTCCACTGGTCTGTGGGTCTGTTTTTGTGCCAGTACCAAGTTGTCTTGATTACTGTGGCTTTGTAGTAGAGCTTGAAGTTGGGAAGCGAGATCCCCCCAGCTTTATTCTTCCTTCTCAGGATTGCTTTGGCTATTGCTATTGTATTTTTAAGTTTGAGAAATCCCATTTGGTTGTTTCTCAAATCTATAATGTCATTTTTATAGCTTCTTCCCTAAAGTTATTTATCAGATTTCTTAAAATGTACTTTTTTGATAGTGTCTGTATCTAATAATTACTTTGGCTGAAGTCTTTATGAGTCATTTTCTAGTCTACTAGTCTCTCATCGATTTGTGTGTGCATGGTTATTTTATATTTTGGATTGGTCTTATATTTGCAAATTAATTTTTGGAAAATCTTCAGAGCTAAGATGAAGATACTTGCTTCCACGGAGTATTTTCATTTGTTTCTGTCAGCCACCCAGGCACTAACAATTCTGGACCATCTTTGCCTAAGTCCAAGACTTGAGATTCCCTGGACTATAAAGGTGGCTATGCAATCCATGCAAGACCACTTGAGGGCTGGATTACTTCTGGCTCACCTTTACTTGAGGGCATTGTCTTCTGGGGTCCCAGCTTAGTATATTTTGCTAGAGGTATCAGACCTGCCACCTGGGGCAGGCCCTGGGTGCCTTCTTTCTCCCTTGTCTTTTGATGCTGCTGAGTTTCTTTAGGATCAACAAGTGACCTCAGCTTTGAGTGCTGAGCTTATCTTTCTGGGTTCTGACCTTCCCGTAAGTTTTGGTCTGATAATTCCTCATTGCCTTGCTCTCCAGTGTTATTAAGACAATTACAAGTTTTTTTTCCTTCTTGATATTTGTGGTACAATGGGAAACAGTTATTTGATTTTTGTCCTTGGTTTCTAGACCACAGCTTCTGAAACCCTTGGGATCTCCAGAGTTATGAGTGTCCTTTGTATGGTAAGTGAGATAACTGGTGGCTGGGAGCCCCTAGATGGCGTCAGGATGGGGGCTGGTCACCAGAAAGACCAAGGCATGATCACAGTGTTGGAACTTTCAGCCCTACCCTTGACCTCTGGGGAGGAAGTGGAGAGTGAGCTAATCACCAATGATCAATGATTTATCAGTCACAGCTGCATAGTGAAACCCACAAAAACCCTTAAGCCATGGAGTTCAGAGCTTCTGCTCACACTGAGGTATGGAAGGGTGGTATGCCCAAAGCAGTCCCTCAACTCGTACCTTGCCTTGTACATGACCCTCAGGCTGTCTCTGAGTTGTGTCCTTTATAATAAACTGGTAATTGTAAGCAAATGCTCTCCTGAGTTCTGTGCACTGTTCCAGCAAATTATCAAACCTGAAACAGAGGAGGGGTTGTGGGACTCCCCTGACTTTGTAGCTATGTTGGACAGAAGTGTGGGTAAACCCGGGACCTGACACCTGTGACTGAAGCGAGGGCAGTCTGGTGGGACTGAGCCCTTAAACCTGTGCAGTCTGAAGCTAACTCTGGGTAGTGAGTGTCAGAATTGAGCTGAACTGTAGGACATCCAGTTAGTATCTACAGAGAATTGGAGAACTGCTTGATGTGGAAAACTCCCTAACGCATTTGGTGTCAGTAGTATAATGAACAAAAACACTCAATATTTTAGTGCCCAGGAGGGGGACTGATCCAAATTTCCTAGGTTACCATTATCAGAGAAAGGAGTCCTATTTACCTGGCTATTGCTACTTACTCTTCTAGACTCAGCTCCAAAATTAACTTTCTGGAAGCTTTCTCTGGCCTGTTCTCCCCCTGCCTCCTCTGGGCCTCTCAGGAATAGAGATGTACTAGGTCTGTGGCCCTTTAGCCCCATTTTCCCGCCATGGAGTACTGGTGTCATGCAGTAACATTCTCTCTTCTAGTGCATGAACTCCAGTGAACATAACTTAGGCATCCTCTCCTGCCCTACCCAGAGCCTCAAACCACTCCAGGCATATAATGGATGCTCCATAAGTGTTGTTGAAAAGAACTGACTGAGTCCTGTATTTCTGAGGCTAGAGACGCTCTGGTCATGGCAGCCTGGGACTGTGCTTGGAAATGCCCAGCCTGGTGGGACATGATCCCAGAGCAGGCTCTGCACTAGCCCCTATGGCCCTTGTCCACACTGAGCTCTGGAACTATTCCCAGCCCTGACTTCCACATGCTGAGAGCCAGCACTGCCGCAGCTTCTTTCCTCCACCTCTCGTGGCCACTTTTGAGAGCGCTCTTTGAAGCCAGGAACTTATACTTCTTGGTCAGCCCTGAATGGACCCTGTGCCATGAACGCCTGCCTCATGTGAGCTGGGCATGTGCAGAGGTGAAGGGATGCAGCCCTGCCTCCGTGTGGGAGACAAGGGCACCTGGGCCAGCGGCCACTGAAAGGAACTGCACGGATGTACTGACACAGAGAGTGGGTCTCTCCAGGAGACTGCTTTCAGCTCCTGGAAGCTTAACTCCAAACAAACACATGCTGCCTAACAGCAAACATGTGCTGGTGATTTACAGCCTTGTCAGAAAACCTTCACTGACTATCATCAACAGAGCAGAGACCTGTTACCCAGGGGTGGAGGCTGGGGAGCAGCCAGCAGCCCCATCCTGTGCCTCGTATGCTGCACACTCTGCTTTCCTGCCTGGTACTGAACATCATCAGCCGCCAACTGCTCCAGGCTTCAGGAGTGCCCTCTGGCAGGAAGGAGAACCAGTTTGGGCTGAGTGTGTCTGTCTAAGGAAAGGCACCGCTAGGCTACCATAGAGAGAATCAGCCCACCTCCCCCAAATTGCCTCTGTCTCCCCCAAATAGCCTCTGTTCCAGATCCTGCAGGGTCTCCCAGCCATCTGGACTCCAGAGCCATGGGGCACACCAGAAGGCCCAGTCCTGAAGCCCCCCCACAAAGCCGGTCTTGTCTCAGCCAGTTTTTCCCAGTCACAGAATCAAAGATTCACTCCCAGGCAGCAGGTCCTCAGGGACATGTGGAACCCCTTTCAGTGCTCGGCACTCTGGGGAGAGGCTTTCCTGGGCAGCCCCTTTCCTCTCTGAACCAGCCTGATTCAGAAACAGCTGCTTCATTCAGACACACTTCCTATGACCGTCCAGACACTGTTTGGGGCTTTCTCTTTCATCTCTCAGGGTAGCCCTCCCAATCCCAGCAGTCCCCTGCCCCAGCTTCCAGTTCATCGGATGTGGTTCTAATTTGGAATCACGGAGCCAGCAACATTGTGGAGGGAAAGGGACCAGCAAGCCGAGGCTCCCTGGCTTCCCCCAAATGCTCTCCTACCTGGATACAAATGCAGCCCCAGATGCCTCCCACAGCTTGTGCCGGCTGGTGCCTGAGACTCCCAAGTCTTTCTCACTGGTCCTCTGGCTGTTTGGTTATGAAACCTTTTCTCCCTTCTTCCTGAATTAGTGTGGCTCAGTTTTGGGGTCTGAGTGGTTGGCTCCCCCTCATATTTGACACTCCTGGGCCTTGTCAATTGCACTACTGTCTCCTGTGAGTGGCTTGGCTCTTCCCAGGTACAAGCTGGCAGCCCCTTACTGCCAGAATACCCTGGGAAAAATGCCTGCCTGTGCCTAAGAGAGCTCTTCCTGCAGTGAGAAATGACTCAGTAAACATTCAGGGTGACAATGAATGGGTGAAGATATTTTTATGAAATTTCCCTGACCACAAACAGCATTCTCTGCCCACAAAAAAACCAAGCACTCCAGGAGACAAATACCGGGCTCTCCCTATTCACTTTACACCAAATGCTTGATCCTTCATTGACGACGGACCTGCAACACTTGGTGCTCCTTGGAACAATGCAGATTTGTTCACTGAGTCATTTCTGGTTCAGTTTTAAAATTCACAGCTGTCACTGTTTACACCCAAAGCAGAAGAGCTAGCGCCCACCCAAATGTGTCTGCAAGAACCACAGCTGGTGACAGCTCTAGACGCTGTGTGGCTTCCCAAGCATAGCCGACTCATTCAGGAAACAAGGGCAGCAGGAGACTGGTCTTTGGCGGCTCTGCCTGAAGCCTATGGTTCTGACAGTGCCCAGCTGTTGTAAATTGGAGCAGTCACTAATTTATCCATTGATTCATTCATTTATCTAACAAAATACTTATTGAGCATATTCTGTGTGCTAGACCCCCATGCTAGGGCATCGAGGAGGACTCAGATGCAATCCCTGCCCTCAGGATGACAGTCTAGTGCAGCATATGAGACAGTAAGGTCACTGGCATTGCAACACAGTGTTATAAGAGCCATGGGAACACAAAGGAAGCCAGGTTGGTGTGAGGGCATGTTGAGGGGGCTGGAGGACAGAGAGTCAGGAAAAGGCTTCCTTGGAGAAGGTGCCACGTGAGCTGACAAAGCTCTTGGGGGGAAGGGAGGGTCTGGAGTGAGGCATGTGGTGAGTGCCATGTTGGCTGGAGCATGCCCCCCTTGTGGTCAGGCAAGCGGGCAGGACTGGCTGGGGCACGGGGTGTGGGGTCATGGAGAGGTAGCTAAGCCTGTGGAGGCAGGCTAGCCCCAGCTTCTGAACACTTTCCCGGAAGAATAGGAAAGTACAATAGGAGCAGCTCCAACCACCCTCTAAAGAAAGTGTTTTCTTGGTCTTTCATTTCAGAGAAAACTAAGACTCAGGTGAGTAGCTCGCCCAACATCACAGAGCTAATAAGTAGTGGAGTGACTGCTGGATTTCAAAGCGCATATTCTTCACCACTCAGCTCTGATCTACTACCTCCACTGTGGTGGAGGGCTAGGAAAACAGACTGGGTGTGGGCACCATACTGGAGAGATGAAGACCAAGAAATGCAGGGACATGAATTATGGCAGTGGAGACAAAACAGGAGTGAAGGTGAGGGGACAGATTTGGGAGTTAGAGTTGACTGGTCTTGTTAGAAGTTGGTTGAAGGTAGGAAGGAGGAAGAGATGACACATTTCTGGCCTGGGAATTAGGTGCTTTTCACTGAGATTGGGGCTTGGCTGGAATACCAGGAGCCGTATTGTGAACATGGTCAGTGACATCCACGGGGAGATGTTCAGATGGTGAATAGAACAGAGACCTGGAGCTTGGGAGAGTGGCCTGAGCTGTAGGGATGCCACTCACCACTCTGCCTGCCACCCACAAAACAGGGATAATAATAGTGCCCACCTCGTCAGCTTGTTATGCGGATTAAAAGTATGGAGCTGGAGCAGCACCTAGCATGGAGTAAAACTTCATTGCTTCTATTAATGTAAGTGATAATTAAAACCACGGTAGTGGATGAGGTACCACAGACAGGAAAGAGAGAAGAGAAGAGGACCTGGGACTGAATCCTGAGGGACAAAGGGACTGATACCTGAGGGACTGGTGGAAGAATAGGAAAGTACAAGGACCGAGCAGCAGTTTCTGGAGAGAGAGAAGCCAGGTGAGTGCTGGGGCTGGGAAGAAGGGATCAGAGGATTCAGGGAGGGGGGTGCTATCTGGGTGCTCAAGCAGTTGACAGTCATGCTTGGTGAGGCTGCGGAACAGCTCTGCGGGGTCCATGCTGGTTCATGTGACAAAGGCTGATCGGGCACGTGGCAGCCACAGTGCACATGCTGACTGAAAGAGCGGTAAGCAAAACCTGTCAGTAGTGGGCCACTGACACTCGATGGAAACTTCAGTGCAAGAGGAAAGAGTCCTCCTCTCCACAGGAGAACCACAGCACCCACAGCCTGTCAGCGCCAGAAGGAAGCTGGGTGATCACCGGTCTGGTAGATGAAGCAGCCCAGGACAAACGACTTGCCCAGGGAATCACAGTGAATAGGAGGCAGAGCTGTAGTAGCTGCCTTAGTATTATTTTGGCAGACGGGCCTTAGAAATGGCACTTCACCTGGGAACTGTGGCCATGCCCTGCAACCATTTCCCAGGCACTCAGCTTGAGGAGCTTTTACAATGCTTTGCTCCTCGGCCTTGGAAACCAGGGTCCCGTGCTTTCTCTTCACTTCCAGACAAGACTGCCACCTACTGGCGTGTGTGAGAAATACGCTTCAGTGCCTGTATCCCTACAGGTTGGCTTCCTTTTCCTGCAGGGAAGAGTAGGAACAGATTCGGCAAGTTGCTGTTGTAGGAAAGAGACCAGGGTCAGGCATCTTCCTGACCAATTACATTCTCTCTCTGATTTCTGTACATTTTGCCACCACTTTCACCACGTCCTGTTCAAAGCCCAATGCTGAAACATTAAAAACATATTTTATGTACTATTTTGTTTAAAAAAAAAAACAGACAACAAAATAATTGATGTTATGTGCTCTGGTGGTGTATGCACTGCTGAATCAGGAATTGCTGCGGTGTGTCTTCCCTGAGTACCTGCTCGTCCTGGCAAATCTCACCAAGTCCAGCTGGCCTGAGCGCTGACACTTGGAGCTGTTGCTGACATCTGAGGCTAGCACGCTGCACTGGGTGTACAAGGTCAGACAGTACCAAAGCAGGGCAGAAACGGAGGTTTTGACAGCTAGGCAAACTGGTAGTTAGAAATAAGTTCTTCCCAACGACTTTCTATTTTAAAAAAACTCTGGAAGACTATATAGTAAAACATAAACATTGAATAAAGTGTTGCAGTTGAAGTGCACATATCATTTTGGGGAAATAATGTATCTTTTAAAAATATTCAGCAGATTTTTACGTGAAACTATAGCATCAGAGCCTTGTGATTGTTGTTCAATGAAGTGACATGAGACAGGTGGCCTCTTTGGCCGCAGGAAAGGCTGGTTCTACTGTTCATGTTAGCTCAGAAGAGGAAAACAAAGGCACAGGGTTCTATGGGGCGAAGGCTGTTGTTTTAAAAATGAGGTCTTGTAGTATTTGCTTGACCCTGTGAAGGGCATGAAGATGAGAAAAAATAATTTAAAAATGTTTTATTGTAATAATAATGATGTTATTTATCTTTAGGTTTTGCCTGCTTCTCAAAACAGGGAAGAACTAAAAAAGTCTTGTTCTTGTCAGCAAGGGGAGAAAGGATGGTGTGGTAGTGAGGAGATGGGCACAGGAATAGGACTGCCTGGGTGTGACCCACAACTTCTCCATTCATCATCTTTGAGGCTTTGGACAGCTTATTCAATTGCTGTGTGCCTCAACTGCCTCATCTGTAAACTGGGGATGATAACAGTACCTACTTCTCAGAATTGTTCCTGAGGATTACATGAGATGATGAAAGCACTTAGAATGGTGCCCAGCGTATAGTCATCGGTCACAGGCAGTGCCTCCTGGTTACTGTTACTATTATTACTAGTTCTGTAATGAAGCTCTCTGAGGGCAGGGACTTTGTTTCATTTGTCCCTATGCACTCAGTGCCAGCTCAGTGTCCGCTGAGTAAGTAAATGAATGAATGAAAAACTTGAATCACTTGAAAGTAAACCAACAAAGGACATTATCAAGAAAGTGCAAAGACTTGTAGAATGGGAAAACCATTCTAGTATCCAGGATATCAAAGAACTTCTACAACTCAACAGCAAGCAAAAGATAAACAGCCCAACCTTAAAAATGGGCATAGGACCTGAGTTGATATTTCTCCAAGGAAGAAATCTAAATGGTCATCAAGCTCATGAAAAGATATTTAACATCGTTAGTCACTGGGGAGATGCCAACCCAAACCGCAAAGAGGTGCCACCACTCCACACCCACTGGGATGGCTGTATATTAAAAAAAGGACAATAACACGGGTTGGTGAGGACATGGAGAAACTGGAACCCTCATACATTGCCGGTGGGAATGTAAAGTGGTTCAGCTATTGTGGAAAACAGTTTGATGGTTCCTCAAAAGATTAAACAGAATTTCCATATGACCCTGCAATTCCACTCCCAGGTACACATCTCAAAGAACTGGGAACAGGCACTCAAACAAATACATGTATATGGATGTCATAGCAGCCCTATTCACAATAGCCAAATGGTGAAAACAGCCTAACTGTCCATCAGCAGGTGAATGCATAGACAGAAACATATATACACCATGGAATAGTATTCAGCGATAAACAAGAATGAAGTACTGATACATGCTATCACATAGATGAACCTCAAAAACATTATGCCAAGTGAAAGCCAGATACAAAAGCTCACATATTATATGATTCCATTTACATGAAATATCCAGAATAGGTAAATCCATAGAGACAGAGTAAAGATTGGTGGTTTGTAGGGGCTGAGAAGAGGGGGCAGGTAGCAAATGTTTGATAGTACAGTTTCCTTTTGGGGAAATGAAAATGTTTCGGAGCTAGATAGAGCTGGTGGTTACATAATGTTGGCAACGTGTACTAAATACCGCTCAACTGTCCACTTTACAATGGCCAATTTTATGAGATGTGAATCTCATCTTTTATGAAGGAAAAAAAGTAAACCAAATCTGTGATTAATTTCTAAATAAATCATACTCCTTAGTATTAGGAATCTATATAACTTCACAAAACCAAGAACCTAAGGAATATTGACAGTGATACTCTGGTGCAGTTAGTCTCTCCAGGTCTTTGGAGAGTGCAGTGTGGTTTGCTCAGCCATTAATCCTGCTGTACTTTGTGGCTGATAAGCCACGTTAAACTTCACTATATATGAAGCATGATCATTTTATTAGCAAGTCAGTTAATCCTAGGTCCCAGGTCAATTAGACAAAAATTTTATTCTCCAAATGACCATTTTTCCAAATTCACAAACATTTCCATTTTACTATAAAGTTGTTTCTTATACCTATTGTTAATATTTCAACAATTTTTATTAGTTGAAATATTAACTTTAAAATATATCCACAAAGTTTTTAGTGTGTTTCCTTTTAAGGGGTGGAGCCTAATTCTCCTCCCATTGAGTGTGGGCTGGACTTAGTGCCTGGATTCCAATGAACAGAGTAAAACAGAGGTGACAATGTCCAACTTCTGAGATTAGATTATAAAAGCTGTTGGGCTTCCTCTTTGCTCTCTCTTGGGTCACCCACTCTGGGAGAAGCCAGCTGCCATGTTGGGAGGACACTCAAGCAGCCCTAAAGAGAGGGCCATGTGGTGAAGAGCTGAGGCCTTCTGTCAGCACCCGGCACTAACTTGCCATGTGTGTGAGTTAGCCACACTGGAAGGGGTCCTCCAGGCCCAATCACACCTTCAGATGAGCACAGCTGCAGCTTCCTGCTTGACTGCAACCTCGTGACACAGTCTGAGTCTGAACCACTAAGTGAAGCTCATCCCAGACTCCTGACTCTCAAACACTGTGCGAGATGATAAATGTTTATTTTTTTTTAGCCACTGCATTTTGGGATAATCTGTTGTATAATAATAGGTAATGAATATAGATGGACTGATTTAACAGCACATTTTAAGTACAAATCTACTGATTGTAGATTTTTGCAAAGTTTGAATCTAATGGTGTTCATGCTGACTTCATCAGCAACATTTTAAGGAATCTTCATTTGTTTCTGCCCAAGCTCTCTGTGGCTGCAATGGCAGGAGCGGGGGCTTGGAAAGGGGACCTGGTGAGGGACCCTGTGGGAGGTCACCATACTGCATGACCTAGGCTGCTCATCCTTGAGAGGAGGGGACAGGGAGAGGGTGCATGAGAGAAGAGGCCAGTGAAGGGGCAGAGAGAGTCTGAAGTCCTGAGAACTCAGAAGGTGTGGCTTCTCCCAGTTCTATAAGGCTCTACCAATACAACCAGTAGGAGCTGCTATGAACCTTACAAATATTGAAAGGAAACATGTTTTAGTAAATTGGTAATTCGGTGAATTGGGCACTCTGTAAACTGGTCATTTGGCCAGTTGATTTTTGGCAAGCATGCATTTGGCAATTAATTTACGATGATTGGCTTTCTTCTAATTAAGTCATACATAGTGATTTTAACATTCTAAGGTAATAATTTATTTGTAAAAGATACTAATTTATTTACACACATATACACATTTCAGATTCCTAACATAATTCATTAATTTCTCCTTCCAAAAAACTTTCTGTGACTTTGAAATTACTCTTCTCTAGGGAGGGAGGCCAGTGTGCAGACACTTCTGTGGCTTTACATTGCTTGTCATGATTAAGTCCCTGCCTGCCACTAATTCCTGGAATAGCAATCCTCCCTGGGAGGAAACTGCCATTTTTCACTTCACAGCAATCATAAATGGAGATAAATTCCAGGCAGGACCACTTTGGAGAAGTCCTCCCTTAATTTAAATTTTGGCTTTCTTAGGTTAAGTGGGATCACCACTAAAAGAAATTCTAAAATCTCAATTCTTTGAAAAAAAAAAAACCTCAAAAATTAGTGGGTGTAGGCGTCAGTACCCTTTCCTTGACTATTTCTACCTCAAAGTGCAGCACAGCTAAGAATGGACAACCAGAATCTTCTGCAGTGGGGACTAGAAAGCCATTACTTGGTGCACAGATTTCCTCCTCCACTCCTTTTTAAGAACCTGGAAGGGCAGGGTGTTCCCCACATTTCCTGCAGTGCTCCTGACCCACCCCTCCTCCAGGGGCACCTGCACAGAGGTGAGGGGAATGTAATTTTATGAAACCCAGCTCTGGTAGATAAACATATTTCAGGAAATTGCATTAAAATATTGAAAAGGGGAGGAAAAGGAAGAAAGGGAAGCTTATCTCATGTGGACAGACATAGAGCCAGCTCCCACATATCTCACTGTAGTGGTTTCAATACTTGGCCACAAAATTTTACGACCGTCTTCCCACCGAGATGTGGGGTCTATGTGCTTCCCTTGAATATGGGCAGGAAGCGAAGCTGTGTGACTTACGAGGCCGGGTCAAAAAAGGCCAGGCAGCTTCAGTTCTGCAGTGTCCTTGGAAGCCTGCTCTTGGCCGCCCCCTCTTGGAATCCAGCCACCAAGCTTGAGAAGCCTAGATGATGCGTAGAGGCCACATGTAGGTGCTGCTGGACAGCCAACTTCAAGTCCCCAAATGATTCCAGCTCCCTGGGGCTACCCCAAGGCTGGGATTCAGGTAAGGCAAGTGAGACATGTGCCTCAGATGAAAAATTTAAGGGAAAGGCCAAGAAACTCAGTAATCAAGATAAATATTACTTTAAAGCAATCTTCCTTAAAAATAAAAAAATGAATGTGAAAAAACCTCATGATGAATGTATCAAAATGTTAAGTAAAAACAGGATCTGAAGGAGTGCCATGTGGAGCCAATATGGGAATCTGAGGTGAAAGGAAAAATCAGTAATAGTAATCCTCTCTAGCCTCACTCTAGTTCCAGCTGTGGCTCCCAGCTGTCTTCCAGGTGAGGCCCAGACAATGTGGATCTCCGCTCCACTGTGTCCTGTTCAAATTCCTGACCTAAGTACTGTGTGAGAATAAAATAGTGATAGTTTTGCAACACTAAATTTAGGGTGGTTTGTTATAAGCAATAGGTAATCAGAACATCCACCTTCAGCTCTACAGGCCTCACCATCTTCTACCCTCCTCCAGAAACTTCTCTTTTTTCCTTCTTCTCCAAACCCTCTTCCTTGGCCCTAAGAACTCTCAGGGAGTAAAGGGTCATTTAAGACACATAGGCCCCACTTAGCCATCTGGGCTTAAAAACTAGGTATTTCAAATTTTATTTCCAATACGACTGTCAGTATACATTAGAGTACACAGCATGCAGTCACCCCAATTCATTCATTCATTCAATAAATATTTAAGAGCCTACTGCCAGTACTGTTTAGGCCCTAGGGATACAATGGTAAACAAAGAAGATGAAGTCTCAGCTCTTTCTGAAGCCAACTTCCTAACAGAGGACAGACAATAAATAAGTAAATAAACAAGGCAATTTCTGAAGGAGGTAAGTGCTATGATGTGATATGATGGAGAGAGACCTAGGCGGGTGGTGGGAGGAAATGGGGAAGCTTTAGAGAGAGAGTGGTTGCACGGCCTCTCTCTGAAGTGACATCTGAGCTGGCACTTGAGGTTTGAGAAGTTGTTCATCAACCCAAGGTCTGGGAGGAAAGCCTTCCAGAAATTTTGCAGGCCATGGCAGGTGTTTAGATTTCAGTCTAGGTGCAATGAGAAGCTGAGGAGTGACATTGTCTGGTTTATATTTTAAAAATGATGATGCTCCTTCAAATCCCTGCCACACAGGATGAGAGGTGCTATGACCCCTCATCACGAGGAGGAACCTGAGAGTTACTCACTGGAGGGGCAGAACTGGCGTTTGTGGTCGGCACTCTTCATTCCACTCCAGCCCTTTGGATTCTTGTAATTTTAAACATGACAAAAATGTCCACCTAAATAATAAAGAGTATCTAGAGCCCTAAAAAAAAAAAATGATGCTGCCACCTGCAGTGGGAGAATGTATTTACATGGGGCCAGAATGGAAGCAGAAAGATCAGCTAAGAGACAGGATGGTGGGTTAGCCTAGGGCGATCACAGTGGGGACAGGGAAGTGCGGATAGAGTGTAGAGGACTTGGTGAGGAAGGGAGGGGGTGGGAGGTGGGAGAAAGCAGGTCATCTGGTATCCATCCTATACTTTTTACTTGAGCATCAGTTAGTGGTGGTACCTTTTACTGAAAACTGAAGAAAGAACTGGTTTTGGGAAGAAAACCAAGAATTCTGTTTTGGCTATAAATTTCAGATGTCAGTTAGATATCCATGGAGATTTCAGGGGGGAGAGTAGCACCAGACATACAGACAACTTGGTATCTGAGTATATAACATATATATGGTATGTAAAGCCATGGGACTAGACAAAATCACACAGGGAAAAGGTGTTGCTAAAAAGATGAGAAGCAGGCTGACCTGACAGTGGGAGAGAAATGGGAAGCTAGCAAAGGAGAGTATGGCAAAGCTGTGGGCATGAGGGAAACTTCACGTGGTGTCACAGAAGCCAAGAGAAGAGAGAGTAGCCTGTGGCCAACTGGCTCAAAAACAGCTGAGAGATCAGGTAGGAAGAAAACGGAAAAATGAGTAGCTGGAGGGATAGGGTCAAGGAGGGGGTATGCATTCTTAAATAATATGACTTTACCTTTTTTGAGGGAAATGTCTTTTAAATCTCTTTAATCTATAGATTACCATGGAGGGGCTCTTTTTTTTTTAAGATAGGAGACACAGCATATTTACATGTCCATGGAGATGGTCCTGAGAAAAAGGGAGAGGGTCACTGCCTCAGAGAAGTGTTTGAGGGAATATGATTCAGAGAATAAGCAGAAGCAGAAGAGGGGGCCTATGAAAAGGGCAGGGACACTTTGTTGTGATGCAAAAGAGTCGTGAATGTGGGGAACCTGTTGGGCAGGCTGGTAGATTTGGAGGTGGGAAGGTGGAGTTCTACATGAAAAAAAGAGGTGAGGCCATCACCTGGCTCCTCTGCCACCGATGCCCACTGCAAAGGAAAGAGCCACTGGGCCCCCACGCCTCTCCACCTCCTGTCTCCATCGGACTCTCCTGAGAATTCTGCTCCTCCTGTAGCCTTCTGCAGAAGGCTGTCGGTCCCCATCATATGCAGCACGGGAGGTAGAGCACTCATGCTCCTTGCCTTCCTCCTACCACACTATCCATTTTTCTCCTCAATACAAACACAGTCAAAACCCCAGTACTTGCACAATGGAATATTATTTAGCCTTAAGAAGAAAAGAAATCCTGCCACTTGCAACAACACGGATGGAGCTAGAGGGTATTATGCTCAGTGAAATAAGTCAGGTGGAGAAAGACAAACACCATATGATTTCACTTATTTTTGGAATATAAAAACAAAGTAAAACAGAAGGAACAAAACAGCAGTAGACTCATAGATACTGAGAAGTTACCAAGAGGGAGGGGATGGGGAACTGTTGAATCACTATGATGTACATTTGAGAAAAACAAAACGAAACAAAACAAAACAAAACAAAGCCCAGTACTTGGCACATCACAGATGTTCAATCGTATGTGTTTTTTAAAGAAAAACCAACCTTGCTCTTTTAAGGTTAGTCCACAACTACATCACCTGTTCCTCTCAGTCCAGGCTTCTCTGACCTGACTGTTGCCAATGCACCTCTGATCCTTTCCAGTCATCACTGTTAGGACCACATCTAAGACCTCCTGCCGCTGGAGGAGTTTCAGTGGAAGCTGAATCCTGTGCTCTGTCCCTTCATTTCCACGCCACCGACCGCGTGAAACAGCTCCCCCCAGTGGACAATCTCCATATATGCGTGCTCTATATTTGCAGTTCAAGACTATTTTGAAGTGCCTGGTGAAAAACAGGAATTCATTCATTCATTCAACAGACAACTCATGAGCGAGCGCCTGTCAAGAGTCTGGCATATCTGAACTTCCTCTGAGATGCAGAGTTTCACTGTTATCATATGAGCAGATGTGAAACCAAAAAGGCAACGAGAAAGTTTTATGTTCCTGCTGCCTCCGCCAGGATTAGTTGGTATATAAGGAACGCAGAGGGAGCTGAGATGGGAAGGAGCCGGGCCAGTTCCAACTTGTGAGGGTTTATCAGTGAAACTGAAACGAAGCCATTTTTTCATAAGTGTATTCAACAAACTCCTACTGAGCACCCATTATATTCCAGGCCCTGAGCTGGAAAACAGACGCATCAGACCCAGCCCCTACCCTGAAGCTGCTGAGGTCGGGAGCAGCAAGGGATACAGGCAAGGAGTCACTACCGCAGTGTGTATGTGCGGTGCTCCTTCACCCCCTCCTCTACAAGCCTAACGAGGGCCGAACATAAGATAAGGGCTGTGCTGGGGGCAAAGTGAGAGCCGCCCTGAGACTGTGCAGTCTATGCGAGGGGCGTTACCATCCTGGGCATGGCTGTTTCAGGGGAGGCAGGTCCTGGAGGGGAAGGAGGGCACAGGGCCATTCCCCCTCCCACATGCCACCTCATTCCCCACACCCAGGCACCTCCTCATCCTGTCAAAGGGGGTAGGGCTGACATCTGGGCAGGGGCTGCAGGCAGGTCAGGAAGGCCTCAGAGAGGAAATGCTTAAGCTGGGGGTGACAGGTGAGGAGGGTGGCCACGTTTGCCACATGGAGCCGGGGTGTGGGCAGGCGGCCTCACGGCCACCCAACCCAGTGTTCTCCAGCTGTTTGATTAAGCTTCCTAACACGATCCCACTCTCCAGTCACCCCCTTGCTCCAACGCCAGTGACAAATTTCTGTCCCTGGGTCTGACTTTAACCAAGGTCCCTCCCACCACTCCACCCCTTACTGGCAACTCCTTCCAGGCTAAGAGACTCTGCTCCGGCTGGTAATGGATTTCACCACAGCATCACTTCCCAGCCTACAAGGTCCACAGACCCACGCATGCCTGCAGGGGACAAATAGAAAACTGATGGGCTGCTGAAGGAAAAATGTGGTTGACATTCAAGGTCAACACTGCCTCCGAAAAATACCCGAAACTGGAAGTGAGTCTCCAGACCTTTGCTGATCTTCCCCAGGATCCGCTCCTTCTGCCCCTCACAGACTTCTTGGCCCTGGGGCTCAGCCTGTCATTCTGGGCACAGGAGTCCTGATATGTACTGACGTCCAGACCTTCCTGCTTACTGGGCCTCTGTGCTGGCCTCCTGGGCCCTGCCATTCGCCCTCCCACATGCCACCTCATTCCCCACACCCAGGCACCTCCTCATCCTGTCCACTCTCTCTTCTGGGGCCTCTGCACCTGACTAGACCTGAACATTATTTTTACTTTGTTGTCTGAACACCCTGCAAAGCCTTCTGAATGGCCTCCGTCACAAGTCTCCTTGCAGCTCTGGCCCACCTTGCACACCACCACCCAGGAGATCTTCCTGAGGTGGCGCAACCACTCTGTGCCCATTCCTTCTCCGGGCCCCACGCCACCTGCTGGAGGGAGTGCCAATACTGCATCTGGGGTTGAAAGCTCCTCCGTCTGGTCCTAGCCTACCTTTCTAGATCCTTCTGGACTGACACTCTACCAGACCTCTACCAAATGACCTACCTGTCATTTCCCAGACACATCTTGTACTGCCCTCTGTCTAGGCCTTCATGTATGCCATTCCCTTTTCCAGAATGCCTTCCTCTGCTCCTTTCTACCTTCCCAAATCCTTCTCATTCTCCATGGCTCAGCTTAGGCAACACCATCTCAGAGAACCCTTCTTTGATCCCTCCTGTTGAAAACAGAATACCCCTTCTCTGAACCACTGTGGGAACGGGGAAGGAAATAACTCCTTGCCACGGGCTACATGTTTTAAGCATATGCTTTGGAGTCAGACAAATCTGGCTTGAATCTAATTAGCTGTGTAGCCTTGGAAGGCATACTTATCTCTCTGTGCTTCAATGCTTTAGCTTGAAAGTGTGAAAATACCAACCCTACCATTCATTCATGGGAACATTTGAATACCCATTATGTGTGGGCCTCTGGACTCTTGTAGTTATTGTGAGAATTAAGTGAAATGGTGCATGGAAAGTGGCTGGCACATAGGGGTACTGAATAAATGAAAACTTATTAATACCACCATTACCCAATTTAGTTTCTTAGGAGAAGGACAGTCCTCAGGGTGATTTCCGTTTAAAGGGAAGCCCCACATAAGCTCTGGACCCAGGCAGATACTAACAACTGTTAAAGCACTAAGTGGCTGATTCAAAGTACAGAAAGGGACTGTCATTTTCTGAATAACTTGCTGATCAATACTGAACCAGCATCTTCCATCTGGCAAGTGACCCAGGACACTCCACAACAAGGCTCTTTGTGACTAAGAGAAAACTTTTATGAGCTAATCGGTCTACTTGCTGCTGTCACCTGCACTCTGGGGCTTGGAGCAGACCCAGCCGCCTCCCCTACCTTCATACTGGACTTCCAGGTGCATCGTGCGCAGCAGCTGCAGCACATGGTCCACGATGCTGGGGTGGGTGGTTCTGATGATCGACTGACAAGACAGACAACAGGGCATGTGGTTACTCTTTAGAGCTAGTCCGCCTGGAAGAAATGAAAAGCAGACTTCCAAACAGCTGGCAGCCTGGCTGAATGGAAGAGGGAAGGTGGCAGTGAGTCACTGAGCAAGGCCTTGCACCATAGGGGCACATTTCTTCTCAAGAGGAGGGGCAGAGGTGGGCAGCCAGCAATCAGCCCGCGAACCTGCTGAGGTTGCCACCGACCCTCTAGCTTGGGAGGCAGTCCGTTGAGGTTGGTTGGCTACCTGCCAGAGGTGCAGGGAAAAGCTGGCTGCCTTGCTGAGGGGAGGGTGGGCACAGGCTGAGGGTAGTGTGGAACCTAGATCCTAAATCTTCTCTCCTCCAGAGCTGCGCAGTCAGGGAAACCCTCTTTCCCACCTCTTCAGCCTTTATCCAGGCTTTGTTTCTGGGCCTGCAGCGTTAACCACCCGCTAGCTCACCCACATGGAACAAAATTATCCTTCAACCTATTTTCTCTCACTATTGTTCTTTTTTCCCTTTACACCCAAGCTTCCTAGGGGAAGCCACTCCTTCATCCTCTGAGCATCTTTAGACAATCTGATGCAACTTATTTTTCCTGCCAAGGGCAGGGGCCTAATTCACCAAAAACGTTTCCTGCTGGTACCATCATCCTGGTCTACTCACACTTAATCTCTCGGTGGTATTTGACCCAGCTGATCGTGTTCTCCATATTGAAACTTTTCCCTTCATTTTTGCAGCCCTGTTTTTTGTCTGTTTTCCTTTTATGGCTTCCATTGTTCTTTTCAAAGAGGCAGAGCAGTATATGGAAAGAACAAGGACTTTGGAATTGGAGCTGGAGTTAAACGCCCTCTTAGTAAGTGCCTCTTACTTAGTGTGTGGCCTTAAATAAGTCACTGAACATCCCCAGGGCTTAGTTCCATCATCTTTAAAATGGGGATAATATCATCTGCCTTCATCACCTATTGTGAAGACTAAAAGAAACAGTGTAAGGCGCCCCTAACAGTTCCTGGCATGTAGGAGGCACTTAACAAATGGAAACTAGAAATAATAATGATTGTCAGCTCTGTTTTGCTGGACCTTCTTCCTCAGCTCATCTCTTAAAGGTTGGCAGTGCTCCTTTTCTTCTGACTTGGTACATGCTACCTGGGTGATCTTATTTGTTTCCGTTGCCAGGGGGCACTTCTCTGCTCATGGAATCCAAAGTGCGTCCTCATTTCAGGTCTCTCTCTGGAGCTGTAGGCTTTTGTTTTCTACTGTCCACTGGGCATCTCTACTCGATGTCCTGAGCAATAATTCCTCAATAGAGCTGAGAATCTGAATTCCTTGGGGAGCTTAAAAAAGAAAAGCATTACCAGAGGCTGCCTGAAAGCTGTCAGATTCTGTGCAAGAGAGGCTCGGGATTCAGCAATTTTTACACAAGTGACCTAGCTGCATCTCTGCAACCAGCATGGCCTGCTCCTTAGATGGGCAGTGGGGAACCAGCCAGCTCATCAAGTTTATTGGGTCAAAACACATCTCCTCGCAAATCCAATCAGTTTCTCTTGCTCTCTTGGTGGCACACAACTCACCCTGCTGTCTAAATCCAAAGCTGCATGTCATCTTTAACTCCTTTTCCTTTACTGCCTTAAGTCCCATGTACTCTGCCTCAGAAATGTCTGTCCAACATGGCCACCTCTCTTCCCACTGTCTCGGTTCAGGTCTTACTGTCTCTTTGATCTCTTAATGGTCTTTTCCTGCATCCATCCTGGGGCTGTTTTGAAAGCTTTTGGTGATTCATCTCAAAACCACTCTTTGAGCTCCTCTCTTCCTTCTTTACTAGGCACAGTGTCTTCATGTGGCTGCCATGCCCCAGATCTGACTTCTCTCCCACTCCTGTCTGAGAAGACAGACTCCAACAAGAGAAAAGGGGCTTCCTCAGGCACTGCAGATCCTGCCTCTTCACTTACATGCCATCTACAAATGTGCCATGATTCTTTCCCTATCAAATTGACTCCTTTGATCTTTACTACAGTCCTTCCACCATCCTTGTTGCTTGTCTCAACCACTTTTAAGTCTGCCAACATCTTTCTGATCCTGAAGTAAACAGGACAAATCACTCTGCTGGGAGGCGTGCACTCTCTGCCCTGCCTCGGCCTTCTGGAAGTAACACTGATTGAACAGCAGACCTGCAGTGGGAGGCCAAGCTCAGTTTCTCATGCTTGCATGGAGCGTGACTGTGTTAGGTAATTGTAAGGTTACTAGGCTAGAATCAGAACCACAGGAGCATGAAGCTTGGGCTTACCTGAGCAGTCCTGAGGGTCTGCAGGGACAGCTGCTGAGCTTTTGGGGATGCACAGGGCAGTAAAGCAATTAGACCTTTGTACACTTGATTCTGGTACTTGGGATTACCGTGAACCAAAGAATCCAGCAGAACCTGTACTTCTTCCTGGGTCTCTTCTGATTTAGACTTTGCCAAAAATTCTGCTATGGATCGTATGCCTGAGCAAAGAAAAGAGGAAATGCTGAATTGGAAGGAATTTATGTAAATAGTCCTCACTCAAGAGTACAAGGTAGTGGTATTAAGATGTTATTCAAGCCCATTCAATCAGAGCAGAATCGAGTTCCACTCAGTTCTCAGGTTGCATCACTGTCCTGCTCACCTTATGGCTATGCGGCTGGAGGATTTCATTTCAACAGAGGCCTGTCAGCTTGTCATAATCTGTTTTAAAATTTAACATGGCTCTGCAAAATGCATAAATAAGCATGCATTTCTGATTGGTTCATAACTAACACATGTGTAGCACTCAGCAGTTTACTAAATGTTTTGACAAATATCACTTCATTTAATTCCAGAAACTATACTGAGAGGGAGGTATTAGTCCCATTTCATGCTTAAATACACTGAGGCTCGGAGAGGCCATGGCACGACATAGAGAAGAACCATGATAGAAGTGGAGTGGGGGACGTGCTTTGAGGAAGGGGCACCTGGGGGATGGCATCTCCTTTGCACACTTAGAGCACTGGATAGAACATACTGAAATCAGTGGATTATTTACCTTTATCACCACACTGTACACTCTCTGAGGATAAAACTCTTTCAGTTTGTACCTCGAGAACCTTAGCAAATACCTAGCATGCATATTCAGTAATTTTATTTCAATTTTATTTCGAGAATTATTCCTAACTCACTTAGTTTCACAAAGGATTTTAGGCAGTGGCTCAACAAATGTTTGTTGAATGGATGCATGAGAGGGAATATGTTTAAAATGGAGAAGTATTTCCAAAACCACCATGGAAAGGTTTGAGCAAGTGACAAATCATGAAAACCATAAATCTGGGTCTTCTAGTGGTGCTTTGGACAGGAGCTAATTGAGTCCACTCTACAAAGTGCTTCGCCTGCAAATAGTTCCACGATGCGTTCTGCTGTGGTAGACCTGCGTGCTGCCGCCAGTTAACCAAGGTCTCTAGAGAGACATGGGAGTTGATACCCTTTCCATACTTAGTACCTACCATAGCTTTCACAAATGAGCTCCTTGTACTTCCTGCCAGAGTTTGCAATAACTTGAAGTAGCTTGATGGATTCCTTCTTGTCCTCCTCCTTGATCTTCTCCAGCCCAAGGATTTCCAAGAGAGTGAGGACACCTCCAACCTCAAGAAATTCTACAAGGTACCGATTACTGTCCAGAGGGTAGAAGAGTAGAAATAAGACATTTGTCAACTTCTTTGGCACTAACCTTTCTAAGGGATCTCAAGGTCCTTTCTTCACATATTTTGTCCATGGGTAAAGTGACACAATAATTTGGAAGTTCTTCCTTCTAGCAGGAAATGCAAAAGTTAAATACAATGGACATTTCTCATGTTTGGCTTTCCAGCATTTGTTCCTCTTCTTTTAGAAATAGCACCTAAACGGTCCCTTGGGTAAACACTCTGGGCCATGTGGTTTTGGTAGAGTGAGCAGGTGACAGGGCACGTCATTGTTTTGACTGCAGTAATTGGCTAGAGCCAGGTATGTGACCTAAGTTGCTCCAATGAGGTTCAACACTCTGGACTTTCTTGGGAGCCCCTGGGAAAGGTATGCTCTCTTTTTGGCTGAGTTAGGAGGGAATGTATCTAACACTTCTGAAGAGGATAACACATGGAGGCCTATGAATACAGAGAACAGAGCTGAGAAATGGAGAAAAATGGAGGGAGAGACCAAGTACTCATAACAATTTTTGAGCTCCTGAATATAGCCAGGCCTGAAAATGGATTTCTACCTTCCTGCTGGGCTTTTCAGTGAAGTGAACTAGTAAATTCCCCTTTTTCCTGGTCTACTATGAATTGGTTTTCCGTAATTCATAACCAAGAGGGTGCTGAATGATAAAGTGTCAGTAGAACCACAGGGATGGAGAAACCAGAGCAGGACCACATCTGACACTACCTCTGGGTGCACCCTGAGGGCTACTAGGTACCCACTGATAACTAGAAGCTGTGGTCCCATGTGGTATGAATAGCAAGAATGCCATGAACCCAATATGCAACTAAGACCCCAGAATCTCTCTAGGCTAGAACTCACCTGCTTACAGCTGACAAGAAGATGCCAATGGACCTTAATATCTTATCTAAACATGAGCCAATCATATAGCTGTATGACAAGTTAAAGAATGAATTTCAGGGCTGCTTTGCACACAGACACCAGATCCTGGGTCTGATCCCTGGTACCGGCTATGGCCCAGGGTGACCAACAGCTGAGTTGTATCCTTTACCAGAGAGAGGCCACTAGATTGAAGGGGAAGTGGCTACACATACAGGGTACAAGGAATGTGGGCTGCTGGCAAGCATGTTCATGGTTCTCCTGTAAGCTTTTCAGGGGTAGTTCGGCCGTCTTGGCTGACAGGCCCCCTAGAGAGCAAGGAAGCTCTGCTGAATAAAAGGTGCATGGAGAAAGCTGGGGGTCAAGTTCCAAGCCTCTCTAGCCATGACCATTGCACCCTTGGGTCTCAGCACAGTCCATTACTTTATGCCTCATTTTTAGACTTCTCTAAATATAATCAGCTTCATCATTAATTCTCAATTTTGTACTTGCTTAAAGCTTTACACTGGAGGTCACTATCTTTATGAAGAATTGCATGTCTTTCTATTAAGAACAACGGGAGATGGTGGAAAAATTAAGCTCTGATTTAAAACAACCTCTGTATTTAATGTTATTTTTTAATGTGAGCTTTGCAAAAAGCCTCATTGTAATAAAGCACCCAGCGCATGCATCAGCTTAAGGTATGAAATCAAGCCACAACAGAAAAGGAACCAGTCAACAATTACTAGGCTCATAACACATCACAGGCTCTTAGAACACTTAAGAAATTAGCTGAAATTATTGCAGCTCATGGAGGATGACTGAGAGCTTCCAAGACTGATAAAGGCTAATGTAATGGGTTGGAGGTAATGGTGCTTTGTTGGGGGAAGGGTGCGTGAGGCAAATTATCTCTGCTGCACCCTGGTTCCCAGGATGCCAATAGAAGTAGAGACAGATTGGGTCATTAGGAAAGGCTCTTTACTGCAAAAGCAGTGTTTGCTCTGGAGTCAGGCTCCCCTGCCTGTTGCCGCACTAGCTGGGGGCCAGGCTATCAGCCCACGTGGTACTCCTATGCTGTCCTCCACCCTGCTCTCCCAAAGCCCCAGCCCCATCCCTGCCTCAGGGCCTTCTTCCTCTTGTCCTCAGGGACCAGTGAGGTTAGCCAACTTCTGTCACCATCTTTTTCCTTTGTCCCAGGTTGGTCTTATTTTCATAGCTACTCTCTCTACACATTTCTGGTCCATTGTTTCCAGCAGTTAGTTCCAGAAGTTGGCCACAATATCACAGCAGCTAACAAGTGCTAAGCTTTTAGTGTGTGCCAGGCCCTGTGCTAACTGCTTTGCTTGCACTGTCTCATTTAATCCTCACCACACCCTGCAGTGGGTGCTATTAGCGTTTCCATTCTCCTCACTAGGAAACAATCTCAGACAGGTTAATGACCTGGCCAAGGTCCCAAAGTTAACTGATGGAAATGGGCAGCCTAAGTTCTTAGACAGCCTAGCTCAGAGTCTGAGTCTGTACTGTTAGGCCCTCCTGCCTGTAGACAGAGGGAGTGGGGCTGTTCACTTGGATTATCTCCTTGTGTAGAGTTGGAAGTAGAACTGTGGGTCTGCACTGTCTATGGGGTAGAAGGCATTGAAGTAGAGTGGACAGTATAATGGGCTTTGGGCCAACCAGACCCATTTCAAACCTTATCTCTGACATTAGTAAATTATGCAATGTTTTCAAGGCTCATCTTTATCTATAAAATGGGATAATGCCAACCTCCTATTTAGGCTTTATATTAGGCTCAAATGAGATATTTGTATATCACATAGCTCAGTGTCTAGAGCATAAAAAGACTCTATAAACAGTAACTAATAATTTTGTCATATAATGTATAAATCCTTAGCTTTACTGATTTATTAGTAAGTTCAAGGTTAAACAGGTGGTTTGAGGTTTATGTGGGATTAGGTAGAAGTCAGTTTTGCCATACATAATGATACTATATTGATTTGTTTTCCTTAAAAATCCACTCTAACTGGAGAGGTGGGGAGGAGAAGTAGGGTCACTGATTTAAAACATCATGCCACCTCAGCTGGTCTTTTCTCTGTTGTCTGACAAGGTCACAAGTTAGGAAATTATGAATTACTACAGGTGTAGAAAATGAATATATAGCTGTGTATAAAAAGCATAGTTCATTCAGGCATTCACTCAGCTTGCTGAGTGCCCATGCAATGTCAGCCACTTTAACTGGCATTAGGATACAGAGAAGAGTGATACCAGGCCTGGGGGAATAAGGGCATTGTTGAGTAAGCAAGTAGTGGGCAGAACACAGAATAATTCTTGGAACCACTAACATTTAAGGGGTGGGTGGGAAAGAATCCACAATAGTGACTGAGAAGCAGCAGTGGGAGAAGGTGGAGGAGTGGAGAGCCTTTGAAGGGGCAGTGGTCAGGGACTGGGGCTGGAGTGTGGCAAGTGAGGCACTTGCTTCGGGTGTGAGATTTAAGGGAACACCAAGTCACCCAATAATATTTCATATTCCATAATGTAAACTGCCACCCCAAAGGTGACCCCGTGTCTCCAGCCCCAGTCAGCCTCTGGGGCTCCTGAGCACAGGCACCTCAAACACAACATGTCCCAAACTAAACCTGCATACCCCTAACCTCACTTCTTTTCTTGTATTTTCTTCCCACATAATGGCATCCCAGTCAGCTAGGTTCCCAAGCCAGGAACGATAGTCATTCAGTGGGATATGGGTGGAGTTGGTAGTTGGATTAATAGGTATGGAACCCCGACTCCAGAGAGACATTTGGGCAGGGGTACACACTTGGGAGTCCCTGAACTGGAGTGGTACTGACAATAGATTAGGTCACGCAGGGAGATCTGAGAGTGAGCAGAGAACAGGGATGTGGATGGAGCCCCAGGAAACAACTGACATTTAAGGGATGGCTGAAGAAGAGAAGGAATGGACAGAAAGCAAGGAGATAACCAAGAGAACTGGTATCATGGTAACCACAGGAGGTGTGTGTGTGTGTGTATGTGTGTGTGTGTGTGTGTGTGAGTGATACGGTCTATATATACTTCATTTTTTTTCTTTTTTTTCTTGAGGTATAATTGACATATGACATTACATAGTTTCAGGGAAGAATGTTTTGAGAAGTGGGAATGGTTGAGTAACAAATGCCACTGAGAGGTCACTTAGCAGGACTAAGGATGTAGTCATGTGGTTTTGCAACTAGAAAATCACCAGTAACCTTGGCCAGACCTGCATCAGTGGAGTGGAGGGTACAGTAGTCAGACTGCAGTGCGGGGATGGCAAAAGGAGGTGAGGCAATGGAGGCAGGAAAGGTCGACAAACCTTCTAAGAAGTTTCACTGCGAAAGGCAGGAGCTGGGTGAGATGCAGGATTGAGAAAGGGATTTCATTTTCAAAGATGGAAGTGATTTGAGCATATGTAAATGCTGATGAAAAAGCAGGTAATGAGGCCAAAGCAAAGGCTATAGGGGAGAAAGAATAAAGTCCCTGGGGAGATCAGAGGGGACTCAAGCGCAGCACAGAGAGATCAGCCCTGGATGGAAGGAATACCCGCTTTAATTCTGATGGGAGCAAAAGAGACTAGGAGTAAGAATGAGGATCTATTTATAGGTTGGGAAGACTGGAGTGAGGGAGTTCTTGACTTTGGGGTTGGTATTTTGATCACCAGAGGTCCTGTTCTAATATCTTAGAACCAAGAGAAGAGCTCTCTCCATCTTCATTCCTTTGCTCTTTGGAAGACTGCCTCGTTTTTTTTTTTTCTGTTTAGCAAAGGATACGTGAGTCTCAGCCAGGTGGTCAAGCGCACCAGGAATAAGCTGGCTCCCTGGGAAAACTCCTGCTCCAGTTCAGGGGCAGTTCTGCCCTGGTTGGTTTCAATGAAACTGTCGAGGATGTGACTCCTTGTGACTCTGCCAGCATTGTCCCAATCCTGTAAAAAACTCAAGAGCCGGCTAATTGCCACCTGCTCCTTCACAGAAGTCATGATGAATCAGTCCTGAAGTTGGCTACAGAGGGAGGGGAAATAGACAGGTTACCACAATATTTAGAACCATGCAAGTCCTTAAGTTACTCTATGGGTTTTGCTTTTTTAGAATCACCTGGAAGTGGGGTGAGCCTCTGTCACCCACTTGGATGTAGTGACATTCAAAAATGCATCTCTAGGACTGGTCACCTGCTACTTAAACAGGGAGGATCTAGCTGTGCTGTAATGGAATTAAAGCTATCAAGGTAGTAAACATCTGCTTCCTATTTAACAGCTAAAATGTTAGCCCTTTGGCTTCTCCGCTGATGCCGGCAACTAAAAGGACTACAGGCTCCCGCTGACCAGAAGCTGCTTGCTGAAGACCCAGGCCTTGCTCACCCCTCACTCATACCAGCTCAGAGATCTGGGGTCTTTAGAGACCTGGCTCCCTCTTATGCCAGTCAGCCAAGGTAAAATGCTCCTTAACCTTGTACCTTGGGCTTTTATACTAACTCTCTTAAAAGCAACTTTTAAAAAAAGTTAGTGGGAAGAAAAAGTTCCCATTCTGTAGTTGGATTAATGGGCTGTGGTTTGTAGGAGTCTGTGTCCTTGGGAGAGTGTTTTCAGTGGGGGAGGGAAGGTTTAAAATAAACCCGTTTTCCAAAAATAGTTGTGATTGAAAGTGTTATTATCCATAACAAATGTTAGTGCTGATGGGAAAGAGGCATGTGTGATTCTTTTGTCTAACAGACAAGTGAAAGTCATATTTCACATTATCATGGGGTTTTCCATGATTTACAGAATATTTGTGAAACATTACGTGCAGGGGCCATGATTGATATGGAGAGAGGAGCTTGTATGTAGGGGAGATGTGTATTTCACCCAGACTGTTCAACATGAAATTTACAGTCCCATAAAGTGCTTCTACATCTTCGCCAGAGATCTAGTTAAAAGGACTTTACAGTCTGAAACATCCTAAAATTGATTCTAAATTAACGTTTCCTCACATGTATTTGAGATATTGATGGGGCCCAGCTATCAGAATTTTATTAGGAAGCAATAATGTGATGCATGCTGAGACAGACATACATACACACCAACCTCCACTGGTCCCCAGAGGACACTGGATATGTGCTCCCAGGAAGGACATTCAAGTAGCCTCAGGGATGGAGACAGCCACGAAATCCTGTCAGCCTTAACAGCCAGGTGAGTAACTGTGGCCTATCCTACACAGAAATGACCAAAACCTTTCATTGGATCAAGCATCCATCACTGTGGATGACATTACACCTCTAAGTCTGTAGACTTAACTTTCTGAGGCCATAGCCACCTTCAACAGACCTCAAGAAAATGGGGATGAGTGGCTGTTCTAGACTCCAGGGAGGTGAGGCTGAAATACCACCACGAGCTTCATGAGGCAGGAAAGCACCCTGTTCCCCTGGCCTGCTGTGGATGGACATTTTCTAGGGTCAAGTGCTATAGCAGAGATGCAGCCAGCAACTCTAGGACCCCCAGGTGGGAAGCTTTGAGATGGATGTTCCGTAGTATGGGCCTGGAGATTTTCTTGAATCTCAGCCTTCCCCTATCTTCTTTTTCTCTTTAACAGGAGAAGAAAACCCACAAATGCCAGCTTTAAAGGTTATAGTGATTCAGCAGTGACTCAGTAAATATGCAGTGACCAGCCCTCATGGGGCACCACGCAAGGTGCTGAGGGAGACGTGGAGACAGACACGGCACTGCGGGCCCTTGGGAAACTCGAGCTGTGGTAGAGCTGGAGAACAGGAGGGCTGCAGCCGGAAGCACCCAGGCCCAGGTTCCCGTGTGCTGTTCAGTGAGCAGTCACATAGTGGCGCCTGCCTTAGCCCTCACCATCTTGCATCTCACTTCAAAGACAACCACTTTCAACCTTTTTAGCTATTTTTTCAGGTATTTATCTCCAGATCCTCAAGTAATGAGTTTATACTACTTGCTATGGGTTGAATTGTGTCCCCATCACTGCACCCCTGAAATTCATATGTTGAAGCCCTATCCCCTAGTACCTCAGAATGTGACTCTATCTGGAGACAGGGTCTTTAAGAAGGTAACTAGGATAAAATGAAGTCATTAAGGTGGGCCTTATGAGAGGCGACCAGGACACAGACACATAGAGGGCACACCCTGCAGGGACCAAGCCAAGGAGAGAGGCCTCAGAAGAAACCCTGCCACACCTTCCTCTCAGACACCTTGATGGGAGCCTCCAAACTGTGAGATGACATGTTTCTGTGGTGTAAACCACCCAGTCTGCAGTGCTTTGTCACGGCAGCCTGAGCAGACTTATACATGACATTACTTGATTTATCCGCATCAGGCAGTATTTATTTCTTATTCTGACAGTTGAGAAATTAGCTGTCTTGTACCACTCTAACCATTTTTTTCTCTTATACCTCACAAAGAGTTTTCCACAATTTACACTTAAATTAGTAGTTAGTGTTTATACTGTTGACCAAGTAAATAAAATCTGTTCACTCAAGCTGTAAACTACTGTTACATTTTCTAAGTTGCTTTTCCCTGGAATTGTTTCTTTTTTTCCATCATGCAGTTTTCTAAGTACCTAGAGCTATTTTCTTCCAAATGTTCAAACATGTAGCAATGATTTTTCCAAATGTTCAGCCCCTTCCTGATCAGTTCCATCTCTTTCCTGGAGACCTCTGTCCCACAGACTTCTTTCTGTTCCAGTTTGGACTGGTTGCTCGCTGAGCCTGGTACACAAATGTTGTCCTGGGATTTCCTTTTGCCAGTCTGCTCTGTCCAGTGCCCTAGTTCCTGGATCTACCTTTTCTTTCTTCTTGGTTTACTCTCATTTTGTTGAAGCACAGACTCCAGAAGCTTCCTAAGATACGCAAATTATTTGTGTGTGTGTGTCCTTCAAAGTCTGAAAGTATTTTGATCTCATGTTAGATTGGTTGGGTATATAATTCCATGTTAGAAATAAGCTTCCTTGGTTTGAGCCTCCCCATTGTTGCTGTTGAGAAGTCTGACATTCTGATTCTGTGCTTTTGTGGCTTATTTTTGTTATTCCTGATGCTCTTAAATCCTTTTCTGAAATTGTATGATGTCACGCCTTGGTGCGGATCTTTTTCATTACTACACTAGGCCCTTGGGCTCTTCTAGTCAGGCACCATGTCCTTCAGTTCTTGGAAATTTCTTTATCAGACAACTACTAATCTTTTTAGGAACCCATAAATGCCAGTAAATGATTTTTTCCCCCTCCTGGGGTTCTCAGGGCCCTTGGAGAAACTTTTCTACTTTCCGAGGGAAGGTGAGAGGGTGGGGGTGCTAAGTGCCTGGCTGCTGGCACACTGGGAGTGGAGGAGGGGGAGGGGCTGGGCAGCCACAGGGCAGCATGCAGCCCTTTCCTCCTCACTCGATTTTCCACCCTGCATCTTGTCCCTGCCCCTGAGACTGTGCACGAGGCTCCTGGTATGGAGGCCTGCAGCGTTCAGGTCAGTTCCCTTCCTACCTGTGCAGCAAGAGAGCTTGAGGTGTGGTCTGGCTTTTGAGAAGAGCTCGGGGGTGGGGGCAAAGCATGCGGACTTCAGCCCTTCCCATGTTTACCACATACCTCGCTTCTGACCTTTGAGCTTCCAAGGCATTCAGTCTTGTGGAAGGGTAAAGTGGGTGAGCCGACTGGCTTCTTGTTGGTAATCACCCTTGTTGGCGCTTAGTTCTAATTTCTCAGGATGTTTCAAGCCAGGTGACATTCCTTCACTTTCCTTCTACCTTCTAATATTTGTTGACCTTTCATCTGCTGTTACCTCCTTCTCTGGACTTAATACCTTTTAGGTATTTCTGTAGCAATACGGTGGTGAGGTTTTGAGAGGCGGGGGGAGATAAAAGGTGGCAGTCATGTTTAATGAAGTACCTCCAGCCACTTACTTATTTTTATCTTAACTATTCTTCAAAATAAAATGAAAATCAAAACGAACATTAAAGTACAATTTTAAAAAGAAGAAAACAGCGGGAAAAGAAGAGAAATGTGCCAATTTCAAGAGACAGTTGCTGGCAGAAATTCTATATCTAAGTGCTTCTTGACTACCAAAATCGAAGGCAGAATATTCTGTGTCTTTCCTAGGAAAGAGGAAAGATGGCAAGGAGAAGAAACTAACATTTTTGAGTGTTTATTAAAAGCTACTCACATATCATTATATGTATTATATACATTATTTGATTTAATACTCTTAAGATCCTGAGGAGGTAGTTATTACTATCCACAGTTTTCAGATGACAAAATGAAGGTTTAAAAAGATATGCTCATGTTTTAATGATCTCACAGTTAAAAAGGGGTAGAAATGGAAGTTGAACTCAGATTTGTGTGAACTCCAGAGGTCAGGGTCTCTCAGTCAAACCAAAAGCACTGATTCTGCTCTCCCCTGTTCCAAAACGCCACCAATAACCTGTTGTTGCCAAATTCAGTGGCTAGCTTGCAGTCCCACCTTGTTTGACCTCTGGTGGACTGTGGAAGATCTCTTCTCAAAACTCCTTTCCTGGTTCTGGTTCGACTGCTCAGCTAGTTCTGCGCCTCAGCCTGGATCCTCTTCAGGTCTTTTTGCTGTTCTCAGTTCTCAAGCTTCATAATTTCCGGGGTGACCGCCTCCATTCCCATCACTTCAGATTACATCTGCAGGCTTCATGACTCCCAAATCCATATTCTCAGCCTGGGCCTCCCTCCAGAGGTCCAGATCCTTCTCATATAAATGACTAGTGGGTGTCTTTCATCAGTGTGTTTCACACACCCTTCAAATCAATGGGTCCCAAGCTGAACCGTCAAGCCCTCACACCTGCTCCTTCCTCTGAGTTGGTTCTATGTCAGTTACCGGGCCACCAGTCTTCTAGTCACCCAAGAGCTATCTTTGATGTATTCCTCTCCCTTGCTCTTTTTATCTGAAAAGTGGCCAGGTTCTGCCAATTATGTCTCCTAAATCTACCTCAGATCAGTCTATTTATCTTTACCTCCACTGCCACTATTTTAATTTACTCCCTCATCCCACACATGGTTACTGCAACAGCCTTCTAACTGGTCTTCAGGTTTACCCCTTCCTAATTGCCACAGAAAAAATGCAAATCTGAGCGGTTTCCCTGCTTAAAATTCTTTGGTTGTTCCCCATTTCGCACAAGATAAAGTTTCAAACCCAAAGACCTTCCATCTAAACTCTGCCACAGCTGAAATCTGACCTCCCTCCCCACCCACACCCCATGTTCCTGCTTCCGGTGGGATTGGGAGAAGGCTGCCAGCTTTCCCACACCTCAAGTCATTCTCTGAAGTCCCCAACTGTTTCTAAATCTTTCCTTTCCCTCTAAGGTCAGGCCTCCTCTCCTTTCCCCTCAGCCTTGCCTCGGTGCTCATTTGCGGCCCCTTCCTCACGCTGTGACGTCTGCCCCGGAGGCTTCCTGTTTACCTGAGAGCTGCTAGGCGATTTCAGCGTGAACATGTTTCACCCCCTAGTTTGGTCAGCATCATCCCTGGCACATAATGGGTGCTCGACAAGTGCAGTTTAAACTGACATCCAACACACTGTACTCATGAGTGCTTTACTTTCCTTAACTCCACACAATAGTTAATTAAACAGATGTCCTGGGTGTCGACTCCTGGCCAAGCACTGGCACTGGGATTGGTTAACATGACAAACACAGTCTTTGCCCTCAAGGTGCTTAGAGAGCGAAAGGCAACCAGGAGATTTTAATGAAAAGTGGTAAGTGCTGTGCTGGGGTCCATCCCAGGATCTGTTGGAGCACATAGGAGAGGCACAAAACCTAGACTCCAATGACCTCTAACCAACCCAGCTTTCACACTCATGACCTACATCCTCAACTTGTGAATCGCCTGTGAAACCTTCAATTCCAAGCCCTTTACCCTCCCCCCACCTCCTCCATCTGTTCCCAGAAGACCAACTCTTGGGCTTTACAAAAAAGTTATAGGCCATTAGGCAAGAATGTCCTGCCAGTCCTCTTCATTTTTTGCCTATCACCTGTACTCACACCCACTCCCCTTTCCTTCTTTCCCCTTTACGGGAGCTCTCCATCCACCCACCTGCCACCTTGGGCCCTCACTCTGTCCACTACTCCCTCCTCTTCTGTATCTCAACTGCTGTCTTTATTTAAGCATTTTTCCTGTTAACTTACTTAATGCTTGCCTATCCTACAACAAAAATAGGCAAAAATTAAAACAAAAACCACTTACCTCCCCCCACTATCCCCCTCCAGTCACCTCTCTGGTTTTCTCACTTCCCAGCAGAACTTAAGAACAGTCTACACACTCTTTTCCATTCTCCAGCTGACCAGACTCTCCTCAATCCAGCGCAGTCTGGCGTCTCTCTCCAGCCCCCGCCCACCCCGACCCCACGCTAACATCACTCAGGCCAGCGTCCCTGACAACCTCCTAATTGCTCAGCTAACATCAGTGACCATTCTTCCTACTTGAAACACGTTCTTCCCTGATGCCTCTCTACCATGACATCTTCTCTTGGTTGGCCTGCATCCCTGCTTGCTGCCTCTCTTTGCCCCATCTTTGAGTTTCCAGTGCCTGTCACGTATCTAAGTCCTCAGGAAGTTGCCTCAAACTTGATTAAGAGTCCCTCTGCCCCACCTCCAAACTCATTATGAGCAACTCTTTTAAACATGAAGTTCAACAAATAGTGAGAGGCAAGTGTGTTCCATCCTTGTGCCAGGCCTCTAGGGTACACATGAAGAAAATACACAGTTCCTTCTTTCAGGGGTACACAGTTTGGGGGTGGAATAGAGAGGGCTATAAATCAGCAATTTAGTCCCAACAGTGTGGTAAGTGCTATGATGGACTAAGCACAGGATACTTTAGGAATGTGGAAGGGACATCTAACCCAGCCTTGGTTCGGGGGGTAGCTGTTCTGGAAGGCTCTCCAGAGGAGATGCCATCAGGCTGAAAGGCAGCTAGTTGGGTGAAGAGAGGAAACTGTATTCCAGGTAGAGGGAATGGAACATGCAAAGGCTCAGAGGTGAAAGGTATAAGGCCTATAAAAGAATTGCAAGTGAGCAGTACAGTGTAGTGGTTAGGAACACAGACATGAGTGGGATGATCTCCCACCTCTCAGCTGTGTGACCTTATGCAAATTACTTAACCTTTCTAGGTTTCAGTTCTCTTGCCTGAGAAGAGGTGATAATAATTACCTCATAAGGGTCAATAAACTACCTAACTTTGAAAACCCTTAATAAAGCTTAGCTCTTATTTTCATTGCTGAGATTGTTTAGAATGGCTGGAACATGGGGTGAGGATGGAAGTGGCAAGAGATGAGGCTGGGAAAATAGGCAGAGGCCAGAGAATGAAGGGCCTTATATCCTCCGCTGCAATTACACTCTATCCTGAGGCCAATGTGAATGCATTGAAGGGCTTTAAGTCAAGAGTGACAAGAAAAGAGTGTTCTGGAAATATCATCTTGGCAAAATATGCTGACCACACAGGGCTGGGGAGAAGCAGAAATGCCACATGGGTGGGAGGACCAGGACCTGTGACTGGCTGGTTGTGGAGGACGAAAGAGGGGAAGGACTTGAGGGGGAGGACCAGATAATTTTGCCTCCTACTTCACAGAGATTATAGGGACCGTTAATCGTGACTCCCTTCTCTCCCCTCCATTCTCAGCCTCACCATATCAGCACCCAGCCTTTCTCTGTGCACTAGATTCTGCCCCTCCATTCTCAATCTTTCCATCTCCTCGGACTCCTCTTAAACCCTTACTCAATCTTCACCAAACCAAATCAATACAGAAATAAAGCCTTCCTTGACTACCTTTCCCTCAAGCTTCTATACTTTCTCCCTTCTTCATCTCCAGATTTCTCCCTCTGGTCTACAGGATAAAGTCTAAACTCCACATGGCACATGAGGCCCTTCAAAACATGGCTCCAGGCTGACCTCATCTTGTTACTTCCACATACTCCCCCTGCTCTTCCAGGGCCCTCAGCATCTCCATGCTGCCCTGCCTTCAGGAATGGCCAGCCTCCTTTTAGCCCTTTGGCTAATTCCCCAAGACAACTAGAGGCTCTCCAATGTACCCTACTGTGCTGTAGAACCTAACCATCCCTCCTCCTAGAGTGTGAGTTCCTCAAGAGCAGGGATTGGTCTTCCTATCTCCATGCCCCGACGGATTGGCATAATGCCTGGCATAAAATAGATGTTTACTGAATGCTTGCTGGGTGGATGGGTGAAGAAATCAGCCAGCATCTGTTTAGATGGTTATAAATGAATGCCCACAAAACTACCAACTTCCAAAGCTGCCACATGCAGAGTGGCAGCACCTCGACCCAAGAAGGCCAGGGCAGCCTATGAGGCATTTTACAGTGATGACAGGAAATAGCAATGTCAGCAGCAGTGTCATCTTTGGGCACTAAGGATGGAATCAGTGCCATGAACGGTCAGTTAAATTGTAATTGAAGTGAACTGTTCCTCTGCAAACCATAATGTTCTTTAGCTATAGCCAAATGGCATTCAAGAAGGGGAGAAAATTTTTTGAAATGTCAAAGAAATTATTTCCAATTTGGTGCTCACAACCAGAGACTCTAATGATCAGTGGAAATGAGAAGCAAACAAATTAGCACTAATGGAAAATGGCTTTTGGAAAAGAGGATTTAATTTATAGTCAACCGATCATGGCATGCAGCATGCAATAAAAGTCAGCTTTACCAGCTTGATCATAAGAACTGGAGCACACACGAAATGCCAGAGAAAAATATACGTTTGCCATCATGCTTCCTGGAATCTCTCTGTAAATGGCAGCCAATTAAAAGTCATTATTTCACCTTGGAGAGAAAACGGTCTGAGAAATCAAGGCACATGAAATTAAAATCCAGATTGGGAACCTTGGTCCAAATTGGTTTGTTTGTGGCCTTCTAACCTTGGCAAGGCCCTCTGCAAGGACAACAAATATACTTTATCTTCAGCCCAGAGTGGACTCTCTGTTTTTAATTTCCTCTCTATTTTCAGAGGTGATTAATAAATCTGGACTCATCCATAAATCATTTCTATAGCAGCCAAATGGTTCTTCATGCAGAGAAACTAAAATCACAAAATCTCAAAAACCTTAGCTCTTGCACTAAGCCAAACGCCCTTAGCAGCAAGGGAGAAGAGCTATTAAGAATCAGAGGTCACTAGCTCTTGTTTCTAAATATAATTTCTCAGAGGGGGAAAAGGCACATTTCTAAAAGCAAGAAGCATCCAGGGCTTGGGCTGCCTGCCTGGCTCACTGTCCCCACACAGCCTCAGAGACAACAAGGCCATCAATGTCTCTCTCCTGTTCCTGCAGGCTCCACCTGCAGGAACGGGACAGAGGCCTTCTTGGTTCCCATCCTGATTCCTCACTCTCAGCTGCCCATTCAGAGAGAGGGAGGAAAGGAGAGAGAACAGAGACAGAGAGGCAGAGAGAGAGACATTTTCTCCTTCCAAACCTCAGGCCTGGCCAAAGAGGGTGTCCTCACCTTTACTTCTACCTCAGGGCATATGCTCTACAGTTCGTCACTTCCTTCCCACAGACCCCCTTCCTTCTGCTTCCCACTCAAACCCTTTTTACAGACTCCTTGCCTACAGACTCCATCTGTCCCATCTTTTCCTCAGAGTCGCCTTCCCTTCCATCTTCTCCCCATAGACCATCTTTTCCCCATCTCCTTCTTGTCAAAATCCCGCCTTAATTCTCTCCCCAGATCTACCCTCATTCTCTACCAACACACCCCACTTTTCCTCTCACCAGACTCACTTCTGCCCCCTACTCCACTCCCCAGACCTACTCTCATGCTCTCCCCACAAAATGTAACTCGAGGTCAACCATAATTTCTCTACTCACATTCTCCTCATCCCTTCATTGCTCAATGCTTCATTTTCCTTGACCTGATTTCCTACCCTTCTTTACCTTCTATCTTGCGAATGGGTTTCAGCCCCCGGCAAGCTCACTACTGATTCAGTGAGACTGAGAAATGACAATGGAATGTTCTTGGGGTAAAAGGGTTTATTTCCCTGCTCTCCTGGCGATAGGTGGAGCACTGGAATTACATCTGCATCCAACAGTCGGCAGGTCTGTACTCCTCTGCCTCGGCCTCCACCCAGAGAACTGGGCAGAAGCTCTTTATATAGTGACTCAGTAAATAACAGCTCATTGCCTACGGATGTGGAGGCATTAGCCTAGCAGTAGGCCAGTTACATCATCAAGTAGTTTAAGTTCAGGTGAGGATCCTGGCCATAGGAACTTCAATTTTCCCCACACCTTCCCAACCTTCTTATTCTGTTCCCAAAAGTTTTTGTTTCTGACAGCAGTCTCCCCCATCCATAGCTTCCCCACCATTGCTCTGTCTACCTCCAACTGCCTGAAAGCTGTCTCCACCCTGGAGCACCACTTCTGCAAGCCCTCCCTGGTGGGGGCTGCATACACCCTTACACCCCAAGGAGCTCAGAGTTGGGAGGGGAGTTGGTGTATCCTCAGGAGAGCCCAACCTAGTTCCTTATTCCATCTCATTTTGGGAAAATCCTTGCTACTTTGAGGGTCATGCCATTCAGCTGTGTGCTGACCTTTACTCCTCATGTTGACATCTACAGATACCAGAAAACCTACTTTATTCATCAAGGACTTTGATATCTAGCTCACAACATTCTCTTCCCCTTTCCCTCTAGTCCTGCCATAATCCAGAGGCATTTCAATGGCCATGTCAACATCTTGGGTGTCTTTTCTGGACTCTACTTCAGCCATGCACTCTCATAGCCACACCCCAGACCTAAGCATCACCTGGAACTACTCAAGCTTCATTACTCCACTTGCTGATCACAACTCTCTCATTCAGCTCTCTCCAAGATATGGTTCTCTGACTTCATGGGGACCCCCTGCCCATAACACCTTTATACTTTCCTATATAGTTTAGGGTCTAAGACCCATCATCTCAACTTTTTGCCAGGATTCTCAACTTCCTTGTCCTTTGCCCTTCCATTTCATCAGCCTGATAAAACCCAAACCTGGATCAGTTCAACTAACCTCTCTGCACCCACCATTTGATGGCTGAATATTGTTGGGGGAAATATACCCATCACACAACCATGCAGACTGCTATTGCTACAAACCTATAGTCACCAACCTCAACAGGCCTCATAACTGCCCAGAAATTGGTATGCTGCCCATTTTCCATTGCAGTTATTTCAGTCTTTCTCTGCTCTTCTCCAATTTGGCATGTCCAATCCCACTCTCTCTGGCTAACATCATGTCCCCATTTCACAGAGGAAATAGAAATCATCAAACTAGAATTCCCTCCTGAGTGATGGTTATGAGTGTAGGCACATCTCAAAATTCATTGAGTTGTACACTAAGATTTGTGCATTGTATGCACTTCAATACAAAAATAAGTTTAGAAAAATGTGGATATTTGCACTCCCAAAACAAACAAAAAAAGAATTCCTTCAACTTCTTGCCATCAAACCTATGAATGTACTGATCTCACATGCTTCCTATTTGTCACATTGCAAATGTTCCCCCTACCTTTCCAAGTGAATTTCTCCACAAATGCTTTGGATCCCCTGACATGTTACTTTTTTTTTTTTTGAGGCTGTTTCTTTTTCTCTATAATTTTATTTTTTCTTTAGGGGATCAATGCCAACAGCATTTCTCCCATCTAAATAAAAACCTGTCTCCTACCTACTGCTTTCTCTTTTTTCTCCTAAAGAGCCAACTTCTTGAAAGTGTCCTGTACATGCAGTCCTCACTTCCTCCCCTTCCCACTCAGTTCTCAGCTTGCTGTAATTTGACTTCTGCTCCCATCACTTCACTGAAACTGCACTTGCAAAGGTCACCGACATCCTCGTTTCTAAATCCAGTGGTGTTTTTTAGACCTTATTTTATGTGATTAGTCAGCCTTCGAAACTTCCTTCCCTTGGCTTCTGAAACACCACATTCTATGACTGATTATCTTACCATTCTGGGCACTTCAACTCAATTACCTTTGCAGGTTCATTGTCCTTTGCCAGACCCTCTGACATGAGTGGTTCTCAGGGCTCTGACGCCCTCTTCTCTTCGTACATTACATATACTCTCTGGGAAGCCCAACGAATCAGCCCAGTGGTGTGGCTGCCAACTGTAAGGCACTACAGACTACCACACTTTTAATGCCAGTTTAGACTTATCTTACAAAGGCCAGTCACGCATATGCAACTCCTGAACACCTCCACTTGCATGTCCCACTGGCACCTCACACTCACCAGGCCCCAGAACTTACCCTCTCCTAAAACCCTGCTTCCTCTTCTTTCTGTTTGTCAAGCCAGGAATTTAAAAGTCATCCTTCATTTCTCCTCCTTGCACCACCAGGCACCAAGTTCAGTTCTTTTTAGTTCTAAGCGTCTCAGGAATCCACCCCCTTCCTCTTCATTCCTATTACCTCTCTATTGTTCGGGCCACAATAATCCTTCCCTGTTACTGAAGCTTCCTGATTGGTCTTCCTCCTCCCAATCTGCAACCCATTCTCTGCATTGATCTTTCTAAACAAATCTGATTGTTACTCCTTTGCTTTAAAGCCCTGCAATGACTCCCCACTGTCCTGAGGATAAAGTCTAAGCTCTTGTGCTCACTGTAAAGTGCATTGGAGAATTTTTACCATCTGTTAAGATCAACCTATAAGCTCAAAGCTGAGCTTGGCACGAAAGACCCTCCGGGATCTGGGCCTAACTGTTCTTCAAGGTTACTCCCCCATTAGTATCTCCTCTGGCCAGATACTCTTAATTTCTGACATTCACCACTCAGTTTACCCTCTTTGAGCTCCTGCAAAGACTTCTTTTCTCTCCATATCTCCACAAGCTTTTCTTGGTCCCGCTCAAGAGCCATCCCCACTGCCATAAATGCTCCTTCAACACTTTCTGCGCTTCTAAAATCCTTAGGGCCTACTCTTCTGCAGTATTTATTCCTCGCATAGAATTGGAGCTGGATCATGCAGTTTCTCTCCCTCTCCTTTTAAGGCTTGTGGAAATCTGGGCCAGAAGCTTAACCCTCACTATAGTCCACTTACATAATAGGTGCTCAGTAAATGTTAAATGCATGGATAAATGCAACAAAACCGTGCTCTCTAGCCCCTTTCACGAACAGGGCCGTCTCCAAAGTCTTCCCTTGAAGACACCACCACCCTCTGCTTCCCGCTCTCCCCACCAGTCAGGAAGTGCCTCGACTTCCTGGGTGGATGGGCTGACACGACCCCCTAAAGCCGTTTCATACGGTTTTCTACCTCCAGCCCTCGGAGGAGCGGCTGGTAGCGGTAGTTAGACGTAATCAAAGGGCACTGCAGTCCAACCGTTTGGATAAGCGGCGGTTGGGAAGAAGTACCCTCCCCATTGCCAGAACACCGCTACTCTCAGACCCTCTTACCTACACAGGAGGGTGGGGACTCTTTCTGAACGGCGTGCCAGCTGACCAATACCTGACCTAGATTAAGCGAGTCAGCCAATGGATGCGGGTCAGGGCCAGAGTGGGGCGGGGCACAGTTGCTAGGGCCCCCGCTAGTGGGGTGCTGCGAGAGGCCCGAGAGGCTCGGTGGTTGCTAGGGCCAGAGGTCACGGAGCGCGGCTCAGGGATAGGGCAGCGCTGGGGTGGTGACTGGGCGGTGCCCAGGAGGCGCCGGGAGAGGCGCGGGCGCGCGAGCAGGAGTTCCGGCGGAGGTCTGTGCCGAGGGCCGGCACCTTCACCATGGCCTCGGCTGAACTGGATTACACCATCGAGATCCCGGATCAGCTCTGCCGGAGCCAGGGTATGGAACGGGGGTTGGGTCCAGCCGTGGGAAGGTGACTTAACGAGTCTGTGGGTCGCAAACGCAGCTGTGGTTCCGCCCCTCTCGGCCCCGCCCCCTCAAGGGTCTCGCAGGTCCCATACTACGTCGGGCCCTGAGAGCCCCGCCCCCTTATAGGTCCCGCCCCGAGCGCGCGCTTTGTCCGACCCTCGCTCCCTTGCTGCTTCCCCAGCGCAGTTGGCAGTGTGCGTAGGATTGGTGGGGGTTCAGGGAATGGGAAGTTTGGCTCGGTTTTGGAATTATGATAGAGGATCCTTGAATAACACAGCAGCCTGAGCCCAGCATGTCTCTCCCCTGCATTACTCCCCATCACCTTACCCCCATCACCTTTATGCCTCCCGTCACACTGCCCCAGCTCCGCCTCTCAGGTTGCTTGCTGCAAGCGATCTTCCTAATGCAGAGGTTTGATCTTACCACACTTTGCTTAAACCCTCAAGTGGCTCCTTATTTTATTTTATTTTTTTATTTCAGTGGCTTCTTATTGCCCTTAGGATAAATCAAGCCCAGATTCCTTAACGTGGCATTCAAAATTATCCATAATTTATAAGCCCCTGTTTATCTCTTTGATTACTATGTCCTTCCGCTGTTCAGTTTCAGTTTTATGTTCTGGCATCCAAAATGCTGTGATTCTCCACACCTTGCTTCTCTGCCTTTGCTCCTGTTGTTTTCCTGTGTCTGGAATACCCTTTCCCCTCTGTGGCCCCACACTGCCCCCTGGCTTGTCTGGTTTATCATTTAAGGCTTAGCTCGGATGTTGCCTCCTTCGGGAGAGCCTTCCCAGGTCTCTCCCATAGCATCTTATGTTCCTTGGTTGGGGTTAAGAGGGGAGGGCAGCCCGTAGGCTCCCACAGAACAGATCGTTCTAGACCAGCTGTATTTCCCTAGTGCTGGATCTTTTGGCTTAGGGCTATTGGACTTAGAGATGTAAAAATGCTTTTGAAAAGTTTTGCCATCGACAGGAGATGAAGCCAGTTAATATTGTTGCCTTTGGAGACCTTCAGCGGCCAAGAGCTGGAGCTGTCTTCTGTGTGGCCAGTGGGGCAGAAGTTCTCCCGCAGCCCAGGTGGGCAGACTGCTGGTCTTGGTTTGCATTTCAGCTCCACGTCTACTGGTTCTATGACTCTGGCAAGTTATTAAGCCTCTCTGAGTCTCAGATTCCTCCTCTGTAAAATGGGAAATATAATAGGGCCTTCTGTCTGGGATTGTGAGGGTCAGCAAGATAGTGACTTGATGTTTGTGCCTGGTATGTTGTGGGTGCATTTCCTCTGCTTGTGGCTCCCTTCACTGAGGAAGGTAGGTCCTGGAATTGGAAGAAATCTCAGGGGACCATTTTGTTCTGCATCCTTCTACTGGCATGAGGGCATTCTGTTGCTACCAGACCCTTCTCTGACAGGATGCCTCCTCCAAACATCCTGGCCTATTGAAGGCAGCTGGGATTGTTAGAAAGTACTTCCCTTTCTTGAGCCACAATAGGACTTCCTGCCATTTCTGCTTTCAGTTCAGCCGTGTCCTGGCCACCTGTTAGTTGCCAGTGCCTCAGAAATGACTCATGCACAGGCTCCAGGGAGCTGTGGCTTTGGGGAGTGGTGGTGGTTTATAAGCAGGTGGTTTCACGGTGATATGTAACTGCAGGGCCTCAAGATCATGGTGGGTACAACATGGGGCAAGGTAGTCTCTCTTCCTCTTCAAGAGGATGGTTTCATGCCTTCCTCAAATCTCTCTTCTCCAAGAAAAATACCTCTCAGGCCTTTAGCTGTCTGTCCTCTGATGTGATGTCCTTCTGATAACCTCCTCCTCCTGATTGCTCCTCTGGACTGGCTTTAGTTCATTATGCAGTTTCCCTCTCAAAATGCATACCCCAGAGCTGAGCTAGAGGTTGTGGGACCCCTCAGAAGGAGGTGACAAAACTGTGATCCCCTGAGTTCATTTGCTTTCCATTTGCAGAGAGCTCCCCTTCAGGAGGATATGGCTTCTCCGGGTGACAACTTTGAAGAAGCTTGTCTCTTCTCTTGCACTTGCTGTTTAATGGTGGAGAGGTGTGTAGGGCAGTGATACTTGGTTTCTGGAATTGCTTTCCCCCCATATTTGAACATCAGAACTACAGAACCCAGCACTGCTGTGAGCTGACAGGTGAGCAGTTATTGCTGGCCCATCAGTTAGCTGGGAGGAAGCTGCAGATCTGGGGTCTTCCAGGATCCAGGCTGTTCAGCCCAGGATCCTTCTGCCAGGAATCCCACCAGCTAGAATCTGTGGAAGCCCATGCCAGGGTAGTTGGCCTGGTCCTTTGCTCAAGCTGATCCCTGGACCTGAAATCTCCCCTCAACCCACCTACTCTGCTCTGCCCAGTGATCACCTCCCCCTCTTAATATCTTGCTCCCATTTAATTTCCTTGGGGAAGGTTCTGTTTTCAGGGCTCTTGCAGCAGAACCCCTGTCCTTGTAGTGCTTTTGATGGCTTTGCTCACTGTTGCCAGGGCCTGGCAAGGGTGAGGTGCCAAGTGAGCTGAATGAAGTCAGTGGGCAGCACCGTGGGCCCCAGCCAGAGCTGCTCTGACATTCCAGGCCCTGGCTGTGCTACCCCTCCGCGCAGCCAGGGAATGGTCAGCCGGGTCCTGCTCCAGGGCCTTTGCTGTTTGCCAGCAGGCCTTCTTAAAGGCACCATATTGCTCTCATGTTCAGTAGACATTTCCAGGAACGATTGATTCACAGAACTGATTGGTCTGGGACAAGGGGCTTGCTCTTAGAGTACAAAGAGGACCTTCTGGGGCTCACAGAGAGGGGAAGTGATAGGTTTATTGTGAACCCAGGCTTTACTGTGAGCTTTCTCTTTTGGTAAGCAGTGGCCTGGGCCACAGAAGTATACACAGCATCTTAACCCTCAGGGAGCTTTCACTGGCATCTGGGAAACAGCCCAGAGTGGTCTGGACCACCATGGTGGGCTACAGTGTCAGGGCAGCTTCCTGGAGAAGAGTGGCCCAAGCTGGACCTAAAGCTTCAGGAGGAGGGACAGGTGGGTAAGTGCAGAAATAAAGGCTCTGGGGAGGAAGGAGAGTGGCCCAAGGGAGCAAGGCCCTTGCAGGAGGCTATGACATGCTTTTAGGAGCAGGGGGATGAGATGAAAACCTCAAGAGCTGTCACACTTGAGACTTCAGAGGTCCAGGGGAAAAGTGAGTTGAGCCTTGATCCTCTCCTTGACTATGGGGACCCCCAAAGGCACTTTTAAAAAAAAACAGAGGCATTTCATTTATTTTTGAATCATGATCTCTTCTTTCATGCATTAATAAAAACCCTTTCTAATTTGTCTGCTCTGTGCCAGGTACTGTGCTCAGCCCTGGATTTGAGATCCAGACCTGATGGACCCTTTACGGGCCTCCTTTCTCTGAGGTCTCTGGGGTTTCTGTTGCACTACCCTGTTGCCCATTCCGACCAAGCCCTTCTTACATGCCAAGTGTGGCAGGACCCCCTCTCATGACCACCTGGCGAAGTAGGGAGGACCCTTATCCTGTTTTGCAGGTGAGGAACAGAAGTTGGGGGGAGGTGAAGTATTGTGCCCCAGGTCATCACATTTCTGCTGGGGAGCCACTTGTGCATGCGGATTTCAGTTGCCATTAGGAAATGTTGCTTGGATACAGTTTTCCATTTCTAGGAAATAAGTAAGGACATGCACGAAGAAAAGGTGTCCATTGAAGTATTTTTATGACAGCAAAAAATTGGAAACAACACCATGTCCAATAATGGGAGATGGGTCACCATAAATTATGAAATTTCTGTAGCTGCTCTACAGCCACTAAAAGGAATGGTGTAGAAATATATAAACTGACAGGGAGAGATGTTCACAATATATTGCTAAATGGAAGAAAGATTACAAAACAATCTAATTCCAGTTTTATGAGATATTCATTTTCCCCTTTTCTGCAGTGAGCATGCATTCCTCATGAAGTATTAATAACAACTTTGGTTTATTGAACTTACTTTGTGCCATGGTAAGCTCTCTACAGTCATTGGCTTATTTAATCCTCTGTATTATTATCCCCATTTCACAGATAAGAAAATTGAAGCTTAGAGAATCTGCTCAAGGATTTGTTTCATAGTACCGGCAGAACCAGAGATTTGAACCCAGATACAGTTTTATACATATCTTAGATACTGTGCTGCTCTCCTATGCTGTTATTTCAACAAGTTAAAAAAAAAAGTCATTTTAAAATAAAGTAATTCAGTTTATTTTAGGAACTGTGAGACTCTAGAAAAATATTTCTGGGGAGTAAAGTGAGGATCCTTTTATTCTTCACATTTAAAAAGAAAACGTATGCTCTTTGTATTTTGATTCCAGCTTACAGATAAAAAGCATGTATTGTGCCACAGACAAGCCCTTTCCATTGTCTTCTCCATATGCCCGTGGGACGTACACAGTCTAATTTATGCATTAGTTTTATGACTTGAGCTGACATATACATATCTGTAACTCTTAATATTATTGGTGTCAGTGTTGTTTTGTTGAGAAATTCTAGAAGACAAGGAGTCCATGAGATTAAATTGTTTATGGGGGTGCTCAAGAAGTACCAGGTTGAAAAGAGTACTTCCACCTTGCCAAGGGACTTCTGGGCATCCACGACCTCTTTGATTTATCTACTGCTTTTGACTCTGCTGGACACACCTCCCCACCCCCTTTTAAAAAAATAACATCTTAATTCTCATTGTAAAAGCGATTCATATTGATTGTAGAAGATAGGTAAAAAATATCATGAAAAACAATTGCCTCTAGTCCTAGAAATATTGCTATTAACATTTGATGTATTTTTTCTGTGCATAAACGTGTGTGTATGTATATATATGTATGTGTTTTGTACATACTGCTTTTCAGCTTGCATTTTCAGTTTAATGTATTACTGTTAGTTTAAAAAATAGTAGCATTATTGAGGTATTCATATACCATAAAATTCACCCTTTTAAATTGTACAGATCATTGGTCTTCAGTATGTCCACGGAATTATGCAACCATTACCACTAATTCCAGAACATTTTCATCATCTCAAAAGAAACCCTATACCCATTAGTGGTCACTCCCCATTCTCCCCTCCCTCTACCTCCTGGCAACCACTGATCTATTTTCTGTCCTATGGATTTACCTATTCTGGACATTTCATCTAAATGGAATCATATAATATATGGTCTTTTGTGGCTCGCTTCTTTCATTTAGCATATGTTCTCAAGGTTCATCCATGTTGTAGCATGTGTCAGTACTTCATTCCTTTTTATGACCAAATAGTATTTCATATACTGTATTTTGTTTATCCATTTACAGGGCATATGCATTTGGATCATTTCTATTTTGGTTATTACAAGTAATGTTTCATAATAATAATATGAACATTTGTGTACAGGTTTGTGTGTGGACATATGGTTTCACTTCTCTTGGGTATGTACCTAGGAGTGGAAGTGCTGGGTCATATGGTAACACAATGCTTAATTTCTTTGAGGAACCGCCAAACCCTTTTCACAGTGGCTGTACCTTTTTACATTCTCCCCAGCAGTATATGAAGGTTCTGATTTCTCCACATACTTATCATCGTTTGCTGTCATTTGACTTTTTGATTATTGCCATCCAGGTGGCTATAAAGCGGTATCTCACTGTGGTTTTGATTTTCATTTCCCTAATGACTGTGATGTTGAGCATCTTTTCATGTGCTTATTGGCCATTCATATATTTTCTTTGGAGAAATGTCTATTTAAATCCTTTGCCCATTTTAAAATTGGGTTATTTGTCTTTTTATTGTTGAATTGTAAGAGTTTTTATATATCCTGGATACAAGCCCCTTACCGGATATATGGTTTACAAATATTCTCTCCCATTCTGTGGGTTGGCTTTTTTTTACTTTTTTTTCCCATGCAAGAGATTTTATTATCTGAAAGAGAAAATGGCTGCCCCCAGAGAGAGGGAGCGGCAGCTCGTGGGTGAGGAAGCACATTTTTAAAGAGTAGGGGTATGATGTGTTCTGCGTTGGTGATTGGATCTTAAGGGGTGGGGGTCTTAGCAAGCCAGAATTTGCCTTCATTCCCATCTTTTCCTTTTCTTAATTGGGCCTCTGGGGAACTGGGTGTAGAATCTCATTCTCTAGCTACTTCCTGCTGGAAGGGGCACAGATTCTGGGGTCAGCAAGGCCATTGCTGTAGAGTTGGGGAAGGGCGGGCATCCTGAGATGATTCGCGATGGCATCTAGCTGGTTTCGTTATTGGCCTTGATAGCCCTAGAGGAGTAACAGATTGAGGCTGGTGTTGGGTGAGAAGACGAGTGACCGGGGAAATGGACGGTGAGCCCCTGGACGAGGATCGGGCAGTGAGGGTTCCCAAAGCAGCACAGATTCCTGGAGGAAGAGCAAAGTCAATGGGAGAACCTCATCTGAAGTCACAGCACCAATGAAAGGGTATCTTGCCGCGACCCTCCTTACCCCAGAACGACTCAGGAGACATGGGCCCATGCGAGAGATTTTATTATCTGAAAGAGAAAATGGCTGCCCCCAGAGAGAGGGACTTTTTTTTACTTTTTTGATGGTGTCCTTTGAAGTACATAGTTTTTAATTTTGGTGAAGCCCTAATTTATCTGTTTTTTTCTTTTATTCCTTCTACTTTTTGTCATGTCCAAGAATCCACTGCTTAATCCAAGGCCACAAAGATTTACCCCTGTGTTTTCTTCTAGGAGTTCTGTAGTTTTAGCTCTTGCATTTATGTCTATTACCTGTTAGTATATTATTAAATATTTCCATATGATTAAACATTTTTTCTTTGTTAAAAGTGGAATTACTAAGTCAAAGATTGCATGTTTTTGAGACTTTTGATACATGTTCCAAAGCTATAGTGACTCTTCTTCCTGTCATTTCCCTTCCTCTTTCTACCTGTCTCCTAGTGCTCTGGTTCAGGCCTTTGTCATCTCATGCCCTGCATGTGGCAGTAGCCTCCTACCTGTACCTAATGGACACTTTCAGTTTCAATGTGATGAGCATAGTGGCATGGTGATGGCGGTTGCTATGACAATACAGAGGAGGGGCATCTAACTCAGTCTGGTTATTTGAGGGGTTTTTTTTTGTGGGGGGAAAGGGGCTGGGGAGGGCATTACGGGGGCTTTCTGGAAGTGAATGATGAGCTGACTTAGCCTGTGGAGTGGGCATTAGCAAAGCATAAACACAGAGCACCTGCATGCTGGGCTGGGGGGGGAGGCAGGGTGGTATGGTGGTCCAGAGAGACGGACATTGGTTTTCTTGCTTCTTGGCTGCGTGTTCTTGGGGAAAGGGACTTCCCCTCTCTGTGTTTTAGTTTTCTTATTTGTTAAATGGGGGCAATAGCTAACAATAGTAGCTACTTCTAGGATGTAGTTTTTTTCTAGGATGACCCACTCCACTGGCTGAGTCAGCTCATCATTCACTTCCAGAAAGCCCCCGTAATGCCCTCTCCAGCCCCTCCCCCGCCAAAACCCGGTATGTCCTAGAACCCAAAGAAGCAGTGTATGAGGTTCTGGCTGGGTTAGCCAGGCCTTGAGGAGGAGCAGATGGAAGAAGTCAGCACTGGATCTGTTGATGTGCAGAGGCAGCCATGTACAGGTTTGGAGCTGAGGTGATAGAAATTTAGAAGACTCGGTGCTTGGGTTTTGTTACTCAGCTGGAATAGCTGTTACAAGCTAGTCTCTAGGCCATTTGCACTTGGATTCCAGCTTCACTCCTTATTGGTTGTATAACCTTGAGCAAGTTATTTACTATCTCTGTGGCTTACTTTTTCATGTAAAATGAGAAGAATAACTACCTTGTTCATAGGATTATTGTGAAGATTAAATGAGTTGATGTATAAAGTTCTTAGAATATTGCCTGTTATATAATGTTCTTTTTGCTGTTATTGTTACAGTTTTTCTTGCTGTTGGGAAAGGGGGGAGGTAGGAGCCGGAATGATATGTGGGATCCAGAGAGGTTACTGAGGTTTAGGAACAAGGTAGATTGGATTGCCTGCGTGGGGTCATGGTAAGTCTTGGAGCACGGGAGGGGAGCTGAGCCAGAGTGTTTGGTGCCTGAGGAGCAGTGGCCAGAGGCATGGGGTATCAGCAGGCAGAGGGGAGTGGGTGGTCTGGACAGCTGAATGAGTATAAAAGGAGCAGAGGTTTTTATAGAGGGTGGAGGAATCACGATCCAGACATGGTAATAAATAACAATAGCCATGGCAATTACTTTTGCTACCTGGAAAGGGCAATGAGTAACAAGAAGAATGCCAGCTCTTTCTCCTTGGATCCATCCTTCACTTTGCAAACCTGCATTCATTCATTCAGCCTGTTTCTGCTGAGCTCCTGAATGGAGAGAAACCTGGAAGACCCAGTTCCTCCCTTCACAGAGCCTACTGACTAAGGGGAGAGACAGACATTAAGTGAATAATTGTTCAAGTCATTAATCAGTACAGACGGGATCACACCACTCTTCCAATTCCAGAGTCTTCATTTGCCCTCCACTGCTATGGAATAAAATCCCAACTCCTAAGCATGGCTGGAAGGCCCTGAAGGATCAAGCCCCAGCCCCAGTTTTGGCAGCCCCCATTCATGCCCATTCTCCACCTGGCATGCCCCTACTGGTCCTTCATGCCCAGCAGAGCAAATGTATCTTCCTTCGGGAGGCCTTTCTCTGTCACCATTATTTTCTCAGTCATGTTCCCAGAGCACCTTGGTCTTTTCTGGATTAGAGCACTTCAAGGAGCAGCATGGCTCCAGTGGGAGGAGGCCATAACTAAGGTCCCACGTTAGGAATGGGCCTAGGGAGCAGGGCACTGGGAGAATGTGCAGGAGTGGGAGATGCCCACGGATAGGAAGTGTGCCCATGGCTTAGGGGGCAGCCTTGAATGCTTAGCAGGAGTGGAATGGCCTTTATACCAGAAAGGCCAGGGCAGGCCAGGAACTGCCCTGGCAGAGGATGGGGGGATGCCAGGCTGAGAAGGGCCTGGCGGGAGTGGAGTCAGTGGCAGGGGAAATGAGATGAGATCTGACTAACAAGATTGCAGGAAGGCCTCTTGAAAAGCAGCCATGGAGGAGGCAGCTGGCTTGTGCCTTGGCACATCACTGAAAGAGACATGGGGCTGGTGGCACAAGTCTCAAGTGGCTTAGTTAGGATGGGGAGCGGGGGCTGATTCCCTTCCTTTAGAAACATGGAAAACTGGGTCTCTGGGAGCAGGCAGTGTGTTCAGAGTGTCTGTATTCTGAGAGTTTCTTCATGGAGGTGCATGTCTGGGGAAGAGTCGTTCCTACAGGAGTTCGCCAAGCCAAGGGTGCCAGTACAGCCGGTGGTGGAGCAAATGGAGTAGTAAATTCTAGCCATGAGAGGAAGGGCAGATCAGGGATCCAGCAAGCTGTTCGAACCTTCCCGGCTGGGAATGCACCATCACTGATGGTTGGGGCTGGCCTTACCTTTGGGCAGCCACCAGGGGATGTGGCCTCCCTTGGCTGCTTTCTCTGTATTTGAAGTAGAACCCAAAGCACCTTGGTGGTGCTTGATGGAGGCACATGGAGTGGCCCCCCACCCCAGAGGCTGGTGAGGGGAGCCTCTGCTCAGACTGCTGCAGAGGTAAGGGAGCCTCTCTGGGGCAGGTCTCAGAAATCCAGCGGTTGGATCTAAGAGATTCAAAGGCAGATCCAAACGGTAGCTGGTAATCACCCCATGAGGCTGCCGCAACCTGAGCCTCATGGGTAGTCATCCCCAGCAAAGCAGGGCTGGGGCCCTAGTGAGGCCCAGATACGGCTTCTCTACCCGAAAGGCCAGTGCAGGCCAAGAGCTGCCCTGGCAGAGGACAGGGGGACACCAGGTGAAGAAAGGTGGTGAGAGTATTTGGAGTGGCCTCAGAACCATGGGACCGTCTCCCTTGTCAGAGGCTGAGGCCAGCATCGCGGAGCCTGGGAGGGCTGGCAGGCATCAGCACGGGACTGAGGTGCTGGCAGCTCCTGCTCCAGGCTGAGCTGCAACCCAGCCTGGGATCCCGCAGGGGTGGGCAGTTAATCTCCAAAGGCCAGAGTCACCACTGCTGGAGAGCAGGAACATTGAACTTTTCAATCACATTAATTTCCACAGGAAATTGTTGTCTTCCTTTTGTCCAAAGGTTAGTGATTTATATTTACCATCCTCTTAACTAGCCTTGAAATTTACAGTTGCCAGGTCACCACTGGCATCCGTAAATCTCAGGGTGGCAGCTGAGCACCGCCAAGTGGCTTGATCCTTGCAAGGGTACAGCCCAGCCCTTTTGGGAGGGCAGATAAACTAGTAACAGACAGTCTGCTCAGAAGGCTCCCTGAGCGGGGTGGGTACTCTCTTGGCAGGGGAAATGAGATGAGGTCTGACCAACAAGATTGTGGAGAGGCCTCTTCAGAAGCAGCCATGTAGGAGGCAGTTGGCTTGTGCCTCGGCAACATCACTGAAGGAGACATGCTTCTAACTGTGGACAGGGCTGGCTGCACAGAAGGTCACTAGTGGCTTAGGTGGGGAGCAGAGGCCAAATTCCCAGCTCTATACTTCCTGTGTGACCTTAGGCAAGAAACTTAACCCTTCTGTGCCTCAGTTTTCCTCATCTGTAATAATAATTCCTCATCGTGTTGTTTGAGGGTTAAACCTCAATAAACATTGGTTGTGATTCTCTGGCAGGACGGGGTGGGTTTGGTATGGGCCCTCAGGGTCAGTGTGCTCCACACCCTGCTTACACTGCCTCTCCATCCATCCTTTTAAGACCCTCTTCTTCCATATGCTTGTGGAATTGGAACAGGGATTGGCAAACTTTTTCTCTAAAGGGTTAATAACTATTTTAAGCTTGTGAACCATATGGTCTCTGTTGCAACTACTCAATTGCTATTTTAGTAAATGAATGAACGTGGCTGCATCACAATAACATTTTATTTGTGGACACCCAAATTAAAATTTCGTATTTTTTTCATGTGTCACAAAATACTCTTCTTCTTCTGATATTTTAAAACCATGTAAAAATGTAAAAACCATTTTTATTTTTAGCTCACAGGTCATACGAAGCAGACCATAGGCTGGATTTGGCCCATGGCTTGTAGTTTGCTGACCCCTGGGTTAGAAGGTGAAGTTGCATGGAGAAAATACTCATTTTTTTCACCTGGCCTATGTCTTTGAGTTACCAAAGGTGCCCTCATATGGGTTTTTCCAGTGACTCTGCAGTGCCTCCTGAGAGGCCTAAAAGCCATTGAAGCAGGAGGACAGAGGAAGGAGCCCTGGAGAAACCTGAGGCACAGAGCTGGCAGGATGCCTGGGCCTGGCACCCCCCTCTTGGTTCCCTTCCTGACCGCAGCCGGAGTGGTGCTGGCTTGGGAATGGCCTGCCACCCCCACCTTGCATCCCAGCTCTGGTGCTGACAGTCCCACCATGTCTGTGTTTCAGAGAATGGCACCAGCCAAGATGGGAAGGAGGCAGGGACTCGACAGCCTCTGGTGATTCTCTTGGGCTGGGGTGGCTGCACGGACAAGAACCTTGCCAAGTACAGCGCCATCTACCACAAAAGGGTGAGTACCACAGGCATGCCACGCCTGGCATGCAGGGGCCTTGCTGGGCAGGGCGCTCTGAGTCTTGGCTGCCTTCATCTCTGGGCTGCAGCGAAGGCTGACCACCAATGTGGCAGGCCTGGAAATGGCCTGTGAGGAAGACACTGGGGTCATGGAGACTTTGGCAGGATGATCCCCCCTTTGCTGCCAGCTCTATGGCTCTGTCTGCTTCAGGCCCCTCACCAGCTTCCCCTTCCTTCATCTGCAAACCTCACAGTGGGCAGCCCAGGTGCTCCCATCTGTGGGTCAGTCCAGACCTCAAGTCTCTGTTGGCTGGATGCTGCCTGTCTGGCAGCAGGAGCCTGTGCGGGGTGTGCTGAGCATAGTCTGTGCTCCAGGAGTTTCTCCTTTTCTGACCAGGGGAGTTTCTGTCTTGCGGTTGACCATGGCACCTTTGCATTCCAAGACTAGAAAAGCCTCTTGGAAAAGAGGTTCAGGCTTGAGATTTCTTGCTGCTTCTTAGGCCACACCAACCATTGGACATAGAGATTGTGGTAGTTGGAGAGTCTTAGCAGGACATGGTTATATGTTTGGAAGCACCTTTCACATCTTCGGCCTCTGTCTCAGCCCTGTCCCAAAGCAGGGAGACAGCCAGCTCCAGCTGCTAACTGGAAGCCCTGGCCTGAGGAGAGTGGAACTCTCCTGTCCCCTGCCTCCGCCTCCCTCCTCTAACCCAGGTCTGCACTGTGCCTGAGGTGGAAGGGGGCCCTGCAATGGGGGAAGGGTGGGGGGAAAATTCTTCTGGGCTTGAGGACTTCCCCCAACCAAGTCCTCTGGCGTTGCCTTAGTCTGCAGGTAGTTTCAGCTAATTATGAATTTCACTTGCCATGCTAGGCTTATTTATCTGGCTTCACCATTAGACTAAGGTCCTTGAGGGCAGGTGGAAGAATAGGAATCAATGAGCATGTCTAGGACAGAGAATAAAAGAAAGGGCAAGTGTCAAGAGATGAGGCTAAGGAAGGCCCCCAGGGGCTTTAAGCAGGGATATGGTGTTAGATTTGTGCTTCTGAAAGCCCCTTCCTGCAGAGTGTGGAGAAGATGGGAGGGGCCAGGACCCACCACCAGGCTGGGGGAAGGAAGTGGTTGGATCCGAGGAGCTTGTTAGCAGACAGGATGGCAGCTTAGTGAGAGATGGGGGTGGGCCCAGGGAAATGCCAGGGTTCTGGCTTTGGCAGTTCCTGGGTGGCAGGGGTTGGTTTTTGAGACAAGGAACACTGGAAGAGAAGCCATAGGCCCTGGAGTGGATGGGATTCCCCAGGAAGTGTGTAGAGGGCAAGGAGGAGAGGGCCTAAAGAGATGCCCACACTTACGGGAGCAGAAGACGAAGAGGGCCATTCGAGAAGAGGAGGCGTGCCCAGGGGGTAACAAGGAAACCCCCGAGTGTGGCAGAACCTGCAGGAAGACAGTCTCTGGGAAATGCAGCCAGAGGAAGGATGTCACGGCGGCAGAAGGTCTGCGGAGAAAGTGAGGGTGTGTGATCCCAGGGAAGGCCCGGGACTTGAAGAGGCCAGGCTGGTGGAGGGGTGGTCGGCAGAGGGAGCCGGCGCTTTACCTTCTGCTCAGGAGGACAGGATGGGTGTGGGGAAAAGTGTTCCAACCCCAACCTCCTAATGTTGTACTATTTAAAAGAAAACAGAAATAGCACTTCTGTCACCTAGAGGTTACCTCTATTTCCACAGTGGTGTATATCCTTTCGGCTTTTTTGTGTGTCCTTCCTTCACCTAAATGAGATCTACTGAATAGACTATTTTGTATCCTGCTTTCTCCCAGGTCATGGACTCCACCTTCCCATGTTAACAAGTTTTCATCTCATCTGGATTCTGGTCCATATTCAGGTTCTCTAATTGTCCCCAAAGTGTCCGTTAGGGGCTTGCCCAAACCAGGATTCAGTCCATTATCACCCACTGCATCTAGCTATTTTGTTCCTTATAAGCCTCTTTTATTTAAATCTACAACAGTCCCAATTTTCATGATGCTGACTTACTGAAGAGCCTGGGTCTCGGAATGCATGATCCTGGATGCTGCTGGAAGGAAAGTATGATGGGGATGACAGGAAGCCATCGGGATCTGACAGTGGGGAGAATGCAGGTGACCGTGACAGGAGCAGCATGCTCATCAGAGTGGAGTCAGTGGGAGGGGACAGGGTGGAGAGGTGTCAAAATGGGTCTAGGCAGGTGAAGAGAGAGTGGGAGAACGTGAGAGGGGAACATGGTGTAGAGGCAGAGGCTGTTAAGAAAATTTTTATGAGTTTGAGAAGGAATCTAGAGACAGGAAGAGATTGAAAATATAGGAGAGGGAGGCCAGAACTGATAGAGCAGGGCCTTGTCCTGGGGCCATGCCATGTGTGGAGATAGGGAATAGTTGGCTTCAGGGGAGAGAGGAGACGGAGATCTGACACGTGGCAAGACCGCAGGGCTCTGGTGCAGGGACTTCTAGTAGCACTTGATCAGGGAGGTGGCAGCCAGATACTTCGGAAACCTCCAGTGAGGCCCAGACCTGTGGTGCAGGGAGGGTGTGTGTGTGTGTGCCCTTCGCAGGGAGTGTGTGCGCTCATGGGTGACGTGGGGTGAGTGGGGTGAGGCACGCAGTACTCACAGGCATCGCACAGGAACCGCTGAGCTTACATCTGCACTGACAGGTGGTTCTCACAGGTGTGCGCTCCTGGGGAGGAGCGTCCATGCGCTCCTGCTGGTGCAGCGGATGGGGCTGCACCCACCAGAGGTGGGTGTGTTTGTGGGTGCTCTGGTGGCCAGGCATTTTTGTGCACTCACAGGTGGGGTAGTGGGTACTTGCGTGTTTGCATCTGTGGGATGTGAGGTGGGGAGCTTGGTTAGTCTTGGGAGTTGAGTGTGTGTGAAGATGAGATGTGGGAATGTTTTTGCATTTGTGTGCAATTGTATGTGAGGACTGGGTTGGGTGGGAAGATATTTCACATCCCATTCACAGAGCACTTGCTGAAATTTTTTTTAACATTTTTTATTGAAATAAAGTTTATATACAATATTATTTGGTTTCACAACCCCATAACCTTTTTATTTTTGTTATCATTAATCTACAATTACATGAAGAACATTATGTTTACTAGGCTCTCCCCTTCACCAAGTCCCCCCCACAAACCCCATTACAGTCCACTTGCTGAAATTTTGCGGAGCTGCGGGGCAGGGTGGCATCAGTGATCCCTCTGCAGAGTATCGGGAGGGGTGCTTGCTTGCTGGGGTCTAGGTGAAAGCAGTACCAGGAGGAGTTTGGGCAGATGTCAGATTGGAGTCATAGTGGGGACACATTCAGGGGGCTGATGGCAGGGTTACTTCAGCTGAGCTATGGGTCATCCTGTTGAGCTATGGGTCATTCAAGTCCTGCGCACAGATAATTTCCTCCTTGTTACTACTTCTACTGCCAGTATTACTGCTACTATTAGTTGAGAGTTTATTTTGTACCAGGTGCTGTTTTGGGCACTTGAGATACATTTTTTCATTTAATTTTCATCATAACCCTATGAGATGGATGTTATCCCAATTTACAGGTGGAGACACAGGCTCAGAAAGATGCAGTAAATTGCCCTCCATCTACTGGTAATAAGTGGTGCCAGGAATCAGACCCAATCCAGACCTGTCTGACTCCAGATTCTCTTGACAAAGAGACCTTTTTCTCTGGAACAGGTTAATGGTAGGGATTAGGACTCAAGCAGGTAGCTTTGGCTGCCTTTTCTAACTGGCCTAGAAGGGGATCTGTCTAGAGACTTTGAGGCATCCTTGGCTCAGGCATTGAGATGCTTAGTTGAGAGAGTGGCTCAGATTTGAGAATTTGAGAACAACAGTATTTACTGTATTTGGAATTTCAGAGCGAATGGGAAGAGTGATCCTAGGCCTTGGAACCAGATTTGAATGCCGAGCCCTGGAGTACAGACTCTGCTCTCAGGAACCTTTGGGAAGGTGGCAGTAGCCAGAGATCGACAGGAGGCAGGCCTGGCTCACGAGTGGCCTCTGGTGGTCAAGCCTGGAGCCTGCAGGCTGTGTCTTGGGTGCTGGGTCTTACTGGGTTACCTCTGTGTGCCTGGGAGATAGACAGTGCAGAGCAGAGTCACTATAGCAGGCTGTAAATGTGCCAGAACAGAGCAGATGAGGGTACAAGGTGGGGGCTGGGAGACAGGGAGGGGACCTCCTTCTGGTCAGCCTGGATGTCTCCAAAGCGAGACATCTGGCCTCACCTACCATCCCAGGCTGAGTGGCTGGGCTAGCATTATTCCAAAAATGGGTCTTGCAGGTGCCTTCCACTCTGGAAGGCACCCGTGTCTGTGAGTGGTGAGCGGGCACCCAGGCTGCAGCAGGGCCTGGAGCACTGTTGGACTTCGGCCTCTGCAAGTTGGAGCTGCTGTGACCTGAACCTGTACCCCCTCTCTCACCCCTCCCCTGAGGACCGACCAGGCCTCTCTCCTCTCCCCAGGGCTGCATCGTGATTCGATACACAGCGCCCTGGCACATGATCTTCTTCTCCGAGTCCCTGGGCATCCCTTCACTTCGTGTTTTGGCCCAGAAGCTACTTGAGCTACTCTTTGATTATGAGGTTGAGAAGGAGCCCCTGCTCTTCCATGTCTTCAGTAACGCTGGAGCCATGCTGTACCGATACGTGCTGGAGCTCCTGCAGACCCATCAGCGCTTCTGTCACCTGCATGTGGTAGGCACCATATTTGACAGCGGGCCTGGCGACAGTAACCTGGTGGGAGCTCTGCGAGCCCTGGCAGCCATCCTGGAGCATCGGCCTGCTGTGCTGCGTCTGCTGCTTCTGGTGGCCTTCGCCCTGGTGGCAGTTCTGTTCCACGTCCTGCTTGCTCCACTCACCGCCCTTTTCCACACCCACTTCTACAATCGGCTGCTTGATGCAGCCTCCTGCTGGCCTGAGCTCTACCTCTACTCCAGGGCTGATGAGGTGGTCTTGGCCAGGGATGTGGAGCGCATGGTGGAGGCACGCCTGGCACGCCGGGTCCTGGTGCGTTCTGTGGACTTCGTGTCATCTGCACATGTCAGCCACCTCCGTGACTATCCTACTTACTACACGAGCCTCTGTATCAACTTCATGCACAGTTGTGTCCATTGCTGAGGTCCTTGCCCCACCCACCTCACCTCTGCTCCAGAAAGAAATGCCTAACCCCTTTCCACAACCTACATCCGTGGGCGGGGTCCTCCTCTGATTCAACTCCCTATGGCCCTTTGGGACTTTGTGGTCCCCCAGTAGAGAGTTCTCATGGGCCACTGTGCTGGGACTGTGGTGGTCTGCTTATCCCAGGATCCTAGGGGGCAGGAGTGCTTGGGCATGTCTGTGCGGGAGCCTTGAAGCAGTTGGGTTTGGACAAGTGGAACAGCTAGGCTGCTGATTCCTGTGATACTAGGCTGCATGGGGTTAATAGGCTGGGGGAGGTTGACGATGAGCCCAGAGTTGAGCTTTGATTCCTTAAAAGGAAGGTGAGTTTTGTGGAGAGGTGCCAGAAAGTGGGGTCAGGCTGGTGCAGGGCTTGTGATCTCTGTTCCAAGGCCCCAGAAGGGCAAAGCCCCACAGTGTGAAGCACCACCCCCATGGGTCCCACTTAGCAGTTACTCAGAGGCTTCTCTGACCTCACTGCCAGGGAGTCTGAGGCAGAAGCCAGATGGGGAGCTGAGGATGCAGAGGTGTCCAGGTGCACCACACTTTGCCAGGAAGCCGCTGCATCCAGGAGTGTTGCCAGGTGTGTGTGTGATGGGCAGATGGAGCAGAGGGCAGGAAGATAGTGGCACAAACAGGCAGGAGCCCTGAAGACCAGAACCAGGGCAAGGGCTATTTAGCCAAAACAACAAACTCCATCTCCTTGAGACCCAGTTGGATCCTCTCTAGGCAGGGGAGGTGGCTTCAGCCTTAGTGTTTTGTATTGTTTATCATTCTCCAAGTTACTGCTGCACAATGCTGGTACACAGTAGGTGTTCAATAAATATCTGTTGATTGAATGAGTTTACTGTGATCAAGGGACTTGGGGGGCAGGGCTGGGATTTGAAAGTTTGACAGGCAGTGAGGAGATGGCTGGAGTAGCTCTGGCTGGAAACCGACTCCTGGTATTCCTAGGGCTGATGGGCCCTGTCTCCAGAGCTGAGCTTCATCCGTGTCACGTCAGCTCTCTGGGACTGCTGGGACGGGACCTCTGGGACTGGTGTACCAACTGCTATGCTGCATGGCTGCATTCCCAACCATGGCTGACAGGTGGCAGTGCTGCCTGTGCCATGAGAAGGAGTCTGAGGATCCCGTGGCAAGGTGGGCTTCAAGCCCTATGGGTTACTGTCCCCTGCTAGCATGTAGCTCCTAGGGTGGGAGTAACCAGCCTTCAAGGACCTGAGTCCAAGTCAGGGAGCGGGTAGAGTTGAAACCTGAAAGGAGCTGGCCTGATGGGAACTAGGCATTATCCACCTCTTCCAAACCTACAGCCGTCACTGGCTGCTTTGCCTTGATAGGCCACACACATTGCCTAGAATTTGGGGCCCTAGGGGCTATTTGGTGCCATCAAGCTGGGCATGGGGTTGTGAACAGCTTTTAGAGGGCTCCAACCAGGGTGATTTATCATCTGGGTACAGGAAGAGGCTGAAGCCCATTCTGTTGTGTGCACTGTGGACTCCCAGAGGAGACTGGTCTGTCTAAAGCAGGAGACTTGGGAAGATGGTGGTGGGTCTGGTACATGAGAATATGTAAAGGAAAGGTGTCCAGAGTCATGGAGATGGTCTGGGGTCTTACTTTCTCATAAGAGCTGTGGTGGGCGGGGACTCTGCAGCTTCAGGTGGCCGCGGAGCACCAGACACTGCTCACTCACTGGCTGTGGACAGGTGTGGGGATTTGACTAAGTGCCATCTTCAGTGCTAGTTGCCCAGCCTCAGTTCCCCAACTTGAGGGTCCATCTTGGATAACAATGGTTTCTCCTGAGGATCCTGGCAGTAGCTTTACTGGGCTGTTGTCACTGGGATGAAGAGAAAAAAGCCACAGGGGGCTGTGATGCAGGATCTCTGTGGTTCCTGGCTAGTTCCAGGGGACTAGAAGAGGCATGGGGCTTGTTTTCACACAAGCTTATAGCTGTTCCTGCCCTACATTGGGGGATAAAGCTTGCATCCCCTCTGTACCCCCAAGCTCTGACCTCTTCTGTGATTAATGAGCTGACGATTCTCCATCAATAAGGAATTAACCTGGAGCCCCTACCCATCAATAGTCAGGAGTCCAGGTCTCTAGCCCACCCCCAACCCCTGACCGAGTGCTCCAGGGCCGCTGAACAGACCAACCCTGCCCAGCTTTACACACTCTAGCCAAGTCCTTTTCCCCATTGCTGCCAGGAATTAACCCCTTAACTGCCTCTGTCCACACCACCCCATGACCATCCCTCCCTACACACATACACACAGGCAGCATCTGTTTATATTGGTTTAATCCATGTCAAATGTAGTTTACAAAGGGAAAGGACAAGTACCTTTGTATAGAATATACAGACACAGCATCACACCATGGGGCCCACGGGAGGGGCGAAGGAAGTCACTTTTCCCTGGGAGCAGCAGCTGTAATCCCAGGAATGGTTCTTGGCAGAAGGCTGGGGAGCCAGGAGCACCATCCTCCAGCCCCAACCTCAGCCTCTGCTTCAGCTCGGTTCCCATTCCCTGTACCTCCCTCCTCCCCCATCTCCTTATAAAGAGCCCCAGGAGCTAAGACTAAGGAGAGGATCATGTCCCTTGGGGCATGTGCCCCATGTCTGGGAGAAGAAATATACACCACTGAACACCGAGCACATGGGAGAGGAAAGGGACACCATGGGAGAGGGAGAGGCAGGCCCCCCAAGAGGTGGATGGGCCGAGCCCCCAGCCAGCCCTGAGGAGGCACTGCTTCCGGGTGTTTAAAAAAAAAGAAAGAAAGAAAATAATACAACAAAAGGGGAGGGAACAGGGTGGAGGGTGAGGAGTCCCATTTATACACAACATTGTAAACATATACGGTCTATATTACATGTGCTTCAGTCTGGTGTTTGCATGTCTGTCTGTCCGTCGGTCAGTCTGGGGGCTGGATCTCAGGAGCCTTGCCCCACCACTCCCCCAACCTCCACCTCTCTGCCCACACTGGGAGCAGAACCTGGAATAGGTCTGGGCCCCAGTCTTGGTGGTAGCCAGCAGGCAGGGCCTGGGCCTCAGCCTCCACTGTGGCTCCAGAGTCCTGTGTGTGTGTATGTGTATGTTTGTGTGTGTACGCTATGTATGTACATGGGGAATCTGTGTGCAAGTATGTACAAGGGGGAAGGTCACATCACAGAGGTGGACAGGTGGAGCTGCTCGAGGAAAGGCCTGTCTGGGGTGGCCAGCTCACAAGTAGATTCTCCGAAGGTCTCCAGGCGCTGTGATGGTGTTGCACTGAGGACAGAGCTTCTTGGCACCCTGCAGGAAGCATAGGGAGGGCTTTGGTTATACATGCCATGCTGCACATTTGCGCATGTGAACACCTGGGCCTGCAACTTGTCTCCCTGTACCAACTGTGCTGAGACCTTGGTCCTGTCAGCCCAGGCTGGGGATGCACAGGCAGCCTTGTGAGCAGGCAGGCTGGCAGACTCCTGTGTTGGGGGGACGCCAGGATCAAACCGCCTGGCCAGCCCCGCAGCGGGAGCCCCGGTAATGAGAACAAGGCTGGGTCCAGCTGTGGCTGCCGCGGCCCTAACAAGATTACACGCGGCCTTTGATCAGGACACAGAGCCCACGTCCGGGCCTTTTATTGCTGTCTCCGGGCGACATTTTAATGGCTGCTCCCGAGCGAAGAACAGGGGCAGGAGCTTGGTAATGGGAGGGGGAGGGGCTGAGGCCCTGGTCGTGCTTACCCACACCCAGCCTCCTCCTGACCTGGGTCTCACCAGTATGTGTGATACATGGACCTTCTGAGGGGAGGGAAGGATAGGGGGAGGGGAGCAGGCAGTGAACCCACTGAAAGGGAGAATTTAATAGAGCTGGGTTGGTGGAGGCGAGAATGCAGTGAGCTTAGGGGGTGAACATCCTGGCTTCTAGCTATGTTCTAAGCTCCTGCTCCCCCTTCCCAAAGCAGGCTCAAGCATAAGCATGGACATCTGGGCAGTACCCCAAACAGCCACCCACTCTGAGAACCCCATGCCACCTCACCAGGGTCCGCAGCCAGCACTCCTCACAGTGCACATGCCAACACTGGATGGATGTTAGGGGCATCGAGTATGAGTCCTAGGGAGGAGGTGGGCAGAGAGGGGGTCACGCTGAGGCTGGCCCACCCTCTAAGAAATCCAATCACAACAGAGAGACCCTCTCCTACCCCCAGAGGGCACTGAAGCCTGACCAAGGGCACCCCTATGTCCCTTTCTCTCACCATGCAGATGAGGCATTTGTAACGGTCCCCACGGGATAGCTGCCGTTCAAGTTCCCTGACCCGAGCCTTCAGGGCCTCAAATGTGGTCACAGCTGAATCTTCGGTGATTCTGTAAAAAGGGTGGTATAGCTGGGCAGGTAGCAGGGGGGAATCCTTAATGTGAACCTCCAGCCCACACTTCCCTTGAATTCCAGAGCCACATTATGTTTCCCATTCATCCCCACTCTGCACCTGCCCCTATCCTGCATCTGTAAACTCTGCATTCCAGACCTGAACTCCTCACCCTCCTTGTTCCTCCACCTCCATCCTGGTAGATTTCTAAACCAGGTTACCTGTAAACCATTCTCAAACCACCGTCATTCTAAAAACCTTCCTTCCCAGATGACATAAAAACATCTGTCATCTAGTTCCTAGTATCTCTGGACTCTCTCCATTTCTTCCCACCTCTACCACCCCCAGCTAGCCCAGGGTTTGGTTTCTTCTATGGGTTACTCCACTAACCTGAAAGGCCTCTCTGCCCCCAGTACCCTCATTCCATCCCACTCTCCCGGCACTAGAATTCTGCAAATTTGACCATATCTACTCCCAGCATTTCCAAGTCTCTCTCATAGTGAAGCTCTACTAGAACTCACAACCTCACAAGGGCCTCTTCAGTCGAGCCCCAGCCAGCAGCATCCCTAGGTGCCACCTGCTCCATCCACACCAAACCACAAGTTTCTCCACACCTACCACCCTTCTTGTTACTGTGGCCTCTGGGCACTTCGTTTCCTCTGGGTCACACCCACCTCCTAACTCACTAGTTCCAGCTCATCTTTCAGGCCTAGTCCCCACCTCCTCCCCAAAGCCCTTTCCACCCTCCAGCCAGCACTGGCATTGATGGCTGCCTCTTCTGTGCTCCTCCCGCACCCGGTACTGGGCTCCACCGCAGCAGTGGAACTGTGCATGTCTTGGTCCCCTCTGCTAGATGAAGTTCCCTGCGGGCAAGCTGCTTACTCCACCAGCACTGACTATGGACATTAGTCCCACATTAGGCATGTACAGATAAGTAAACATTTGCTAAATAAAGAGCCAGACCAACCCCCAGGGGGAGCGGGAGATGCAGGGACTAGACGAGTCCCACTTAATCTAGGTCCCTGGGCTACAGGCCTGGTCTACCTTAAGGGCTCCTTGTTTCTTCCTAGGCACATCAGATGCCCTGGAAGTCCTCACCTGTTGTCCAGGCCCTGCACAAGAAGGTCCTTAAAACTTCTTGGCGACTCTCTGGGCTGCTATGGTGAACAAGGAATAGCCAGGACCATCTCCAGTGATCCCTCCTACCCCTTCTACAACAAGGGAGAACCTTGAGGTGCTCACAGAGGGAGAAGAATGCTCCCAGAGGAGTAGGAAGACGGTACTGGGGATAGGCATTGGGGAATAATGATGATGATGATATGAATAAAGGAGCTAAAATTTATTAAGCACTTACTAAATGCCAAAGATTGTACTGATGGATTGAAAGTTATTACCTTATTTACACCTGACAAAACCCACACAGAGATCTAATATTCCTCTTTTACATAAGAACCGAAAGCAGCACAGAAATGTTACGTAGCTTGTCCCAGGTTCAGAGAGAGCGGGGTGTGACGGGCTTCAAACCCTGGCAGGCTAACTCTGTGATCAACCAGTAACTGTGTGAGTGACCATTGCTCTACACTGGCTGTGCCCAGGAGGAGACGGGTCTCCAAGCCAAGGGAATGGTAGGAACAAAGGCCAAGAGGTCCCAGAGTCCCATCTGGCTGGAAGGCTCATCCATGGGTGAGCAGAAGGTGCCAAACTGGGAACAGAGATTGTAACCAAGACCTCAGATGCCACAATTGGAAAGGGAAGTTTTTTTTTACAGGTAGCAGGAAGTTGTTGAGGATGTTGGGAGAGGTAAGAGCTGAGGTTTAACAGCTATTCAATCAGGAACAAAGTGGGCTGAGGTGGAATCACAAGTGTATCATGGTGTGGGCAAGGATGATCTCCTAGGGTGGGCTGTCTATCAGCCCAAGAAAACCTGAAAGCTTACTGGTGGTCTGTCCCTTCTGGGTCGAAGGAGTAATGGAGGGTGCAGGGAGATGGTGGGTAATACTCCATGGGCAGCAAACTCTGATCTCTGACCTTCCTGTTTCAGGGCGGTAGCAGCAACACAGGTGACTTGCTGATGGCCGTGTTCCCTGTATCAGGGATGTTCTAGATCCATCATCACCCCAAGTCCATGGTTCTCTCTGCCCTGCCTCTCTCCACAGGGAAGCTGCACAAGGCTGACTCCAGCTCCTTCTAACACTGGCTGACTCCCTGGGAGCGTTCATTCAACTTTCCAGGCCTGGGAACCTTCACCAACCCCTCCTTCCTCACAAGCACCTGCACAGCTGGCTCCTCCCTTGGCATTTTGCCCAGTGCCATATGTGCCATCTCCATCTGGATTGCTGGCAAATTCCTGACAAGGAGTCAAGGATGGGTAGCTGTGCTCCCTTCCTCTCCAAGGACCAAGCTGGGCATTTGCTGGTCCCATGTGGTTTTTTCAAATATTGGGAACTAAGGCCTGGAGCCGAGGCTACCCCAGAGAAAACTCTCAAACCCCTAATCAGAGAATGAGCTAGAGCTAGAAAAGCAAAAGGGATGGAACCAGGAGAGAATGAAGCCATTTCCCACTCCATCTCCAAAAGCTCCAAGGCCACAACAAACTTCAGAGGCCACCCTACCCTGGATTTGCTCAGCACCTCTCTGACCTCTCATGTTTGCTCTGGTGAAATACCTACCTTCCAGCCCGACCCAGGCTGGTTGTGAGCTATTTCTGAGCCCCTCCAGGACATGAGGTGGACAATGTCTTGGAAGAAGCCATGGCATTGTCTTCCTCCTTCCCTGGGTTGTGAAAAAGCTTTAAGAAAGGAACCCATATTGTTTTTGAGTAAGAAAGAAGTCACAGGAACTGAAGGGTGCCAATTTTGATAGATCCAGACCCAGTGGAGATCTCCGCACATGACTGAACTAGTCCCCAGCTCTTTCCAGAGAGCCCCGCTTGCTGGTGCCTATGCTCACACAGGTGGGACAGAAATCCCAAATTCCCCAGTCCTGGGTGGGTAGTACCCTCATGGATGGCCACTGGCTCAGGCCCCAACCTATCCCTCTGGCGCCATCCCTGATTAATGATCTTGTCTTTCTGATTTATGAGCAGCCCCTCCAGACGAGGGTGGGTGCTCCTTACGGCCCCGCCCGCCCTGCTCAGCTGGAGTAGGAGAGAATTATTAAATAAACATCCATACGTCATTCCTCCCCCCCACCCCAAGCTGGTTGCGCCGAACCCGTGCGGCCCGCTCCAGCGCTGACACGGAGCAGCTGCGGTGATTCATGGGCAGCCGGGCCCTGAGCTGCGGCCCATACATCATGCCAGCAGCACTCGCGGCCCCGGCCGAGATAAACTGATCAACCACAACGGGCTGGAATGAATTTATGACAACACAAAATGGAGGGAAACAAATGGGAGGTGACCCTGGGCCACCGACCCGGCCCTGCACTGGCCTGCAATCCACTCTCCTGGCAGAAGGCAAGATGGAACACTGGCCCTGGAATGAAGAGGCTGCCTTTTAACCCCAGCAACCTAGCCTCCAGTGGAGGGAAGGGTGGGTGTGGGGAGTTAAGCAATGGCCAACAGCAGCGGCTCCAGGCAGCCCGACCTGGACGATGCTACCTCCTAGGGCCAGAACCAGTCTTGTTTGGGCTTCTGGAAAGGCAGTAAGGTGCCCAGCTGATTTCATGTCCTTGTGGCTCCTGGGGATCCAGGCCAGGGGCTGCCCAGATCTGGGTAAAGTGCTAATGGATCCCGCTTTCCCCTGCCAAAGAACCCAGGCCAAAAATTCCTACTAGATGTGATGAGACCTGATGCTCCTGCCTAAACCCACTGTAAGCGCCACCCAGGACAAGAAAAATGAAACCAATTTAGCTCCCGATTAAGAAACAGAAACTGGAGATGAATCAAGTGTGGTGGCTGGGCTGGGCGGCCATACATCACATTCCCCGGGCACAGGCTGCCGCAACGGGCAGGCAGACAGGCGGACTGCTCCGCCTTCCACCAAGGCTCCTGGGGCAGTGGCCCAGTGATCAATTCAGAGAGTCAGAGAGTCATGCTTAGCAACAGCTGGGCCACACTGCTGGTGTGTGCCCAGGGCTGCAGGACTTAAGCTGCATTTGGGAGGGCTAGGAGCCCTGGCAGCAGGCCTCCCTGCTAGCAAAGGGCCCCTTTCCCTTCCACTAAACTGATGAGCCAGGGGCCTTCCTCCTGGCCAAACACTCACTTTTCGATGTCGCTATTCTTGCAGGTCTTCTGCATGGCCTCCTGCTTGCTGCTCTCACCATTGCTGGTAGATGGCATCTCTGCTGAGACAGAGAGGCAACTCATACTCTGGCCAGACTGGGCAGCACAGATGAGGGGTTGGGCTTGAGTTAGCACCACTACCCAAGGGATGTCCCTCTCCCTCATCACTCTTGAACTGGGTCCAGACTTACCATCACTGGCCCATTTAGAGAACTCAGGTGTGATGCGTGTGCTGGGGGGGCCGCCACTAGGGAAAAGGAGGACAAAGAATGTGAGGCCTGAAGGCAGACAGGACAGCCCTGAGGGTGGGTATTGGGTTGACCCCTGCTTCGGGGCTTCCCATTCCTCTGTCCCACCCGCCCAAGCCTGTGCCCACACTTGCTTTAGGACTGCGCCCCGGAGGGCCTCTCTCTCCTTGGCTTCACCAGGCTCCTCGCCTGTGCAGGGGATGATGTCAGCCTCTGTGTATCTGGCATGGTGGTCAAGGACAATAGATCCCAGTTTGCAGTAGGCCATGAGGGTTGAGCCCTCAAGAGGGCTCCCTCTGGCCAAAGCTGAGACACTCACCCCAGTGAGGGGGGTGGGCAGGTGGATGGTGTGGGTGAGTAGAGGTACTAGCTACTTTCTGATTCCCTTTGTCCTGTTCCCACCAGCCCCACCTTGTCCCACAGTGCCCCAAGGATACTGTGGCTTCCCATACTCCAGAGTGTCATCCCCATCCACATCCAAATCAGCATCACTGTCCGGATTCTCTTTGCCGCTGCACATGACGAAGCCAGAGCCTGTGGGAAGCAGGAATGTGAGCGCCAGGGCCAATAAGACTAAGCCAAGAGTGCCCCTTCTGTTGCCTCTAGATAGGGGTCAGGTTTTGTGCTAGGTAAGGCCCAGATAGAAATGTGGGCCTGAAAAATTGAGAGTCAGATACTTAGGTGCTCTTGGCTTATATTTCATCCCCTGTTACTCTTTATACCTCACCCTTCTCTGCTACTGCTTGCTGCTCCAAGTGATCTCTGCTCATAAACTAGCCCATTTATACACTATGTTAGGTCCTCAGGAGATACCAGTCTAGGCCTGCTGTTCACATGTCTTCCAGGTCTGGGAAGAATAGGAAAAGGACAGAGAAATTCAGGTCTACAAAGCTACCCCCACCTGGGCAGCCTGGTCCAGCCTGACAAAGCCATCAGAGGGGAGAACAGGCTGGCTAAGGCCAGTCAGAGCTGTAGAGCAAGACCCCTAGCCAACGTCCTGATTTTGGCCGCTAGGTCCTTGCCAGTAAAAACACCAGGCAGCTGTTCAAATATTTGGTGTCTGAAGCGCCTGACATTAATTATTCATCTCTGCCTCACTCAGCCCAGATTCCTGGACAAGTACAGTTATAAAAGGATTAGGAAGGCACAGACGAGAGAGGACAGACATGCACACCTGCTTCTCAAAGCAGTCTATAAGGGCAAGCAGGCTGAGTGGAGGTAGGGCCACAGGCCTGACAGGCAGCTGACCCCACACAGGTGCATTTGGCCCAGCCAAAGACAGACTCTTGGCCAATGAGGAGGGGTGAGGTGCTAAAGCCACATTAGGCCCACTCACCTGCCATGTGGTCTGACTTCTAGGACCACCCTTCCTGAGAGCCCAAGGTCAGGGGCCACAAAACTGCTTCTCCCTCCCTGCCCCTGACTTCACCCAGTGGTCTCAGACCACATCTCACTAGCCAGCACAGCAGTCCTGCCAGAACACAGAGAGATGAAGGTAATGGAATCTGTGGTGAGTGGATTTCAGCAAGGAAATCATTACAGAGGAGAAGCAGCAGCTCAGGGTTCTGCCTAATGATCTCAGAAATTTCTTCTTGTCCATTTCTTCCACTCATTAGAGTTAAGTCTTGGCATGGGTCCTCAAGCCTCATGTCTGTTCCTTCACCCTACCGACCCTTCTTTTCCTGCTCAAAACCATCTATGGCTTCCCATGGCATGCACAATCAAGTCTAGGCTCCTTGGCCAGCTCTTGTCAACATCTGGATGGACCTACTTCCTCCACTCTTTCCCTCACTTCACTCCATAGGCCCAGTGCATATGGACTGACTCCTACACTTCAGACATAACCTGCATGTCCTGCTCCTAAGACCTTTGCTCATGCTGTTCACTCCATCTGGAATATTCTCCATCTTCCAAGCCCATTTCAAAAACATTTTGTTCCTGATCCTCTTTTCCCTTGCACGTATCTGGTTTCTGGTCTCAGAAAGGTTCCTCCAATCCCAGAGGTTAAGCAGCAGGAGGGAGAGGCCAGGCACTGCCTCTGCTCCACCCTCCCTGACAGGTCTCATTTGTCCTCCACACCGAGGCACCAACACACTCGAGGCAGCAGGCAGGTCAGCAGCAGGGCCATTAGGCTGAGAAAACACCAAGTTACAGCTCTGTCTCCTTTTCCCAGCCAGGTGTCCTGACAAGCAATTCTTGCCTGTGGGTGAGTGGCACCTCTATAAACCCTCTGACAGTTTGGGAGACAAACTCTGCCATCAATCAGAATGTAGCTATCACGTTCACTTACAGCCTGTGCCCCCCGGAGCCCTGTCAACACTCCCCCGCCCCCAAGTACATGCAGCTTGGCAGTCAGCCTCACATCCTCGGCTCAGCCCAGTTCTGCACTGTGGGTGGGCAAAAAGGAAAGCAAAGATCCTAAGGCAAAGCCGAGAAAACAGGACACCCCAAAGCTGCCAGGAAGAGTCCCAGCTTCTCAAGACATACAGCAGCTCTGCGGCCTGGAGTCATACTTCAGTGGAGCATAGCTCTTTTGGTTTTCCCAAATCCTACATGTTTTCTCATGCTCCCCATACCTTCATACTTCCTGTTATCTTTGCCTAGAACCTTTTCTCTCCTGGTTTACACAACAAATGCCTGCTCACTCACCAAGTCTGACTTGCTCATCCATGCCTTCTCCTAGTGCCTACAAAGTAGTTGCTCTAGAAATAATTCCTGAATGAACTCTCATTTCAGTGACACTCTTTCAACCTTCACTGAGATCTTCCTCTGTCTCACTTTGTCTCCAGGACACAGAGTTTCAAGACCTGATGCCTACCCTCAAAGCACTGAGGGTGGGTGAGATTTCCTCAGGTATTTCTACATACATGTCCCTTCCTTAGTGTTTCCCCAGACTCCTGTGCAACTCCACACTGATACTTATTACCACATATTGTCATTGCCCCTCACCAGATTGAAAGCCCAAGTCTGACTCAACTGCTATCATTTGGTATCACCCAGCCAGGTCCACAGCAGATGGCATACAGCACACCCCAGCAGTAATGGCTATAAGCCAACGGTGTGATTGTTAGATTCTGTGAGCCCTGTGCCAGAAGGCAGGCTGAGGCCTGATTAGCTGGTGGCCTGGAGAAACCTTCCCTATTAGACCCCAGTGGACAGTGACCTTCTGATCCTCTGACCAGTCGGGCAGGACAAAGAGCAGAACACATCTTGCTTGCCATGGAAAAGGCTTCTCTGTCTCTGGTCCAAGTGGTTTATTTTGACCCTGACCCCAGCCCCAGGGAACAGATGTTGGGAACCCCTCTCTATCCCTATAGGTGTTCAGAATAGGCCGCTGCTGCCAATTTCACTCTGGTGCTGCCCCAGCCTGCTCCAACCTCCTTCCCAGCACATTAAACTTTATTTTCTTAATGAAATGTCACTTGCTGACTTCTGGCAGAATCATAATAAAAAGAAACAGCCATAAAGCCATTTTATACAGACAGCGACCCCGCCAGCTTGCCCCCCACCTTCTGCTGAGAGGAAGGCTCCACAGTCATTTTATATTCTCAGCTGCTGGAACATCCCAAGCCAGTAGTCAGAAGCAAGATGGCACACAGAGCTCCTTTCCAAGCCTCTGGCTCCTGTTCAGCATAGCTCCCGGGCTGACAGGCAAGCTGCCACTCCCGCTGCTATCCGGGGAAGGGACTTGATGCCCCCAGACCTCCAAGATGACCCACAGTGCTCTTTAGTCACCAGGGAGGCCCCTTTGCTGGAGCTCGGCCCCACACAGGCAAACTAAGCCTGATGATCAATGACGCCTAGGCCTGGGAAGGTGGGCAGTGAAAGAAAGTCCATCCATCCTCACCCCCCACCCCCAGAGAACACTTCACAATAGAGAGGGAGAGGGTAAGTGCAGAAATGATAAGCAAGTCTGAATTGTATAAAAACGACCCCTGTCTCATAAACTCATTTCTTCCTGGGTCATGGAGAAGGGAAAAAAGCCAGTGTTAATTCAATCAATTGATCAGGTGATTGATTGAGAAACTGGAGATGCCCATTTATTGGGGGCACTAGAGTCCTGGAACCTGAAACCGCAAAACAGGGGCCATTGATTTCCTCACCTGCTGCTCCCAACAAAACTAAGCCCAGGGAGAAAGGTAAAGTCTTGGGGCCCTCCAGTGGCATGGGCTGTCCAAAGGCAGGGGTTGGGGGGGGCAGGGGCTGTAGGGGCAGCAGCTTCCGGAGAGTTTTACACTGGAATTAGTTACAGATGCAGTTACGGTGTCTTGTGTAAACGCCATCGATTGGGGAGCTGACAGTCTGGGGAGCGGCGATGCGGGACAATCAATCGGCCTGCAGTGTCACCTGCCACCTCGCTGAACAGTTGACAATGCAATTATCCAGTGTGGAGGCAGGGAGTTGGCGTGTGTCAAACGTACTTAGCCACTTTCCAGGCCTCCTCAATAACGCGTTTCACTGCCTCATGTCAGGAGAGACGCAGAGAGACACACGCCGTTTAAAACCATTGATACTTGCTCCTTCTGCTTGCACTCCCTCTGTCCTAGCCTAACAATTGTGTTCCAAAAGGCGATTAACTCTCGTCAGTTGCCATAGGGGACTGAAGGTGCTCTGCTCCCTGCTACTTCTCACCCCTCCCACCAGGCAAGTTTTAACTAAAGGTGGTAAGGAGTTAGAAGGCCACAGCCCTAACCCTTCCATTCCAGGACTGCCTGTTACTGAATGGACCAGGCAGCTGGGCTGGGCTGGGGGACATTTTTAGCACTCAGGGCTCCCATTTTTGGGGATCAACATGCTAAAGAAGCCAGTAGCTAGGGCGAGGCTGGTTTCTCCATGCCCTTGGACTCACAATACTTTTCATCCGCTTGAGCCATTATCTGCCTTTGAAGTTTTACCATGCAATAGTCAGTTAAAAGATCTGGGCCAAAGTTGCCTTGCCTATCCTCTCTGAGTGCTCTCATCCCAGGATACCTGAACCAGCCTGAGTCAAAGAAAGGAACTTGAGAGAGATGCAGGCCTTAGACTAGGATAGGGCAGAGTACAGGCCCTGCCCAGCTGTCTCTCTCAGGACCCTCCTTCTCCCGTCACTCCACCAGTTTGATCCAAAGGGGCTCAGTGCTGGATTCTAGCACAGAATTTCCTTTGGGGTTCAGAGATACAGCTGCAACACCTTCCAATTCCTGTGCAGCCTCCTGGGAAATTCCTTCATCTCACCACTCCTGTGTCCACATCACTGTCACCTTATCTGAAACCAACCATTCCCATGTTTTATCTCCAGCCTGTCCATTCCAGATACGATGAGCTCAGGCCCCCCAAATCTAGGTGGGTGAACTTTCACTGGGAACCAATACAGGGGAGGGATCAAAGCTCACTAAGGTCAATGCTCTCTTCTAGGACCCAGAGGCTAGATGTAGGAAACAGGGAAAGGTGAGGCTCATCCATCCCATACCTCCTTTGACTAAAGGTAGAAACAGCTTGTAAAATGGCTGTATAATTAGGTTTTCCTTGTGGCCTTATGCCCTAGCCTGGAGTTCCTTTGCCCTGCCCAGGGCTGGCATGGTGGCTTAGAAGAGCATCTTTCCCCCTAATTGCTGAGCTCTTAGGGAAATGTTGATGAGGCACTAGACTGTATGTACTGCCCTTTGTGCCAATTTTAACTGGGTAGGGAGAAACAGACGCAATTATGTTAGCGAACCTAAGGTTCTGGGAGGACAATCTATAGCTTGGGCACATGGACTAGGATTTCTCCTAGAATTGGGTAGGCCAGGAGTGTTTCCTCAACACTAGAAATTTCTTTCAAACTACCCTTGAAACCTGTACCTATTTCCTTTAGCCTCTTTAAGATCTATTTCCAGCTGGACCTGTCTCCATGCTTACCTGTTCTGTCTGGTCCTTCATTTTGTCCTAAAACCCCAATTCCAAGCACTCCTTGGCCTGAGCTATCTGGCCTCACCCTCAGTAGCCACAGGTCCACCTCTAAGGTCCAATCCCCTCAGCCAAGTGTCTCCAACAAAACTCTTGCTTGTTCGTTGGCCCCACAGCAGACTACATTCAAGGTAACCAACCAATTTGCTCCATCAGACCAGCTCCCAGTGGGCCTGGTGGGAAGCTTTGCTGAGGATGACGACAGGGCCCTGGTCTGGGAGGAGGGAAAGTGGATGATCGGATACAGGAACTTATCTGCAATTCTTCAATTCTTTCATATCTAACAAGGACAGCAATCTCTGTTCTGTCAGCACGTACAGCACAGCTTAAATGGCCTCACTGCTCGCCTGCTCATCCTGCCTCTGCTCCCTCTCTCTGAAGTTGGCTGGGCAGCTTCTTCAGCCAGCGTTATCACTCCCTCTAACCGGTCTTGGCAGGCAATCTAATTCCTCCTGAAAAGGTCACCGCCATTTTAACTGCCTTTCAATCACATTAAGCACGCGCTGCCCGGCTTGCGGCCCGGCCCGCCCAGAGGGCGATCAATGCACTGCACTGACACCGGCCAGCCTGGCAGGCCACACCCAGCCCCCCAAGAGTTGGGGACTGTTGGTCCTGGCCAGGGAGGGTAGGCTGACAGACGGCCAGCATCTGCACGCAGGGTTTCAGGGGCAGGGGCAGCCAGGATCAGCCAGGGATTCCTCTGACAGCCCTCCACCTCTGCCCCGGGAGCCTCAGCACCTCTGCTCCACCGCATCCCGCTCTCCGCCTTGTGGCCCCTGCTGGTCTCGCTGTGTAACGGCCTTTCAAGTCGGCCTGCCTTTCGACTGCACTAAGCTGTTTAAGAGGCGGCGGCAGCTTCTATCAGGGAAGCTGGAGCGATTCTCTGCAGATAAAGGCACCTCCAGCCCATTCCCCCTTCAAGTCCCACACTCATCCTCGCTCTCCAAGTCACTCAAAGAAAAGCCCCCTTTGAACTCCCCTCAGGAATTCTTAAAGGGAACAGCCTCACAGCATAAACACTCAGGGAGAACTGACCACCGCTCAGGGACTAAGAGCCCCTCACACCACTCTGCGGGCGCATCAGCAGGCCTTACACAACTGCATCCCCCTCACGCCGTCTGGTGCCCAGAAGCCATCAGGTCCAGTTCTGTGCCAAGAAAGCTGACTCAGAAGTTGCCACAGCAATGGGAGATGTATTTGCAACTACCAACAGAGTGAACCCCGAGCACTGTCCTGGAACTGACCCTGCAGGGGCTGCCAGCAAACACCTGTGTGTGCAATTCAGGGGCCTGAGGCTTTGCTGCTCATCCTCTCAGGGACCCACTCTAAAACCGGGACAGGACCAGAGTGAAATGGCAAATGAAACTCCTCCAGCTCAGGGCTCAGGTAATGGTTTGGTCTGATAAACCTTCCTGATTTATACTTTGGCTTGTCCCCAAATGCTTCTAGCTTGTAGCCCTTCCACGTAGCCAGTATGCAATGGATGGCACTATGGAGACCACTCCTCAGCAACAGTCCATGTAGCACAGCCACAGCGAGGTGGAGACCCTCTTCCCAGCTGCTGTGAGATTCCCCAGGGACCAGACACAGTAGTATTTCCAAGGGTGTTGCCCAGAGACCTGGAGGCAAATGGGAAGCAGACTGGTACACTTAATGACCATCACTGCACTGCCAGCTGTGCTTATGCACGGAAGGAGAAAGAAGCTGGAGGCCAGGAGGCAGACAGTTTCCCCTTTCCTCTGCCCAAAGCAGGACAGTTTGACAAGAGGACACTGACCCTGGGTACCCAACCTGTCTGCTGTATGACCTGGTGGGGGTAGAGGACTTCCACTGGGCCAAGTCAAATCCCTCCAAGAAGATGGGCGGGGGCAATGGAGCTGGGCAGGCCCTGCATTCCCCTCTGCGCTCTGGGGGAGAGCCCAAGGGAAGCAGGGAGCAGCTGGGCCCAGGCCTCTCTTGCTTTAGGGCAGAGGGCGCCCAGGGAGAAGGGATGGGATCAGAACTAAAATTAGATTCACCAATGAAGCTCATGGGAGGTCAAATTTTGCCATAACTCACTCTCTCCTCTATAACTGATTTCCCTGACATGGGGCTGAGGAGGAGGAGGAGGAAAATCCAATGTGTTTGCCTGGAAGCCCTCAGGGCCCCCAGTGCTGGAGGTGTACAGCAGGTTGCTGGATTCTCATTTATCAGCCTTAAGAGGGATGGAGTGATAAATGCATAACCGTCCCTTTAATATTTTATGCAGGTGCTAAGGCGGCTTGGCTGTCACCTTCAATGCATCACCCGAGGCTGAGAGCCCCCCTCGTCATTCCTAGCTTGCAGCCTCACAATTCCATTTCCCCACCCAAATACATCCATTTTAATATGCACATCACAGGCAGGCAGCACGGCCACAAAGGAGCCCCACCAGCAGCAGTTCCCACGTGGTGGAATGGATGACCAGCCACCAGCCCTGGCCTCCTAGCTCCCAACAGATGGATACCCAGCAGAGGCCTGGCCACCAGAGTGCCACTGCCTAAGTGTCAGCTGCTAATACCTCGGAAACCACCTTCCAGGAGAGTGGTGGCCCGTATCCGCTTCTGCCCGCACCACTCATACTCCTCAAAGCGGTTGCTGTTCTCATGCTCGATGTCCACGGCATCATCCTCAGCCATGCAGGAGCCTTCCCTCTGTGAAGAGCAGAGCAGGATCATGCAGGTCCCAGGCCATCCCTAACCCCCAGCTGTGATATGCCAGAGGGGCCCCCAGCTCTGGGGCTCCTTTGAAGTAAACCAATCTAGGGGTCAAAGACCTGGGCCTGTTCCCAACAATTTTTCCACTAGAGCCCCCAGGGGAGAAATGGGAGAATGAAAGCAAAGGAAGAGGCAAAGAACAGGGAGGAAGAAGCTTCTGAGACCACATGGAGACCCCAACAGCCCGTAGATCTGGGGGCAGTCGGCAAGTAGTGGCAGGGGGGAAGGGGAGGTAGGTGGTGACGGCCCCTCTACCTTAGAAAGGCAATGCTCCACATGCCTACTCATCTCCTGCTCCGATCCTGCCAGGGGGCAGTTGCACAGGGGACATACCTGCCCTTCATCTTGCTTCCTCCGTTTCATTTTCCCAATCCGAGCTGCATGGAGAAACCAAAAACAAAGCACAGAACAGGCAGACAGTCACTGTAGCTCCCAGAGTCCCAGGGGAGCTGACACATCCTGACCCCCTGCCAGCCAATTAGCCCTTTTGTTCAGTGCCTGATCTGGCCCTCATTATGCAGCACCTTCTCTTTATGCAGCTCCTTTGGGGACTGGGGCTTGCCAAGAGCACCTGGGGAGACTGGGGCTAGGCCAGGTAAGTGTTCACTCTCTGGCCATAGCTGGTTCAAGTTCAACCCATACCTCGCTACCTGCAGTGCTCAATCAGTCTGGTGAGCAAAGACACTCCCCATTGCTGGGTATCTCCCCAGATGGCCAAGACCATGGCTCTTTTGGTATCAAGAAATAAAACCTCAGAGAACATCTCTTGGCCAGAACCCATCCAGGGGCCTGATCTGGCCTGTTGTTCACTTCTCAGCTAAAACTCCTTTTGTTCCTAGGCCAAGAGGTATAGCTCTTAATGTCCTATCTAGAATCACCTCAGGAAGAATTTCTCTCATGTCCACTGGCCCCATTTTACAGAAGAGGAGACCAAGGCCCAGTCATAAAGGTAGAGAGGGTCTGAGTCAGGGAGCCCTGGGCTCCCTGAGAGGGCAGCCGTTACTGTGTCTACCCAAACCTGTTCCATCATTTCTAATCAGTGCAGAGGGGCTGGCAGGCCCCCAAGGCAGAGGACTTCCTGCCATGCTGTCCCACAGGGGGCTCAATTCCAAAGTGCACACCGCAAGCCCACAGTACTGCTAATTAATGCTGAGAGATGCAATCATTTCAAATTAGCTTACTAATCCCTCTTTGCAGCCCTCCTGTCACTGAAGCAGGAAGGGGTCAAAACAAGGGACTATGTTCCCTCCAGCCCCTCCCCAGATCCAACAGCAGAAGCAGAGCTAACTACTCTGAGACTAGATTGACTGGAGGGGGATGCAGCCAACGAGGGAGAAGTTCCCCACTGCAGGCCCAGGAAGCACTTTCTTATGGACACTGACCTTGATGGGAAGCTCATGAGTGCAGTTCAGGAAGCAGAGGTGAAAAGTGACACAGGTCAGAGATGATATATTATAATTTAGAGCTTCAACTGTGTGCTAAGCTCAGAGCCAAATATCTCATACAAGGTAGCTCATTTAATTCTATGTTCTGAAGCTAGGCTGCATTCTCCACTTTAACAGAGGAAGGAACTCAAGGCTCAGAGGGATCAAGGCACTAGTTTAAGTAGCTAACAAGTGGCAAGGGCACAAGAGGAAACCAGGCCTGACTCCATAGGCTATAACGTTCTCTTGTCCTCTTCCCCTGACTGATCAGCATCAACAGAGTGTGCCAGGGCAGCAATATGCACTTGGGGCCCCAGCTTCTGCCTGTTGAAGGTCTGAGGCAGGTACCCACCTCCAACTCTAAAACAGAGTAGCTTTACAAAGACCCAAACCAACAGGAAAGCCACCATCCCACCAGAACTAAGTATGGAGTTTGAGAAACCCAGGTCTGTAGCCTGCTCCATCTCTTCAAATTCCTGGGCTCTCACTATAGGAGAGAGGACAACGTTCTGGTCCCCTACTTAATTTTGGGGACAAAGATCTAGATCCTTTGCCTTGATTGCCCTAACCCTTGAAATCTCAGGCTTGAGTCACCTTGATACTCTAGATCCAGGGCTGGGATGGAGAAGGGATGGTAGTCATCAGAAAATACTGAGTAAAAGGCCCTAGAAAACTGTGTGCAGCAGTGTGCAGATTCCTTACCTACCCTGCATGGAGCCTGAGTAAGTGCCTTCCTGGTAGGAAGGGACCTATGACAGACACTGAAGACTAAAGAAATGAACTTCACAGAATTGCCAAGTAGGGTGCAATACTGGATGGTGTCCTTGCCCAGGCCACCCAGGACAGAAGATTCTTGTAGTCTCAGAAAAGCAACCTGATGGACTGGGCATTACGGTCTTCCCAGCTAAGCAAGGCAGGTTTGTTTTTTATTCTCGTCATTCATCTTCCAACTCATAAACTAAGTTTACTGAAGTGTGGTAGGGAAAGCTTTGCTTCCTACCTAGAGGCTATCTGAGAAAGCAGAGCCAAAGTATCTGCCAAGGAGGTAGCCTGGCATGGTCACAGAGGCACAAGCTTTGGAGGTAAACTTTAAACGATGGCTCAGTTATATCCCAGCTGTGTGAAAAGTCACCTTCACCACTCCCAGCCTCAGTTTCTTTATCTACAAAATGTGTGTTAACACTTTCCTCTCAGAGACGTTAGAATGATGCTTTGCATGGTGCCAGCCCATAATAACTGCTTTTCCCTCCTGAGACTGGGGCTCAGCCAGGCAGCAGAAACCAAGTGGCAGGAGGGGGGAATGTTGAAAGTTCATAGCCTCACGCCCTTACCCAAGGGCCCTGAACCCCTTAAAACCCCCAGATATACCACACCCTAGTCAGCACAAAAAGCTAGGATCATTCAATTGTGTTCGTCAAATAGGAATGCTCCAGAGGTTTGAATCCAAAGGGGGGGCCGCCAAGTAGTGCATACACGGTGTGCTTTCAGAGAGGCCTCTAAGAGCTGCAGAGCCCATGCTGATCACCTTTGTGGAATGTGGGCCGACTGATAACTCAAAGGGCCCTAGGATGAGTTAGTTCCTGTTGCCGTGGGAACTCCAGATCTCACTGCATTGTCAAGTCTCAGCAGAGAGGCTGAATTGACACTACCGGGCACTGATTAAAAACTGGAAGAAAAACATTTTCAGCGCCCTGCCGGTTTGTATAGTGAGGTCCCAGCAGTTTGCAAATTCAAAGCTGAGCTCCCGAGTGGAATTGTGTAGTTTGTTCCTCATTCTCTGGCACTTACTGCCCCCCAGGGTTCTTCAAGGCCTTTAAAGAGGCTTGGGGGCACTAGGAACCATAACTTCCATAAGACAGACGGGGAAACTGAGGGCGGCCGCCCTGCCCTGGTCAGCACATTCTTAGGCGATTTGACGGCGACGAAACCAATGGGCCTCAAAGTTGAAGAGACCCAGACAGACCAGGAGCTTCAGGCAGTGGAGGGAGGAGGCCGGAGGTGGGGCGGAGGGAGGAGCCGGGAAAGACTCACCATTCAGTCGGGTCTGCCGGTTGGCTCGCACTCGCAGGAAGGTCTAGGGGAAGATCCCCGGCAGACGCAAAAAAAAGAGAAGAGAGCGTCAGGTACTGCCTGGAGTCCTGGCCCCTGCCTCAGCACCAGACCCTAGTTCAGGCCTGCCCCGCCCCAAACAGCCCGTAAACAAACCTACTTCCTCCCTCCTGCCGGCCCCCCTGCTCCGCCGGCCGTTCCGGGCCCTCGGCATAGCCGCTGGGGATGCTCTAACGGGACCCCGTGGCCGCCGCGCGGCGCCGCCCCGGTCTCGGTCTCCGGCGCTCCGGCCCCCGCGGCCGCCTGTCCCACAAGGGCAGCGATGCGGGCGGATTCCCCCCGGCTGCCCGGCGGCGGCGGCACCTCAGCTCCCAGCGGCGGCCATGTTGGCCCTGATCACGTGACCCGCTGCCGTCTCACGCGCCGGGGGTGAAAGTTCACGATGGGGGCGGGGGTGGGGGGCGCCCGGACTGGGACGAGGAATCGGCTGCTAGTAGTCCTGTAGGAACTGGCTGGGGTCGCCCTGGGGTTCCTCCCACCGACCGCAAACACCTGCCCGCCCCCGTTTTAGCGGCTGCCAGGTCCTCCCACTCCTCTCCACGCCCCATCCCGCCGCGGGGCTTCTGTCTCGGAGCCCTCGCCCCGGCTCCCGCTTGCCAGCTCCCGCGCGACCGCCCTATGGCACCGGCGCCGAGGCTTGCGCTTTGCTGAGGAGGCGAAGTCGGAATTCCCAACGACCCGTGGGCGAACACACTTCGTGTCCCAACTGTCCCGCCCCCAGCCCCTAGCTTTGCAGCAGTCCCGTTAGAGGATTCCCAACACTGCAGCAGTCTGCTGGAATCCTCTGGAGCTCTCACAGGCACCGCACACCGCGAGGCCAACGTGGAAGTCGACATCCCCAAAAAGGCACCTTCCTCCTGGGTTCTCAGTTCATAAGGAGATACCACCATCCACTCAGGAGTGCCCACACCGGTATCCAGAGTCGTCCTTGACCACATCCTTTTACATTCTTCCAATTCCATACTCTAGGTCCAAGGGAGTCTACCTTTAGAAATTTCTTAAATTTATTGTCTTCACCTCTGTGTATCCCCCTACTCGTCTTTCCAGGCCTAACCAAAAAAATATGTTTCCATCTCTACCCTAATTATAGTTCATAAAAATTTTCATCGGTGGACTGACCACTCCAGGGTTGGCGCCATGTATGAGGCAGTCATATGGGTGAACCCAGAGCCCAGGACACTTGGCATGGGCGAGACATTCTTGAGCGTTTCTTTAATGGCTATACCTATCTTGGATGTCAGTTGCTCTAGTTCATAACCTTAGGAGCTCTCTAAATGTGCACTTGGCTCCAATATGGCCTTCCAGTGTCCAGTTTCTCTCCCTGTAACCCACCCTCCACACTACACACAGTGTGATCTTTTTATTGTGCAAAATTGACTCCATACCGCCCCCCCCCACTTTAAATCCTTCAATGTTCTCCACCCAGATCTACGACACTGTTACTGGCCTTGTCTGACCCGCCCTGTTTTCCAGAGGCATCTTCTACCACTCCTGCTCTCTTCCTTTGCCATCCTGACTCTCAGCTTAGCAGAACTACTATATTTCTTTGAGCACTCCACGCTCTGGACTTTGGGCTAGATTGTCTGTGTTCACATATCCCCTGCTTGGTTAACTGTTGTTCATTCTTACCCCCAAAGTTGGGTCAGTTGCCTCTGAGTTTTCATGGTCCCTTGGCTTCCCTCTGATCTTGTATGTTTTCATTGTTTATATATCAGTCCCTTCTATTTGGGGGTCATCTTTATCCAGTCACCCAGCACAGGGTCTAGCATCAGGAGAAATCAGTGGGAAGAAGAGAAGGATATGTGTGAGGGAAACCCCTGAGCCCAGTGCAGGGCTGGGAAACAGTCTAGGATTCAGGGCCAGAGAGATTGCAGTTCAAATCCCAACTATGTTACTCATTGGGTTCTTAAAAAAGTCACTTCTCTTCTCTAGGCCTGTTTCCTTAGCAATAAGTAGGAAGCACTGAATCCTAGCTTGCACAATTGCTATGAGGGTAAAGTTAGGTAATAATGGTTAAGATGGTTAGGTAACCCAACAGGAGCTAAGTAAATGGGAATCCAAACCAGAAACCAATACTCCCTGCTTTTAAGGCCTAGTTTGATGATTTTAAAAAAAAATCCAACATAACTGAGCAATTACTAAATGCCAGGCATTGACTGCATAAAGACCAGGGGATGGGATACCTAGCTAGTCCCTGGGGTACTTTGCAGCTTCATCTCCTACTAGTTCTCCTTGTGTTTTACATTCTAAAAAAATTGAACTACTAGCAGGACCTCAAACACATCATTTGAGTTACACTGCTCTGCCCTTTGCACAGTGTTGCCTTGATCTGGAACTTATTTCTTGTCCACCAAAGTGAATTCTTACTCGTCTTCTGCAACCCTGTTTAGTTATAGCTCCTCTGTGAAACCTGCTCTGACTCTCCCCCTTTCCACTGCTATTCTAGAAAACTTATTTATACCCCTGTCATAGTACTTAAAACACTGAGCTATAGTTGCTTATTTGCAGTTACAGGACAAGGACACTGGGGGCTGAGCATGAGTACTAGATAAAAGTCTGAGTAAGAGAAGGGAGTAAAGAAGGTTAAGACAAGTACTTGCCTTGGAGGAACTCCAGGCCTAGTGGAAGAGTCAGGCTCATTGTGATAGATTCATTATGGTCACAGCTCTTTGCAGCTCCTCCTATCAGGAACTGCATTTTCTCATCCCTTAATTATGGGTTAGGACTTGCTTCGCTGAGTGATGTGTGAGTTCCAGAGACTAGGCCTCAAGAGGCCTCACAGCTTTGGCTTTTGTCTTCTTGGTAGTCACAATGCCCTAAGGCTGCTGGGTCAGGAAGCCAGTCTAACCTACTGAAGGATGAGAGACCATGTGGAAGAGGACCAAGGGACCCCAGTCTCCCAGACATGGTGAGGCCATTTTAGGTTTTCCAGACCACCCAGTCCTCCAGCTGAATGAGTGAGGAAGGGCCCAGTCAACCAACAGAATCATAAGAAATAATAAATTGTGTTCAAAGTAATAAATTTTGGGGTGCTTTGTTATAATGTATATCAGTAGATAATGGGAGCATACCTAAACAGATGATCACACTATGGGATGATAAGGGCAATAACAGGGTCACACAGCAGTCATAAGAAGAGATAGCTAATCTAGAAAGGCTTCCTGGAGGAGAATGTTGAAGGATAAACAGAAATTTGATGAAGAAACAGTGTATGTAAAAAGTTGGGGGCAAGAAAGGAATGGCACAGCCAGGGAGTGGTTGGCATTAAGTTGGTGAGCAGAGCCCATAGGATTCATGGATGGCAATATTAAGAATGGAAGCTGCACATACAGGTTGAACCTAAATCACAGAAGGCCTTGGTGCCATGCCTTAGCATGCCTAGCCTATGCCTAGCTTGCCATGTGAATGCCTGATGGTTATGCTTCCTAGTCCAGCAGATGGTGAGGCTGAATGGCATTACTGGAGCAGAGAGGACAGGCCTCTGAGCGCAGGGCTCTGTCTATCCCCTTGGAGTGGAACTCTGGTACAGAGCCCTGATCTCCCTATCAGTCCAGACTTCCCTAGGGTTGAGTCATTTCTCTTATTTTGTGAGAATTGTCTGAGGAAGGCAGTGTCTCTCAGGGGCTGGACTGGGCTGCCTCTTTCAAACCAGGGTTCATGAGAGCAGGGATCCCTCCCCGGGGCTGGTTTCTTGAACTATGCAGTTTGAGTTCGATACAAAAGCATCTAGTGGAGGAGGTGCCAGTGGTGGCTGGTGTCCAGGCCACACTCGGACCTCCACTCTTCAAGCTTTGCAATCTGACACCAGGCTGTATCAGTTGGTTGTAAAGGGTGCCCAAAGAGAACACCTTCAATTCCCACAAAGGCTTCAAGTGTGCCAGCAGTGACCCTGGTTCTCTAACCCAGATTTCTGCATCACAAGTCAGGGCTGTTTTTCCTTCTCATGTTGGGGCTCCCTGAGAAGCCTTGTTTAGGCAAATGCCTTGTAGCAGGGCCTTGTTTTCTTCCCCCTGACTGGGGATCTCAAAGGCAGGCCTTTGTCTCTCTTCAATAGCAGCTTCTGGGGGAGTTTTTTCTCTTTCCTTCGCTGATGAAGGTCCATACAGAGCTAGGATGTCATCTTTAAGCCCCCCTCCATCTCTGGTCTTTTAGGATTGTGTGATTACTCTCTTTGTTTCTGCCCAAGGCACTACCAGACAATGGCTGCCTCTGCCCTATCCACCACACCCCTCAGGTGCAATTCCAAGGTTTGGCAGGATGGAATAGTTATCTGCTCGAGGGCTCCTGGTTTTGAAGTGTGACGTCTTCAGGTGATTCTGGGCTAATTCTCTGGGTCCCTCAAGAAACCGAACCCTACAGGGTACCTCCTGGTGGATGTGATGCCTCAGAGGTGCTCAGAGCCCAGGTGACCTAGGCATCACTCCCTAAATTCCATCTGTTTAAGGCCCATTCCCTGACACCTGTGCCTTCTGGGCTCAGTTAGGGGTACTAACACGGAGGAAGCCAAGTGCAATTCAGGCTTCGCTTCTTATCGCCTGAGGAAGGAAGGAGTTAGCACCAGGCATGCCCTCTAAGCTCTTACCCAGAGGAGTTCATGTCCCACACCCACTTCCCATCCCCTCTTCACCTGGTATCTGTCTGAGTGGTGCAGGTCGTCGGTGGCAGAGGAGTGTGGTGATGCTGTCGGAGACTCTCCTTCCCTCTTGATGGAAGCAGACAACAGGAGGGACTGGAAGAAGAAGGACATGTGGCCTCAGGCCAAATGAGACCTAAAGTCAGTCCCCTAGAGTCCCCAGTCCTATGGAGCTTTTGGAAGGGAGGTGGAGAGAAGGAGGGCAGAGGGACGGAGGGACCACTTGTGATTCTAAAGGCATGTGGTCAGGCCCTGGGAGTGTGGCTGTAGGAAAGGATGGCTTAATTCTAGGGATGGGTAGAGTCCCCCTGAGAAGGTCCAAACCTCCTAGACCCCAGCTAATCTCTGCCCCAGTAGGCTGAGTTGGTATGTGGTTTGTTTTCCCTTAGTGAGCAGAGACTCTGGGACCCCTGTGAAGGGTTGGGGGTAAAACCACATACCTGCTGCCCTGCATGCCCCTAATACAGGCTGATGGCAGCTCTGCTATGGAGACAGTAAATTAAATAGTATGTATGAGTTTCCTGCGTGCAGCTAGGGATGTACGCTGGGTCCATTTATCCCCGTGCTGCAGCGATGACCCCAGCAAAAACCCCAGTAAAACTAATCCCCCCATGTCAATCCTGCACGGCCTCTTCTACATACGCCTGCAGTTTAGATTAATAAACTGTCTGCTTTAAATTGTGTGTAAGCACCACAATTCTAAATACCACATGGCATGTTCAGCCTGTTCTTACTGGCTCTTGCCAAGGCCTGTTCTCTGCAAACTGGGGGCCTGGAGGCCTGAAAGCAATCCATATTTCCTTCCCCCACCTTCTTCAGCCTGTAAAGCTCTGAGCCGGAAGGATACAATTCCCTAGGAGGCCTCCCCAGCTTAGAAAACCATGCCAAATCGCCAGTGACAGCCCAAAGAAAGCAATTTGGGAAAGATGGAGCAGCCATTTATCCTTCATCTCCGACTGAGCCTTAGGATGTGACCCGCATGCCGTGGCCAGGCTGCACATCCTCAGGCAAGGGCCCTGTGAAGGGAGGGGGCAGCCGCTGGTCTGGCAGGCCTCCCTGTCTGGCCCTGGGGCTGGGGAGGGGCTGGGAAGGGCCTGGGGTGGGACGTCCTGAAACTTGGAGCTCCTGTTTCACCCACGCAGGCCCAGTGGGAGGCCTCGTGGGCAACTCGGACCCCAGCTCAGAAAAGAGGTAGGCTTTCAGGCAACGTCTTTCTCCTTCTCTGGTCCCAAGGAAGATGTTGAGGGAGGGCAATGACATGGGGTTCCTGCCCCCACACCATGGGAAAGCTCATGCTTGTGTGCTCCACCCCACCTCCCTTTCTCTCTAGGTTAGAAGCCCTGGGAGGCCTCAGCATTACACCTGGGGCAAGCGGAATAAAAAAAGGTCACTGGCGCTTTTTAAACATGGACCAAAAAGCAGTAAAATGTGTTTTGAAAAAAAAATCCTGGCATTAAATCATGACTTTTTGCCTGGCTCTTCGCCTCATTAAAAGTGGCCTTTTGGAAGGTAAAATTATCATTGTAAGCGATAAGATCTTTAAGAAAATAATTCACGGCTTCTTCACCCTTTAATATGATAGCCGCCACCGGCTAATTTTTTTCTTAATGGCAATGAGGCCATCAATCTTGTCTGAGGCCCCCTCGCCCTCTCCTCCTCCTCTCTCCCTCCTTCTCCCTGTCCTCTCAGTCTCTTACTTGAACCTTCTACCTCGCGCCTCTTCCACCTATGACCTGCTTCCCTAAAGCCTAGGTCAAGGCAGGGGATAGGCCCTGAAATGCTCAGCACTGGTGGTGTGAGCGTGTCTGGAAGTGGCTGAGAAGTGATCCTTGCCACTGAGTCTGATCCTCATTATTCCTGGTGCTGGTGGTTGCAGGAATTTGCCTGTGTTTAAGATTTCCTGTGTGAGTTCTCTCACCTGGGGGGCTGTGTACATCTGTGTATGTGGGGACCTAGGTATGGACATGGATTGCATCTGTGTTTATCCTTAGCATACAGGCCTCACTGGGAATCAATCTCTGGCCCTGCCAGCCATGCTCAGGTGTCAGGTGTCAGTGGTTGTGGCCCACCTGGCAGCTTGTCCAAGACCGACCACAACCGTTGAATGCTGCAGGCTGGGCAGAGCTCAGTGAGTGTGGCTTCCTGCTCCGTGATCCCCAGCTGCCTGGCAGCGCCCACCTGTCCTCTTCAGGGCAGGGAGGACTTTGCCTCTTTGGCCAGGGCCTGCACCAATCCAAGGCTGGGCTAGGTTCTCTGGCTCCTCTGTCCAGCTTGTTTGGAGTGATTTCCTGAATGAAGGTACCAAGTCCACTCCCCCTCTTTTCAAAGGCCTGCAGGGGAGCTGGGCCACCCTCTGGAGATAATATTGTCATTCTGCCTCCTTTCCCTAAAACTGTCCTCTCAGAGGTCACCAGTGCCTTTAAGACTTCTAAATACAATGGCCTCCTTCTCTAGCCTTTCTCTCTGTGACTGCTGACCACCTCATATGTTTTGGGACTTTTTTCCCTTAGGAATCTGGATGACCATGCTCTTCAGTGCCCTTCCTTATTTTTGACTGTACCTCTTCTGACACTTTGCAGGTTCCTGTTCCTCATCTTGACCCCCAATGTAGGAGCCCCCAGATTCTCTTCTCGGCTTTTGCTCTCATGTCTCCATACACTCCTCCTGAATGATTTTATCCCTTCCCAAAGCTTAACACTAGTTTCTCACTCCCTATAAACAGGGCTAGGGATTCCTTCATGAGTCATTGCGAGAACTCCAAGGAAGGGTGACACCTTACTGAGGGATAGGGAAGGAGACAGTAAATGAGGGTTTAGTCCTCCTCCCCAGGTTCGCATGCCCTCAAAATCATCACCTTTGGGGAAGCAGCACCATCTGCCTCCGTGGCTATGGATGGGAGTTCTTGATACAAATCACATCATTGTGCAGAGGGCTCTCTGGCTCCTCCTCTGAGCCAGCTACTTGCCCTTTACTTTTCCTTTCTCCATCTGATGTTTTAGGCCTCTCTCCCACAGTGTCTGTTCAGAGGGGCAGACTGTCTCCCTAAATTAGTCCAGCATCCTGTCTGGCTCCCTGTTGCCCTTAGGACAAAGTACACATACACACGCACATGTATACATATACACACCCACCGTGGTCTGGCTTCTAAGGCCCTGTACTGTCTTGACCTGTACTTCTATATTTTTCTTTATCTGCTACTGCCCGTCTTCCTCCTTTGAGTCTTCCCAGCCTTAGTGTCTGGGTCCTTCACATCCCCAAGTCATTCTTGGCTTTGACTCCTGTCCTGACTGGAAGAGGAGGAAGTCAGATAAGCATACTCTTGCTCTGACCACACACACACACACACACACACACTCTCTCTCTCTCTCTCTCTCTCTCTCTCTCTCTCTCTCTTAAGCACACAGGGCAGAACTCGGCCTTAGGCTGACAATCAAACCCTGCAGACAGCTGGGGATCCCGGAGGAGCTCCTTTTTCTCAAGAAGAACCAATTCTCTGTGGGCTTAGGTTAGGATGGATAGGAGGAAAACACACAATTGTCCACCTACCTTGGGGGTACCTGGAGCCATGGCATCCTTCAGAAGGGAATTCTTGCTGCCAAGAAAGAAGAGAACAGGGTGACCATCCCACTTGCTGCCCAGGGAATGCAAGAGTAGAAGAGCAAGAAGACCCCAAAGAGAGAAGGCACAGCCAGCCTAGCCAGCCCAGCTTAGCCAAGGTCCACCCACTTCTTTCAACCCCAGCTGGCCCTGCCTAGCTCAACCTCCATCAGGGGCCAAAAACTAGAGCTGGCTCCTGGGAAGGGAATACACCCAGGCACAGTAGGCACCCCCGTGGATCTGAGCAGAGGACTTTACCTGACTCCTGGTACCAGTCCTGAGGATTCTGCCTGTCCTGGATGCCCCCTTCCCTCCTGTCCCCAGCTTGCTTAGTTCCTATGGGATTGGGGTGATGTAGCTGACAAGGCTCTTGTCAATTCTCCCTCCAACATGCTGCAAACTGCGTTAGGCCAGGAATGATCTCCCCCTGATTCAATTTGTCAGCCCTAGGCCCTCCAGCGTCGGGCGCGGCAGGCGGGTGGGAGCTGGGCCCTGAAATATGGTGGGCGGCTCGGAGAAGGCAGGGGCGGGGGTGGGAGGTGATGGATGGGCTGTGGGGGAGGCGAGGACTGTGTTTAATAACAAAATTGGTATGCAAGGCCATATCTTGCGCTAAGCATGAGTGATCCAGAGCCACAAAGTATTACAAATCCCTGCTAAACAGATGCTGACAATGGAACAAGACGTATCAAATCAGATCCACTTCAGAAACATTAATATCCCTGTTCCTGTCCCTCCCTCCCTGCTGCCCCCACTGTGCTCACTACATCTGTGCTCACACATTCATGCACATGCACTCACACACACACAAATACATGCACGCAGAGACACTGGCTGATACATTCAGGAGGCAGACCCAGCCCATTCATGCAGCATCCCTGCACAAACACATATACAAGCTATCCAGGTAGAGCACACCCACAGAGACAGCCACAAAGCACAAAAGACATATGCACATCTAAGGCAGAATATGCTGGGCACACATGGACTCCCACAGGGTCAGACATAGACACTCCCAATATGCAAGCAAAGGCATGGGCAGATTCTAATAAAATAGTGATTCTCATCCAGGGGCAGTTTTTCACACCACTCCTCCCCCACCAGGGGATGTTTGGCAATGTGTGGAAATATTTTTGATTGCCACAACTGGGGGTGGGGAGTTGTAGTGATAGTGAGTAAAGGATATTAACCATCCTATAGTGTAATGGATAGCTCCTCACAACAAAGAATTATCTAGCCCCAAATGTCCATAGCGCCAGGGTTGAGAAACCCTGGTATAAAGGCAGACACTCACATATCCATTGTCTCTCTATCATTCTGTCAACGGTCACACAGATACAGGTGGTCACACCCAGAGGTTCAGACAGGCACATAGATGCACAGGCACACAGAGCCCTATCCCTAGAAATATGTCCATAAAGACACATTCACAGCAGTCATCCACACCTGGGTGACAGGCTGGTCATGCACCAACATCCACTTAAACACACGCATAGATACAGCCACCCAAGTGCACTAACACACACCCAGATGCTCATGTAGACACACATGGACAGGCACCCAAACAGACACATACAGCACGGGGCTGGGGCCACCAGCTGGGCAGCAGAGTGAGGCTAAAGTCAAAGTACAAAAACAGCTTTCTGCTTGTCTGATCACACAGTGCGGGCATTACAGCCTGGGAAGAACAGCCAGACCAGGTTCCATTCAATTATATTTTGTTCGTAAATGGTCCCCATATTCCTGCTCTGTGCCAGGGCCCAATCTAAGCACTGGGGATCCAGAGAGGAAACTGAGTTGCTCTTGAGCAGCTGGTTTGTGAGTTCATTACTTCTATCATTCCTTCACTCAGTCAACAGGTATTGATGTCACCATCATGTTAGGCACTGTGCCTGCACCTACAGGTATGGACATGAGAACTGTATCACACAATTCTCATCAGACCCTTGGATGGAGGTCTGAATATTGCTGGGGTAGGTCAAGATGGAACAGAAAAGGGAGGAATGAGCCATTATGGTGCAACCACCACATGTGACAGGCATCGGCCAGGCACTTTATATGTGTTATCTCTTTAATCTTCACAAAAACTTCACAAAGTTGACTAACAGAGGTTGAGTGACACCTCTGTGCTCACACAGTCCCTGCAGGGTTTGGGATTTGAGCTCATGTCTGATTGAATCTAAAAGTGCTGCTTTTCAGTTGTTCACACGGTTTCCCTAAAGGTACTCAGTGGTTAGGGTGGAGGGCAGAGCTCTGAATTTTTTTCTCTCTCTCCATTTTGGGGACGGTCCTCTGACTCTGGGTTTTAGTTTCCTCTGCTGGTGAAAACGATTGGGGACACTTAGGGTCAGAATGCCCAGCCACTCCCTTTGCCCATCCTCTGGATCTTTCCCTGGCAATCCTCTTCCCTTTCCCTAGAGTTGGCCTGGTACTACCCCAGACTCCTTCCGTCTCTCTGAGCAAGCACCCCTGACCCTAGTTTTCCTCCAACAATCTGATCACCTCTAAGTGGGCTCCATCCCCAAGAGACAGGAGGCTGGCTCAGGGCCTGCCTTGGAGAGGAGTGGTGAGGCCGAGCGCCCATCCTGTGGGCTCTGCTTTCCGTCCCTCCCTGTTTCCACAGCCCACCCCCAACTATTTCCTCCTTTCTCAGTCACTCGCTGCCTAGTGATCCATGGGTTTTAAATTATAACTGGGACCCAGGAAACGCGTTCCTAAGTACAATATTCATGGGCTGGGCTGACACTTTTAATTAAGGTGATTTACACTGAATTATCCTTGGAAATAAAGAAATGGTGCGCTGCCCGGGAATAAACCATCATCACCAGCCGCCTTTGTAAGTTACACTTCGTTTTAATCTATTTGGGGAATTGTTTATCTAGTTCATTACCCAACCAAACACCGAGGCCGGCCTTAAATAAGGCTTAAGTGGGGGTGGGGGCACTGACGTCTCCATACCCCTCCTCTTCACCACAGTCACCCAGCCTTCCTCTTGCTCCTTCCAGCCCTTTTAAAGCAGTGACCAGAGAGCTGGCTTCCTAGCCTAGATCTCAAAGTGGCTCCAGAAGCCTAGAAAAGCTCTCTGAACTCACGCTTCAGCCAAAGGCAAGCCCCACTTTGGCTCTGGGCAGTCTCTTTCCATGTCCAAGGCTCTTTCATCCCTCTGGGTGGAAATTCCTGTCGGAAGGCCACAGAGACGTCTGGGGAACGTGCCCCACCTGTCCTTCAAGCTTCAGCCTCCATCTCTGTTGCTGCCTGTCTGTACACATCCATCCTGTCTCCACCCCATCGCCATCCCAGAGACGTCTTAGGCCTTGCATGCCCAGGCCCCTGTTCCTTGTCCTTTCCTCAGATGCTTGCTCCCTGGTATCAAGGCCCTTCCCATCCAAGTCAAAGCTCTTTCAAGTAGGTGTCCCATGAGTAGTAATCAGCTATGTTCTCTTGCTTCTTTCTCCACCTGCCTCGCATTGTTCCCTCTTCTCCGTTCCCACTTCCACTGCTATTGTCCTAGGTCAGCCTCTGCATCTGTCCCCTGGGCCCTGCTCAGCCTCCTCACTCGCCTCCCTGCTTGTACCTCCATCTGTGTGTCACACCAACCCCCAGAGCCATTCTCCTACAGTTCAGCTCTCTGATCAAGCTTCTTCTGGTTCAGCAAGTTTTGATTGTCCCACTATGTCTAGGGCAACCCTCCAGCCTTGAAGGCCCTCCACACCTGTCCTCAGTCTAACTCTGCCTTCCTTTCTCTATCTAGGCAAGTCCTGGGATCTGCTGGAGGACTGAGCAGGAGGAAAGATAGAGGATGGGGTGAAGGAGGGTGGGTGGGCATCGCCTCTGATCTTGAATGTGAAAGTGCTTTGATGCTTTGAAAAGTGAAAGCGCTGTGCCAGTGGGAGTTCTGACTCTTCTTCCTGGAGGTGTCTGTGCGCCCACGTGCCTGCAGGAATGAGCACCTGCAGGAAGGGTTTCTTTGAGGGGTTGTGTGAGCACATCTGTGTGTGTCAGAATGTGTGTGTGTGTGTGTGTGTGCCTGTATGCCACCTACGTATGTTTGCACCTGTGTCCCAAACCAGCCAGTCCTCCTTTGGGGTGGCGATGCTCTGTGGTGCTGGGCAGAAGGAGACAGAGGGCACAACACCAGCCCACCTTGAAGAGCTTCTCAGGGAGCAACCATGTGGGAGGCTGGCAGTGATAGGCACCCTGGCAGCAGCATTCACAGGCTCAGGAGATGGCTGGGCTGAGGGAGGCATGGCAGGGCAGAGGAGGCAAAGACGGAGTAAGAGCGGGAAGGGGACCGCTGGAGAGAAGAGGAGAGGAAAGAAGAGACGGGAATGGAGAGGAGAAGGGAGCTTGGAGCAGGAGGGAGAGGGAGGACTGGAGAGCTGGAGAGGAAATGCGCGCCACATGCCATGGATGGGATGCCCTCCTTTGTGTCCTGCCCAGAACTGTCTGAGTGATGCACACACAGGCTCTGCCCGCCTGCAGAACTCAGTTTCCCCATCTGTCAAATGGCTAGTGAAAGGCCCCTCTCAGCTCAGGGAGATGATGGCAGGGACAGGAGGGAGGTGTCTGCCGAGCGCACAGCTCTTCCCAACAGTCCGCTGCTCTCCTCCTGCCTCCGGGAGAGCAGCAGGGGCGGGGCAAGGGCGGCCAAGCGGGGGCCCTCCCCGCACTACTCAGCCCCAGCCCGGAGGGAGCTGACACGCTCCTTGGGAATTTATCACGCACCCAATTACAATGTTAATTGGCAAGTTCCTGAAATCAATTAATTCGCAAATTTTTTCCAATTAAAAATCCAGATAAATCACGAGGGCGGCGGCGGGCCGGTCCAGCCTGCAGTCCGGTGGGCGCAGCGGCCGCAGGGAGGGGCGGGCGGGAGGTGGGGGAGGGGGCGGCGGGCGCGGCTGCCCTTGAACGCCTTTGCCGGCCGGTCGGACTGTCAGCGCGCCGGGCGCGGCGGGGCCGAGACAGATAAAACCATCGACCCGTCGCCGCCAGCGCTTCGGCTTTATCGATCCGACGGGAATTTCACTTGCTGTGCAGATCCCGCTGTCCGGCTGTCAGCCACCGGGTTGGGGGGTGGGTGGGCGTGCCGGGGTTTAGGAGGTGCTGGGCTGGGTCTGGAGGTGAGGGGCACCGGAGTGGGGGGTCTCAAGACATCGCCGTGAGGGGCGGAATCTCTAAGGGGACTCAGGGTGGGGAAATGGACGTGGGAGTAAGGGTGCAGAAGTAGGAGGTGCTCTGAGAGGATGAAGGGGTAAGAAGGGATTGGTGCAGGGTCATGCGTTGGCCCCTACTGAGCAGGTGGAACAGGAGGTTGGGCCCCATTTTCCAGATATTTAGGGGTGCACTGCTTTTAAAAGTCACTGCAGGTCCCTCCACATCTCTGCCTCTACTCTGTTTCTGCTGAGGGGAAGTGCTGCTTGGAAACAAATTACCCAGAAACCCTGGTATGGACAGCCAAGGTATGGAGTTCAGCTGCAGAGGATGTTTATTTCACTCTCTGCCCCTTCTAGGCTAGGCCTGGGTATGTGTGTGGGTGGGGTGTGGGGGAGGTAAGGGGGGATTTAGTTAATGGGCACCAGAGTCAGATTGCTGGGGTCTGAATCTTATCTTTACCACTTTACAGGCCAGGTAACCTTAGAGAGGTCACTTAACTCCTCTGTAGTTCAGTTTCCTCATCTGCAAAATGGACTCAATAATTATTACCTACCCCAGAGGGTTGTTGTGAAGCTTAAATAAATTAATGCAATGTAAATGCATTTGGCACATGGTGAGTGTTCAATAGGATTATTAGTATTAGTAGTAGTAGTACAGCCTTTTGTGGTAATTTTAAGTATTCCCACAAAATCTTTGGTAATCTTCCTTTCAAGAGATAGAGCTAACAGAGTTTAATTGTCCTCTCTTGAGCGTGGGCTGGACTTTATGACCTGCTCCTCATGAATAGAATACATTGAATACAGAATATGTTGAACAATAGAATAAATAGAAGAGAGAATGACTTCTGAGATTAGACCGCAAAAGGCATGGTGGCTTCCTCCTCAGTCTCTCTCTTGGATCACTTTCTCTACTGGAAGTCAACGGCCATGTCATAGGGGAACCCAAGTGACTTCATGGAAGGAGATCCATGTGTCGAACTGAGGCATCCTGCCGACAGCCACGTGACTGAGCCAGCTTGGGAGCAGGTCCTTCCAGCCCAGTCAGACCCTCAGGTGACCATGGCCTTGGCCAGATCTTGACTGCAGCCTCAGGAGAGACTCTGAGCCAGAAGCCACAACTACCCACAACCACCCAACTAAGCTGTTCCTGATCTGACGGTCCAAAGAAACTGTGAGATAATAAATGTGTATTGTTTCAAGCTATGGGGTTTTGGGGTAATTTGTAACATAGCAATAGATAACCACTACTTCTTCCTTCAAATTTTCCTCTCAGGCCACACCGCCCCCTCAGGAGGTCTTTTCGGCTCTCTGCCAGGGTTGGCGTCTTCAGCTCTTCCCAAAGGGCAGTCTTCATCCCTCCGTGTGTCTATGCCCAGCTCTCCTTACTCTCCTACAATGGGCTTCTGAGGGCTGGACCATTTCTTATTCACCTTTGGATCCCCTGCACCCTGCACATGGGATTCAGTGAGAGAGTAGAAGAAGGAGGGTCAGTCAAGTCTGCTGACTTGCACTAAACAGTGGGTGGGGTTGGGAGTAGCTGGGCAGGCTGAACCCCTGTGGCAGGCTGTGTTTCCCAAAGATGGCTGCAGCCATATCTTCCATCCCACAGGCTCTTCTACAATATGACCACGGCACTCTCCCATCAAAAGGCGGAGTGTGTGTCCCCTCCTCTTGAATCTGGCCAGCTAATACTGTCTTGAGTACAAGGGAGGTGAAATTAAGTGATTTCTGAGGCTAGGTTATAAAAAGTGATCCAGCTTTCATCCCATTGGCTGGAGCATTTGCTTTAGAGCCCTAAGCTGCCATGTAAGAAGCCCAATTGCCCTGAAGCTGCCAGGCTATGAGAAAGTCCAGGTTACATGGAGAAGCAAGTGTAGGTGCTTTGGTCTGAGGTTCTGGCTGGCAGCCAGCATCAGCCACCAGCCTCCAGATGATTCCAGCTCCTAGCTGTTGAGTCTTCCCAGCTGGGGCCCTAGACACCCTGCAGTAGATACAAGCTGTCCCCTCTCTGCTCTGCTGTCTGAATTCCTGACCCCACAGATTCCACAAGCATAATGCAATGGTTGCTTTAAACCACTAAGATTTGGGGTGATTTGTTCCACCCCTCCTCTACTCCCTTTGACAACCTGGCCCCTCCACAGGGCCATGGAAGCAGCTCCACCCAGTCCTGCAGGTGGGGCATAAGGGAGGTGGGGTGGTGCAGGGTGGGTCAAGCCTGAGCACATTCTCAAGATCATCTCTTTCAGACCCTGAGATCCATGCAAAAGGGAAAGCTTACTTCCCTGGATGGCAGCACCAGGCTGCACTTCTGGTGGGCTGCCAGGCCCAGTCCCTGCTTCTGATACCTTGCCGTGAGGCTCAGCATGGCAGTGCAGGGCCTGTGGCAGTGGCTCATCCCCATTCCAGATCCTCTTGTGCCCTTTTGAGGCTGAGGCCTGAAGTGGGGGGAGGGATCATGCTTCTCCCATCTCCAAAAGTAGAGCAAGAAGAGAAAGGCAGCACCATTCAGCTGGAAGCTCTGAAATCTGAAAGCAGAGTGGAGGAGAATGGCAGCAGGGCCTCGTCTTCACCTGAAGGCTGGGGCATGGGCCAGACAGCTTTTTCTGGGACCTGGTGGCTAGAACTCATAGTGGAACCTTCTGGCAGGCAGCCTGCCCTGGTTGGTGGCTTACCTGGTGGGCAGCTGGGCCAGCTGCTCCAGCTCTTGCTCCATGTGCTCCTGCAACTCGCTGGGCCTCAGCAGGACCTGGCAGATGGGGCAAATAGGGGCCTGGCTGTCAAACAATGCTGCTGCCTTTTTCTTACCTGGTGAGGGAAGAAGAAGAGACAGACATATAAGCTGAGCTGGTCTGTTGAGGGAAACCCAATGTCCCAGTCCTCTAACCCAAGCCTGCTGCTGCCTCCTAGGGCTTCTTGGCCTAGAGGAGGGATGAATGTGGGGATCTCAGGGCCCACAAGCATCCTTCCTCTTTGCAGCTCCAGAAGCCATGAGCAGAACCTTCTTAGCCAGCCACCCTCTCAGAAATCTACCAAGACACAAGCAGTGCTCTGTGCATTCAAACCGTGATCACTTCATTTCCCACGGGCTAGTGCAGAAGGTCTTGGTTTAATCATACTGTGGCCCAGAATATGCAGTGCCCCCTCTGCCTCTCCTTTCCTCACTGCTTTCACACTCCCCAAAGCTGGGGAAGGAAGAAAAGAGGGAGAAAGGGGGTTTGTTCCTGCAGTCATTCAACAAACTTTGTCTGATGTCTACTCGGAACCAGGCCCACTGTAGAGCCGAGGGGACACAGAATATAATCAGACCTAGTCCCTGCCCGCAAGGCTCTCACAGCCAGGTGGGAAGGACTGAGAGGGGCTCTGCTGACTTCCAGGGTAGTGTTCCTCATTTTCCCTGGGGTCCTTTCCACAGCCTCTCCTCTCCTTGTTCTGCATGCTACACCACCCTCTTCCTCCTATGGCCCTAACACCCATCTGTGCCCAGTAGACTCCAGAATCTGTATTGCTACCCCAGATCCCTCCTATGTTCTCCAGGTGCCACATCCAAGCACCTCATGGATAGCAATACCTGGATGTCCCACAAGAATATGATACTTAACAATCCAAAAACACCTTCTTCAGCTTCTTTACCCCTTCTCAACCTGCTCCCCCTTCAGCAGTGCCTGTCTCAGTGACACTGGCACCCACCCATCACCTAAGCCAGAAGTTTCACCTCACCTTAGGCCCTTCCCTTGTCTTGCTACCCTCCCTCACATTTAAACCCAAGTTCTGTCCATTCTGCTTCCTCCGTATTCCTAGAATCTACAGTCATCCTGTTTAGGTCTTATTACCTCTCACTTGGATAACCTTGTTAGCCTCTTCTGAGTCTAAAAGGTTCTGGGTTCTTTCCCTTCAAGATACCCTTCAAATTGTATGGGAATACCTAGGGCTGGCTCTGCTGGCTCGGGGGCTGGCAGGGAGCCTGAACTCTGTCCCAACTCTGTCACGGATACTGGCCAGAACACCCCATGCTGTGGAGGAGCCTGGAGATTGCCTAATGCACACCCCCTGGGGAAGCCTGAACTCCTTTCCTCACCAGTCTTCTATCCAGTGCTCCTCTGGCTTCTGCTTATGGGCATGGGGTCAAGGAGTCCTATTTATCGACACAAACACCCTTGCCTAGCCATGTAAACTCTGATTATAGAAAGGACTTTTTTAGCTTAAGCCCGGAACTCTTTCTTCCTGTTTCTTCCCCCTGGTACCTGGAGAGGGTAAAAATTGGCTTTCAGAGACAGAGGCCATGCCAGTAATGACCAAGATGGTGCTTGAGTAGGGGTGCCAGATTAAATACAAGTTGTCCAGGCAAATTTGTCTTTCAGACAAATAATGAATAATTTTCTTTAGTATAAGTATGTCCCAAATATTGCATGGGACATTCTTATGCTAAAAGTTATTCATTGTTTTTTCTAAAGTTCAAATTTATCTGGATGTCTTGTATTTTTATTTGCTAAATTTAGCAATCCCATGTCCTAAAGAGCTCCCAGTTCAGGCTGAGCATGAGAACCTACCTCCCTTTGACATAAGACTCAGGATGATCACAGCTCTCCTGGATGCTCAGATGGAGTCACCTGAGAGCTCAAAGGAGGGAGTATTCATTCTGGGTGTGCGTTTTGAGGAGTGGGGAAAGAGAAGACTTAACCAAAGAAGTGAAATTTAAGCTGTGCCTTAAAAGTGTTCTAGGCAGAGAATGGGAGCAAATGAATGAATGAATGAGTTGTGAGTTTTCCTGTGGGCAGGGGCCATTTTTTATGTATCTTTATACCTATCGACAATTAAAAACAGACCTGGATGATTAGGGATGATTTGGGAGAGGAAAAGAGGACGGGAAGGAGATGGAGATTGTCTTAGAAGCCAGATGACCTTCTCAGAGCTGGGATGTGTGCTGTGGAGGCTTTGTGTGTGCCATGGTGGGGTAGGTATGGTTCTAGTCTGTGTGATTAGGTCTTTGAGGAGGGGAAGGGGCCCTACTGGTCATGTGGCTATGGTGGCTATGCCTCAGATGCTCAGAGGACAGCAGGAAGGCAGCTCTGCGTTAAGAGAAGAGAAGTCCAGAAGTGGACCTGGCCCGGGAGTTGGGATTCTAGTCTCAGCTCTGCCTCTAACCTCATTCAGTCAGAGAATCTCAGAAATAAGACCCTAGAAATTCTCCAGGCTATTATCTTTATTTGACTGATGGGGAAATTGAGGTTCTGAACTGGACAGGGACCCAGATACTTGGCTCTTGATCTCATTGCTTCATTTATTTATTCATCTAGCAATCATTGATTAAACCATTATTCTACTTCAGGCATTATTTTAGGAGAAACTGGAGTTGAGAGATAAATAAAACACATTCTTGTCCTCAAGGAGAACACAAACAAGTGGAAAGGAAGTCAGTGGTTCTAGTCAGGGTAGCCCTGGCCAGGGTCAGGGCTGGTTAAGGTCAAGGGAGGCATGAACAGGTACTGGGGGGTTAGGGGACAAGAAGGGGCCAGAGGAGGATTGGTAGGATCTAGGGAAGGCAACGGCTGAGGGGAGGCATGAGGGATGAATAAGGGAGAGTTGACAAGGCTGTTGAAACAGATCACTGAGGCAGGGTCTGGGGCGTAAGGGAGAAATGGTAGGGGAGGAGATTGGAGAAAGAAGATGAGGGCACAGGGTCAGAGCCAAGGTGGAAATATGAGGGTTTCATTCCCTTTTAGTCGGGACACCAATCTATCTCTTAGGGTTTCCTAGAGGCAAATTCCTCCCTCCCAACCTGGGGCCAGGCATCAGCATTCTCATATACCTGTTCTCAGTTTGTCTGCTTTGCTACCACAGAGCTCTACATTTCCGAGCTTGGCCTCAGTTTCTCTACCAGGACAATGGGCCCTCTCCCTGGCTTCAGGAATATCATTGACAGGGATCCGCAGAGGCACCCCACAGCCTGTGCCCTCCATCCCACCCCCATTTTCGCAGGGGTCAGAGGGGCAGATGTCAGCATGGTCACGGGCCCCTGCGACCCCTCCCCTGCTGTGTTCCCTATAATTTTATATTGAGACCTGTGGTCATGACGTGGGTTTTACTGCACTAACGACATGGCCTGCCCAGGTTTAATGACAAAATCCATACTCTGGCCCTGGGCCTGCTCCTCGTTTGCATAATTCCCAGAATACAGCTCCCTGAAGCTTTTGACCTGGGCCATTACAGTAGCCATAAAATGGGCCATAAAACCACTGGGAATGGCCAAGAGGAGGGGGCTGTGGTCTTGTGGGGGTGGGAATGAAGTCCTCAACCCCCTGCTTTTCCCAGGCCAGGGAGGAGGCATCTTCTGGCTCATCCCTTCCCTGGTTCCCAGAATCTGGGAGTCCATCTCCGGCTGGAGAGGCCTCTGGAAGCTGTTCTTCCAGCTGCCCATCTGACGTAGGAATCCTTTCACCAGAGCTCCTGCCAGCTTCACAGGTAGGCAGATCGAGCCCACCAAGGGCAGGTGTCAGGAAGCATCCTCTCCTTGAGCATCCCTCACTTCTGCCCCTGGGTCCCCACCCCAGAGCTGGCTGAGCCCCTTGCCACAGGTGCGTCTAGGGCGAACCTTGCCCCTCTTCAGGAGGCCTAGCTCCCCAGGGGCATCAGGAGCCAGGCTGGGCAGCATAGTGAGGAGACGTGGGAAGCATGAGGGGATGGGGACAGGGACTGGGACGGGCTGTCAGTGCTAAAGATGATGAATGGGGGAGGTGAGGCGGGAGGCCCAGTGTTATCGGCGGCGGATGGCGGGTGCGGGCACTCGTCGCTCCTGTTAATCCCTGGGCGCTGCCTCAGCCCTTGCACTGATAACGAGGAAATGGGACTGACAACAATTTTTAGCTGAGAGATTCTTCACCAAAATGCCAGGCGGCCGGAGGTCTGACAGCGCCTGATTGAGTGTGTGAGTGTATGGGGGGAACGCCCGCAGCCCCCTCCCCTCCCATGCAAAGATGGATCGCTCATTCCGCCTCCCGTCCACATTCATTACCGCACCTCCCTCCGCCGCCCAGTTGCTGCAGCGCCTGCCACCTCCACTTGTCCGCCTGCTGCAGGTGTCTCCTGAAGCAGGAGGAGAGCAGGGAGCAGAGGGGCCCTGACCCTATCCTCAGCGTTCTGCAGGGCACCTCGGGCTCAAGGAGCGAGAAGTGACTGCAGAGTCAGGGCTGAGAGTCAGGCCCCGCCTGGAGGCTCCCTAGTTGTGTGACCTCCAGAGGGTCCCTATCCCTTTCTGAGCTGCCAATGCCTCCTCACCAGAGAGCAGTGAAGCACCAGCAGCAGTGACGGTCTGCAGGCCTGTGGAGGGATAGGCCTGCTGAAGAGAGAGCAGCAGTCAAGCCAAGTAGTCTTTTCCTTGCCAGTCGGGGCCAGGCTCTGACCAATCCCCTTCTCAGGCCTTGAAACAAGGCCTCAGGCACCTGGGGTCCCAGATCAGCCCTCTGCTGCCCCCCTCTGTTGGGAACTGCTGACCATTGGGAGCAGACAACTCAAGGGCCCACCCAGCTGCTCCTTCTCTGCCACCTTCCACAGGAAGGGTTGTGAAACTGGACGCTGCACCATGAGGGGCTTGTTCCCAGCAAAAGCCCACCAAAGGCAGCGTTTGACTGTCCGGTGTCCGACTTAAGGATGGGGAGGACTAAAATGAGGGTGAGGGTACATCTAGTGACAGATGGCAGTGGAGGCGGGGACTTTTAAGAGCATGTATGTGTGTGAATGTTTATACATTAAAGTTCATGCTTATTGAGCTCTTTATCATGCACACTGAGCTGTACACTAAGATTGTGCATTTTATTGTATCTACTACCTACCTAACAAAAAGAGTACAAATGTGTGTGTGTGTGTGTGTGTGTGTGTACACGTCTGTGTTTCCCACTCTTCTGCCTGAACCCCCAGTAGAAGGGCTTTCATTCCTTAGACACGGAGCCTTCAAGCAGAATTCAGCAGAGTTGCCTCTCACTAGCTGTGCAGCCTTGGGCAAATCACTTAACACTTCTGAGCTTTAGTTTTTCCTTGTGTGAAACTGGGATGATAACATCTAACTCCCAGGACTTCTGGGAAGATTCAGTTAAATCAGGGATGTGTACAAAGTGTTGAGTCATCAGCTTTAGGAGGGCACTAGATAGTTTGTGGTTTGCCCCTGTAGCTACCCACTCCTGACACCAGCCCGGCCATGCCCTGGATCTGGCTTTCTTCCTTGTTATGATCAAGATTGTGTATCACTAGGCAGGTATCCTAGTCCTGACCTTTTTGGCCTCCGTGGAGGCCCTTCTTCCTATCCATCCATATTCCTCTATCTCTTTACTGGTTTATATGTCAATATACCCATCTATCCATCTGCCCAGCCACTTTCTGTTGTCATCAATAATCACAACTGTTCATTGAGAGTTATTATATATATATTAGGCTCTGGGTTTAATGCTACACATATGTTGTCTCCTTTAATCCTTATTACAGTTCTGTGAGGAAGATATTATTACAATCACAATGATTGTAATAGGAAAAGGAAAAAGAAAATAGGACTCCGTACAATGAAGTGACAGAGCTAGAAGGTTCGTAGCAAGAATTTAGATCCAGATTTGTCTGACTCCAAAGCTAGTTCTCTTAACTGTGGCACAATACCCAGCTACCTACCTACTTATCCACTTGGCTAGGTAACAACTCAGTAATATTCAACAAGTGGTAACTGGATGCAGATGGTCTGCTATAGTATGAATGCCATGCAAAAATGGACAGGACAGACACACTCTCTGCCCTCAGGGAGCTTAGGAACTCCCGGAGGACAGAGATTAAACAAACATTCCAACAGTGGTTTTAGAAAAAGGGAAGTACATGGATCTGCGGAAGTGTATCATCAGGTCTGGAGGTGACAGAAGTGACATATAAGCAAAGGTTTGAAGGATGAGCAGAAACCAGTTGGGCCATGATTGTGAAGTAGTGTTCAAGATAGGAAATAGCATGTTTGAAGGGACAGAGAGGAGAAAACCTAAGTGAAGAATGAAGAGTACATGGGGCTGAGCAGGGAAAGTGAAGGGCAGAGTGTTGAGATGTGATGCTAGAGAGGCTTTTGATCTATGTTAATGATTTTGGTTATTTTTTTTAACATACAGGGAGAAGTCATCCAAGAGTTTTAGGCAGGTGAATGACATATAAGACTTGCATTTTAGAAAGATCATTCTAACTGCAAAGTAGAGAATGGTCTAAGGGGACGAAAGCATATGCAGGAAGGCTGTTTAGGAGGTGATCTCACTGGCTCAGGTGAGACATGACTGCTCTAGTGTGATGTTGGTGGAGATGAATGGAAGCAGGCAGATTGGACGTGGGAGTTAAAGAACTGAAGAGTCAAGGATGACTCCAAGGTTTCTGACTTGAGCACCTACTCGGCAGTAGACCATTTATTCCCCCACGGAGCAGGAGGAGCCACAGCAAGTTTGATAGGGGAGAAAATGAGTTCAGTTCTGGATGTACTTAGTTTGAGGAACTGTTAAGACATCCACATGAAAATGGTGAGTAGGTGCCCCATGTGAGCCAGAGTAGAGTTATAGGACTGGAGACACTGACATAGGTAAGAGCCAAAGTTCACCGCTGCATCCATTGTGCCTAGAACAATGTCTGGCATATACTCAGTAAATATTTATTGAATGAATAAATAAATTAATAAAGTTAGGAGTAGGCAAGATCACCTAGGGAGACCACCTGTATGTATATAAGAAAAAATATATATACATATACATATATATATATATATATATACACACCTGGAGTTTGTAAGAAGAGGCTGGAACAGAACCCTGAGTAATTCCAACAGGTGGAGGAAGTTTAAGTCATCAAAGACTAAGATGGAAGAGTCAAGAGGAGGATAAAAACAGGTGTGATGTCATTGAAGCCAAGGAGGGAAGGGTTTCAAAGAGGCAGGTGTCACTGAGAGGGTCACATGCTTCTGAGAGGTCAGGAATGTAAGACATGAGCAGTGTCCCACCCTCCCACTGTGCCCACAGCACAACCACCTACCCCCCACTTCATCCATCCATCACCCATTCCGACCACCTAGTTACTCACCCACACTCCCCTCACACACCCCCTTTTTCCTTATCTTTCTCTGGAAAACCATGATTGGCACCGCTGCTAGATGTGGGACAGGAAGAGTTAGCATGCTGACAGATGGCATTTTTTACCTTCAGTCAATAGGAACAAGGCCCCAAGACTATGATTCCAAACATCTGGATTTCATCAATATGTGATCTGTCATCGTATATTGGCATTCCCCAGTCCCAGCGCCAGAGCAATGCGGCTGGTTTTATTAATACGTCAAATACATTATCCGTGTAATACACTTGTCTGGCTGGGGCCTCCCGCTGGGGCGGGGCGGCGGATTTGAATGTATGATGAATCAGTTTGCATTACATGTTCGTAAGTCATCATTTGTCAGGATTAATAGGCATCCCTGGTCGAGGAGGTGGGGGAGGGGCGGGTAGCAGAGAGATGTGTATTTAGCTCTGGCCCATACTGAGCTGCCAGTGCCCAGGGATGCCCTGCAAACAGCTGTGCACTCTCCTGTCTGGATCCCACAGTAATGGCCAGTGCTTAAGGGGCACAGGTGACATTTTTAGCAGTTCCAGAGTCACTTAGAACCAAAAAGGCTCATTTGTCTCTGCTTTAGGCTTACCAAACAACCAAAAAGGATGTGGCGGTGGCCATTTGCACAAACTGGCTCTTACTCATCCTTTAGGACTCAGACTTCTTTCTTCCGGGTGGCCTTCCCTGACTTCCCAAATTATACTAGGTAACTCCTCTGTGTTCTCATAGCCTGGTGTGCTACCTTTGGTCACACAGTGTTATAACTGCAGTGTTATTATGTGTCTGTCACCCCCTTTCTTGAGGGCAAGGATTAACTTGTTCACTGCTATAGCTCCAGCATCTAGCAGAGGGTGTAGCCTAAAATAAGAAAATAGTAATAGTAATATTAGAAATCAATAAATGTTCCTTAAGTGAATGAATGAATATGTGATCACTGACCTTGCCAAACAAATCCTCAAAGATGCAGATGTTAGCTGAGAGATGACGTGGGGCTTTTCTGGGGCTCCTTGCCTCTGGTCTGGTCATCTATCATACTCCATGTGCTTTTCTTCCCTTGTTCCTCTTCCTTCTATAACACCTGTGCAGACCCCTCACATAGCACCAGGGTCCTTACATGTGACATGTACACCCAGATACAGTACACAGGGGTGACATGGTCATGCCCGTGTGCCCTTGCCACCTTCCCATCTTCCTCCACTCTGCCTTCAGAAGCTTGTGTTGGCACTGCCCACACCACATGGCCTCCTGCCAGCTCCAGGTCCTTGTGAAACAACAGCCTGACCGGTGTCCTGATCCCTACTGTGATGGATGCTATTTACTGTCTCTAGCATCTGGATTGAGCCAGACATGGCTCCTGGGTGGCCAGTGGAAACACCTGCAAGCCAGGTAGGTGGAGGTCAGTGGGCAGGTACAGGCTCACAGCTGGAGCCAGGGTTTCTGGGCCACGGCATGAGCAAGCTCACGGAGTTTTGGGTGGGGTACCTAAATCCTTGGCCTCACAAGCCTTTGCTCTAAGTGAGTGCATCAGCTAACCTGCCCAGAGGCTGGTGGGGCTTCAGGAGTCACAGCTATTTTATACCCCTGCCCTCGGCTCTCCCAAACCCAACTGCAGCCTCTCTCCTCTTCTGGAGCTACGATTCAGTTCCCCCATCCCTGCTGATAGCTTGCAGACAGTGCCCTGTGCTGGGCCTGGCCAGCAGTATGTGGGGTAGATGGGGCCTCCCAGAGGTCCCTGGAGTTAGGCTTTACAAACTGCAGAAAAGGGCCCAATTCAGAAAAATATTCACATATGGACATGCACACAGATCCTCTCAAATGTCTGGACACACACATGTGCATGCAGGTGTCAGCACACACAGATGTTCACACAAATGTGGATATTTTTTCACATCTAGATAAACACACCTGGGCACCTTGTGTATTTGCAAGTGCAGACTGAGTGTACCTGGATATGCTCGCCAGCATGCCCATGCACTTCACCCTCCCCCAGTGCCTTCCTTGCCAGGGAGCCAAAATGCTAGGACTATACTGTTTAAAGTAAAGTAAATCCAAGTATGTTTTACCCCCTGCTGGCTCTGACTATGGGCTTATAAAAATGAAGTGGGAACCTCTGCAGCTGTGGGCAATAAATCCTGAATCGCTGAGGAGGGCAGTGTTACCTGCTTTCTAGGCTGATGGGTGGAAGTTGGGGCACTGATTACAAGTGCCTGCGGGGCTGAATGGGCACTGGGCCAGCTGCTCAGCACTGCTGGCAGCCCTGGCCAGGCCCACTGTCTCCCATGGAACTGTGGGGTCAAGAGTCCCAGAGCCCTAGGGGTGCAACAAGGACCAAGAGAGGAGCAGAGAAAAGGAGAAGGGCTGGGGTGGGGAAAGCACGCAAGACAGCCACGTGCTGCTAAGGCTGAGGGGAGCCCTCGCATCTGGAGATCAATTAGCATCAATTACTGACTTCATTTAATTGTCGTCCAAGATGAATTTGTCATTTTTAGCTGGGAATTAATGGGAGACCTTCACCTCTCCCTGGCAGCAGCCACAGAGCCAACAGCGGTCACCTCAGCCTCCTAGGAGCCCTGAATCGTGCTTGGGGCTGGGGACAGGCTGGGGCAGGCAGCTAGCAGGGCTTCTGCTCCCTGAGCAACCTCTGGCCGCCCCAAACCCAACCAGCCTGCCCACTGTAGCCCAGGGCCAAGGTGGGGGGCCATGGGCTGTATGGCAGTCCTCTGCAAGCCTCTGGCTTCAGCCAGAAATTAATTTGCTGGGCTGAGCATGTTTACCTTTTCCCAGCAAAGGCGAGACAGTAAACAGCGGACCAGCGGCTGAAATTGAATTGATAACTGCATCAACGTGCCAGATAACGCCTAAAATAATACGCCGATAAGGAAATTCGATTTGATTTGCTGCTGCGCATCAGATTGGCCCCATCTGTAGCTGCCTGTAATCATTTTCAATTGCGTTGGGAAACCTTATTTGTCCTTAAATATTTCTGTCATTTTTCATTGCTGGCGACAGATCCTTGGGCAGGTGGCAGGGGTGCGCTGCCTCTGTGGGCGCGGGGCAGCAGCCGGAGGAGGAGGGGTGGCGTGGACTCGCGGGAAAGGAGGCAGGGAGCAGGCAGTCGGGCGGTGACAGCTGTTCCTCCAATCAATCACACTGTCGACAGGGAGGGACGACTGGCTGGCAGAAATTGAGTTTGCCTCACAGGGGACGATTGAGCAAATTAATAGCCCATTAGCCAAGCAGTGACCTGAGAAATGAAGGTGCAGGGGTTCCTGCTCACTCAGGCCGGCTGGGATGGGGCGGGGCGGGGGGAGGGGCTGGGGAGGAAGTGGGGAAGAGGAGGGATGGGTGTGTGGACGGGACAGGGAACAAGGGTGCGGGAGCATGGCGGTGGGAGTGGACGGTGCAGGAGGTGGGCTGGAGATGACCAGGCCCGGGGGATGCTAACTGAGGGAGGCTGCGGGGCTTGGCTGATGTCTCTGTACCATCTTCCCATCATGTCCTCTGGGGCTGAGTTCCATGCCAATGAGCTCTCTATCCTGGTGCCTAGATACCCACTTTACTTCCTCTCCTCACTTTCCCAGAAACCTGCCCATCCCTGGACCCCACCACCACCTGTACTCCTTTCTCGTGCAGGCTGTTTATTCTCCCAAGCCCTTTTCCTCAGGCCGGGAGCTGTGGTCAGTGTCTTCCTTGGTGCTCACTGCCGCTCTGCCCCAAGGGCTCTGAGGCCACGAGCCGCCCTGCACCCCTCATCCCCATTAGTTGCCTTCTCCACATGGGCGGAGGACTTGGGCCATCGCCTGTCTGCCCCATTACTGCCCTGACCTCCTCAGCTCGTTATTTTTTTCCTGTACTCCAGTTGCTCCTGGAGGGCCTTGTTAACCCCCGGAGTCGCTCTGTGAGAGCACCCTGCGTCCTGCAGGCCTCTCAGGGCCTCGGGCCCATACCCACCATGCTTGCTCCCCCTCTCCCCTCTCCCGTCTCCCAAGGCACCACTGAACCCCAGGGTGCATCACTTCCTCTTGCCACTGCACTCAACCTCTGTACTTCCTTTGCCTTCTGCACAATGCAGCTGGTCTCCTTTTTGTCTCAGATGCACAGGCGGTTAAATGCAGCTGGGGAAAATCACAAAACCACGCAGATATGTGCCAATAAAAATTCACAATTTCCAATGTCTAAGCAATCCTTTAACATACCCTTGGCCAGCTCTGTCTCCTCTTTCCCGCAGAGACGGTCCAATAATATTTTACTACCTTGAGGCCTCCTCCGTGTTTCTGTCCTGCCCTCTCTCACTAGGTGGCCTTGCTTCCTACTTTACTCAGACACTGGAAGTCCTTCGGCATGACCTCCCTCAACTCCTGCCTTTCTTCGTCTTCCAGTTTGAGTGGGAGAAGTGTTTCATCCTCCTGTTTTAGCTTAATCGCTTCTCCTGGATTTAGAATCCTATTCCTGCCTATGTTTCCTGGGAAAGCTGTTGAGGTCCCCCCTCTCTCCTGCGACTCCGCTGTCCTTCCTCATGCGACCCCCCCATCCGCATATACCCGGTCTGAGTCTATCCCTTTACAACATTACTGACAACTCATGTCTCTTCCATATGGCAGCTGGCAGATAATATGCCCCTTCCTTCTCCTTCCCTTGTCACCTAAGATGCTCTAAAAAGTCTTGCTTGCTGTTCACACTCCTTTATCTCCTAAGCACTCCTTAACTCACTGCAGTTGATTTTCATCCCACCACTCTACTCAGACTGCTCTCAGATCCTTGGTGATCATCATTTGTCAAATATAACAGTACTCCAGCTATATTCATTTATTTGTTAATTCAATAAATATTTATTGAAGGTCCTCCCTGAGCTAAGCACTACACCAAGGTCTGAGGATACAGTGAAATCTATGTCCTCCTGAGGCTTACAAAGTAGTGAGGAAACAGATGAAATAAGATGATTAAACAAACATTGCAAATTTCAGTTGTACCAAAGAAAGGGAACTGCTATGGGAACCTGCAAGTGGAGATTTGCCCTGCTCAGAGGAATCCAGAAAGACTTTGCTGAGGATAAGACACAAGCTGAGATGTGATGGATAAGTAGGAGTTGAATAGATGAGGAGGAAGGGAAGTGATAACATTGATAAAATGCCAAGCATTTTGCTATTTTATCTCCATTTCATGAATGAGGAAACAGAGGCATAGAGGAGTTCTGTGACTTGCCCACTGTTACCGTTAGTAGTGGTATGGGACTTTCAACTCTAGCAATGCAATACCAGAGCCCATGTTCTTAACCACCTGACTCCCCTCCCTCTGAATTTAGCTATTATCCTTGTCACCATCCACTCCTCCCTATGGGTATGTGGTCTCTATTCCAGGTTCGTTTCCTCACTTCATACCTCCAACCCTTACATATGCATCACTGTGTACCCAATTTTCTACTTGAGTTCTTTAAGCTCAGTGTGGCTGAAACAGGACTTTCCTCCCTCTAGACCTGCCCTTCTTCTGCTTTTTCTGTCAGTGGCTCCACCGCCCAGATTTCTCTAAGTGGCAATCTGGACTCTTACTCTGCTCAGGCTCCTCCATCCGGGAATCAACATCATGGCTGTTGTGGCCCCTGAGTCCCCTCAAAACCGCCTTCTTTTCTCCATTGCCCTAGTTCTGGCAACATCTCCGGTCTTTACTATTAAGTCTCCTAATGCATCTCTCTTTCCTCTAATCCATTGCTATCTCTACGGTTAGAAGGATCTTCCTAAAACACAAATGGGATCCTCTCATCCAGCAACTTAAGACCCCTCATCACTGCCCAAAGCCCACGGCATAAATTCCACACTCCTTATCACACAAGCCCACCTCTAGCCTCATGCCCTCCAGCAACGCTGTGTGCCAAGGCTGGGCAAGACCTGGTGCTCCAAGTGTTATTCTCACTGCTAGTAATGCCACCACATCCATCTCCCCATGGCAACTTGTAACTCTATTTCATTTTTAAGACCACACTCAGACAATACTTCTTCTTTGAAGCCTTCCCTGATATTAACTACTCCTTTTCATGCCATTTCTTACATGTCTGTATCTCTATTATTGCCCACATCATATAATACTGCCATTATTTATTTACCCACCAGTCTCCACTGGTCGACTTTGAGCTCCTTGAGGGCAAGGAGGGTCTCTGATTCATCCTGGTATGCTCAGGACCCCACACAGAGTCTGGCAAGGAGTGGTGACTGTTAAATGGTTTGAATGGTTCAGTGGCCAAGTTAATGGGAGGAGGATGTGAAGGGACTGCAGGAGAATGTCCGGAAAGAGAGTGACAGGTGGGAGTGGGTGGGTGTGGGAGGTGTGGGGGTGAGAGAGGTGAGAACAGGGGGAGTAAGGCAATTGAGGTAATGTTCGAAATTCTTTTGCTTAAATGAAGCCTAGCTTTATGGTCAGTGAGAGACAGAGGCCTCAAGGGTTTCGAAAGGTAGAGGTTCTCAAGGTAGAAGCTCCGTAACTGCTGTCCCAGAAAAATACCAAGTGTTCACTGATCTGGCGGGAACAGGGTGGGTAGTGATCACGGGAACACAACCAGACTTTAAAATCCCATGCCTAGAATCACTGACAAACAGACATACCCACCAGGACAGACAGATACCCATGTCTCATGGAGGGTCCCCAGCAGCCTCCCCCATCATAGAACCCTCTGTGGGCCTCTGTGCTAGCTAACCCATCACCCCACCCGGAACCCCTGGGCTGCTTTCTCTCTCTCTCTCTCTTTCTCAGCAATTTCCCTACCCAAGAAAGCTCTAAGGGTTTCAATTACCGGCGCATGGGATTTAGTGCCCTGGGCTTCTCTGACTGGAGGAGATTTATTTGAAGGTTTAGTGTCGTGGAGAATTCACGTCTTCACTCCCAGGAGCCCAGCTTCCGTCCTGAGCCCCTAAATCAGGATCCAAGATGGGCTATTGTCACTTACCGCATTAGCCTCGTTAGCGGACCAGGAGGGGTGATTAATAGCAATGCACACACAGCCATCCTGCTCGCTGGCTGCTCTGCTGCTGCGCGTGACCTGGGGAGGGGTGGGGAGTGGTGAGCCTGCTCTAGGGTAAGTAAGGAGTCTGGGCTAGAGCCCAGCCCCCGCCCACTGCCAGGCAGGGAGGTCCCCATGACCCTTCCAGATCTGGGGACAGCTCAGAGATCAGCGAGCCTAGCCAGAGAGAACTGAGCTGGAGGTCTCTGGGGCCTGACTCCTGGAGGGGGCAGGAAAGTAGGAGTGCATGAGATGCGGCCCTAGAGTTTACACCAGCCCTGCCTCAGTGTATGGGGGTGGGGTGGGAGGCAGGGTGGAAGGGGAGAGCGGGGTGTGTGTGTGTGTGTGTGTGTGTGAAGGAGCTGGAAAAGCACAAGTATGTTTATTTCCTTTCCCAAACACTCTGAGCACTCACTATGCACCAACAGGCACAGCACTGAAGAGGCCAGACAAGGGCCCTGAAAAGAAGGTGTGAGTGTGAGAGAAAGAGGTATGTGTCAGTGTGCGAGAGACAGAAAGGCGCGCTTGAGGTAAAAATGAGAAGAGCAGCTGAGGGAAAGAGAGGTGTGGCTATGAGTGAGAGTCAGCGTCCTCCGTACCTGTGAGCAGGAGAGGGAGGATGGCAGGGGTCAGGGAGCCGTCCAGAGATGTTCACGGAAATAGGTGTGCGCATGCGAGAGGGGCTGTGTAGACGGGGATCAGGGAAAGGAGAATGTGACAAACGGGGTGCATGTGAAGAGTGTGAGAGAAGGGCACACACAGTGAGGGAGGGAGCAGGGGGTGATGGCGTTTTCTGGGTGTGAGGCCGAGGGTGGTACATGATGGAGAGGGTATGCGTGGGACTGGGAGGGTGAGTACAAGGAGATGCTGTGAGAGAGAAGAGTGTATCTCTTTCCTTTGTCTGCAAATTCTCCCCTCTGTATGTTCCCTTCCCACTCCCAGAGTTTCTGGAGTTGGGCTAACCTGGATTTGAACTTCAGTTTTGGGTACTTCATTCATTCACTTATCCATTCATTCATGAAACTGTCACTATTTACCAGCTTTTCCTTTCCGTGCTTCCTTTTTCTTATCTATGAAATGGAGACTAGCAGGGTGATGGAGATAACTCAGTGATGTAATTTGTTCCAATGTCTTGTGAGTGCACAGAATCAGGAGCTAGTTGCATCCTGGCACGGCCCCTGGCACGTGGGTCAAGAAGTGGTAGCTATATAGAGCTAGGGCTCTTCTGTCCCCCTTTCTCTCTCCTTTCTCCACCTCCTTACCTCTCTTGTTCACTCGTTCTCAATCACAGTTGAGCCATGGTATTAATTATTAGAACCAATCGACTGTTTAGACTCTGATGTTTTAACTAATCAGCACTAATGGTGGGCAATCACAATCATTTAGTTCTCAGGCAGACCCCTTCTCACAGTCGGGAGCAGGTTAGAGGGGTCTGGCAGTACTGGGAGCTGGGAAAGATGGGCAGGGTGCTCTTCCCAGAAGAGGCCCCTCTCTTGTCCCTGGTGGTCCTGGGCCAGCAGCCAGGAGCCTCGGGGGGGCCCCCTGGACTAGCCAGGTCCCCTGGGGTGAGTCAGCTGAGCCCTGCCTTGGAAGTGGGTTGGGTTTCCTTCCCCATCCTCCTACTTCTCTGTGCTTTGGCCTCAGTCTCCCTTTTTGACTTAGAATTCTGTCATAGTCTCCAGCAACCACCACCCTGGGCCAGAAATATCCTAGCTGCTTCCCTCCCCTGAGCTGCTTTTCAGTTGTTGTAGTTCCTAGTCTGCTCCCGGGAAGAGATTTTAGACGTAGGTTGAAATCCCACCTCCTCACGGGGCATCATCTGAATGCTGGTGGGATGAGAAGCTGCATCCTGTCCTCTCCGGCCGGGGTCCGAGATGAAGAGAGCAAGCAAACAAGCCTGTGCCCTGTGCTGCTGAGTGTAGTGAGAACACCAGCGCTGGGGATGTGCCCTGAGCTCTGCGTTCCTGGGTGGACACCTGCTTGCTTGTCCTTCTTCACACTGAGGCCCCAGAGTCCCAACCTGCATGCAGCCCTGCCCCACCCTGAGGCTCTGGCCCATCTTATACCTGTTTCAGCCTAGCTGGGGAAGCCAGCTCCCCAGAACTCAGGAACCCCAGCTTCGGGACCGCGACAAGGCAACTTGGGACCTTAGGGTTCAGATGTCCTGGAGGGGGTGGCCTAGGTGCCCACTGCCAGTAGGTGTCGCTGTGGTTCCAGCACTGGGAGGGGGTGTCAGGCAGGGGGCCCTTTGGCCTCTCCCAGCCCCCAGCCTTCAGCCTTCCTGACAGTGAAGCTTTCCCAGGGCTTCTCAAACATTAAGTAAAAAATGAGACACTTGGGAGTTCAGGTTAAAATGTAGATTCTGATTTGGTAGCTCTGGAGTGGGTCCCAAGATTTTACATTTCCACGGAGCTCCTTGGTGAGGCTGTTGCTGAGCTGTGCACCTTTTGAGCAGCAAGCTCCCTAGTACGGGGGACACTGACTCTGCTCCTTTCCAAAGCCAATGCTTGCCCCCTATTTCCACCCAGACCAGAGACCATGGGCAACTATTAGGGATCCCGTCCTTTTGGAGATGAGCTCAGCTCCACCAGTTTCTAGGGAAGCAGCAGTTTCTAGGGAAGCTCTGAAGCAAAACCTAACCTCAGTCCTTTGAGCCAACCCAGCCCTACTTCCTAGGTCAATCCTAAACTTAAATCTAAACCCGAATCCAATCCTAATTTCCCCAAATTAACCCCAGTTCCCACCCTCAGAGCTACACCAACCTCAGCCCAACTCTTGTGCTTTCTTGAGTTTAACATCTGTATCATCCATTGCTCAATCCTGTCCCAGGGCTGAATGCCCCTTAGCCTCTCTGATAACCTCCTTGTCATACTTTCTTCTCAATACCAGCCTGAGTGGGCACACATGCCTCATCAAGGTCACCCAGGCGTCAGCAACAAGGCATTTGCCCCAGGTAGAGGAAAAAGCAGTTTGGCGTCTAGCTGAGACTGGGCATTCCTACACTCTTCCTGGAAGGCCCCTTTCTGTAGGGGGAAGAGGGGTGCATTGCCCTTACTCCATGATCTCCTCTGTCCTGAGGGCTGCATTTCCTGGGACGTGGGGTGGGCAGGGAGGAAGTATGTTCACTAGCCCAGCCCCAATTCAGGTGAAAAGGGAGGATGTATGTATCTGTGTGTGGGGGTGTAGTGAGTGGGGGATGCCAGGCAAAGCACCCTCCAGAGCTCTTCTAGATCAAGGTTTCTCTGAGGGTCCCTGCTCTTTCCCAAGCCCTGCCCACAGTCTGGCCCTCCTGGGTGCTGCGAAGCCAGTTCTTACAGGGTGACAGGTTACATGAGCTAGACTATGAGAGTTTCTCTCTTCCATGTGAGCCATTTAAGTAGGAATGCAGTTTTAAATAGCAATTTGGTCTTGTCTTGGTGGGCTACCCACTGTGAATCACTCCTCAGCTCTGGATTACGAAAAATGGGTTCAAAGAAGAACCATTTCTCACACTGTGAACATAAAAATACTCCTGCTCTGCCAAACACTTCTGCCTTTGAAAAGCACCCACCCCTCATTTGTAAATAGCTCTATTTAGGAAAACCACCTCTGTATTCATAAAGCATTTACAAATTATCTCTATAGTTTTACAAATCACTTTCTCATCAACCATTTAAAAGGATCCTTTTGAATCCTTGGAAAAATTACTTAACTTCCTTGTGCCTCATTTATCTGATCCGTAAAATGGAAAGAATAAAAATACCTAACTCACAGGATTATGCATAAAGTCATTTGAATAGTGTCTGGCACGCAGAAGAGCTTTATATCAAGTGTCCGCTACTATTATTATTATTCAACCTTGGGATACTTGGTACCTTAAATAGGGAAAGTTTCTTTAGATAGGAAAAGGTAAAAGTAGTTGTCCAGTCTGTTGCTAGTAAGCTTAAAATAGAAACTTTTGGCTCCTGTAGTCCAGCGCTGTGCTGTCTACTCCACTAGAAACATCTGGCCAAAGTAATCCCTGTCAGGAAGCAAAGACTGCTGGGCAGGACATAGGTCTGAGCATGCCCTGCCCCCTGCTGGGGCTTGAGCCTGGGAGAGAACAGGGGGGAGGCCTCACTGCCCCTTGCTGAATCATGGGAGCTAATGGGGGTGTCTGCGTGGGGGGAGGAGACTGGGTAGGCTCTGCTGCTGTGTTCTGGGGCTGCCTACTGGGCTTGCATGAACCAGAGAGACAGCAGCGGAGACACTTCCCAATCCCGCCACCAGAAACCCGTTCCTTGCTCCTCAAGCTTGTATCCTTCTCTCTTCTTTCCCTTCCACCCACACTCCCTGCATTCCGTCCTCGTGGCTCAAGCACAGGCAGAATCCCAGGGATAGGGCTGGGCTGAAGGCGGGGAGCAGAAGTGGGGAACGAGCCTGGGAGGGTGGAGCATGGGTTTTGGAGTCAGACAGACCCGGTCTTGAAATCCAATTTATCATCAGAAGCCATGCGTCCTTTGTGTGAGCACCTCACTCTATTTGTGGCTACATTTCCTCACACCTACAGAGGGGAAGAATACCAGGCCTCCCAGGTTGCTTTAACAAGTGAATGAGGGGAGTGTGTACAGCCTGAAGCACAGAGACTTGTGCCCAGTAGGTCTCAGCATGCCTTCCTGGCCTGCCAGGGACCCTGGGGAGCAGCTGTGGGCTGCGAGTGCAGGGGGACCGGGGACCGAGCTGAAACCTGGGAGCCTTGGGGAGGCTCTACCTACAGGCTCTAAAGCTCCTCCTTCCCAGCAGGCCTGGCCCTGCCCCAGGCATAGTGGTCAGCGGCCACCAGGACAACACAGCCTTGTGTCATGAGGAAGGCAGCTGCATCGGGGGCTGGGCGGGAGGCTGTGTGGAAAGAGGGCCTGAGATGGGGCGGCTGGGAGGCCTGGCCAGGCACAGCCTGTTACCAGCTGCACCACCAGCTTTAAGCCCTGCCAGCAGCAGCTGAGAGTCACCAGCCCCAGGCTCCTCTGTCCTAGTTCTCAGATCTAATTTTGGAGTGGGGCTGAGGGAAGGAATCCAGGGAAAGTCTACCACAACTCAGCCTGGGTCGGCCGGGGGACGGCCTGCCCTCTCTTATTCTGTTCATGGGTTTGGCAGTCCCTCTCATTTTTATCATGAGCTGTTCCAAACTTAGACCTGGAACATCCTCAAAGTTTGGGGGCCAGTGATCTGAGAGTGTGTGGAGAAGTGTGGCCCAGGCTCAGAAGTCCCTGGTCTGGGCACAAAAGATTCCACTACAAGGCTCAGGTTGTAAAGACTGAGGAGGAGAACCAGGTTGGGGCTCAGAGGAGGAGAGGGCTTCCTGGAGGAGGGAGCACCAGAAGTCTGCAGTGAAGTATGGCAAGAGAAGGAAGGGTGGAACAATAACCAAAACAAAGGCAGAGCGAAGGCCCACCAGGGTCCGTGGAGTGGCTGGAGTTGGAGGAAGATGGAGGGGGTAATGGGATTTGGGTGATAAAGAACGGTGGGGGCTGCCCAGGCCTTCAGTCTGTAGGCATTAGGAGTCAAGGCTGCGTTGTGAGCCAGAGATAACACAGTCTTGGCATTTCAGAGCTGGGAGGGCTCACAGGCCATGTTGTTGACCCCCCTCAATCTTAAGCCAGGGAATTGAGGCTTGTGACTAGTAAAGTTCTTTGCAGAAGGAAATGTCTTGGCCACGGCTATAACCACTATAATCCCTAATAAGCCAGGCACCAGCCCAGCACGAAGCAGTTTGATCCTTGTGCATGGTGGAGGTAGCTGGAATATCACCCCCATTTCACCGATGCTGGAACTGAGACTCAGAGTCAGACGAGATACCCCAAGTTCCAGGGCAGCACAGAATGGAGCTGAGGCTGGAAAGGACCTGGGTTCCTCAGCAAGGCCCGCAAGGTCTGTGCATCGACCGCCGCCTACCTGGCCAGCCTTGTCTTGTCCTACTTCTTACTGTGGACACCATGGTTCTGCTCACACTAATTTCTTTCCGTTTCTCAAAAGGGTCACCTTTTTTTCCTCCCACCTTTGGGCCTTTAGGTATGCTGTTCCCTTCTCCTGGAAAACCTTTCAGAGCTTAGCTGCAAAGTGAACTCTCCTAGGAAGCGGTACTGTTTGAACCTTTAGGCTAGACTATGCATCTCCGTAGCCTCCAAGCCTTACCTGTCACATATTTATCTATTTCCTCAATAGGGCCTGGCACAGTGAGTAATGCCAAATGAGTGTGAGTAGAAGGTGAGCTCATGCCCACCCTGACCTTCCTGTTTGTTAGCTCTGGTATAGGCAGCATCCATTTCCCATGGGCCTCCTTGGTCCACAGCACTGTCTGAGGGGCTGGGCTCAAGGAACAGAGATGGAACCGAGTATGGCCGTAGGCCTGCCAGAAGCAAGCACACGGGAGGGGGCCATGGAGAAAGCAGAGACTCACTCAAGTTTAAGTTCAATGCAAGACCTGGCCTAGAGCAGAAAGTATTCAGGGCCCCAGTGGAAGGCCACCATTGGGCTAGGAGAACTCTGAAGAAGAATGGGGCTCCTAAAGGCTGGGGAGGTGCCACTGAGAGGGCAGCCCTTGAAGGCTAGGGAATTCCACACTTCATGGAGAACAGAGGATGCTAAGCCTGGAAGCAAGAATTCAGCCCCCTACCTAGACTCTCCTTGCCCAGCAGGGCCTGGGCTGTCCACCCCACCAAAGGGCGTCATGTGGGTAGTGCCTGGGAGGCTGGACCTTCTGACACGCTGACTGGATGAGCTGGGATGTCACAAACCACAACTGTGAATGCCGGCACCAGGTGCCTGCTCCCTGGCTCAGGGCTTCCCACAGAAAATGCATTACACACAGTATCTCTGTTCTCATATCCGGCTTTGCTTTCAGCCCGTGACCATTACCCATTTCTCCTGCAGTACTTTGCCTCTTAGCTTGCACCAGAGCCCACAGCCTGCACACCTATCCATGCAGCCTTAACTTAAACTAGCCAATTGTATGTGCCACTTTTCCCTGCACAGTAACCCCTCCAGATCAGGAGCTCCCTGAGTGCAGGCGCCTGGTTTCAGAACTGTCTTGTTCTTTGTAGTTCCCAGCCTAGGTGTCATTTATAAATATATGTTCAATTTAACTACTGAGAGAGGCAGAGAAGTATAGACACAGGGATGAGGGTTCTGCCTTCCTAAAGTCTGTGTTGTTAGAGGTAAAAAGTAGACAGTAATCCCTATCACCTGAGGTACTCGGGAGTGTAAGTGAGATTAAGATTGACATTACTCCACATTTAGGAGGAAGATATTCTTGTTATCTTTGTTTCACAGATAAGCACACTGGGGCTCAGGGAAGCTTGGTGACTTGCCCACGGCCACACAGCAGGGAAGTGCAGGGGCTGGGCGTCAAGTGAATATTCTCCCCACTGTACCTCTGCCCAGCCTCCTGGGGATGTGACGTTTGGTTGGCTGTAGGGAGTCAGGCTGGGAAGTCAGGTAAGGCCTCTTATCTGACCAGCTGGGTTTACAGTTCAACCTGAAGCCCAGAGCTGAGCAGGGAGAGTCAGAGAGGAGAAATATCGGGAAACGGCATGCCTCAAGTCAGGGGGCTCCTCAGGAAGAAGACACAGCCTTGTCTTCTGGAAGCCTGATGAATTCCCTGAGAAGAGGCAGGCCTCAGGCACAGGAAGGCAGCGTGACAGCTGGGCAGAAGTGCGTGGCAGTGAGGGAGGCCTGAGATCACAGAGTGTGAAGGTGGGAGAGCCGTCGGAGACAGATGGCAGAGGCAAGCCCACTCGGCTCCAGTACTCTTCGTGCCCTGGTCCCCAGGCAGGGGTGGGACTGGCCACCTGCCACCCTCCTCACACCTGGGCTGGGGCCTGGCCCATAGGCAGCTCTGGGCTCCAGCTACCTCTGCCCCCTGGCCCAGCAGCAGGCCCAGCTGGCTCACCTTCTCAATCAATACTGTGCTCTTAATGGGCCCAGCCACCAGCACCAACCAGGGGCATTAAATGTTAATTATATCTATTTGGATTTGAAAAATTTTATTACTCGAGTTAATTATGGCTGGAGTCATAAAAAGGTTTCAGAGTGAAAGGGCTGCCTTATTGGGGCCACTTTCCCCAAGACAGATTGGAAAGGAAACGAAGAAATAAAAGCCTCTGGCTCGAAGGCTGGGTGCTCTACATCCACCAGGCTGAGGGCTGAGGGCTCGGCTCAGGCCCAGCGTCCTCCAAGGCCTGCAGTGCAGCTCAGTCACCTGCAGCGCTGGTGTCAGTGTTCAGGAGAGGCCGGGCCTGGGGACGCAGGCCACAGCCTGAACCCTGGGGGTGTGCGGTGCTGTCAGTGAGAAGGGCCCCTGCCGGTGCAAGCTCCAGGGAAGCTGTAAGCCTGCTGAGAACAGCCCTTGCACGGAGATCAGTTAGGCCCAGGGATCCTCTCCAAGTAGTCTTAATACTGGGAGCTCCTCCAGTCCAGCTCCTCACCCTGGCCTGGCCCTGCCTAGCCCAGTCTGATTGCTTCCTGCCAGCCCCACTTATGATTCATGGGCCTGACCTTGGGCTATAAAGTGTTCACTCTAGCGGGCATTGAGGCAGGATTTACAGCCCTGGGGTCAGCTGTAGGCAATGACACACACAATAGCTGACTCACAAGGGTGCCCCATTCCCAGCCCACACATAACTCTCTTGTACACACAGGTACCCACACACATCTTGACAGAGACACCAATGCACTCACGTCTAGGAGCTATCCCACTCCTGCAGCCACTAAAGGGAGCTCCATTTGTGGAGCAAGTACTGTGCAGACAGTGTTTTCTAAGCATTTGTCTGATCCTTGAGGCTGATCCCAAAAGGTGAAAGTCAGTGTTACTCGTTTTCTAGAAGTGGAAGCAAACTAAGGCTCAGGCAGATTAACTTATTTGGGCACATGTGCCCTGCAGAGAATCTTGAGGCCCCAGGGGCTGGTCAGGGAAACAGGAACTCTACCAGAAAGCCTGTTCTACAGCAGTCTGGGGGGTGACAGAGGCCACCCCATGCCCTCTCCCTTCCCCATTGGAGGACCCAGAGGCTGGTTCAGAGAGGGAGGGAATGTTCTAGAGGCTGATCTGCCCCCGGCCCCCTGCGAAGTGATAGAGAGAAGGGAGAATAAAAACCAGGTGAGAAACACTTTAAACCAGATATGAGATTGGAATTTCAAACTGCACAAACTTTTACAAACCAGAAGTAACTGGGAACTGGGGGGAATTTGCCCATGTTGTAAGGGATCAACTACCCATTAGAAAAAATGGTATTCTACAAAGCAGAGTTGATAGGGGGAGGAAGATTTCATATTTGTACCTTCTAAGTCTAGCTCCTCAATAAACTCTTTTTATTGTCATTATTGTCATTATTCTATTCCTGAGAAGACCATGTGAAAGGAGTCCACCCCTCCTCATTTCAGCTCAAATACCCTTTGCCTCTACTTGGTTCCTTCCACTTTACTCTGTCTCAGAATTACTGCCTTTTCTCCAAAACTGGTGCTTCCTGTCCTTGGGAGCCGCGTCCCTCAGGCCTCACCAGGGGCTTCTCCTGTGCCCACTGCTCTCACTTCTTTCTTTTGCCCCTAGGTTAGTCCGCGTGGCCTCCCTCCCCTGGGCCAGCAGCTTCCCAGTGCCCCTGCTCCACCCTCTCACACGGCTGTCTGTCTCCTGCCGTGCCTCCCAGCTCCTCAGCTGACTTGGCACCAGCATCTTGTCTCCTCTTCCCAGTTCCCCCGACTCGAGGCTCACTCCTGTGCTCTTTGCTCTTGGAGACCTTATCTTCTCACCCTCATGGGCTTCAAGTTTCCCCTCTCCGTGTGACTCCCAAAGCAGCCTCCACTTTGATGCCTCTCCTGAACTCCTATCCTGAATTGTCAGCTGTGCAAAGGACATAGCCATTTGGGCATCCCATTCTCACTGCAAGTGCAACATGCTGGACTTGGGGGCAATTACCTTCTCTTTAAAATGGTTCTCTTTCCTCCACCTCAGTTATATCCATTAAGTAACTATTGTTCTGGTTGCTCAGCCACCCCAAACACAGAGCCACTGATGAAATGAATACACTGAGCAAGTATTTTCTGGCAACCTGCCAGGCACCAGCCCAAATGGCCCAGGGTGGAGTGGGTGGAGGCAGAGGCAGGAAGAACAGGGAGGTAGCACAGTGCCACCAAGAGTAAAGGCCCTGTAATCAGGTGGATTTGGGTCCAATGCCTGGCCCTGCCACCTGCCAGCTATATGGCATTAGGCGAGTTACTTAGAGTGAACAGAGCATTTGCTGTGCACCACCTGCTGACCTAAAGGCCTAATCTTTATAACTCACTTCATCCTCACAACCATCTTCACTACAACACTATGAATATTCCCTGCTAGAGACTGGAAAACCTGACACAGAGAGGTTAAGGAACTTGCCCAAGGTCACAGAGCTTAGCATGTGGCAGAGCCAGGGATGAAACCAGCAGGCTGGTGGTCTGTGCTATGACCACTTTGCTGCAGTTAACCTCTCAGGGTCTCACTTTTGTTCTGTTTAGCTTACTATTGTGTCACCAGCATCTAGGAACCCATTCAATGTCTGTTGAGTGGAAGAGCACATACAAGTAAATGACTGGAATAAAACTATTGGATTTGAAAGATTGAGTAGTTGCTGACCTTGGCGAAAGCAGGGTCAAGGGACAGGTGGACACATGGTAAAGCTGCAGCAGTTGAAGGAGTGAGTGGGTAGGCAGGACGATAGACAGGCTTCAAGTGTGGACAACTCATTCAAAAACTTGAAGGGAGGAGAGAGAGGGGCACAGGGTCTGAAAATAACTCTTGAGTTTGTTTTTAGTGTATGGAGGAGGGTTGGAGTGCCAGGGGACACCATCATTGCTGGAGCCAGGCCTCAGAGAGGACACGAAGAAATGGGTTTGCAAGCGCTGGTAAAGGGAGCAATTTCTGCCCACGAGGGACAGGAATCTGTTGGAGAGAGAGATGGGTTAAACAGACAAGGGCAGCCTTACTAGGCAAGAGCTGAGCTAGAGGAAACCCCCAGGGACTAGGGAGCCAGGAGAAGGGAGAAGCCACCTCAGTACTGTCTTGCTGGGACAGCCATGTCACCTGGTGTGTAGGTGATTGAGTTTTTTTCCTCTGCTTTTGCCCAGGATGCATAGTTCCACTTCTGGAGAGAGGAGCTCCAGTAGCTGGATTGGAAATGGCTACTTCTGGCTGTGCCAAGACAAGCCGAGGGTGGGAACTCTTGGGTTACAAATACCTGCACCCCAAGTCCCAGTCCTGCTGGTACCAGCAACTACTAAGGGCCAGTCAGCTAGGATTTTCCCAGCATCCTCTGCCCTGACAGGGAGCCAACCCCTATTTCCCCCGAGCTGGAGCCAGCTAGGCTTTCCTCGAGTGAGGCAATAAAAGGGGAAAATCAACATCTCAATGATCTTGTTTATGGTGCTAAGTAAGCTGTATAGCTTAATCCATTTGAGGTTAATGAATTTACGACTTGCTTTGGAATTTGACAAGGGCTGTAAAAGAGGAATGAAAGCTCTGAGCAGCTCCGTCCCTAGGCTGCTTAGGGTTAGACTAGCTTGGTGAACCCTGGTGAAGGAGGGGAGAAGATGTAAGTGGTGGGTTCAAGGCCAATTGTCTGGGCTCTGAATTGAGTGGACAGAAGGGGGTACAATCCAAGGACAGAAGGGCCCTCTAGTAACACTCCGGTAGACTGGAGTGAGCTTCAGCCCCCAGGCCCTCAGGACCTTTGGGTCTTGGGCAAGTCACTTAACCTCTCTGTGCCTCATCTGTAAGAGGGATGCTGCCATCTACCTTGTAGTGTAGCTGTGAAAATGATGGGAGGTGCCCTGTGTAAATGGATTAGCATTAGTCCTCGTGAATGTTAGCTATGGTAATTATAATTTCATTCCCTTACATTGCAATTTGCTGTTTACTTGTCTATTTCCCTCACCAATTACTCATTCATTCAGAAATCCAATAAATCTTTATTCAGAAGTTACACTGTGTGCCAGGCCCTGTGTCCAACAATTTAGTGTGAGAGGCACACAGCTTAAAACACAGAAGAGAGGCCAGTGCTGGAGGGCTGTACAAGTTACTCTGCGAGCACAAAGAAAGGAGTGGCCGAGCTCCCCTCTCTGGGAATCAGTTTGAATACGCCTTGGACTGATACAGCCCTGGCGGGTCACAGAATACTTTTCATGTGATTACTTCTTTTGAGACTCACAATCCTGTAATGACCACATTTTCTAAATAAAAAATTAGAACCCAGTGTGACCACCTGGTGTAACAATAGGTCAAAACACTCGGAATTGGGGCAGTTTAGGAAATATGGAAAAAGACCTCAAAAAGTTCCATAAACAGAGGAGGCAGCTATTTCTCATCTCTCTATACGAAAAGGAGCTAAAGTCATCAGTGGGAGAACTGAGGTGTCATCTCATTCATTCACCTTTACTTTGTGAGGCTGCCTAGGTCAAGGGCTGCTCTGCGTACTTCCGCTATGTCGGGCCTAGCACATTAGGGCTTCCACACGCTCCTCAGATGAATAAGTGAATCTCTGTATAAATGTACAAATCTGCTCCTGGGAGAAAACTCAAAAGAGCCCTCAATAGGCATCATTTTCTCTTCCTTCTCTCTCATCCTCTCTTGGAAGTGCTCTTGCCAGGATGGCCAATGATGCCCAGTCTGCCAGTCCTGATGTTTCAGTCTCAATAATCCTCACCTTTTTCTACTGGCAGCAATGTGAGCACAGTAGATCACTCTTCCTTCTTGAGCACTTATTTTCCTTGGCTTCTACCATACACACTGTCCTGTTCTCTTCTTGCCTCACTGGACACTCCTTGGTCTCCTTGCTGGGGCCCCTCCTTTTCTCATCCTCTAAGTACTGGAGTGCAAGAATAGTTACATAAAAGGTGTGCTTGAGTGTGTGAGTGGACTGGCCCCACATTCAGGACCCTGGGCTCTCCCTGCTTATACTGGGGGTGCTGATTTCTCAGGCTTTCCCTCAGGAGCACTCTTTCTTGTTCCCCTCATCCTAGTTCACTGGTCCCCAGTTCTAGTATTTTCAAAGTCATTTCTTTTCCTCTGACTGGCCTTATTCTTCTACCCTGAAGATAGACTTCCTCTGTGATCTCTTGGTAACTCTCAGCAAATGAACCAAGGGCCCAAAGATCAGGCAGCTCCCATTTAGCTGGTGAGGAGATCCCCTCCCAAGGTGAGTGCTGGGTGTTTCCTGCAGACCGAGCACCGGCGCAGGCCAAACGCAGGAAGTGGAGGAGCCACGGATGCTGGTGCTGACTGGCTTATCCCCCCGCTCCACCAAAGCCAGCGCTAACGGATAGTGCCTGTTCCCATGGACCTGGCTCATGGGCACAGCTGCTTCACGCCTAGAAATGAAATTCAAGAGCATAAAGAACGTAAGAGTGGAGTAAGAAGACCAGGTTTGGGCCCCAGCTTTTCCAAAGAGGAATGAATAAAACACCTGGAGATCTCAGGTGCTATCCAGGTCCTTTCTGCCCAGAGGATGATACTCTCTGGAAGATGCTAAGGCTTTGGTTCTGTCTGTCCTCCTTCCATGGACTCCAGACCTGAAAACCAGGTTGCCTGGCCAGGGGCTACATTTCCTCTGGATACCACGCCTTCCTACTCAGGCATGTGTGGGAAGGAGCTTGGCCAGAGCAAGGATTCCCTGGCTAGTACCCCGCGGAGTCCTTTTGCTCTCCAGGGAGGGTCCCTGCAGGCTCCACCTGTCCATCTGGCCCTACTGCAGGGGACAGGCAGCTGGGGCCTGTCCTGCAGGCGTAGAGACTGAAACAGGCTAATGAATCCTGATGGGAGAAGTGACCTTTTCCAAATGCCACATGTCATTGGATTTTATATCACACAAGGACAATGTGCTATGGGTATTAAAATCGTTTTTCCAATAGCTATATATGTGTGTGAGTGTGGTGCAGAGTCTGCATGACGAGAGGAAAATCCTAATGAAGATGTCGTCAAACGAGGCTCCCTCCCCAGCCCCCGACAGGCAGGGCTTCAGGACACTCCCTCTCTCAGCCAGGGTTTGGCCCTGGACCTCAGCTCCCAGCAACAGATAAGCCTCTCTCCCGTGACATTCCCCTGGCCCAGACCCTGGCTCTGAACTTGGCCTTGACTCCACTGCCTGGTCTAGGGAGGTCTTCCCAACATCAGGAAAAGCAAGATCTGGAGGAGGCAGCCATCCAGAAGTTGACACCCTACAGACACAGGCCCTAGGCATGCCGGTCACTTCCCTGTGGTCTCTTGCAGAAACTGGAGGACACTCGGGAAGGAAGGACACACAACCAGAGAGAGCAGGCTGGTGGCAAGGGTGGTGCTCAGAGGCTTCTGGAGCTCGGAGGGCCAGGAAAGGCGGAATTCGGGCCAAGGAGCCCAGACTATTCTGTTTAAAGCCTCAAAGTTCTCCTGGTCCAGCCAGTCTCCACAATGCACCTGACAGGTGGTGTACCTAAACAGCTCCAAGGCCAGGAGACTCCACATAGCTTCAGGTGGCCTTTATATGCTGGAGAGCTTTGGCTGTTTAGAAAGTTCACACACAGCTTGAGCTGAAACCCGTTTCCCTGGAAGTTACACCCATTGGTTTGTGTTTAACCCCCAGGGCTCAGACAGAAAAGGTTTGATCTGTGTCCCACACAATAGCCTTTGGGAATCTGAAAACGCTAATAATGTCCCCTGAAGTCTTTCCTCAAGGTTGAATATTTTGAGTCCATTCAATGATTCCCATTATGAATCAACTTTAAGTATCATGACCTATAGGCACTCTAGTTCTGTTCCACTGAGAATGTTATACCCATTTTCCATTGTTATAGTGGGAAAAGAAAGTCTGTATGATAAAGGGGAAAAAAGCAACCATCCAGAGTCAGAGTCCAAGGTTCAAAATTCCAGCCTCATTTTTAAATAGTGGTATGAATTTGAGTAAGTTACTTCACCTTTTCGAGATTCAGTTTCTGTATCATAATACGAGATGAAGGTACTACTTCCTCATGCGAATGACTTCTTCAAGGTGTGGTCCAAAGACTGGCCAGGACCTCCGTGGACACCTACTCAATCAGAGGAGGTCAACAGAGGTCACAGGATGACGGACAGAAAGAGTAAACAATACCCACAAATAGCTGCTTTTCCCAGATGAGTGCCCAGAATCAACTGCCCCAAGTCCTTGTAAATAGCTTAAGTGTGCAGTTTGTCTGTATGATAACAGACATTCTTGCCTTTCATGTTTGGGCAAACAAGCCCATATTAAGAGTCTGCCTGTCTCCATGGGGGAGCCAAGGAGTGATGCCCTCCAGCGTCAGATCTCATGTGTCTAGGCTCAGAGTGGGGCTCCCCAAGTCTAGGGAGAAATTAAGATCCAGCCTTGCACTTTCTGTGTTTCTAGTGTTGATTCCCAGGAAGTCTCCATATCTGTGGCTTGCTCAGACTCCTGAGTTACCTGGGTTTGAATCTTGGTCCAGCCACCTGTTAATTGTGTGACCTTGGCCAAGCTCCTTAACTCTTCATACTTGTTTCTTCATTTGAAATATGTGGGTAATTCATCTATTTCAGGGTTGTTATAAGGATTTTGAGATTTTATACATATAAAACACCTCAAACAAAGAATGTAGGGCACCTGGTCAACACTCAATAAACACTAGCTATTATTATTATCTCACTCCCAGGACAGTTGTGAAGGTCATGGGTACTCAATAATAGGAACATGTCTTCCTTGGCAAGCAGTCAAGTTCTGTGTTCCCTGGGGGTGATGAGACTTGTTGATTGGTTTCTATTCTCCCACACTGGACAAAGTCCTCCAGGTTGGTCGGACCAGCACGAAGCAGAGCAGAGCTATCTGCCCCTTTAACTGTTATGGGATCCATATGATACCAGATACTTGGAGGGAGCCATAGCACTTGCTGGATTCTTCTGAATTTACTATAAAAAAAATTCCCCAGAGCTTCTCTAGTTTTGTCTCCCTTCCCTCTGCATGCACTCAAATTCAAATATTTATTGTGGTTGCATGTCATCTGGCTCGAAGATTCTACTCATTATTCAAGCCAATCAACATCATTTGATATTCCAAGCCAGCCATTTTTTCTCCTAGAATTGTGTTTTCTGCAGGGCTCATCAACATTGTGAAATTCTGTAGTTCAGAGTCAGGAGAGAGAAATCATACTCTCTGCCTGGCATCCAGCTGTCTCAGGTCCTCCTTGTTCACCCGGTAAATTCATTCTTGCCCTTCAAGACCTAACTCCAATGTCAGCTTTCTTGAAAACCCTTAAATTAATATTTAGCTTAAAAAACATTTGTCAGAACACTTTATACTCCCAGGCAAGGCTGCAATGAAAAAGATAACAAGTGTTGTTGAAGATGTAGAAGAACTCTACATTTATTGCTGGTGGGAATGTAAAATGGTGCAGCTGTTTTGGAAAACAGTTTGGCAGTTCTTAAAAATATTAAATATTGAGTTCCCATAGGACCCAGCAATTCTGCTCCTAGTTATATACCCAGGAGAATGGAAAACATACTTCCACACAAAAACATGTATGTGTATGTCCATAGTGGCATTATTCATCATAGGCCAGAAGTGGAAACTACCCAAATGCCCTTCAACTGATGAACAGATAAATAAGATGTGGTATATCCACACAATGGAATATTATTTGGTCATAGAAAAGAATAACATACTGACACATGCTACTCCATGGATCAACCTTGAAAACATGTAAAAGGAAAGAAGCCAGTCACAAAAAAACACATATTGTAGGATTCTGTTGGTATTAATAGGTACATTTATAAAGATAGTAGGTTAGTGGTTGCTTGGTGCTGGGGAGGAAGATGGGGGGATTGACTGCTAATGGGGTTTCTTTAAGGAGGGACAAAATGTTATAAAATTAGACTGTGGTGATAGTTGCACAGTCCTGTGAATATACTAAAAAAAGATCCCACATCAAAGTGTATGCTTTAGACTATATGGTATATGAATTATATCTCAGTAATGCTGTCTAAAAAATTATCAGGCATGTACTACATCTTAGACATTGGTGGCAGTAGGGCTATGGAGCTGGGAGAGAGACTGGGGAAGGGTGGTAAGAGCATGTTCCCTGGAGTGAATGATTCTTGAGATCAGACTTTACAGATGAGTAGAAATTAGACAAAGAAGTAGAGGCAAAGGGTGCTCTCAACAGAGAAACAATAGAGCAAAAAGTATGAATTCTGCATTCAGACTGCCAAGATTTAAATCCTAACTCTTCCTTTTACTAGCTGTCTGGCCTTGTGGTAACTTAGAGTCTCTCTGTGCCTCATTTTCTTTATCTGTAAAATAGGGATAATTATAACATAGCATGCATGGTATAGTACATTCCAATATACAGTAATAGTGTTATATGGTTATAGTGATAATGAAATGAGTTAACATATGCAAAATGCTTAGGACAGAGACTGATACATAGTATTGTCTCAATAAATGTTAGCTATGTTGGCTATTTGGTACAGCACGGTTTGGTATTAAAGGATAAGACAGAATGAAGGGAGATGGGAAGGGAACTGTATGTAGGCAGAGAAGCTTAGTCCTAAGCAAGAGGAGGCAGGCCTCTAGGATAGAGGGAAGGGAAGAAGAGAGGGTTTAAGTGGAGTGGAGGGGAGAGAGGCTCAAAGTTGAGAAATGTCACATATCCTGGTTTTCTAGATAGAGTAGGAAGTGTGAGTGATCAAGGGATAGAAGGTCAACACGGAGACACGGATGATAGGAGGATAGGTCTGCAGAGTCATGTCATTTTGTTGAACACTCAGCTATGGGCATAGAGAAAGATTATGGCAATGATACAGAGTTAGGGCTTTGCTATGTAGTATTTATTATAGGACAGGTGCAGAGGACTTGAAGATTATTGGTGAGAAATAGTTCAGTGGTTGAGTCTGGGTAAAGAAATAGTGAACAGGATATGTTGATATAGTGGGAGAAAATATTAGAATTGGGTACTGGAGGCCTTAATGAGGTCAAAGGGGAAGTAATACATTAATAATAAATAGTAATAAAGGTAACAAATTCATGTATTTGATTATTTATTCCCTTATGCAAACAATATTTCTTGGAAACCAACCATGTGCCAGGGACACAGGGGTGAAACTTGATGGATGCTGTCTTTGTCCCTCTGGTGGGAAATGGGTAGGAGATGTAGTGGGAGTTGGGTGCATGAGGGGAAAGCATAGGTTGCTGGAATGAGCATTTTCAGAGGTAATGCAGTTTTATTTAATGACTTATAAACCTTTACATAGCTTCCCCTTGTACTTGGAATATGTCCAAACTTCTTGCCATAGGCTGTAAGACCCTACGTTTCTGCCTCTTTGTTGCCTCTCTGACCTCTTGTACCACTTTCTCCTTAATACATTCTAGCTCCTCTGGCCTCCTTATCAAGTCCTTGATCTCCTCCAATTATTTCCTTTCTTAAGACTCTTCTTTGCATGTCTGACTCCATTTCATCTATCAGTTCTTAGCTCAGAGAGCCCTTTCCCTGATCATCCTATATAAAACAGTCCCTCCCACCAGACTCTATCTTATCATGCTGATTATTTTCTTCATAGTACTGATCACCTTCTTAATTATCTTGTATTTGTTCATTATCTGTTTCCTACCTCTCAAGCAAAAGCTTTTTGATAAGGTTTTGTTCACCACTCTATCTCCAGTACTGAGAATATAGACTGAGTGCTTAATGAATATGTGCTGAATGAATGAGTGACATGGGATCAGAGATGGACAAATAAAGTGGTGATAAGGGCCACTGAAGTTGAGGTGGTCAAAACTGGAGAACTGAGGGTACTAGATGGCTCATCATTTCATGGGAATTGAGATCCCCTAAGATGAGGGAAGGAAATGGGGTAGAGAAGACTGATACAGGCATACATGTTGGGGAACAACAAAGAAGCTAGTAGATGACAAAGACAGCAAGTGATAAATGGTCTAACCAAATGTCAAGAGCTTGCAGGGAAAGGGATTTTCTTTTTACATACAGGCATGCTAGTGACATCCTAGAAGTAGTGTGTGATTGGAGAATGAAACTGGGGTCTTGGCAGAATGAGTGGCCTCTGCTGAAGAGAGCTGTCGATGAGGCAGAAACCTTTGCAGATAGCTGAATTTCAGTTAACTTGAGAAGTAGAGTGAATATTAAGAAACTCAGGTTGTAGAGGAATTTATCTGTGGCTTCAGGTCACAGAGGAGAAAAGCGGGGAGGGGAGGGAAGGGAATGCACAGTAGTTTGGAAGTGAAAATATTGGGGAGAACGCTGCAGGGCTTGGTCTTAGGCAGTGACCAAGGATGACTGGGATGTGAAACCTGATAGGAATGACATTCTTAGGGTTCCAAATGGAACTTAGGGGTTAGAGTGACCTCACTTTGAGTGGGGGGTGTCTGTGACAATGTTGTTCAGTCTGTCTTAACTAGTTGGGTCTCTGCTTTATGGTCTCACAGCACCTTGGCTACACCTCCATGTATGCACAAAAACTTGGCAAGTGCCCAATTCCTTACCCTCCCATCAGCTCCTGGAGCCTGTCCCCACTTGTTTGTGTCTCCATCTTTGGCCCCTTTCCCAGAAGTGAGCCTAGAGCAGAGAAGGCAGAGTGAGTTGAGGTGAGGGAGACAGAGGAGATGAGGAAGATCACCGAGCTTCAGTTCTGCACAGTTCAGCCAAGCTGGCTGGGCCCAGCCCGGCCCAACCCCACAGTCAGCCCAGCCACTGTCCGGCTGAAATAACAAGTCAGAGACTAAAAACTGGCCAGGCCTCTTTGTTTACTCAGCTTTTTTCCCCCCTTTTTCTTTGGACAATGCCCTGCTGGGCTGGGGATGTCCTGCTGGGTTGTTGCTCAGGCTCCCCCGCCAAGATGGAGCCCAGCTGCTCAGCTGTTTACAAGGCGAATCCGGTTTACTCTGGGGCCCATCCTGTCCTGGCTGTGCCGGGAGCTCCAGTCGGTGTAGTCAGCGGCCTCTCCTAGACCAGAGCTTCCTAATCTCAACCTCAATCTCAGGCTGAGGAGCAGTAAGGCTGGGGGCAGCCTACATGCCCAAGGGCCAGGGAAGGCACTGCCCCAAGATGGAGTGAAAATGGAGTAAGACCTGGCCCTACAAGCAAACTTTTGACTTTCGCAGCCCCAGAGAAAGGAGAACTGCTGGGATCCATGGCCTTGTCTCGGTCTTTCAAGTGGTGAACTTGTGGCAGCAAAGATGGTAGCCTCCCCTGCCCCCCATTCTTCCTGGTAGCTGAGGTCTGGGGACTAATCTCTCCCTTACCTACCACCCCCTCAAAGCTGCTCCGAGGAACAAAGGAAATTATGTGTATGCAAAGACTTGAAAAGCATTTGCTACTGTGATGGAAGTCATGTATGGTAATCCATTGAAGTGAGGCAGCTGATCTCTAGGGATGAGGATGGAGCCCCTAGACTGGCAGCTGCTGAAGGCAGGGCCCTTGTCCTAGTCAACCTGCTGCCTCCAGGGCCCATCAGGGAGCATGACACACAGTGGGACACAATGATTTCATTTATAAAATACATATTTCTCAAGAGGCTCTCGGACTAGTGGGAGAGACAGATCATAAATACAGTTAAGAGCACTAATAGGAGGTAGAGATGAGCACGGGAAGGGAATCACTTCCCTGGCGGTCAGGGAAGGCTTCTCAGAGGCAATTGCATTGAAGATACAGTAAACAAATGTGTTTACTAAATGAAGGAAGGATGAACTTGCAGAATCCCTCAGTGCAGGGGCAGGCTGACCTCTCTTATTCCCTTGTCCTCCCAAAACAGTACAGTAGGGCCAGGCTTTAGACTCTTGGGCACTGGGACTGCTGAACTGTCTGGATCTGGGTTCTCTAAGTAGGTTTATTAAAGAATCACATGAAGCCTCAGGTAGTTTTTGTCTGCGCTATCCAATCTTCCTCAATTTGAGCTTGAAGGGGAGTGACATGGTGTGCTTATGGGCTGCAGGATGCACCGGATGAACGTGTGTGCTTCTTACAGAGTATCATCCTTCTTAATGGAAAGCAATTTAGAGCTTGACCTTAAAAAATGATCTGAGGACCAAGTAGGAGTTAGCCAAGTGGAAGTGGGTGGGGTAGAGGTAGTTCTAAACAGAGGGGAGGGCGCACAAAATAGCCTGCGGATGGGAGAGCATGTTCCAGGCAGGAAGTCCAAGAACTGCAGCCTGGCCAGAGGGGGGAGTGACTCTGAGGGGACCCGAGGGATGGTTCCTGAGAGGGAAGCGAGGGTTAGCTGATGGAAGGCCTGGTAAGCCCAGATCTTTGTCTGAAATGGGGACATATTCTTATGGAATCAACTGCCATCTATATTCTGTTGATTCTAACTTCTTATCTTTACCCTCAGGCTCTCTTGGGGGTGTCAGAGTCTTAATCCAACTGTCAGTGGATGTAAACTCCTTAAATTCAAACTATCCAATATGAAAATTCTTCCAAACCAGCTCCTGATCCTACCTCAGGCCTCTGCCCTGGTTCAGGTCTGGTTTACATGATGACCCCGCCTTAGCTGGCTTCCCTCCATGGATTCTGGTCTCCTCTTATCTCTGGCCTGGTGTCCCCATGGACTGATAGCTTTGGAATGATCCCATGGTTTTCCTGGTACTCACAACTCCCTCTTTTGTATGTAGCATTCCATGTGAAGGCCTCAGACCAATCTGACCATGCAACTCTCCTTCATCAAGCCTTCAGTGGATCCCCATGCCCTCAAGATAAACAAACAGTGAGGCTCAAACTCCTTTGCACCTAAACTCACAGAATTCTAGTGGAGGGTAGAGATAATGCGTGTAAAGCACTTGGCACACCACCTGGGACATTTTAGGCATTCAATTAATAATAGCTATTTTACTATTATAATAATTCAATAATGACTTAATTTATATTATTACTATTATACTAATTTAATAATGACATAATTTATATTATATCATATTATAATTATATTATAAGCTCCCCCACAACCTGTGTTCCGCTGCCTGTCTTTCTCTACAGTCTCCATTCATGCTGTTCTCCTACACACTTTCTTCCATGAGATCCTAGAGAGCTCCTCTTTCAAGCCTCCACATCCTTGTCTACCTCATCCAATGTGATTTCTGCCCAGAGGATCCTTCCCTTTATTGTCTAGTTGGTAAACTCTCCACCACCCTTCCTCAAGAGCATCTCCCCATAAATAGAGCAGATTCTACAGACAAACATTTCTCTTAGCAACATTTACTTGGGATAGTAGAGAAGAGGGTGAGAATGACCTGAATCCTTAGTGGCTGTAGTTGACAGTAGAGATCAAAAGTTGCCCTTGAGGCAGTATGATACCAAGAGAGCTGAGAAGTGGCTGAGCCAGAGATCAGCCTGGTAGAAGGGCTGGCCTTGCTGCTATGGAGGCCAGCTGGTCAGGAGGAACAGACCAGTAAGTAGGATGTTGCAGTGTACCAGGGAGAGATTCGGTCTGTTATTTAGTTAACAAACATTATTGAGCACCTGCTCTGTGCTGATGATTTAGCTGAGAAAGGGGCTTGTTGTTTAGTAAGAATCAGACAAGTAAACATGATGTACAATATGATAAATATTGTAGCAGTGGTAGGGTGCCATCAAGGCATGGATTGCAAACAGAGTTCCTACCCTAATGAACTTCAGGGTGACAATCACATGCAAAAAACATTCATGAGCACCTGCTCTGTGCCAGGCACTGTGCTGGGTGCCGAGGACACAGGATACAAAGATGAATGACACGATCTCTGTCACCTAGCAGGATGAGACAGGTTAAAAAATGGTACAAAGGCAGTCAAATGTCACATGTCCCCAGACTGCCTCCTCTTCCATTTAATATGATAGGAGTCATTATCATACAATTCCTCAAGCTAGAAGCCTGGACATTATCTCCGATGCTAAGATTTATGTTTTAGATAAAACATAAAACATCCTGTAGAGGACAGATTAGAGGAGAGGGGAACTGGAGGCAGGGAGACCGGCTGGAGGCTGATGCAACAATTCAGATGATAGCAGTGGCCAGGATTAAGCTACGAGCCTTGGAGATGGAGAGAGGTGGATAGATCTGAGAGCATTTAAGAGTAGGATGAACAAAAATTGGAAATTGAATGGATGTATGGGCGAGAAAGAAGGAAAAGTAAAAAATGATCCCAGGTTTCTGGATGGAACATCTAAGACTTTAGTGCTATTTAAGGAAATGGGAACCAAAGGAGGGAGGAAAATGATACATTCAATTTTTGGCATATTGCCCTTTAGATATATTTATGGGGAGATGTCCAGGAGGTGGTTGGCAAGTGAGGTGAAACTCAGGAGATTGATTTCAATTGAAGTTAAGATTTGGAAGCCACTGGCCTATTGGAGCAGCATTTACTTGGGAGTGGATGAAATTACCCAGAGTGTGTGCAGAGAAAAGTGGAGCAAACATTCCTTCCTTCCTTCAGTAAATTTATTGAGCACTTATCATGTTCCAGGTACTGGAAATATAACAGTGAACATGGAACTTACCTTCTACTGTATACAAATACAATAGAAGGTCCAAAAGGGACAAGTGCAATGGAGAAGCAAGCATAAAGCAGGGTAAGGAGATGATGGGAGCGATGGTAGGCAGTCAGGGAAGGGCTCCCTGAAGAGGTTACAGTTGAGCTAATATCTGAATGAAGTGAGTAAGTGAATCATGAAAATCTGTGGGAAGCATGCCTCAGGCAGAGCAAACAAGTTCAAAGATGCTGATGGGGAATGTACTTGATGTATTAAGGGGCAGCAAGGTTGATGTGGCTGGAGAGCATGTGGCAGAGCAGCAGGAAATGGTGGGGGGAGGGAAAGCCATGGCCAGACCTCAGGTCCTGCAGGCCAGGATAAGGGCACTGGATTTCACCCTGGGTGCGACAGGAGGACCGGGAAAAGTTGGGAGCGGGGGTAATATATCTACTGATGTTTTAAAGGATTTCTCTGGCCATTGTGGAGAATAGATGGTAGGAGGGCAAGAAAGGGAGCAAGAAGAAGAGTTCAGTAGTATGGTGAGAGGTGACGGCGGCCTGCACTGCAACACAGGCAGAGAAAAGAGCAAGAAGTAGTCTGACTGCCTTCTCATTGGCCGATGTATTGGATAAGCAAGATAGAGAATTGCAGGTGAATTAGAAAGGAGACTTCAGTTTTCATTTCTGCTGTAATATAACTGTGTGGTATTAGGTACATTATCTGACTGTTCTATACTCCACTTACATTAACCCAACAAACATGGACAGAACGCCTATGGTAGGCAGGCCCTCTTCTAGGCGCTGGGCAGTCAATGCTGAATGGAACTGAGAGAGCTTCGGCTCTACTAGGGGACACAACAAGCAATTTTAAGTAATAAATGTTACCAAAAAGTCACTCAGGCTACTGTCACAGAAAGTGACAAGGGAAGGGGCGTGTGTGTCAGCAAAGCTCCTGTGGGGGTAACATTAGAGCTGAGTTAGGAGCCGGAACTGCACCCTCCCTGGGTCTGCTGGGTGTTCATTGCAACAATGGATGGAAAAGCATGCTGACTAAAGCAGTTACACATGACTGTCTTAACCGGGCTCAGCTCTCCTCCCCATTACTCAAAATACACACCCATCGTTTCCATTAAGACCTGAAGAAGAAGCCACAGCTCCTTCCTTTGTGCTAGGATGGTCCGTAGGGGCACCACCATCTCCAGCACCTGCTTCTCGTGGCCTTCACAGGATTATGCCAAGGACATCAGATCTAGAACCCCAACTATCAGGAGTCTGAGCTCCCCCTGAGGCTCAGGCCAATGAAGTCAGAAGGCATCTAAGTAAATGACAATTAAAGGAATGGTCTAGAAGGGAATGTTCTTTCTCCTCTCCTCTCTCCATGGCCTCCCTTCTCTCTCTCTCAGCAGCCCTCTCCCCCCACCTCCCCACTGGTCCTGGGCAGCTGTGCCTCTGGAGGTAGTGCAAAGATCCTGGGCTCTGCCAGGGTGGGGTCTAGGCCAGCCAGTGCCTAAGTCAGCAGGCTTCACTTGCAGCCCCACCCTGACAGGCGGTGCATCTGGCAGCAAAGTCATGGCCCTGATTCCTCTGTCTCCACGTTTAAGAACATCTCTAACTGCTCCTTGGATAGCTCAATTAGTAAAGTGAATATATTATATAAAGTCTAAAAGATTAAACTATCATCGTCAGCCCATAATTTCATGAAGAAGTCAGGGGACCGTATCCCTCTTATTAACTCTATAACAAATGCGATGAAAATGTTCAAATAGAATGTTAATGCAATGTTACGTGTAATTTTCCCAGGCGATTTTCTGCTGAAATATTTCTTTATTAATAGTAATTGAGGGTATAAATTATGAATGAGGCGATTTTCTCCTTTCAGTAGGAAAGACGTACTAATGGCAATAATTCTTTATAATAATTTTTGGGGAGAGTGTGGCAGGGAGAGAGGCTAGTCTAAAAACAGACAAAAGCCCTTCCAGAGCGTCCCCTGAGGAGAGGGTGCCTCTACCACAGCTGCTTTTCAGCTCCACGCCCAGCCCGCCCGCCAGTCAAGTCTTTGTTCTTCATCAATTTTCCAAAAACCTCCAGGTCTCTTTGGAGGGCAGGAAGGAAGTCTTTGCCTTTAGTCCTGAAACAGACCAAGTTCTGAAGCCAAACTTTTCAGCCTAGAAACTGTTCTGCTGGAAAGACCAAAACCAGGTTCCCCTGCTGAGCTGCCAGACCCAGTGAGTCTGGACCCAAACTGTTTCTGTAGCATCCTAGGATGTTCAAAAAGGAATAGCCCTCAGAAATCTATCTAACCCTCCATCTCATTCCACAAATTGGAGGAAAAAGCAGAGAGGGGGGATGAGTTATTACCAGCCACATGGTGTGCCTGTGGGAGAGCTGGGACAGCCCCCGTGACCCCTCGCATGCCTCCAAGCTTCTCCTCTCCTGCCTCGACAACCCCATCCTCCTCTGGTCCCAGCCTGGGCGGGCACCCTCCTCATCCAGCAAGGCCCAGCTCAAGTGCAGGGGCACCAGTGAGTAGTGGGCATATTGCTTGTCAGTCTTTGTCACATGACCTTGACTTCTCTCTGTTTAGGATTGTCATAGGTCTGGACAGAGTTCCAGGAGGGCAAGGGCTGTAGATAGAAACACCTTCCAAATTCTGCAGAATGGTTAGAACTGGTGCATTTCCCCCAGGGTTTTTCTCCATCCAGGGATATATTATTTGGCACTAGTGCATTCATTTATTCAGCAGACTACTTAAACAAACATCTACCATGTGCCAGGCACCATACAAGCCACTGGGGTTACAAAGATGAATTTATCCAACAAGATTTAAGATAAATTCAGTGCTGTCAGGATCAAGGGTGGGAAAGACAAGAACAGGTACACAAATGCGTATGTGCAATAATGCATGTAAACAACACGTTTATTTCATATCAAACATTTCTTTATTATTATTGTTGACTGTTTGAGGGATTGCCAGGCAACCAGTGTGGTTGGAGCAGAGTGAGGGCGGGAGGGGCAGATTCTGTAGGACTTTGTGGCCAGAGTAAGGCTCTACCTGCATGGGAGGGCTAGTCACTGGAGGACCTTTAGAGGAGGGGCACGGTGTTACGTTGTTAAAGGGACACTCTGAGCATCACCGGCTGAATGTGGAGGTTGAGAGTGGAGGGTATGTGGGATGGGAGGGAATCTACGATGAGCCAAAGTTTTGGCTGTGGTGACTCCATGCCAGTTCACTGTGGTGCCACTTACTGAGTTAGGGACGCTGGAAGGAGAAAAGACTTGGGGACAGATAACAAGTTTAATTTTGGACAAGTTGAATCTGAGGGGTATAAGGGTCAGACAAGTGGGAACATCCAGTGACCCAGGTGGAGTCTGGGCTGCAGGGCAAGGTTGGGCTTCAGCCTGGCACCTCTGGGCTTTCACAGTACCTCACGCACTGGATTTCATCATCTGTGCTTATGATCCTGTTTCTCCCTACTAGACTTGAACTCCTTGGGGCAAGAATGGGTCCTGGTTAATTTCTCTACCTTCAGTCACCAGCACACGGCTACACAGTTGATGAGACTGAGGGCAATGAATGAGCGAATGAATGAATGAATGAATGAAGGGAGAGCACTGTGTATGCTCTGTGAGGCTCCCCCTGGGGTCTCCGGGGTTGCCTCACAATCTGTCTGGATTGCTCCTAACCAAAGGCCCGTCTCCCCATCCTCACCACCAACCCAGAAAGGGTAGGCCTCTCCATGCCTCCTGAAAGATCATGTGAGAAGTGCTATTCATGACCTTAACAACTGCCATCACATTGGGCATTCCTGATGTCCTTCATTGGGCTCAGTCTGTCACTGTGATGACTGCTTGACCCTTCCCTGGAGCAGAAGAAAAGGTTCCCTTCAGATCCAAGACTGTGGTAGGAGGCTACATGGCCAACTCCTGACCCTGTCCCAGGATCCACCTGGCTGGGAATCTCACCATATACCCTTCCCTTCACCTTATTTCCATGTCCAAATCCCCAACAGCTGATCAGAAATGGGGTCACTGTAAAAGGAAAATCTTCTTTTGTTCAAAATAACACTTATCCAAGCCTTCTGTTTGGACTCTTCTTGGTTCCCTAACCAGAATCCACAGCAGGAACATCCCACTTCATGCACCCTGAGAAGGAACACTGACCCACCCACTTGATTCCGTGCCTAATAATCTGGATTTCAGGAGAGAAGCCTGACAAGGGCCTTCTGGACACATTCCAAGGTAAGTCTCCACCAGCTCATCCCTGCTCCTTACCATCTCTGGCTTTTCTTCTTCTTTAGACTCAAGAACCTTAAGAATATTCTAGAAGTCCTTCAGGGGCAAGGGCCTAGGTCTATATAGTCAGGCTGGCTCAGCTCTCTGCCCTCTGAAAACTATAAGAGGCTGAGATGGGAAATAGAAGTGTTAGTGATATTCTCTGAGTGGCCATAGTGACCTCTTGCCCCGAGGTCACTGGGGTGACCTCCAAGGGCATCTCTGTCTCCCCAAGCAGGGCCCTGGAGCCAGGAGGTGGGGCAGAGCTCGAGGTCTTTTCTCCCTCCCTCAGGGAAATCTATCCAATTAACAGTTGCCCCCCACATTAGGGTGATGTATGTGCCCCTGTACAGACCCTCCGCTGCATACCAGCTGGCCCTGAGGCTTCTCCAGCTTCTGCCTCGGATCCATACCACTTGTCTGGAGAGACTCTATCCCCTATTCAATGCTAGATCATTTCTTGACAAGAACAGCTCAAGGCTAGCCCAAAGCAGCCTTGCTAGGAAGGAGAGATGGATCTGACAGCATGGAGACTGCCTCAACTCCAGAGCCCATCTTCCAGTGCCTTCCATCCTCATAGGCTGGGGCCTGGGAAGCAGGCAGGCTTAGCCAGAGAGGGGCTGGGACTTGATTCCTCCCTCCCTCCGCACTTAGCTTGGCTCCCCTGGGCACCCTCCTCCCAGCGCGGCCCCCTTCCTTGTTGAGCCAACAGCTCGATCTTGATCTCCTGAACGGGAAGGTCGACCCCAGAGGGGCCTTCTCTGAAAGCCAATGCTAATCCGGTTAGGGGCCAGGCTGGGCGCTGCACTCCTTCTGCAGGACCAAGTGCAAGTGAAAAAATGCCAATTATCAGATGACAAAACGGGTCCCTGCCCCTGGGGAAGGGCAGGCTGGGGGAGGGACGGGAGGGGCACAGTAACTGAACACCTTGCCGGAAATAGCTCCCATCAGTCCACTTAGGGAGCCATCAGCCCCGGCAGATTTATGGGCAGCGTGTGCCCCTCTGATAGATCGGACTATTTAAAGCCAGCCGAAGTCTCCATTTATATCAATGTGAACAGAGAAGGAGGTTGAGAGGCTGTGACGTGGGGAGTGAGGAGCCGCAGTGGGGGCCAGCCCCGAGGGGGCAGACTGGCTCCAGGGAAATGGGAAGGCTGTTGGCCAGCAGGACTGGGCCACACGGTGGGGCTGGGAGTCGGCAGATCAAGTGCTGTGGGCACCCAGGGAGGGGTGAGAAAAACAGAGGGCTTCAAGGGTCCACCAGCAGTGTCCCTGTCCCAGTCCTCACCCAGACCCTGCCAGGCCTCCCAGCTAGAAGGGGCCGCTCAGGCTGATACTGAAGTGGAACTCCTGATTGGATTTCTAGCCATGCCCCCCACCCTCCCCAGCTGCGGGGCATGCTTGCCCTCCCTGCAACCTCCCCCTTGCCTGGGCTGAGGGAGAAGGAATTGTGTTAGGCTGGGGGCATTAGCCGCTGAGGAATGGCCTGCTGCCTCCCGCCTGCCTGTCCCCAGCCTGTACTTCCTGGGGGCAGATTAAGCTGCTTCCATCGCTCTCTCTGGCTCTGCCGGGGCCTTCCTCCCTAACTCCATTACTCCCTGGCTGAGGTGCCTGCCCGACCCGTGGTGGTCCCTCTGATAATTCACCTCTCAGGAAACTCTGCCTTTCTGACCTCTCACTGCCTCCCCTCTTTTTCTCTCCCTCCCTCCTACCCTGCTTTCTCCCCAGGCTTCTAGATCTGTACCCAACTAGCCTTATTCTCTTGGCTCAGTGGTAAACTGCCATAATTCACCAACATATTTCTAGGAACAGAACCAACGGCTCTCTGTGGGTTTGTTGGTTACTGATTCATTAGTTCATTCATTCATTCACTGAATGCTGACTGAGCACTCTCTACTGAGGGCCCTATGCTAGCTATTAGGGATATGTAGCTATTCAGGTCTAGTCCGTGTTCTGGAGGAACTTAAAATTGAAGGCAGGTAAGTAAAGGAACAGCACAACCAGACTTTGTTGCATAAGGATCATCCTGACCACACAGGGTGGAGAGCAGATGAGAGCAGAGGTAGGAAAGCAGAATAGTAGCTCTCAACCTTAGCCGCACAGTAGAATTAACTGGGGAGATTTAAAAAGGCTGATGTTCAGGCCACATCAAGATCAATTAAATCTGAATCTCTGGGGAGGAATCCAGGCATCAGAATTTCCAAAAAGCCCAAGCCCATCAGGAGAGTTCAGTGTCCCAGAGCCAAGGTTAGAAAGCACTGAATTAGAAGGCTACTCCAATGGTCCAGGCAAGAGGCGACACTATCCTGGACAAGGGCAGCAGTTACAAGGATGGAAGGGAGAGGAAATCTGAGAACCATTTCTCCTGACAGCTATTTTTTAACCATTAACACTCTTGGGTCTCCCATTTACTCGGTCTACTCCCACCACTCCTAGCAGATGACCTCAATGATCATTTCGCCAAAGAAAGCGAGGCCGCTGGGTAAACTGTGGGATGGTAAGTCCTTGAGGGCAGGCACGGTTCTGAGCTACAGGGCCCAGCAGAGATCCCACAGGACAGACGCCTAGTAAATGCTGATGTGAACCGAATCTAGTGGGCACTTAGAAATCTCAGGAGGGAGAGAGGAAGGGAAGATATGGATGGCGAGATGTCAACCTGGAGAACACCAAAGGGCTGGTGGAAGAAAAGGGGCACAGCGACAGGACAGCGGGGTGATCAGAGAGGCAGGAAGGAGGTAAGCAAACCAAGGCGGCACTCTTGGTGGGTGCTGTCCTGGTGCCTCGCAGTCACCATCTCACTTGAACTTCACAGCCACCTTTGAAGTAGGTGCTCTATCTCTATTTTACAGATGGAGATACAGGGTCAGAGATCTAATTTGCCTCAGGTGTTACTAGGAGATTCAAATTCAGGAGCTAAGATTTGAAACCATGTCCAATCTAAAACATCTTTGCACTGTCATACTACAGGGAACAGTAGGGAGGAAATGTCAAGGACACGGAGGGGTCAGCAGTGTCAAATGCAGCAGCTTCCCCTCTTGCCGTTCACCTGGCCCTTCTTCCCCGGGTGGCCTGGGAACAGGCCCCATCAAGGCTGGGGAGGGAAGCACTGCCCCATTCAGGTTGTCAGCTGTTTGGGACAGAGCTCCTTTCCCCACAGCTCTGCACTTCAGCCACCTCCTGCAGCAGGTGCCCAGCAGCCTGGGTGGCCGCCCCTCAGCCTCAGCTCAGCCCAGTTCAAGCATGGTCAGCTGGGAGGGGCCAGCCTGGCCTCGCCTCTGCAGAAAGAGGACCCTGCCAGGACGGAGGGGCTGCTTCCCTCTGCCTCAGCTCACAAAATCATTTGTATTTGGCAAGGCCCAGGCCCACTGTCCCCTTCTTGGTGGGATAGTCCCCAGCTGCTCCCCACTGCCCTGGCTTCACAAAGGGCACCATTTCCTGGGTTCCCACCACAGCGCTTCACTCCTGCCTACGAGAACTCGATCGCAATGTATTTTGGTTCCTTGGAAAGCGTCTGTCATTCCCAGCCTCAAGGAGGTCACCAGCTGCCCAAGAGCAGGGAACAAGTATGATTCTTGGCTGCATCCCCAGCATCCTTCTGTGGTGGCATTAGATAAACACATACCAATTAAATGAATCAAGAAAGTGGAACTCTAGGACAAAGCTGGAAAGGGATGCGTTGGGTGGTGGAGGGGGAGATGGGAGAAATGAGGACCCTTTTGATTTCCAATGGCCTGAGAAGTGAAAATAGCCCCAGGCTTGCCACCTGCCACTCGCAGTCCTTGGCTTAAAGGGTGCTCGTGCCTCCCGTTTTGGGCTTCCTTGAGCTCATTGCTTTCGGCCTCCTCCCGCTGTGGTTGTCTGGGACCTGCTGAGGCTGAGGTGGAGATTGAAACAGTGGCAGCAAAGACATGGCTGGGAGAGGCTGAAGGCGCTCCTATATCTTTGCTCAGGAAATGGCCTCATAAAAGTGACAGGGAGACGCACCTATGGATGCTTGTTAAAGTTTTATTACTAATCACCTCCAAAGTCAGCGAGGCAGAGGGGGGGAGCTGGGGAATGGAGTCATCAAGGCCTGGGAGCAGGTGTCAGCTGCCTCCACAGCAGAGCCAGGCACTGCCATGTGGGCCGAAACAGCCACGCCTGCACGCAGCACGCTCGGCTCCCCACACTGCCCGGGATCCGCCTGGGTGGGGCACTGCCCATGCGCTCTCCCCCCTTGTGAGACGGAAACCACCTCCTTCATTCCCTGTGTCTAGCAGGGCACCAAGCTGTGTCCAGACCGCCTCTGAGCCCTCCAAGGCATTCCTGCTCTCACCAGATGGCACTGTCTCTCACTCAGCCCATTGAGACGGCCCCTAACGGGCCCTGCATTTGGCTGGCCCCTCAAGACAACCTCTTCCACTGCTGCCGAGGCAGTCTTCCCTTTCTGTGACCTCCAGCTGCCTTCAGGGGGATCTAATCCTGACATGGCATGGAAACTCCTTTGGGATTTGAGCCCTGCCTCGGTGTTCAACACCAATTTCCACTATTTCCCTCCATGGCTGAATGATCTGAATTTCTCCTCAGATCCATAGTCTGCCTGCCTAGAAATTCCTTCTCCCGGAATGCTTGGTTAACATATACTCTTTTTAAAGGACTCAGCTCAAATACATTCAGGAAGGCTTCCCTAACCTCTCAATGCATTTATCACACTGTTTGATAACTATGTCGTACTTCATAGATTATAAATTTCTCTAAGACAGAACTCATGTCTGACTCTTCTCCATCCCCAGGAGTCTGGCTTGGCATCCTGTTTGCTGAATGAAAGAATTAATGCAGAGTTGTTATGAAGTTTGCTCTCCATAAGGCCCTGTGCTGCACAAGGGTGGAGACAGTGAGGGTCTCATTCATGGCAGTGACCCTGGTACTTGGGCAGTGCCTGGCAGGTAATAGGAGTTCAACAACTATTTGGTGAGTAAGTGAATGAGGAATAAATGAGACCATGTCAGCAAAAATGCTCTGAAACTCTAAAGAAACAATTCTTATTGTTGTGTTCTCACATGTTTCCTGCCAGTGCCCTTTTTGTTATCAGGTTGGTTATCACCACCTCTACCTCTAGGAGCCAAACCGATGAAACCAAGAAAGGGATCTGAAGACAGTGGAAAATCTTGAGGCTGTTTTTCTCGTTTGGCAGCAGTGTCTGCGCCTCCTCCTCAAGTCACATCATGATTCTTCTCCCTTCCAAGATCCTTCCAGATCTTCTGCACTCACTCCATCAGCTACCAACTCAGCCTTACATGTAAGAAGCCCTTTCTTGGGCCAGGCTCTGTGCTGGTGCTGGGGACCCAGAACGATCAGAGAAGTTCCTGTTCACCACGGGCTTCACCATGTGCCAGGAGGTGACACATCAGCAAGTAGTGACAGCCTTTTCTAGGCCACCTCTCTCTCTGGAGCTCTGAGCCCTCTGGGTACCTGGATGAGCAATGAAGAGGGCAGGGCCGTGGAGCCTGGAAGGGGCTGACGGAGCCAGGACTCTGCCTGGCAGTGGGGGCCCAGCAAAAGCCTCAGCCCCCACCCCAGAAACAGCCCTCCCTGTAGTGTCTCAGGACAGACGGAACTGTAGGCAGGAACGTGGGGGATCTGCCAGAGAGAAGGCTCCCGCAGAGGGGGCGGGCATGGAGTGGCTTCCCCATGCTTCTCTGCACTGGCCCACTTTTCCTGTTGAAGCACAGGTCACTCCCCACCCCTGCCTTCACTGTAGGCATACGGACAGGGTCATAGTTTCCAGGGCAAAGGGAGTAATGTTTGAGGCAGAAAAGTGAGCATTTTCCAGAGTGGGCCGAGATGCCTTGACACCCACTGTAGGGCTGCGTCCTTCCGTCCACTGCCCCAGACTGACAGCGGCTTCAGCGGGCCCAGCTGCCTCCTGCTCTCCTTCCCCTGAGTCAGAGCTGTGCTGCCCCTTCCTCACAGGCACCACCCACCTGCTCCAGCCTTCCCTCCTTCTCCTTCTCCTTCCGGGCTAGACTGAGGTCTCCCCTGAGATGCCCCCTGCCTTGCCTGCCAGAGCTCCGTCTGAGCCCCGGTGCTGCCTGCCTTCCCTCCCTCCTTCTCATCTCTATATATCTGTCTAATGAACATTTCAATAAGCCAAGCACAGCTTTTTCCACTTAATAAGCAGAGTGCTGACTTCATTGCGGGTTTGCTCTTCACTTATCTGTTCAGGGCCTTAAATCATTCCCAGGAAAAAGCTTAGCGAAGGGAAACCTGGTGAGGTTGTCTGCTGGCTGCTCCTGTCAGCGCCCTGCCCTGCTGGACCTGGGGGATGCCCTGTGTCTGCAGAGAAGCATGAAGGTGTCAATCAACTCCTGAATGGTTGAGAGACAGGAAGGCTGAGGACTGAGGCTAGCGGAGATTAGGGTGGTCACCACTGAAGTAAGTTCTAGGAACAAGTTGGAGGGATAGAGGAGGGCTGGCCTGGGATGTCCTGCTCCAAGCTGGGAAGGAGGTAAGGTTGGAAAACCAGTGAAGCTCCATGGGGGAGACACTCTGAGAAAGGTAGCTTTGATGACCATCTACTAGGTGCTGGGCACTGTGCTAGGTGGTAGGGATGAAACAGCAAACAAAACCACCAGTGGTGTTGCCCTCATAGACTTGCTTTCCAGTAGGAAAGGAAAATCTCAAACAAACAACTGCCTAAATAAAGTCTGCGAGGGAAAAGGACAGGTGTTATGGGAGTGAATGGGCACTGGGAAAAGCTTCCCTCAGGAAATGAGGTTTAAAGCTAAGGTCTGAAAAGACTGGCTTGAGATAGGTGACAGGTACCCTGGGAGAGACCAGAATAGCCCAATAACTGATCACCTTCACCAGGACTACTATATGTTGTATAACTGTTATGTGTTGAGACCATGCAATGTAGTGGCAAAGGACACAGACTTTGGAGAGAGACATCCCTAGGTCTGAATTCCAGCTGTGAACTCACCAGCTGTGTGATCTTGGGGAAGTGAGTTAACCTCTCTGTGCCTTGATGTCTTCATTTGTAAATAGGGTTCAAGTACCCACCTTGCAGGGCTTTTGTAAGGATTAAGCTTGATCCTCAATATAAAGAATGTACACAGTACTTGCATGTAGAACATGCCCAATGCAGTAGATGTTACTACTAACAGTATGAGTACATGTGTCTGTTTTTCCTCCCAAGCCTACTGTGAGGTCCTTGAAGGCTTAGACAGTCTGACACATTTTGTGCCTGATTGGACAGACAGGGTGAAATGGAAGAGATTGCTGTTTCACATGGTGTGAAGACTCTTCTGGAAAAAAGCCCCAGGCATCCAGCCAAAGAAAGATATGGCCCTTGGAGTGCATGTGTTTATACGGTGGGGGATGGGTCAAGGGACGCTGTTTTCCAGGATCCTTCTGGATCTATGTGGCAGGAAGACTTCAGGTTAAAAGGGTATGGACTCAATTAAATGTGAGCGGGTTCAAGGCAGTGCCTTTTGTGATAAACACATCAAAACCCTCTCTCCGGTGCTCAACTCTGCATGGTCAGCCACAGTTCTGGCAAAGGACCTGGAAATCCTTCTTCATTTAGACAGTTTCCTGAGGCTGTTGGCCAAAAGACTAAAAGAACTGTGAACGAGATATTAAAGAAGGAGAACAAACGAGGTATTAAAGAAGGAGAACACACTCCTCCAGGTGTCCAACCAGAGCAGTGCTACCTTTAGGCCTTGGCTGTGTTGTTCTGTCCTGTTCTGGAGAAGATCCAGGGGGTGTGACACCTCCTTAGTAAGAAAAGCTAAATGACTCACTCTTGAGCCTGCAAATGTGAAGGTTGCTGGGAATGTGCAGGAAATCACAAATGGTGTAGGGAAGGTGATTAGAGACTTATTCACAAAATTCTGAAATGCTAGGCAAGTGGGTTTGCTTTGAAACTTGAGTACATTTAAGATCCACAAAGGTGATTGCTATTTTATACAGTGGCCAGGAAACTTACGAAATTAATTATCTCAAGTGGTGGGTCCAGTAGAAAACAGAAATGAATTAAAAAGTTATTTGGACAAATTTATGAAAGACAGAGTCATGTATGTCCCTTCATCAGGGTTTGTTCAGTGAATGAACGAATGCATATGGATGATCCTGGCTTTCAAGGTATTTCAATTCAATGCAATAAATATTCATGGAGTATCTACTATGACAAAGCATTGTGCAGGATGAAAACCTGAACAGTTTCTATCCAGAAGCTTACACTTTTATAAGAGGATTAGAAAGAACATTGTCAACACAGGGTGGACATAGCGAGCACCATAAGAAAAATGCAGGGACTATAGGCACTTAAAGGAGGAGAGATTCTGTAAGGTTTGGAAAAGGGATCAAAATGATTTTATGAAGAAGGTGATATATGAAATGTGCCTTGAAGAACAAGTTGGTTTTAGCAAGAGGAGAAGGCAATAAAGGGATCCCAGAAAGAGGGAATGACAAGTCCCAAGATTTGGGATGGAAAAATAAAAGACATGTCAAGGCACAGATAATAGTACAGTAAGAAGGCAGGAGAGGAGGGAAAGGGGAGAGAGAGAGGGGAGGGAGAAAGAGACAGGGAGAAGGAGAAGGAGAGAGAGAAGAGATATTTGGGAGAGAACCTGCAGTGTCAGATGAACAGCAAAGGAAAAAGCTGCCTTACAGAGAGTAAAAGCAGGGTCAGAATTCCCAACACAAGGCATTCAAGAGCTAGTGGCAATCAGGCCTTCAGATGGAAAGGAGCAGACAGGGATTCAGATAGCTCTCAAATGTAAGACTCAAAATAACTGGTAGGTTTCAGAGCTAAACAGAAAGAAGCTCCCTCAGCTCAGCCCCCGGAGAGATGCAGAATGAGGCCCCATGGTTCCCTGTTAGCACAAGGACTGTCTTTGCCATTTCTGTCATTCTGGGGTTCTTATGGGCAAGGATGGTCAGCTCAATCATGCACGAGCTCCCTGGGTACTCCCTCCCTGTCCAGCAACATTTGTACAGAGGGGAATTTTGGTTAAAAATGAACATTAGGTACGGCCAGGACAAGACAAGAGAGGGAAGGAGATACCTCAATAGGTGCAGCCCATCAGGGGAGTTGCATTAAAAACAGGGGAGGTCTGCAGAGGACAATCACTCAAATAAAGGGAGGCATTTTTTCCATTCAGGTTGCCCCTATCTAGCTATTCCTGGAGCATGTTTTATGTGCCAGGCACTGAGTTAGATCTAAGTAAATAGAGTACCTATCTTAAAGAAGCTCATAGTCTGGGAGGGGAGGAAAACACGTGGACAGATTGCTAGAAAATGGTGTGGTGGTAGAAGCTAAGTTCTGGGTAGAGGCACAAAGAAGGGAATGATCAGCAATATCAAGGAAGGTTTAAGGAGGATGTGTCATGTGAGCTGGGTCTTGGAACGTAAGCAGGACTTCAACAGGTGGATGAAGGGACAGAGCAATCTAGGCAGAGGGAAGGGTGTGTGCAGTCATGGAGGCAAAAATGAATTAGTATTTGTGGAGGAAGAACTTCAGTATCTGGAATTTAGGGTTTGCATGGAGGAACCAAAGGGGCTGAGACTAGCGAAGTGGGTGGGGTCAGATCATAAAGGGCTTTGAATGCTGTACTGAATCTGGACTTGATCTTATAGGCAAAGAGGCAGTTAAAGAAGGGATGAGACATGTTTGGGTTTGCAGTTTAGAATGTCAGTCTCAAAACAGTGTGGAGGAGGAATTAAGGAATCAGAATAGTTGGCAGGGAGACTAGCTAAGGAGCTATTGTAGAAATGGGAGAAAGGATGAGGACAGGTCTGAGCTAGAACAATGGAAGCAATGGGGATAATGAGGAAGAGAAGGAAACAGTGAAGAGGTGAGTAGGAAGTTGGGCTGGGAAGGCCATTGCCTCTACCTGCTACTATGAAATTCCATCTGGGACCTAGACTGGCACCCCACCTGACCACATGTAAGAACTGTTCCGTTATGGGGCATCGGGTCCCTCGGCCCCACAGGTTTGCCTCAGATAATTTATAGGGAAAAGGTGAATCTGCTGTGTCTCCATTATCTTTCAGCTCATTCCAAGCCCCAGATCAATGCCCCCTGCCCCACAACTGTTTCTGGTTCTTGGACCTAATGTTGGAGCTCTTTGCTCCACACACACTGGAGAAGCTATTGGCAGGTTCTTGGCTTGCAGCACAGAGAGCGTAGGTGAGTAGGAATAGGTCGGAAGTGTAGTCTGGAGGAACGTGCCGGGATTCCTAGTCTGGGTCCTGGTACTACACTGGGAAGTGAGACAGCAGTGGAGTACAATGAGAACATTTCCTGCGTGGTGATAAGAGGTTCTCACTGAGAAGAGTGCCCTCTCAGTGCCCACGTGGCTGTCAGCTCTCCACTTTCCGGGCTTTGCCTCTTCAGAGGCACTTGCTCTTTGTCCAGCATGAAGCCTGAGTGGGCAAGGAGACCCTGCCCTCCTCTCCATCCTGCCTCTGTGCTCGGGGTCAGGGCTGGCTGGATATGTTTGCCTCTCTGGCTCTGGACACCACTCTTCTCCATGCTGTCATGTACCCTGGAAGGCGACTTCTGTGGACGGCCTCAGCCAAGCTCCCTCGCCGTCAGGGTTTGTATTGGATTTTTCACGTGATGACAATGGAGGATAGGAGGAGAGAAGCTGTTGGGATAAATATTATCCTGGCTCCTTCTTCCTCTACTGAAGGCCCCAGCTCCTGTGCACAGCCACAGCTCTTTGTGGAATCTGGTATGTGCTCACTCAGGCCTGGGGGTGGTGATGGCTTCCCTGCTGCGCTTCATCTTCTCTTTGCAAATAGTCCCTTCATTACACCTTTCTTCAGTTACTCCATCTGGGGACCCCTGTGTCCTGCTAAAATCCTGATTAGTAGAGTGTAGAGTAGGCATCTTCAGAGATACAACACCAGCTAGACATATATTTGTTCTAGCAAGTTCTCTTGGGTCCCATCCTACTTTGTCTACCATTGGCCTTTCAGTACTGTATTGGTAAGTGCCATTCCCTGCCAGGTCAGTGGACAGACTGTAGAGAAACCAAAGGGAAACTGTCTCATGCTCTTGGCCTAGGCAGCTTCTCATAGTTCTACTTAGATGTTTGTTCCTACAGCTTTGCAGAGCATACCATGCCCCAAAAGAAGTTAAACTGAGATAGAGAATGTCAGGACTGGATAGCCAGATGGCATGGAGCATTCACTCTTTCATTTATTCTTGTATTTTGCAAATATTTGTGAAGCAGCACATTCTAGATACTATGCTAGGTACTGTGGCTACAAGAAACAGTAAACAAAATACAATCCTGGTCACACCTTTGTTGAGAGACAGAGCAGTAATCAGGCAATTACAATAAAATAACCTTACTAAAGAGTTGAGTATGAGTGATGTGAAAATACACAAAAGTTGCACCTAGCCTAATCTTGGGGGTAGGGCAGAGAAGGCTTCCCAGAGGAAGTGAGTCTAAGCTAAGAGCTGAAGGAAATCTTGGAGTTGATGGGAGTGGAGGGTGGGGGAGGAGAAGCAGGAGAGGTTGGGAGGAGGCAGGAACAGCATGTCCAGACATGGGCAGTTGGAGTCCGATGCCTTGGAAATCTGCAAGAACTCAGAAAGGCTGGAGTTTGCAAGGCAAGGGGGTGAGTGGTGAGAGATTGGGCTGGACAGGTGGTACAGTCCAGATCTTATATGGCCTTCTAGGCTGAGTTAAGGAGGTTAGATTTTGTTCTGAGAGCAGTGGGGAGACACTGATGGTTGTTAAACAGGGCCGGCCATGACCAGGTTTGTACTGAAGCAGCCAGCTGCAGTGCAGTGATAGGGGCAGATACAGCAGCCTGGATGGGACAGGGACAGGGAGACCTGAGACAATATGGACTGGTGAGTGATAGATGTTGGGAAGAAGACAGAAGAGTCAGAGACTGCTCCCATTTCTGACGTGGATGACTGGCGAGACGGGAAGCAACAAAAGGGGGGAGGAGCAGGTCTGGGAGCAGGTTGAAGATGAGGAGTTTCATTTCCTGTCTTGAGATGATGGACATGTCTGAGGCAGCCTACAGGGAGCCAGTTACCAGGATCTGGAGCCTCCATATCTGTAAGTTCTGAGCCTGCTACTGAGCTCCTTTATCCTGAGCACCCTGAGATTGGCTTGGATGACGTTTGTCTGAGCTGCCAAAACCTCCATGCTACCTGTTCCGATAGCCTGCTAGGTTTAGGGGTGGAGGGTGAGGATGAGATGCATAGGGGGCCAATCTGATCAGGGGAAGCATCACAGAGCTTCTCCACTGAATTACAGTTGAAGCCACTCACGGGCTCAGGACTAGCAGGCTGGATGAAGCCTTCATCCATGGCCTAGCTGTGATACCCTTTGGTACAGCTCTTGCAGCCTAACCTCGGGGGCTGGGACAAGGTGGAGCACAAATCTGGGGCAAGTTCTGTGCAGACATGATTTAGTTCTTGGAAAGTTCCTAATCCTAAGGGTGGGAAACTTTCTGCATCTCCTTAGAATCTCTTGCTCTCCTGATTTCCCCATTTCTTATTCCTGTCAGTTCATCATTGGTGACAGGCCCTCAGATTCTCCCTAGGCACCCAGGGGAGGAGCTTTGCCCTGTTGTCCTTGAGTTCAGGGAATAGAGGACTGCCAGAACGCTGCAAAATCAAGGGCAGCTGCTGGTGCTCACCGGCCTTTCCAGATAGTGCACCCTGAGACAGGCACATAGTAGGCTCTCCCGAGGGGACATCTCCCTAGCCCCAAATATTTCCACCTGCCCCCCTCATCAAACCTGCCTCACTCGGCTGCAGGAGGAGGGGTCAGACCTGGGCCCTCTGGGTTTCTTCTCTCCAGCAACCTTTGGCCACCTCTCTAAAAACTCCTGTACCTCCTGGGCTTTGCCAAGGGGACTGAGGAGGGACACCAGTCGGCAGTCAGAAGGGCTCAGGCCTGTACTTCTACCCTCTCCTTCATTGGTTTGCTCTTCCTCTCTGGGCAATTGGGCCTTAGGGCCTGAGGTCCTCCCAGGCTTTTGCCCCACAAGGGACAAACTCCAAACTTCTCAGCTGGCTCCAGGTCCCTGCAGAGCCTCCGGCTGAGGACAGGGCTCCTGTGGTGGCTTGAAGTCCTTGCTGCTTCTCTTTTTGGAGGTTGGACAGATGGAGCCCAGGCATAGGATAAATAAACCAATCAAATCTGAGAAAACAGTGTCCTGCTACTTCTCTCCGGAGCCACTGCCCACCCCTGACTCAGAGGAAGGGTGGGTCTGTCTGCGAGCTATACCGCTGCTTTGGGGACTCTCCCTGCCCCTGGCTGCAGACCCCCTCCTCAGGCTGGCCCCTGCAGCTTGGTGTGTTTTCCTAACGTGGTGAACACATGCTCTCTGGAGGATCATTGTTTTCTCTTTCAGGCCCTTCAGTCACACTGGAGGGGAGGAATAGGGAAGGCCAGGCATCCCCCAGCTAAGAGGCGGAGGGAGGGCGGGGAAGGGGCTGCAGAATCAAGGAGGCTCAGCTGGGAGGGATGACGGATCAGGCTGGTCAAGGCTGGGGGAGAGAGGGAGTTGAAAGTCTTCAGAAACTGGTGGTTGGTGAGTACCACCTCCCATGGACGCATCAGGATCAGTCCAGGAACACTAAGATGCAAAAAAAGAGATGATAGGTCTTGAATCCGCACCTTCAGAGAACCACAAAAAAGGTAGAGAGAAAAAATCCCCACTGTAGGTGAAACTGCCTTGGGTGAGCTGTGCCTCCTTTACTGAAATGTGACCTGTATTTAGCAAACATTCAGAGACCGTCCTAGATGTAAGGCATTGTGCCAGGTGCAAGAGCTGGGGAAACAAATAAGATAATATCTAGTTGGGGAAGGTGGCCATGTGTTCTATGTACCACTTGGCTACATCATATCTGTTCTAACAGCGCGTGAACCCTGCACTTAGTGGAAAGAAAGGCTCATTTATTCCTGGAGGAGTGGGAGAAGATGTCACAGAGAGGTGATCTAAGCTGGGTCTTACAGAATGATTGGGAGTGTAGCAAACAGAAGCTGCATGAAGGGCTCAAGGTGCGTAGCTTGGATGGAGAACATGCCGGGTAAATGGAATGGTGTGTGTAAATGCTTAGAGGTGCTAGAGCACGAGGATATTGCCCTAGGAACCCCTGGAGGGTTTTTGGCAGGTAACAGAGGGGCATTTTAGCAAGGTCATGTCAGGAGCAAGATGGAGGATGGACGGTAGAGAGAGACTGGATGGTGAACTCCAGGTGGGAGGAATTTTAGATAGTATAAGTGAGACATATTGAGGACATTGATGGACTAAGTCAGTAGCAGGGGCTGGAGATAAGGGACATACATAAGGGATGGTAAGGAATCCATAGCATTTAGTGACTGTTGGGACATGGGCGTGTGTGTGGCCAAGGTAGAAGAGAGCAGGGATGTCTAGGTTTCTGGAGGTGTCTGGGAGGAGAGTAGTGCTATTCATGTTGAGAGAGAAATAAAGGAGAGAACTCACGGCGTGTGTGTGTGTATGTGTGTGTTTAGGCATAATAATGGCTGTGTTAAGACTGAGATTTGGCCCAGATGGAGATATTCAGTATGCAGTGGGCTTATGGTTCTAGAGCATCTATACCAAAGATCACCTCATGGTCTCACTCTGGATAACTGCAAGGATGACAATGCCATCAATGGAAATAAGGGCCACTGGAGGGGAATTATGATGTGGGTGGGGGCTCGATGGTGGATTCAATTTTGCCATGTGTCTGGGACAGAGTCCTGAAGATATTTACCAGGCAGTTTGAAAAAAATGGGATCAGAGCAGCAAGAGGTCAGATTTGGAGCTTTATATTCAGGAGTCCTCTAAATAAAGATGATAGCTGCAGCTGCAGGAATGGATGAGATCATCAGATAAAAGTGTACATGGAGAGAAGCGGGTCAAAGACAGAACACTGAAAAACACCTACTTTTACTTAGGGTGGGTGGAGGACAGAGAGCCAGAGAAGGAGCTGTCTGCCAGGAGAACCAGGAGCGTGGTGCCAGGGCAGGAGGAGGGTTTCCACAAGGTGACCAGCAGGTTAGCTGGGGGGACTCTGAGAAGGGCGAGGACTGAAGAGAACAGACTCAATAAAGAGGTAGGGGTGATGGCAGAGACGGGCCAGCGCTGAGAAGTGGCGGCTGGTAAGTATAAACAACCAGCTGAGCAGTGAGGCAGGGAAGGGGCCAGAAGCTCAAGGAGTAATAGGATTTATGGGATTTTTTTTAATGGGAAAAACTTGGTCCAGATGCATTTTGGTGATCCAGGTAAGTATGCACCTGCACGTGAGCTTCTCACAGGACTGTTAGTGATGCCCTTCCTCTGTCCTGAGGCCTCTCCAGGTCGTAGATCCCCAGGGCCAGTGTGCCAGTGACCCTGGGGGAAGGGTCCCCTTAACCTGCGACCTCATGAACACCTTGATTTTTTCTCCATTCTTTCTGCCCTGACTGCTCATCCTTTCTAAGAGAAACATTTATTGAACACCTGTTCTGTGTCATCTGAATTAGCTGGCACAGTACACGCCCAGAGAAAAAGGCCTGCAGGGGACACTGGTGAGGACACTGTAGCAGTGCAGTAGTTTGACCTGGGCAGTAGCAGGTGGGATTGAGAGGAGCGTGTGCTGGAGACATGTGCTGGGATGGAGACTCCAGGGCTTGGAGACTGACTGGAAGGAGGCTGCGGGGCCAGAAGGGGCAGGAGCAGCCTTGGAAGTCGCAGCTCTGGGGGGCCAGGGAGGAGTCTGGACGGATCCCAGCGGCCTCTCTCGCTGCTCACAGCCAGGGCTGGGTGTGTCAACGATTGGGAGGCAAGCACTCCATCTCGGGGTAACATGATCCTGTAACACAGGGCTCCTCTGATGTGGGCTGCTTGCCTTTTACAGCATTAGGGGAGCAACATTTCATGGAAAATTCAATAAATCCCCCTGTACAGCCAGACGTCTGTAAACAATGGCTTCCAAATTCAATCAGGCTGGGGACCCGCAGCAGCATTTATGAGCTCTAACGTGGAATATTATATAGGGGAGTGAGTGGCAGGGGGCTGGGGGAAGGGACTTCCTGGAAGATGAAAGCTCTGATGGCTCCTGCCCTCAGATCCGCACAGTGGAGGTGTTTCTCCAGATAGAGGTCCTGGCCATGGGGACACAGGCTGGGCCTGGGGGCCATGGGGCTAAGGCTCTGGGCTTGGGGCAGGGACTCAGCCTGTGGTACTGGCTGTGAGGAGGCTGAGTGATCAGAACAACTGAGGCCCAGAGTGTGTCTCCAGTCCCTCCGGAGCCTGCATGAGATGCCCATCTGGCCACGCTCGAGCGATCACAGTGTGCTTACGATCTTTGTCACCTGTGAAGGCCCTACAGCTTTCAAATCTCCTTTCTGTAAACCTTCCACCCCTTTGGTTCTATGATCTGGCAATGATCCTCAGAGAATTAGTCCCTCTCCCTTGCTCAGTTTCAGACTGTTCCTTTCCTAGCATAGACACATTTGCAGGAAGGTAGGGACCAGGATGGGGACTGGCACCTGGAAAGGTTTCCGAGGAGGAGGTTGCAGCATGCTGCGTTAGGGAGGCTCAGGGGCCTCACCCACTCTTTAGGCCCCTTAGAATTCTCCACTCCTTTGCCCATGTAGCACCTCTCTGCTCTGGCCAGCTCTCCCAGCCTCTGCCTCATCCATGGTTGTTGCCTTTGAACCCACTGGCAAGCTTTCTCCAGCAAACCAAAATGGGGCCTTATGGGGCAGAGGAAAGAGCCGAGGCTCTGGATTCAAATCCATTCCTACCATGTTCCAGCTATGGATCTTGGATTGAGTCACATATTCCTCTGAATCTCAGTGTCCTTATCAATGAGGGGGGAATAATATTAACACCTAGATCAGCTGTGAGGATGAAATTGGACGATGCACGCACAGGGCCTAATGTTCTGGCAGGGAATAAGCACGTGATAATTGCTAGCTTCCTTCTTCACGTTTCTCCTCCTCTTCTCAAACTTCTCTTCAATGAAGCTCCTGTTAATTATCAGAAACTGCCCTCCGTCCAACCAAAGGTGCCACGTGTTCCACCTGCTCTTCTCTGGCACCCTGCACATCACCAGGCTCCCTTTCTGAGTGGCTTTCCGGTGTGGGCCTGATTCAAATCCATCAGCAAGAGCATCAGAGCTCACAATAGGTCATGGCCACATGGAAAAGGCCATCTAGGGGTGGGGCAACTCTGAGGTATCCCAACACGCAGGTACCTTTCTTAGAGACCTGGAATGTAAACTGCACATGGGCAGTTTTTTTTGCCTGCTTTGTTTATGGCTCTATTCCCAGTGTCTAGAGCCAGGGCCTGACTCTTGGTAAATGTTCAACAAGTATTTCTTGAGTGAATTAATTACTTCAGCTTCTCTCACCATTTCCCTGTGGTTTTTCCCTGGTCCTAGAGGAAGAACAGAGAGCTTGCTTTCCAGAAAAACAAGCCACAATCCCTCCTGGAAGTCAGGAATCCTCTCTTCCCTCTAAATGTCTTTGGAACATTGGCCAGGCTTCTCCCCCAGGTATTAATTCATTTAAACCTCACATCAGCCTATATGGAAGGTACTAGTATGATCCTCATTTTACCTAGAAAGGAACTGAAGCTTAGAAAGGTTAAATAACATGCCAAGATCACAGGCCAAGAAGAGGAATAGAATGGGATCCCAGATCCATCTGACTGAAGAGCATGAGCTATTAACCACTACACTCTGCTGCCTTAGAACGAGGAGCTGGACAGTGGTCCTGGGCTTGAACGGTCCGGGGCCCTGGCAGATACCAAATGTTCTCCATCTGCTCCTCTTCCATTCTGCAATTGACAGTGGGCAACTGAGATTATTTGGGAGAGGTTCTCTCCTCTGGGCCTCCACACTGCCTGCTGGGGACTCCCTGGGGAAGAGAAAGGGGCTGGGATGGGGCCAGGAGCAAGCTGCTGCTCCCTGACCCCAGCTAGGGATACAAGTTGGATGCTCTGCTGCCCAACTAGGACTAGTTCCAGCCAACTGGGCATACTGGCAAGAACCCTCTCTGCAGCGTCAGGCTTGAGATAGGCTGCTTGGTCCACCACTGTCAATTGCCCAGTAATCCCACCCATCTGGAGGGAGGAGATCCTTTAGAATCAGAGCCAGTGTTGACCTTTTGGTTTTCCATTTGGCAGGAGGAGGGAGGGGGGCCCAAGGAGACAGAGCCCAGGGCTATCTGCCCCCATAGCCAGATACCCAGCTTCTGGGGCTCTGGGATTTACTTCTGAGGCAGTCACACAACACACTTGTTTTATTTCCTTCAAATGTCCAAAATATGATGTCATGTTCTCTGGACACCCCAGTCACGTACCCATGTCCACGCACATGCGACTTTGATGTTGATTTCGGTGACTAGCTCAGTCTGTGCTTGTTTATTCTCTCTCTCTCTCAGCTCCCCCCTCCCTCTCTCTCTCATTCTCCCTGCTAGCTGCTGTAAGGATCAGTCCCCAAAGAAAAATGCCCAATTTGTCATGTCATGTCCAGCTGTTAACCTCCCGTCGGTAAGCCATGGGGAAGACTTACTTTCTCCTATTTATTTATTTGCCACTTGGACAATAGAAGGCCCCAGGCCTGCTGAGTTCTCCATAATAAAGCCACCAACGATCTCCCCCATCACCCCTCCCCTCCCCCCACCCCCATGTCAACAACACTAGCCAACCTGCAGGTGTCACTGGGCATTAACCCCGGGCTTAACTCTGGCTCTGCAGAACCGGAGGGAAGGGGGAGGGGGTAGCGAGCGAAGGTGGGGGGTCTGACGGGGAGGTCTCTGCACAAAGAGGAAGGCCTGGGGATGGGCTGGCTCATAACCATCCCTCCGGAAAGCTCACTGTGCTGAGGCTGGGGGAGGGAGGGAGGGATCAACCAAATAATGCAGCTCCTTTTTCCCAGCCTCCCCAGTGGTCTCTAGGCAGAGCCTTGGCCAGCCGGTGGCAGGCGGCTGGGCTCACCGCACCTAGCAACACTGCCGAGAGACGGGGCCCTGCAAGAATGAGGCCTAGTGCGGCTGGCCCTAGAGCAGGCCGGGAAGGGCTGGGGCAGGGGCAGGGTGGGGAGGCTCAGACCCTCCAGATATCAGGCCCACTCAGGTGTCCCTACTTTCTCTAGCACTCCCTTGCTCCCCTTCCCAGGCTCCTGGGGACCAGGCTAATTTGCCAGAGAAGGTGCTAGGGAGGACCTGCCAGCGATGCCCCCGGCCAGGTTCCCTGTTCTCCAGAGGATAAAGGAGGGGGGCGGTTAGGGGGATGGGCTGCTTTTTAGTCAGCGGCCCTTCCTTCTGTTCAGATGTCAGAGTGAGTTACAGACAGCACTGAAATGCAGCCCCCATGGCCTAGCATCTGGGGCTTCCAGCCCTGTGTTGTCAGTACCACCATCCTCTCTTCCTGGACCCTCCCTTCCTCTGGGACAGCCGTGGAGGGGAGAGTACAGGTTAGGATTAGCTGGCATCGCGCACCCAAGCCATCCCTGCGGTAGTTCCCTGCTTCCTGATGACCCCTCCTCCACTCCCAACGTGCTCCCCGTCCATGAGACAACCTAAAGTACAGAGGCATTGGTATCTTCCAAAGCTCATCACTAGACGCACAGCTGGTAACCCATCACTGACTGTTTCCTCAGTGAGCCGCCGACTTGGATTAGTGGCCCCCAGAAGATACTGATGAAAGACTCAGCCGTCTCCTGCCCGCTGAGATTTCTTGTGCATCTTTGTAACTGTCTGCTTCCCAGGAGGAGCTCACTGTTTGCTGAGTCAGAATGGAAATAACTAGGAAAAGGAAAAATGACATTTATTGTAAAGTTGCCCTGAGGGTCCACGGGGGTCTGCACAGGGACCTACTTGTTCTTGGCCCAGTGCTGCCATTATTTATATGAGAAGCAGCTAGAGAGATCCTAGACCTAGAGGACCAGAGTGGGACAGAGGTTAACCATCATGGAGACCAGGCAGAAACCGGCAGTCAGGGTTAGTTAGGCCAAGCCCAGGCTGTCCTGTAGCACAGGTCCTGGTTGCCACAGTGAGGGAAGCAAGGATCACCTTCCATCTGAGGATGTCCAAGGTTCAAATTTTTCTCCAGAGGGATTTCTCAATATTTCATTTTGTAAAATTACCTATGTCCGGGACACACATGGTAAAAGAGATGCCCATAGTTGCACTGTTCCAGAGTGAGGTGACCAGAATGGGACAGCATCTGACCAAACTGGAGATGCTCAGGTCACTGTTCAGTGTGAGAGGCACTTGGGGCTTCTCGAAGTAGAAACTGCCCTGGGCTGCTTCCACAGTGCCCTGGGTGCCTTCCAGCAGGGGCTTGGTGGTGACCTGTCCAAGCCGGAAAAGGGGAAGCTCCTAAGAGGGGTAGAAGATGGGACTCTGAAAGAGGTTTCTGCAGAACCCTCCACTTAGTGTCCAGAGTTACAACTCTAGAGACTTCTTGATTCAATCTAGGAGACAATGTGTACAGAGGACAACTTCCAGACAATGGTGTGAGATGAACCTCTGCTCCGTAGATTACTAGCTACATGACTTTGAATAAGTTACTTTACTTTTCAAAGGCTCAGTTTCGTCTCCTGTTAAATGAGCAGAAGGGTATCTAACTCCCAGTTGTTAGGAAGATTAAGTGAAAACACCTAGAATAATGCCTGGCATATGGCAAAAACCAAAGTAAATATTAATTACTATCCTTTCCTGTCTGAAACTTGGTTCAGTCTATGCCTCGATAAGGAGACCTGAGTGGTTGTACCTAGTGGCCACCACAGAAGGAGGAGATGTTAGGCACCCCTATTCAAAGCACCTGGCTTGCCCTCAAAGAGTTCGGTCTTTCTGCCTCCCTACTTGCACATCACCCTCCATTCTGGGCAGAGACATTGCAATGGCTGGTTTGTGTGGGAGGCATATACACATTTCTTATCTGGCCTGAATAGCAGGCATTAAAATGCATTTTGGTTCACCCAGGACAATAAAGAAAAAAAAGGAAGCTTTAAGTCACTAATAAAAATCAAATGTAGGCAGTTTGCAGGAGTGATCAGCTCAGAGCTTTGCTGTTCTCTTGTTAAGGGTCTGGAGCCATAAATAACTTCCCCATAAGAAGGCAGAGGCGAGGGGGAGTGAGTGAGAGGGAACGCAACAACACAAAATTTTTCATTTTTCTCCATAAATCATTTCAGCGTGCGATAATATTTGTTTTTTCTAATGAGTCTCTTGTGATCCATTCCAGGAGCTAACATCAGGGCCTGTCAGGGGGTGATGTGTGGTACAGTTCAACGCTTTACAAAAACTGCCTGCTACACAGATTTTTTTCCCTCTCTTCCTTATGCTAAGTATTCATGAGCCTATTATTCTGTGCTCCTGCTTTACAGATTCCTCCTTTCTGGTCTTTTTCCTTTGGGCAGCAACTGCCCCGATCGCTCTGCTGTCTGCCTGTCCTGTAGGGCTTTGCTGTAGGATGGGAAGGGGGGTGGGCAGTGGTAGAGGAAAGTGGCTCAGAGGTATCTGTGGGAAGCTTTCAGGTGTAGGCTTTGAGCTTGGGTGTGTAGGGGGAGCATTCTTCAAAGTTCAACTGAAGCCAATGTAGAAGAATGTCTTTTACAGCCTGGATTTCTTGTGGCCAACTCTGATGGACCCTATCACAGTGGGCAAGACCACCTGCCAAGCAGAAAACCCCCAAAGACAGCTGGCTGGTTAAATAGAGGCCAGACTCATAAGAAGAGGTGTGCATACCGTGCTGAAGAGTTTGGGGTTTATTTTACAGGCAAAGGGATTCAATCAAGTATTTTATAAAGATTCAGAGTTGCATGTTAGACTCTTCTGCATAATCAGTGGAGAAAGGATTGGGGAAGGGTGTAGTTAAAGGGGTCAGGTGGGGATCAGAAAATTCTGGAAGAGTGTTGCAGTGATACAGATGAAACACGGTAAGGGAGTGGATTCAGAAATGAGGGATTATTAGGAGAGTTCAGCAAATCCTAGTCATACTCCGAGACTGATTTTACTGTTACCCTCCCTGGGAAATCACGCCCACCCCCTCCAGGTGGGCTCATTCATTCATCTTGGCTCCCATACTAGCTTTGTCATCCCTCTCCTCCCTTCAAGTGCTTTATCACCTTGTATTATGACAACTAGTCTGAGCTCCTTGAAGGTAGGGTCTGGGCTACATGAATCTTTGTATCTTACTATCTATTACTGTGCATGGCATGTAGAATGGTTCACTGGTACTTATTTTGAATAAGCAAACAAATGAACAAATAAAAAGAAGAGAGAAGACAGAATTATAGATAGAAAGCTGAGGGATTTAGGAGCTGGAGAAAGAATAGGAGCCACCCAAGGAGTCTGAGAAGGAGGGTTCAAGTTAGGAGAGGCCTAGGAGAGTCACATCACTGGCTCACGGCAGGTCATGGGCACAGAGCTTTTAAGAAGAAGGCAATGATTTTCGGTGCCAAATGGGAAAGTGAAATTATATAAGACAAAGGCAGAAAAGTGTCCACAGGATTTTGGCAATTTGGAGGTTATTACTTATATTTCTTCATAACAGCAGTTTAATTGCAGTGGTGAGGGCAGAAGCCAGACCTGCCAGTTCACTTCTGGATGGGAAGCGAGAAAAGTATAAACTAGTCTTTCAAGGACTGTAGCTAAGAAGAGAATAAGAAAAATGGGGGTAGCTTCAGGGAAGATATAGGATCTAGGGGAGATGTTTTCAGGAAGGAGGGGGGTTTAAAAATAAAGTAGACAAAACAGAGAGAAAAAGAAGACCTAGGAGAGAAAGTTAAGGAAAACCTGAGCTCTCTGGATAACCAAATCCAAAGGACATTGGCCAGCGTTTGAAAAAAGAGGTCTTCCGTGACACAGGACAAGATTTTGTCCTTTGCCCTGTTCAGTGTTTTATCAGCAACTTGAAGCCATACACAATAGGACAAATTTACAGCAAGACAAGGCGAGCGACAGCCAACAAGATGGAATCAGGGTCAGGATTCAAAAATCACTTCCACACAGTGAAATTTAACAAACAAATATAAGTGTTCTTTGTGTAGGCCAAAAAAATGTAAATTCTGAAAAAGTGTAGGCTGGAGAAATTATGCTTTGAGAAGGATTCATGGAGAGAAGACCTGGGATTTCTAGATGGATGTACATTTGCCAAAGGTCTCTGAACCCTTAGGCCGCCTCAGCAGAGGTGAGGACCAAAGCGGGCCGGCTGCCCCACAAGCAGAGGGGACTCTCTGCTCTGGTTTGGGCCCACACTGCTGAGGGGCACCGGCAACTAAGGCAGAGTTGGTCAGGATGGAAAGGTCTTGAGACCATGATTTGTGATCATTGGTTGGGGCAGCTGAAGAAGGAATAATTTGAGAAATGTGATAAGAATTCTTAAGTATTTGCCCACTTATCACATAGTAAAGAAAATAGATTTCCTCTGGAGAGATTCAAATGGCAGAACTTTAATACTAGAGTGAGAATTAAATAAAGGCAAATTAAATTTTGGCTGCATATGAAGTAAGAAGTTTATGGATCCCCCTCTATGCACAGGATTCCTAAAACTGACTATCCTGTGTATATGTGAATATGCAGGGGGTCCATGACTTTCAACAAATTCTTAACGGGGTCTGTGACATGTAAATTCACACACACACACAGACACATTAACAACCACAAAAAAGAGAAGAATTTTCTCTTAATTACGGCAATTGGAATGGAACTACGGCTTCCTGAAGGAGCACGCTTCCCACTGCTGGTATGCTGAAAGACCTAGTTAAATCTGCATCAAGTTTGGAGGTCTGATTCAGGAACAAGTTGTAGACCATGCCAAGAGGAAGGTGTGTGTGTGTAGAGAGAGGTAGAAAGAGAAAGAGAGAGAGGGAGATAAAGGAGAAGGTAAGACAGAGGTACTGAGATAAACACTGTCATGGGCCGTTTCCATCATGTACTCACAAGAGCATAATAAAGCCCTTGTAATATACTAGAACTTGTGTGGTCCCGGGGCCTAATTTGCATACTAATTACTGAGTGCAAATGGGACCGAGGGGTAGGGAGGGAGGGTAGGGGAGGCATGCAGGGAGCGAGGGGCCTGGACTGTTTGCTCTGCCATTTCATATCATGCTAACAAGCTAATCCGGCGTGCAGTTAGCTCCTGATATATAACTGCTCATTAGTATTATAATAAAGTACATGAAACAACCATAAAACGTTATATACTGCACAAGTGTTGTTTTCTTGCCAATTATCTGCAGGCGGATTTATCACCACAGTTGTTTCGAATTCCCCTTGGTGAGGTTTGGGCGGAATAAAGAAAGGTGTTGGTGGCGGCGGCAGCTGAGGGGGGCCTTTTCAAGGGGCAGACCATGTGTTTTCTTAAGTAGCACTTACTGATGCGCCATTTCATGAGAGGGAAGCAATGAGATCCCATCCTTCCCCATCTCCTCAGCTCAGGAGGAAAGCAAGGAGAGTGAGAGCTGAGGAGGGCTGCAGGCCTACCTCTCTGGACCTGGAGTCACAGGCCCGCAACCCGCTGGACCTCCAAGCATAAAGTCCTGTATCAGTCCTGCAGGCTCTTTAACGAGATCTTGTAAACCTGCCCACTTGCTCTCCAACCTTCCAAAGTGGCTGCCCAAGTAACCCAGTTCAAAGCAACACATTCCCTGATGCCTTATCCCACCAGGGGTACGTTTATTGAATGAGCTCTAGGGAAGGCAACCTTGTTTGGGGGAGACATTCTGGAGATAGTGGTTCTTGCAAAGGTTGTGCTGTGCTTCTGTGGCCTCAAGTTACTCTCAGAACCCTGTCCCCGCTCAGTGCTCTGGAAGAAGCTAGGAGTAAGTGAGGGAAGCCCCAGCTTCTCCAGCTTGCCTTTTGGGCCCAAGCCACACGCCTGAAGGTCCCTCTACTACATCAGCACTAGCAAAGGGAGGGGGCGCATCATGGCACTGGGACTGGAAAGCAGGGAAGGCCCCCTTCTCAGTTTTTCTGTGTCAGATTTTAAGAGCCCCCTTATTTAAGTGATGAAATAGGAAAAGGCTTCAGGGCCCTGTCAGGCTCCTTCACCCGCTTCCACTGCTGCACAGGCTGAAGGAGATTTTGTAGAGTTCTCACTAAGTTCTCCTAGTCATCTTTTTTGAACTTCTTATACTCACAGCATATAGGCAGCTCCCAGTAGCCTCACGGTCATTAGGAATGAGTCACAGAATCAAAACAGTGGATTCTTAAAAAGGATCTCTCTGACCAGAAGTCTTAACTAGGCCTCATACATCCACCTAGACCTGCAAGGGACAGCAACTTTAGTGGCTCCCCAGGAGCAGTGGCAGGACAGAGTCAATTCGGCCTTGCTCTGCACTGTCCTGGTGTACAAAGGAGGAATGTGGGTTTGAGGAAATGGGTATCAGTTCTATGGATGTACCCCAAACAGCCACAGTCCCTTTAGTGATCCATAGTGGATCTGCTGATTCACAAATTAAATGCAAACTTTGAACACATCTGTCCTAGACTCTGGGCTCCTCCCAAAGAACCCTATGGTAAACAAGGCAAACCTGTAGGCATTTCACACATTGCTCAGAGGCAGGAGCCTCCTAAAAGGAGGGCATATCCGAAGCCCCTCCCAACAAGGGAGAAAGGAAATGGAATGAAGCTGTTTCCCTCTTTATTCCTCACCCCAGCCTCCACCCCCATGCAGCCAGACGGCTTTCCTTCTCCCAGCATGAGGATGCGCTGTAACTACCCCTTGGTCATACATAATCCAGACAACCAAACAGCTCGGCTTTACCCCTTTTGAATAACATCACCTCCTGAAGAACTTAACAATGTGTCATAACTTTCTGTTCTAGGTAAGTTCTCTGCTGTCTTAATTCTCTATACCTTTTAAATGTCTGTTTGAATCATTCTACAAATGGCCAGAGAAGTGGCCATTTGACTATTTTCTAATGACAGAGGCAACTTTGATGTATTACAGACTTTAGGTTGATGAAATGGAGGGTCAGAATTCTCTCCCATGTGCGATTCCAAGTTTTATTGTTCAGTTATTGTGGTGACACCCACGGTGATGATGATGGTGGTGGTGATAAAGGAATGAGCTCTTTATTCTGACACCTGACAATTCCCTGATCTAAGGAGAGAACCTGGGGGCGGGGGCAAAGGGTGATGGACTCATATTTCGTTTCTAGCCCAGACTCTGGCAGAGTCCAACAGTGAATAAATGGTATTTGGGATTTAGGTGCAATTGTTATGTGAATTGACTAAAGAATCAAGTCCAAGCTCTTTGTCAGAGGCTACAAGATCTTCTGTGAACTGGTACCCACCTCCCTCTCAGCCTCCTCTTCAGCACTGTGCCCCTCACCCAAAGCCCCTGCAAGGCTGAGTTGGGTCTAGTTCCCCCAAACAAAGGTTTTCTTATACCTCTCTATTGTTGCTCATTCTGATCCCTCTGCTTGGAACGCCCATCCACTTGTTTTCCACTGCCAACTCTTTGTAACTTCGGTCAGGCAATATCTCCTACCAAGGCCTTTTCTGACACTCTCACCCCTAATCTGATCTAAATAACCCCTTGTGTGCCTGTATTTACCTCTACCTCAGTGTTGACCAGCAGCTTTTAAATCTCTTCAAGGCAGGTCTCTTATTCTTTGCAGTCCTAGCATTTAGTACAGAGCCTGGCCTAGACAAAGTGCTTAATGTGTTTTTTACTTATTGCATAGTTTGAGAGAACCAACTTGGACTGAAGCTTTAAACTCACACCAATATACCCAACAAGAGCCTGCAGGGGACTTTACTCTCTCACGCAATAACCACTAATTTAAGCACATGTAAGGCACTCACAGCCAGGCAGTGCCCTCCAAAACCAGAGAAAAGGGTTAAACCCCCATTTCTGTGACACTGAAAGTCCACTACTTTATTGTCATCTACTTTCTTCTTCCTTTGAGTCTAGTCCTTAAAGTTGCAGATAGGAACTGATCAGGCCAGGGACAGCCCCCTGGGGCTTCATCCTATTGAGCCAGGCAGACTGCTGGAGCCCCCCTTTTCCTTCCATGCTGTGGTCAGCTTTCTGTTCAACAGGAAGTCCCAGTGGTCCCCTCTCCTTTGGATCACTTCCATTTGCGGGACACTTAGGATAAGAGCTAAGCTACTAATGCCTTTCACGGGACTGCTGTGGGCATTAGTGGGGCTGACTGATGCCATGCTCCTAGCACTGTGTCAGTCACATAAGCACTGAAGTCATACTGTCCTACTCCTTCCTCATTGAAAGGCACATTTTATAATGAAAAAATAAATAAACATGGGCTTTGAAGTTCGAAAACAATTCTGTCTCTTACAAGCTAGTCAGCCTTGGGAAAATTGCTTACCTTTCTTAGCTTCAGTTTTCTTACCTGTAAAATGGGAATAATAATGCCCACCCATAATTTTAATAAGGAATAAAATATTTTATAAATGATATCAATATATGTATATATCTTAAGTATCTGCCCCTGGTAGGTAGTAGGGACTCAATAAATAGTAGAAGATAAGAATACTAACAATAAATTTAAAGGTCTGAATTTGGATCTACAAAGCCACCAGCATAAAAACAGGATGAAAGAGATATGACTCAGCATTGAAAAGAGTTTTGGGTTTTAGTTGATAACAAGCTCAGTATGAATCAGCAGCTAATGTGATGTTCAACTGCATTCACAAAGCAGTGACAGGCTCACCCTGCTCTGTGCGGGTTCAGCCACTTCCAGCAGGGCAGGTCTGGGCACCATTATTTGAGAGCCCCAAATAACAACATAGTGAGGGCCTATTGTAAACCATAGAGCTTTTGCACATGTAAAACGCTATTATGAATGATCAGCCGCATAAAAATAACCAAGATAGAGATAATCCTACAGACTTCAGAGGGGAGTAAATAGTATTGCAAGGGAGGGTGGGAGACAGCACCACAGAAAGAAAGGGGAAATCATTAGTTTGTAAAAAGAAGGCTTATAAAAGGCTAATAAAGGCAGGGAGAGCTAATTCCTGTATGTCCCCTATGAGGAAAGCCAAGAACAGTGGGTCAAAGTGAAAGCTAATTTAGGCTCATTAGAAGATTTAGGCTCACTTTAAGAAATGCATTTTCTAACAGAGATATCCACATAAGGACTGCTTTGAAAAGTAATGAGCTCCCCCTCATAAGAGGTATTCAAGCTGAGAATGGTTGATGATAATAGGTCCTAATTCAAATTCTCCTGACCCTGAAATGTCAAGGGTAGAGGCACTCTCTCCCTTCTGTTCTCTGTTATCAGAGGGTAGGGAAGAGCCAGAAATTCTCGGTTTAATCACTTACCAGATACCAGTATCTACTACCTGCCAGGCATTGTGCTAGGTGCTGAGAAAGTGAGCAAAAATAAGAAGACTTTGGCTTCAGAGGTCTTACAGTCTAGTGGGGTTAACTGCTGTGATAATGGTCTGGCAAAGTGCTTTGGGTGCACCAGAGACAGAATGACTAAGGGCTTGGAACAGGGAGGTCCTTGAGCTGAGTCTGGAAGAATAATTTTACCAGAAGGAAAAAGGAAGTAGGATTACAACAGGTAGAAGGGACAGGATGGGCAAAGCCATGGAATTGTGCATAAGCAGGGTATGTTTAGGGAAAGATGAGGTATATGGGAAATGGGGCTGAAGAAATAGGTTGGGGTTGAACTGTGAATCACTTAGGGAAAATTATTGAGGACCTTGAGTTTACCTTGAGAATTACAGGAAGGATGGGAGGAATTGAAAAAGAGAGTCACACCTGAGTTTTATGATAATCACTGGCGGGAGTTGTAAGAAAGGACTGAAGTGGAAGGAGGTATAGAAAGTGGAAGCACAAACATAGAAGGATCATTGGTGACTATATGATCAGTATTTTCTATAATAATATTTTTCTGATTATAAAAGTAACATATACCCATTTTAGATAATTTAGAAAACCAAGAAAACCAAAGGAAACTCAGTGACCGATAATCTCACCACCCAGTATTATATGTTCAAATTCATTTTTATGTAATTTGTTTTATTTTTTCTATGCATATTTTACCTAATGTTATTTTAGGATTTCTGCTGGAATATTTTTCAAAAACATGATTTTCAAGTGGCTGCACACTATTCCATCATATGACTGTACTACAGTCTATGTAACCATTTCCTTGTTGTTGAACATTTAGGTTGTTTCAGATTTTCCCTACTATAAATAATACTGAAATTATTATTTTATGCATAAATCTTTGACTACATTTCCAGTTATTTTCTTACAATAGATACCAAAAAGGGAATTAGTAAAATAAAAGGCATAAATATTTTAAGAATTTTGCTACATATTACAAATTGCTCCTGGAATGGCTATACAATAAATGCTTTTACTAGTAGTATATAAGAATGCCTACTGAACTCCACCCTTATTAAATTCATAATTTCAAAAGTTGACCATTTGTATAGGCATAATATCATCTCATTTTTCCCAATTGATCTTAGCTATATTAATTTGAAGATTTTCATATTTGTTTTGTGAAAGGCTTGTTTATGACTTAGCTCATTTTATATTGAGCTATTAGTGCTTTTTATTGATTTGTAGGAGCTCTTTATATATTAAGGATATCAAATGCTTTACTATGTTTAGTGCAAATCTTTATTTCCGGTGGCATTTTGGCATTTGCCTTTTATTTTTGTTTATGGTGGGGCTTCTGTTGTATAGCAATTTAAAAGTTTTGGTGACGTCTTCCACTGTATTTATGCTAAGAAGGTCTTTCTTTAACCAGATATATATCAATATCTGATGCAACTCTAACTATGGCTTCATCTTTTGCATTTTAATTTTTAGTTCATCTGGAATTTATTTTGATATGAGGTACAAGGCAAGGGACCTACTCCTTCCCTACCCCCCAAGATTCCTTTCCCTTTTAGCTGAAAGAGAACATGTAAAGAGCAGGAAAAGAGGTGAGAATTTAGGTTGATCCAGGTTTCTGGATTGTGTATTTGGCTGGTTGGTTTTTAAGACTATTTAAATTCAGGCTAGAAAAAATATCAAGATGTTACATTTGAATAGTTGAATAAGAGGTGCTCAGCAAGGATTCAAGGGGAGAGGGTGAGTTAGCAGATAGAATATGGACATGAAGCTCAGGAGAGAGTTTGAGGTTGAAGTTGTAGAACAGGAGTCTTCAGTGTTTAGATGGCAAGTGATACCACAGGCATGGCTGAGCTCACCCAGGGCAGATGTGTGAAATAAGAAGACACAGGCGAAGCACAGCAGCAACTGTGCTGAAGAAGCATATAAAGGAGGAGAAGCTAGGGAATGTGAATGAGAAGGTGTAGTTGAGTCTGAGAAGTTAAGGAAAGAGAATTTTAAGATGGAAGAGATGATCAAAATATCAGTAGTGAGATAGAACACAGTCTAAAATGGGCTGAATGAGTTGGAGATGAGGAAGTGGAGGTGCTAAGAGTAGGGTTGCTTTTAAAAAAGTTTATGGTAAAGAGAAAGAGGAATATGGGACAGCAAAATGCATGGAAGACAGCATTAATATAAGCCTTAGGGGGAGACTTGAGGGTGTTTGAAGGTGGAGGGAAAGGCATTGGTGGGAAGAGGAACATTCCAAATACAAGAGAGGAGATGGAAGGACAAGGTCTCAAAGAGCAGGAGTGATGGGCACTAGGGTGCTGGCGGAAGGGTCAGTGTTGAGTCAGGCTATAAGGCAGTCAGGAGGAAAGGAGGATGACCGCTAGGGTCAAGGGTAAGGTTAGAAGGGGAACAGAGGTGAACCTGTTGGCCTCTGTTCTCTCTAACATAGGAAAGTGGTCATCTATGGAGAATGAGGTAAACAAAGGCAAGGAAGGAAAATATTTTGAGTGAAAGAAAGGCTTAAAACTACGGCTGTGCTGTGGGAAATGGAAAGGAGAATTGACTATGGGACAAGCCAGAGGTGAGGAGCATTCAGGGCCTAGCTCAATTGACATGGGGGGAGGTTACATAATTTTCTCAGTCAAGCATTTCGGGTCAGAAGTAGAGGAGAAAGCAACTGCTTACATGGATCTGGATCTGAGATAGGCAGAAAGGTGGACAGAGAGGCAAAGGGGTAAGGAAACTGCACCAAGAAATTCTTTAAAGAGATTGATCAAAGGGTCAAGGTTGGGTAAGAAAGGAAGTGAAGCTAGGAGGGAATGATGGGCTTGTTAAATGAGAACTGGTCCAAGGACTGAAGGTCTAAATAAGGTCAAAAAACAGATTAAGTGGGAGGAAGGAAGTAGAACAGATGTAAGGATAGCAGGTTCCGATTAGAAAGTGGGATTTCTGAGTTCATGGTTTCTGAGGTGAAGAAATTCGGGGAGATGGTCAGATGGAGGGTGGGGCCATGGTCCTATGGCCTGCTGCCGTCGGTGAAGGAGACTGGAGTAGAGAATATCCTAGGATTTGGATGGTGCAGTGGGTGTTGAAATTCCCAGGATGAAGACAGGAATCCGGGTGAGCAGGGAGGTATTGAGCCAAGTGCCAAAGTTCACACTGCATAGAAGGGAGATGTCATCAGCAGATGACAGTGACAAGGAGGCAGAGGGGATGGCACAGCGCCAGAGAGCAGGGCTGCCTGTGGGGGGAAAAAGCAGCGCTCATGTGACCCCGAGGTGTCCCTGCTTACAACACTAGGGGGTCAGCAGGTACAGGGCGCGGTTAGGCCAGCCAAAGCGGGGCAGCAGCTTCCAGGCTCCGCTTGTTTTGTTTGCTGGTTGGTTCAATCATCCATTCACTCAAAAGGATTTGATGAGATGCGTCTGATGGGTCCTGTGCACGGGGCCAGCGCTGTGCTGAGGCTGCCTCTCCCAGAGGAAAAGCACTGGAGGCAGCAGCCTTTCCCCTTTTTGCCAAAGGTGGCCCCACTCTCTCTCAGCAAGCCCCCCACACCAAAGTCCTGCCACCAAAGCCAGGCAGGCCCTGACACGGCTGATGGCCAGTAGGGGATCTTCTTGTTACAGCTTTTTCCCCAGAGATAAATAGGCCACAGTAAAAAAGATTCCTACATCCTTTCAATAAAGATTTTTTTTCTTTTCCAGACAGCTTGAGAAATGTTTTAAAAGCTTCTCACATTTCCAGTGAAACCCACAGAGAAGAATTTTGCTTGTTATCAGCCCTGGAAGCCTCTGATAGACGGGTGACATTTTTTTTTTCTTTCTTTTTCTCTTTTCCTTTTTTTCAGCAGCTGAAGAGAGAGTCACAGTGTGTTTTATAACTGGCTCTCTGCATTTCAAAAGCTCAACGAGAGCTCTCTGCTAACCCCGATAAGCCTTGGGCTCTTAGCGTCTTAAATACCTCTGACAAGCTATACATTACAGCGCTAATAATTTGCCAAATTTGCGCCCATAATATGATATCTGTAAAACGTCAAGGGCAGTAATGCGATTAGCGGTCTCAAATGAAATATCGAACATTCAGCGTTTAGGTCCTGAATAGGGGGAGAAAGGAAAGGAAATCAATTTCAAAAGCAGGAGGGAAAAAGGCGATAAGCGTGTAATAAAAATAGAGAGAGACAGAGGAGAGATGCAGAGGGAGAGAGACTGGCAGGGCAAGACTCGGGAAGAGATAGACACATCTTGTGTTCATTTTGGAGGCAGGTAAGAGGTGTAAAAAAACTTTTACAAATTAGTTTGAATATGAAGCTGGGAAATAACATTTGGTCACCACAGCAACTGGGCTTGGGTGGAAGGAGGGAGGTGGGGGCTGGAAGCGAGCAAGGGGTTGGCCAAGCCTAGGGAGGGCCTTTCACTCTCTAACCCCAACAGCCCGCTTCCATAAAACACAGGAAGTTGAATTACAAGGAGTCTGAGGGTGGGCTCTCCCCCTGCCCCCACCCACCCGAGGTGGGAGAGTCGTAATGGACTAATTATCTGGCCAGCAGAGGCGGTGGTGGCGGCAGTCACAGGAGAGAGGGCCCTGGCTGTCACATACCAGGCTCTAGACTAAATAACAACATCTCACACCTGCAGCTTTACGAGCCCAGGCCAGAGGAGCCCTCCCCTCTCCTCCGCCCCTCCAGCTTCTCCCTGTGTACTCTGTGGGCCCTCAATCGAACCAGGCTGCTGCGGGGGCACCAGAGAGGGGGACTTTGCTGAAACCATGGTCCACGACTCTGTCCTTGTGACCTGCAGCTGTCTCCACAGGCAGTGCTCCCTCTCGGGTCCTCCAGGTGCTTCTCCAGGGCTGCCAGAGAGGCAAGGGGACCATGCCATTAAAATGCCCTGTCCCTGAGTTCCCCAGTGAGCAGGCTTGTCTGCACCTGCAGCTGTCTGTCTCAGGCTGAGGGACGGTCTCTAGGATGGGGCTGCATCGGAGCACAAGGGCAGAATTACCAGTTGGTCCTTTAGACCTTAGGGGACAGCAGAGGCAGGAGCCCTCAGCACAGCTCTCTGCTTTGCTCCTCTCACGATCTCTCACTTACACCATGCCTCACAGGGAGAAGCACTTCTTCAGAATGTGCAGTGCCTACCCTTTCTGCTCCACTTGGTCTTAGAAGTGACCCCATAACCCCGAACCTCACTCTTTTGCAAAGAGATGAGACAGAGCTGCATCAAAAGAAGAAGGAGAACTGTGATGGACGCAGGAGCCCTGGCCTTATCAAGGGGATGCAGTCCAGAAGAGTAGGGCCAAGTCCTTTCCCCATTCTGAATGCCAGTGTCCTCCAGCTCCACAGTCGCCCTCCAGGCAGTCCGAGGCTCCCAACCAGGATGCAGGCCAGCTCATCTAGGAAAAGAGGGGCCACAAGATGGTGGATGGCCTGGAGCAGGAGAAAAGCAGACAGGCTGCCTGGGACCTGCCCCAGGCCCTTCCCCTGGGCTGCCTGGAATGGCCATTACAGGGCCACTTCTTGCGGCACCACGAGCCATTAAAACAGGAGTGCTCAGGGAGCCATCAGCCCAGCCCAGATGACTTCCCCAGATGTGCTGGTGGGGCAGGATGTAGAAGCCCCCAACCCCAACTCTACAGACAAAACATTCCTGAACTAACCATCCTCGGAAACCCCACAGCCCCGAGCCCCTCTTACAGATGCTTTCTAGACCATTTAGCAGGAGGCAGTGTTTATTTTTGAACATATGTTCTTTCCCATCTCTCGCCTGCCTTCTCCCTGACTAGTTCTTCCTTACCCAAAGCTACCCTCTGGATGGGCTGCTGTTGGTCGTTAACCACCCAGCCCCAAGGCAGTGTGGGAAGTGTGCTTCATTTTGGCTTTGCTGCATGCTTAAGTGTGTGCACATGCACGTGTGTGCACACACACACACTCCTACTTGCTCAAATCTCCACAAGTGGAGTGCATGTAGTGTGTAAGCTTGGAGTGAAGGCTTTCAGAGGTTGCCTGAGATTGTGAGCAAATCCTGAGCCAGGGTAGGTTCCCTACTTTCCAAAGTGGGTCCACTAGTCAGAGATGATTCCTGTTAAGAAGGTGAGATCAGGGACAGGAGGTACCAGCCCAGGAGGGAAATTCTTGCTCTGGAGCTTGGACTGGGCTCTACCTGCTTCTCTGTCAGTGCATAGAGCCCAGCATAGTGCTATGCTCAGTTATTGCCCACCCACCTCAACTAGGGTCTCTCTCTTTTCTTTAATGAAATAGAATTGCCCAGTCCTTAAGTGACCAGGTCAAATTTTGCCCCCTTCAAAAAGCCTTCCTTAACTCAAACAGCCCAGAGCTCTTTTTCTTCTAACTGATGTGGGCTCACATTTACTGGGCTCCTATTGCATGCAAGGCTTCATGTTAGGCATTTTGCATGTCACTTAATTTAGCTTTCAGAACTCTGGATGTTATTATTTCTATTTTATAAATAGGAAAAAGAGGATCTGAGAAGTTACTTGGTTCATCCAGTTCAGCTAGCAAGTGGTAGAGCTGGAATTCACACTCAGGTTTGTCTAAGTCAGAAATTCCCTGATCTTTCCATTATTATGTTATTGAGATTCTCACACGGAAATATTTGTTACAGTCCTTTCTAAAGTGTGGCCCCCAGGAAAGAAAGAAATACCTTGAGTTTAATCTAGCCAGGGCAGGGTAGAGATTTTTCCTAATGAAGCTTAAGTCTGCAGCCATCTTACTTTTTGTTTCATATGTAGCTGACAGTCAACCAAATCCTCAGGTTTTCTCAGTCACTTGATCACCCCCTCACTGTGTTCCTGGCCATGCTGGTCTTTGGTGTGTGTTTCCTCTGCCTGTATTGCCCACCTCCTCATTCATTCACTCGCTAATTCTTTCATTTATTTGTTCACTCATTCAGTAAATATCAACTGAGAGCCTACTCTGTGCCAGATACTGTACTAGGCACTGGGAATACACAAGTGGCAAAAAGAGACAAGTCTTTTCACTGTGTATACATGTCCAGTAGGGTGATGGGCATTCATCAAGTAATGACAGAAACAAATGAGAATCTGCAACAGAGGTGAGTCCTGCAAGAGCAACATAGAAGCTGTGACCTTGTCAGGAAGGTCAGGGAATGCTTACGTAAGGAAGTAATAACAGAGCTGAGATCTGCTGAGAAGCCCTTCTCCCACCGTATTCCCCACTCCCAGGTTCCACTAACCCTTGACTTTGCCTAGAAAACCCTGCCAGTCTTTCAGGTCAGCTTATGTATCACTTCCTCCTAGAGCCTTCCTTGACCCTCCAGACTAAGTTAGATCTCCACTGCTCTCTATATTCTGCACCACAGCATTTCACATACGTTTATTATTTGTTTAAAATCTATCATCCCAGTAGTTTGTAAACTCCATGCAAGCAAAAAATGTGTTTTCCTGATTACCTGCTTTATGTCCATTATGAAGCACAGTACCTGGCATGTACTTGATATTCAGTAGATGTTTGCTGAATGAATAATCTTTCTTTCCCATCCTGCACTGGTGCACCTGGAGTCTTGGATCCAATTTGCATTTACTAAATTTCACATTTTTAGACTATCTCAGTTATTAGTATTCCAGTAAATTTCAATCCATCTCATATTTGTTGAGTACCTACTGTTTACCATGAACCATACCTGATGTTGGGGCTACAAAGAAATTTGCACAGTCTTTGCCCTTAGGGAGCTTATAGTCTAGTTTGGGAGATGGATAATAAAATCAGTTATTCTAAGGCAGTTGTTATGTCCAGAGTGACACAGTAGCCCAGAGAATGGAACCGTTAAATTGGTCTGGGGGAAAAGGAGTAGGGAAGGCTTAAACGGAGACTTGAAGTTTTAGTTTACAATGGACAAGAGGCAAGGAGGACCTTTCATGAAGAGGAGGCAAAATGTGTCCAGGCACAGATGTAAACACAGTGTGTGGGAGAAAAATAAATGGCAAATAGTTCTGTTGACTCATGAAGGCCAGAATGGGGACTTATGTAGGTAGCTTCTTAAAATCACACACACATGCACACACACACACACACACACAAAATCTTGGACATCAGTATTTTCTTACCATTCTATTTTTTTTTCAATCTGAAGAATGTCTTCTTGACAGAAAATATGGTAGCTTCTGGTCATATTTCTGCTAATCTATTTTTCACACTAGCATGAGTTATCTTTCTAATATATGTATCTGATCATGTCATCACCACCTTTCCCAATTAAAAACTTCCAGTGGCTACCAATTGCCCCTACAAGTCATACTCTTTATTATGACAAACAAGGCTTTCATCAGTTTGGCCCAAGGTTAATGATTCCAACCCCACTTTCTCTCTGCTCACTTCCCCTCACACGCATGGCTGTGAGCCACAGTGACTTACTAACATCTGCACTTGACTTCAGCTCTATTTTCTGTAAATGGAGAGGTAGGAGGAGGGATGTCGAGGAGGTCCACAGCTTGGGTCTTTTACTACTCTGCATGGAGCACTCTTCTCCCAACACCATGATTTCCACCTTCTGAACTATTACAGCTCCCCAGAGGCTTTTCTTTCTTTTACTACTGGGCTTTGCGAATGCCACTTCCTCCGCTTGAACACTCTTTCTCTGGCTTGTAGTCAGGCTGGCATCTGCTTCCTCTATTCTTCAAGATTTGATGGAACTGTTACTTTCTCCGGAGCCTTTCTGCCTCTGTGTCTGAAGCCCCACACCACCACATGCTCATTTTTTAATGGCACTAACCATTCTGCATTTCAGTATCTGTTTTCTTATCCATTTCCCGTACTTGGCTTTATCTGATTTACTGCCAAATGTTCAGCACCTAGCATAGTGCTTGACATATACTAAACTTTTGATATACATTTGTTGATTAAAATAAGTGAATAAATGACTGAATGAATAAACTTCTCTTTGTTCCTGAAACACACACTTATTGATGACTGTGTCTTCTCCGCGTGTCATTCCAAAACTAAGCTCTTCATTTTGGCCCACCCCTCCCCACCCACCAATCAATCTGTCCCCTTCTCCCCTCACCACCTCAGTAAATGGTTCTGCTGCCCAGTGGCTCATATTAGAAACCTGGGGTTTCTCATGGTTCATCTATTTGTTCATTCATCATTTGCTGAGTACCTGCCCTGCTCCGGGCACTTTACTAAACAGTGAGGACATGGCCCCCAGCTTCCCAGAGTTCACTGTCCAGTCAAGATGAAGTTTCTGAAGGCTCTCTATCCTGTCTCTAAGACAAACTCCAGGGAGACCGCACGCCACCCGACTGCCCGCACTGAATCTCACCCGCAGGAAGGTAGGGTGGTGGAGAGGAAAGTGCATAGGCTTTGGTGTCAGGAAGAGGTGGCTTTAAATCCAAGCTCTTCTTGATCCTGAACCAGTTTCACTTAATATTCCTTTTAAACAAACAAAAATGCATAATATTTTAAAATATAACATATTGAATGCTTCCTCTGTGCTTGCTGTGTGAGGTGTTGATGATTCAATGGTGAACAAAAGAGATACAGAGCCTCCCTCACAGAGCACTACGAGGTAGGTAGACACCAAATAAACACACACAGAAGCATACCACTACAGTTTGTCATATAGCCACTTAAAGACAAAGATAAGAGATAGAAAAATGGGAAATCTTTACTAGATTGGGAAGAGCTCTTGGAAGGAAGGGCATTTAAGTGAAGATGGGAAGGGTGGGAAGGATGCAGCTGTGTGAAAAGGTGGTGCAGCAGAGGGGGGATGAGACGTGAAGACCCCAGGCAGGGGGTCAGGGCAGACAGGGGGCAGGCCTTGCAGGGTTAAGGGTTATGGGTTTGACTCTGGGCAAGTGCATCTTAAAGATCCCTGGGTTGCCAGATAGAGAGGCTGGATGGGGAGGTGGTAAGAACGGAAGACAGAAATCAAATAAGACTCTTACAGCAGTGACAGATGACAGGTGATGACAGCCTGATTGAGGGTGGTGCCAGAGAAGCACCTTATTTGAGATATGTTTTAGGGGTAGAAGGGTTGAGACTGAGTGATGTATCAAATGTGGGGCTGAGGAAGGGGGAAAGTGCAGAGTGATTCTGGGTTTCTGGTGTGAGCAAGTGAAGGGGAAGAGTGGGAAAGGAGCAGGTTTGGCGGGGGAAATCGTTAGCAGCATTTTAGATGGTTAAGTTGGGGTGTCTGTTAGAGATCCAAGTGGTGGTGGTAAACAGCAGCTGGGAGCTTCAGGGGGCTGAAGTAGAATTACAGTGGGAATGAGGATGGGAGAGGACTTGAAAATGAAGGAAGTTAAGGAATTCATTCATCTCTCTGAATCACATTTTCTTAATTTGTAAAATGGGAACAATAACATGGAATGAGATAATGTAGAATCACCTCTATAAGTACTGACATTCAATAAATATTTAAAATAAAATACTTAAAAACAAACAAATAATATGCACCCCTATGTTTATCGCAGCATTATTTACAATAGCCAAGAAATAGAAGCAACCTAAGTGTCCATCAGTAGATGAATGGATAAAGAAGATGTGGTACATATACACAATGGAATATTATTCAGCCATAAGAAAACAAATCCTACCATTTGCAACAACATGGATGGAGCTAGAGGGTATTATGCTCAGTGAAATAAGCCAGGCGGAGAAAGACAAGTACCAAATGATTTCACTCATCTGTCGAGTATAAGAACAAAGATAAAACTGAAGGAATAAAACAGCAGCAGACTCACAGAACCCAAGAATGGACTAACAGTTATCAAAGGGAAAGGGACTGGGGAGGATGGGTGGGAAGGGAGGGATAAGGGGAGGAGAAAAAGAAAGGGGGTATTATGATTAGCATGCATAATGTGTGTGTGGGGCAAGGGGAGGGCTGTGCAACACAGAGAAGACAAGGAGTGATTCTACAGCATCTTACTGTGCTGATGGACAGTGACTGTAATGGGGTTTGGGGGGGGCTTGGTGATGGGGGGAGTCTAGTAAACATAATGTTCCTCATGTAATTGTAGATTAGTGATACCAAAATAAAAAATAATGATAAAACAAATATTGGTTTCTTTCTTTTCTCTTCTTCCTTCCCTCTATTTCAGTCCCACCTTCCTTCCTTCCTTTTAGTGGCCCTTCAAACCCATTCCCTTTCTTACTGTCCCTATACACTGCACATAACTGTCACAAAAATGAGGAGGGTGCACTTCTTAGAAACTACTAAGCAGAAACTCAGGGCCAGAATTAGTTGACTTAAAATTTGTGCTTCAACAATTATGGTATGTCTTCTGCTTGGAACACCCTTCTCTTTGTCTTTCACTGCTTAGCAAACTTCTCTCTAGTCATTTCCAGCTTTCCCAACTCTGTGAAGCCTTCCCTGAGGTCTCTAGCTGAGGAAGGTGCTTGCTTCTTCTAGGTGGTGTTGCAATGTGCTCAGATATCTATCTCAGCATTTATCATAGCATACTGAAATGATCTCTTTGGGCTGTCTCCTCAGTGGACTATGAATTCTTTTAAGCAGGAACTGTTTTTAAATCTCTGTATCACCAGCATTTAACTTAGAATAGGCAGTCTATAAAAAATGTTGCATGACCTCCAAGGCTCTGAGTTCCCTAGTTTTAAGCAAAAGTTTAGATGCATAAAGAACACTACCCACAGCTTCTTTGCTATTTTAGAAGAATTGGTATAATAGCGAAGATCCTATCCAAGGGAGTCAGATTGGAAGGTTTTAGCATCTCTTCAGATCAACGCCCTGCATTGCCTGGCAAGCCAAGTGGTACCCAGAGGCACCTGCAGCCAAGTCATTATTCCAGATCCCAGTGAAATGACTGTATTTTAGGAAAATTCATGCAATTTACAATTTTAATGTTCCTACACCATGTTAATTAATATAGGACAAGGTTATTATCTCACCCTAAATGCCAAAGGAGGAAAATTCTGTAAGCTGCAGCTGTTCCTCTAGACTTCTTGGAGCAACTACAAAGCTTGAAGAACCCTGAGGTTGCCAAGAGAGACTTCTCATATTTTGTGATTTTCCTGGATGGAATGTCAGCCATTTTTTTCTTTACTCACAATCTCAACTCTGCATATAAAGCGAAAATAAAAGGGAAGTGACTCAAATTAAATAGTAAGTCTGAAGGGCTTTGAATAGATCATTCTGAATACACATTCCATAGATGTTGGTACAAATAAATGGTTCTAAACCTCCAACTGGCTCAGTTTTTCTTTAAGAACCTGTATTCTGACCATAAATGATCACTTCATCCTCTCTACTCCTACAGCACATCAATCCTGTGAATCATTTACAACATCCCCTGTTACTACTGTTCCTAACTCAGTACTGAGCACATGGGCCATACCCTGTACTATTCAAGAACCAGCCACTGAATTGTACTGACCCACCATCATTTGGTCTCAGAGTCTGTGTCTAGGAGCATCATTTCCATTTGATTCTGGACAGTGCTGACCATCTCCCAACCCCAGGCACGTCCACCCAGTGTTCTTGATTTCCCTGGTGGTCTTGGAACCTCCCGGTTTGCCTGGGCTGAAATTCTCTTTAAACATTAAGGTAAAATGGGAAAGACAGAGGATGTTGCCTGGTCCCTGTGGCCAGTACCTATCTATCTCCATTCCACACCAGCTTCCTGGGCTCTCCTTTCAGAACTGATCTCCACTTTTGCAGCACATTCAAGGCACAGTCCTTGGTAGGTCTTCCCTTTCTAACTATTTCCCATGACTGGCCCATTCCCAAGGGCAGGTTCTTGCCCAGACAGTTCCCAGTCCCTTTATTTCTCGACTCTCACTGAACACATCAATCTCCGCAATTTCAGCTTGCAAGGTGATAGTAGAAGTTATGCATGCAACTAGGAAAGGATGGAGTTCAGAACCTTTAAAAGCCACTCACTACTCTGAGATCCTGTGATTCTGGTACTTCACCTTGAGCTTGTGAGAATAGAATATTCAATTTAGTTTCATTCATGTGCCTTGTTATTATATTAGTTAAAGGGTACATCTTTTTTAAAAAATCTAAAAAGTACATAGATAGTTGACTAGTTCTCAGTTTAGCCCATACATGATGCCTGAACTCCAAGTAAAAGAGGGGATTGCAGTACATCTTGCAGGTCCTAAGAGGATCAGTCTACATGGAAATGACTATTAGCGTTAAAGAGCTGATTGCAGTTTGATTGTAGTGCATGTAGTACAGCTCACACTGGAGAAAGCTTAACTACTCTGAACGAGGGATGAGCACCTAATATTCCAGTTTCCTTGCCACCTCTGAAGTCTTCTTGTCAGTCCACATTTCCAATTAGTAATGGAGAATCAATTATCTGAATATTCTAAAACCCACGACAGAAGTCTGACTAATCAGTTTTTTACACTCAGGAAGCTGTGAACAAAGTTCTGTTATTCTGGGCTCCCATTTCACAAATACTGAAAGCCTGCTGTGTGCTAGGCACTGGGCTAGGTGCTGGGATTATGGACTGAACAAGATAAACAGAGTCCTGTGCTCAAAGGGCTCACAGTCGAGTGGGAGCCAGATGCTAAGCAAATATAATTACCTAATAAATTATTTGGTTACACTTAGGACTAAGTGCTACAAGGAAAATACAAGATGCTTGCTGACCATCTACTGAGTCTGAACAAGAATTGCTATGGTGAAATTATGAAGGGTGGCCTTGAATGGTTTTCTTTTTCTTCCTTCTCTTAGGCTCTTTCTATCTCTGGAAGAGAAACTTCCAGGGCTACCCAATGCCTCCATTTGAATAAGGGAGAGAATAGAAGGCATTGGCAACACAGGTATAAAGTGTACCTGTACCTGGAGGGCCAGATGCATGGCCATGTGTGCATACACATGTATACACACACACACACACACACACACACACACAGCAGAGGAAGACTCATGAAACATGCCTTGGGGGAAAGAAGAAGAAGAAAAAAATGAAATCCAAACAGTCTTTTTCACCCCGAAAACATATAATTTTGTGTAAATTTTTACTTTAAACATCTCTCTTTTCCTGAGCTGTGATATGGGCCCTGTCAAAGCCAGGGCCAATTACTGCCATTAGGTTCCCATCATGTCACCGCTTCTCCCCCCGTCAGGAAGGCCCTCGCCTCACAGGCCTATAATCTGCACTCACTTTCGCTCCATCACTTTCAGAAGGAACAAAATTGTTTTGTGTGTTTTTTTTTAAAAGGGCCTTTATTTGGCCCCTGTCAACTCTGAAAAGAAGAGAGAAAGAGAGAGAGGGGGAGAGAGAGAAGAGGAGAGAGAAAGCTTGTTTAAGTGTTTAACCGTGAGCTTGCCAACAGGAAGCATGACGAGAGGCAGCCCAGCTCTCCCGTGGGCCCAGGCTTGGGGGCCCCTGGGACACCAGACCCTTGGCCTTGCGCCTTCTTGGAGACATTCTTTCTCTCCTAGAAGAGCTCTTCTCACAGGTTCTGATCTCAGCCTTGGAAGAGGCTATCTAAAGACATCAAAGAAATGCCTGGCTGTGAGTCACCAGGCCAGCTACTAAGAGTGTCACAGGCCAAAAAGTGGGATACTCTCTCTGGACCCCAACCTTCCTAAGGCACAGGCTGTGGTGGGTGCAGTGGGCCAGAGGAGCCCCTCAGGAACGCTGAAGATGTCGTTTGCAGAAGGCACAATGAAAGCTGGTCTGGTCCACTGGGACAAGCCTGTGAAGAATGTGGGTTGGCTTGGTCCCTCCCCCAGCTCAGCTGGGACAGTGCCGTGCCTCGCACTCGCCTTCTCTTGTCAGCTGACTACTCCATGAGCACCAAGCGAGCTCACTGTTGGAAAACCCTCTCTTGGTTTCCTTCTGCTGATGGTGGCTGAGGCCCGCGTAGACCCGAGACGGCCGGTCTTCCTGCGCTGGAGTTGCACCTATCTGAAATCTGCAGCCGGTTATCACACCCCTCAGCTGGGCCAGGCGGGCCCAGCATGCCTCTCCACTCCCGCTGCCTCCGCCGTCACTTAGCCAAGCTAAACAGATTTAGCTCCTTTAATCTTTCCTCATTAGCTGGCAATCTGGAAAGGAAACAAATGCTCACCCCATACAGGTTCAAGCTGTTGCTTTAACCTTGTAAAAGCGTGCAGGGCGCTGGGGCTGTGGAGTCAGTTAGGATCATTACCATGAGAGGCCCCTCCCTCTCAGCTAGCCCGTCGGGACCTTCCAGCTCCTTCTGAAACCGCTCCAGGTGACGCCTCTCTTCTAGGCCCAAGGGCTCCACAACCACTTTTTGTGCATGCTTCCCCAGCAAGGCAGCTCCCAGGCCTTCCTATTGCTCTCCTGGAAGAGCAGGGCGAGTTATCCCCCCAAAACCATTCATGTGTTCAAGCACGATCCCAACACACACGTAATTAAATGCCTGTGTCGGTGACTTCTGGTCCTGTGTTCTTCCTCAGCCACACCTATTGGCTCCTTCAGTCACATGCAGTTTTCTCCCAGTCCAAAATGAGATCTTGTTAAATAGGCTGAGAATCCTCTGGTCAATGGGAGGGCATCCCTCTCACTGAACGGATTCCCTGCCATGGATTTTTCCTGTCTGTGCAGTTTTCATTTACATACCTACACCACTGGTGAGACCTTGAACCTGATTTAACAACAGCCGCTTGTGGTACACCCATTACAACACATCTGCTTTTCTGTTTCCAATTTGATTACTTAGCGTTATTCTGTTTGGTGTGGTTTGGCCCTTAGGCGTGCACACACACACACACACACACACACACATACATGCACACACGCACACATATACTGCTCTCAATTTCCTCCTGAAGTTGACAGATTTTTTCCCCCTTCACTGTATCTAGTTCCAAACCAATTGGATGAATATTTTTAGGACTGTAGCACCATTTTTTAGAAGACAGGAGTCGCATCCATTTCACTTCCCCAGGCTCCTGATGGCCTCTTTTACTTTCTATGATTTTCTAGACATAATTATAAGTGGTTCAATCAGCTCCCTGCTTAGCATGTTCCCAGAACACTAGCCTTAATACCTCATGATGGATGTCATCCTGGCTTGCTGATTTGTGAAACCTTTACATTTTCTGAGTATTCTCCTACTTGCTTTCTATCAGTAACGATTTTTGCACAGTCTGCATTTACTTCCTAATTATCCAAATTCCTTTCTGTCATTTTTCTTTTTAAAGACTGATCTAAAAAATGAGCTGAGTATCTCTGCCCTGTAGGAGGTAAGATGAATCTCCCTCTTCTCTTCATTTATTAGTGGTCTGTATGCACACTGGTCTTTCCCCACCTTTCCCTTCACCTCACCCTCAATATATTGCTAAAATGTTTATTCCCTTTAACCCTTCAATAGTTCAAGTTTCTCTCCAACTCCTCTGGTTCATCCTCTTGCCCACAGGCCCCAGGATCTATTCTCTGCTATCTCCTGAAGACAATCCCTTTATTTTGCAGAAAACTAGGGTGACCTAACCCAGTGCTATTGTAGCAGGCTAAGCTTTTTCTATTCTCTTATTCTTCATCAGATCTGGCTGGCATTCTTAGCATTCTTCTAGCCTTCTCCTCCTCAGGGTTCCAAAAATGGACAGGCATCTTTGAAACTTGAAAAATTGAAGTTGGTTGCCTGCTCTCCCCTCCTCTCCTAAAAGACTTCTCCCACCCTCTGCTGTGACAGGGTTCTCTGCATCGTTCATGTCTACGAGGTTCCATTACGGGGTTCTAAAGAAGTAGTCAAGATGTCAAAGCAATCGTCAGGCTTCCCCTTCACTACTGGGGAAAACTTGTTTTTCATTTTGCTCACTCTCTCTGTGAGTTGCTGCCTTTCCCCCTTCCTTCCTTCCTTCAACATGTCCTGGCACAGGGTATAGAGTAGTGAACAAAATGGCAGAATACCGGTACTCACAGTGCTTAAAGTCCAGTGGAAGTGAGACATTAGATGCTCCCCATGCAGTGGGTAACTACAAACCATGACACGTTATACTGAGGGAGTGCAAGGTGCTGGGAGAAAGCATATCTGGAGGACAAATTACACTGGGAGGCAGGACAAGCTTCTGTAAGCAGTACAATTCAGGGAGACAGGTAGGATGGGTGAGGTTGGGTGAATAGATGCTAAGATGCTGAAAAGGAAAGTTTGTGCATTTGATGAACCAAAGGAAGAGCAGCTTGTGATCATAGGCAGGGAAAGGGCAAGTGCCTAGAGCCAAGGCTAGAAAGTAGTGTCTTAAACTGAGCATGAAACACAGGACAAGGCACAGTCCTAGGAAGGAAGCTCATGCTCTAGGGTGTCCTAGAAATGTGGAGTGACGACTCATTTCCATTTCCCAGTATCATTCTTCCCTGTTTCTTTGACGAAAACCAAGGCTGGTGAAAAATCAAATGAAACCATTGAATCATTTCCCTCTTTTGCCTTTGCAAACTTGAGAGGCCTTCCTGATTTTCTCCCCTGTAAGTGTGACCCTGTACTTAGCTAAAGGAAAATGCAAATGGTACAATTTCATTAAACAATTATACTCTGGAGTGAAGGTGCAGTGTGGGAGGGAGAGTTTCATATTTTTGGGTAGGATGGGCACTTAAAAGATACCCCTAGGTGATGCCGATATACTTTCTAAGGGATAACCTATTTTTCAAAATTAATCTCTCTTGCATCTCAGTGTCCTCACCATAAAAAAAAGGGTGAATCCTATCCATTTATCCCCACAAATTAAGAGAAGACACACATGGGTCCTTTGAAAACTACAGTGTTTTTCAGGTATTAATAGTCATTACGGTGAGACACTGGTCACCACTGGGGACCCAGAAAGAGGTGAAGGCCCTGTAGCTGCTAAGTGGCCTGCAGTGAGCAAGAGACCAGCGAAGTTGGCAGATCTGCTCCCAGATACCAGGGGAGGTGGAGAAGGCCACGGATGCAGCCCTGGGGATGTGAGAAGGGTACAAGCTGGACTCTTGGGCTCTGGTTTATGGCCATGTTATGTTCTAGTCATAGTCTACATTACCAAATGCTACAGGGTTGGAAAGGTGCTTGAGTGCACCTAGATCAAACACCACGTGAAGGAGGTCCCTTCTGTAGTGTTCCTTTATGTGCTGGGCCACCCTTCCCGAGAGCTGAAACCAAGCAGCAGGGCTTCTTGAAGAGAAGCCATGTAGAGAAACAGCGATGGCCATTAGGCAGGGGTAACTAAGGGGTCAAAAAGGTCTTCCTGCTCAGCAGGGAGTCCTCACTCCACCTGCTGACCTCGGGGTGTGTGCTCTGGGGATGCGCACACAAACCCAGTCCCCACAGGTGGGGACTAAGGCCAAGGACACCCGGAATTTCTAGGAACAGTCACCAGAGAAGGGTACCCTGCCTGGTCTGAGGAACAATCCCACTGCTCCCCACCCCCGCCCAACCCTGCCTTAGGAAGAAAGGTCATTCCCTCCTCCTCGTCTCCACAGCAGCTTTTCAAAGGTTAAATTCAACCAGCCTGCTCAACCAACCCCCTCACGCCCACCCCCAAACAAGAGAGGAAAAGTTAATTGAAAACGCTGTTTAATTTTTCAGCTCCAGTGGATCCTACCCCAGCACAGATGGCTCCCCCAGGACTGTCTGTCCCGAGCCCATCTCCATCACTCCTTCGCTCCCTTCCCCCAAGCATGGGGGCACAAGCACAGCCAGCAGAGGCTCAAAGGGAGAAAAGAGAAGGGGGAGAGTGGGGGGGGCACCTCTACACAAAAGAGCATTCTGAGCCCTTGGTTCCCTGGCCCAGAGAACAATGCCCCCGACTTGATCCTTTCACAACGAGAGTTTCTGGTGTCAGGAGACAGCCGCCCAGCGCCCAAGCCGCCCTTGCCGGCCACTTCACTGCCCACCACCAACTGCTGCGCTGGCTGGGCCGCACCCCCTCTGCGTCCAGCTGGAAGTGAGTGCGGTACCAACCCCCAGCCCACGCGGAGCCTGCCCGCTACTTGTTGCCCCCTAAAGGCTCTGACAGGGCCCCAGAGAGGCCAGCCAGCTGAGATGAAAGGCTAGGACTCTAACTGGATTACCCCAACCAGCCCCACGACTAAAGAGGCCAAGGGGCCCTAATTAAAGCCATCTCCCTGCCCATGCCCCCCCACCCCAGTCACTGCAGCCTTTCTTCTTTCATCCCAGGTTCTCCACTTTGTTCAAATTTCCGCTATTGATGAGTTACTAGGCTCTGGAGAGGTGGGGTAAGTGGAGAGAAGTACAAATCCCCTCAGCCTCCTTCAGCTTAAAGTCACTGGCTGTCAACACGCTTGGACTCTGTTGTGCCCTCCCGTGCAGCCAAGAGGAGAAACCCTAGAGGGGGAAGCAAAGGAGCAGGAGGAGAGGAAGCCAAAGGGAAGGGAATGGGGCTGGAGGTGACAGGGGATCCCGCTGCTGGCTGGGGGGCGTCCTGCCCAGACGGGCACAGCCCTGTGCTCTGTCCTGATGGCCACTCACACGGAGAAGGGTGACACTGTTTCCTTCTCCAAGGAGAGCCATGGGGGCTGGGGGAGCTCTGCCTCACTCCTGCCCCCCTCCTTGTGCCACCCCAAATCTCCTCTACTCCCACCTCCTTCTCTTCCTACTTGCCTTTGGCTATAGAGCATGATGGGATGTCTGAGCCAACCCGAAAGCCTACTAACCTGGTCCAGGGGTTTGTATCAATCCATGACCTCCCTTTGACCTTCATCATAATCCCACAAGGCAGATATTTTTGCTTTCACTTTACAGAGAAACAGAGGCAGAGATTCCAAGAAACTTCTACTTCCACAATTTTACTACCACTTAGCAAGTTAGTGGGAGGACTGAGATGAGAGCCCAGGCCTCCAGCCCCTGCCTCCTGGCCAAACACCAAGCTGCTTGATGAGGCTTCAGGTGAGCCAGAGAGCCTTGACCGAGGGCCTGCTCTTTGGGAAGAGGGGCAGAGGCATTGCTTTTCCTGGCCCATCTTGGCCTATGAGGCATTGCCAGCAGCTGAGAGATGACCCTTGGGGTAAACGGATGAAGGTAGAGCCCCCACCTCGGGGAAAGCAAAAGGCTGACCGAGGCTGAGCAGCACCTTGCCCGCTGCTCCATTCCACAGCCTTTCTTGTAGACCAGGAAATATGGGCAGGACATATGGTAAGTAGCACCAGCAGCCTTGGTGTGATGGCACCAAGAGAGGAGGAAGAGGACCCCCCCAGTGGCCACTGGGGGCCATTTCCCTGTTCCGCTGACAGGAAATTACTGGCAGAGCCAGTGTTCCCACACACCCAGCCCCTCTGACAGCTGCAGCACTGGACTGGATGGTCATGCTGGTGTGGTGGGTCCTACGGAGAAGATTAGTGTCCTGGCTGGTGCCGGGACTTAGCCTTCTGGTGAGAAATGAAGGGACAACAGCCTCTGGTCTGGGATGCCTGGGCATTGTTTGGGTGCTGGGTCCCTGCGAGGGAAGCCTGCTTGTTTGTGTTTATTCTTCTGTTTTGTCTTGTTTGTTGCCCAGAGTAGAGGTAAGGAACAGGAGTGCTCTCTTGACCTAATTTTCAGAATAAGGGGGTAAGATGGAATACCTTCCTGAGGTGTCAAGGGTGGGGGAGAATGAGTCTACCAACCAGAGCAGGGCGGAGACTGGGCAGGGCATGGGGGGAGGGGAGCGGAGAGGATTGGAGGGAGGTCAAGGGAGAAACGAAGAAAGAGGAAAAAAGAAAAACCCAGCAGTGCGCCATGTCGCATTGTTCATGCTCAGCCCTTCAATTTGCTCTCTGCATTCTCCTGCCGTGGGGAGAATGTTACGCTGGCTTAAGGGACAAATCAGACACAAAATAAAGACCAACACTCAGCAGTAAAGCAATTATCGCAACATTTTATGCCAGGACTGTTCCTTTTGAAGGCAGCCTGGTGCTACCCGCATGTACCTTAACCCGTTCCTAATAACCATAAAGTTACCATTATTTACGGTACAAGACATTAAATAAATAATGCAAACTCAGGCAGGCGAGCAGTCTGTGCAGAGCTGGGCAAGGAGGCTTCCCTGCTGTGGCTGGCCGCAGGGGTTAACACTGGATGGGAGGACCCTCACCACAACCTGTCTGGGCTTCAGTCTGCCCTCTCCCCTGGGAGCCCATGCAGAGCCAAGAGGGCACAGAGCACAGCAAACTGGGGGACAGGAAAACAGAAATTGGGAAAGGCCTGACCCTGAGCCTAACCTAGGGGGAACCCAGCTAGGACCAACACAGCCCACAGATGTAGCCAGAGTCCTGTTTCCTTGAGGTTGCCTGGGAGGAAGCCAGGACCTGGGACTCTCTTGAGATGGTGTGGTAAAAAGGAACGAACATGCGCTCTGAAGTCCGTCAAATCTGGGTCCAAATCCTACTGCTACTTAAAAGCTATGCGACCCTGCACAAGTGACAAATTCTCAAACACCGGTTTTCTTACTGATAAAGCGGGGAAGGTAACGTACACTTCATGGGGTTGCTCTGAGGATAACTGTAACGCATTATGTAAGCAGAGAGCACAGTGGGCACCTGATGTCTACTTAATGTGGATTCTTCTTTCCCTCTGGAAGGAATTCTTAGCCTCACTTTTGCAGATCAAACTGGCCATTTGATTATGTCAATCTGAAATGGTCCTAGGCATGGCCAAAAGTTTCTAGCTCAAGGTTAAAGGAGAAACTGGGAAGGGGTAGACAGGCCAGAGAGAAAAATTTGAGAAAAGGATAGATGCCAAATTCTTAAGACAGAGATGGTCATGTGGCTTTGGCAAAGGGACTTTTCCAAAATAAAACTGTCCATCTAAGCCAAGAAAGGTACTGATACCAAGGAGACACAGGTGCCCGCTGGGGTCTCTTGAGTCTTGTACTGAGGTATCAGATACTACCTGAAAAATCAAATATGGAAGAGGGGGATTTGCTCTTTTCCCGTCCCAGTTCTAACCAACCCTTCACAATCCATGTGCACCCAGAAACCCCAGAGAATCAATTTGTGTGAAAATGTATTAGAAGCCTGGATTCCTGGGAGGAATCTCAAAGGGACCAGTCATACTGGGTGGTCACTTTGCACTTCCAGCAGCCTCTCCTCCTTCTGCCAGGCCTGCTCTCTGAATGTGAGCACGGGAGGCCAGTGCAGATCGGAAGGGTCTGGGACCCAGGTATCCATGATACTGTGTGACAGCCATTCAGATCCACACTCTTTGGGCAGATGATCTCAAGAACTAGCCAAAAGACAGGTGTTGGGCTGGACTGGCCTGCTGGCTTGGCTCTGCCCAGACAAGTCATTATTGAGAAGCATCAGGATTACCTAACAAGAATAGCAATGTTGATCAGCATGCCTAGAACTTTAGGGAGCATCATAATTTGCTGGGCAGCTTGATGAACCCAAATTGCTGGGCTGCCACGGAGTTTCTGATTCAGTAGGTCTGGGTGGGGCTTGAGAAGCTGCGTTTCTAAATTCCCAAACGATGCCAATGCTATTGGTCCAGGGGTCAGGCTTTGAGAATGCTGGCCCCCAAATCCTCCTCTTGTTAATCTCCTCTGTGCCCTTTCTTCACCTCAGATCTGGCCCTTAAAGACCTTCTGGAGGAGGTGATAGCGGGTGAGGTTGGGGATGGGGAGCCTGGGATTATGTCTGGCTGCAAACCAGGTGGAGAACAAGATCAGAAAAATGCTTTCAGTGTGGCACTGGATGATGGGCAACACAGTTAGGGATGCCTTTTATCACATTCGTCTGTGTGCACACAAAAATGGATGTACTTTTTCCCCCTTGGCCTGGATGGAATCCAAGACTCTTCTTGCTTGATGGGACAAGTTTTCACCTCTGCAATGCTTTTTTTCTGTAAACATTTCAGTGTACCAAAATTAAAGACAAAAACGTGAATGTGATTTTAAGAAAATAATTCACACATATTTCTGTAGATTCTCTTGTCAGGTGAAGTTAGATGTGATTTATGTTACAATGTGCTATGTGGTGATATTGGATCATAGTCATTTGTATAATGTTTGTTTTTATATTCTAAACTGTGAACTCCTTGAGGGCAAGGACTGTTATTCCCTCTGTGTCTCTGAGGGCCTGGCACAATGTTTAATGCAAAGAATGCTTAACAAATATTTAAAGAATGACTATTTACTCTGTGAGGATAAGGCCAAACAGTGTGTAGATGTTTATTAAATGTAAAAATGAGAATAATCCCATTCACCAATTCTCTTTCTCTCTGCCTTAGACCCTTTTCCTCTCAAATATTTCCAGGCTGTAATTCAGGAATTAGTCTAGGGCTACCATTGGCAGATCTGTAGTGCATGGAGCTAAGAACACACAGTGGTACCATTTGGAGAACTGATCACCCCAGCAGGTTTCTCCACAAGGATTCGCAGATCACCAGATCAAGCTTCAGCCCCAACCAGGAGCTTTATAAAGTGCACAGGTTGTATGTGTGTGTAGTCTGTCACAAATTCAGGAAAGAGAAGGACCCAAGACTTTGCATATCATGATGTCAGTGGAACTGAGTGGGGGACCACTAGGTCCCCATATCCATACTGGAGCTGTGGCTCTCTAGCCTGATTCCTGCCTACAGCTCCCTCACCCCTTCTCTTTTTCTTCTGTTCCAAAGGCTACAACAGCTACGTTTTTATGTTAACTTCACGTTTCTAGAGTGTACAGGAGAATCAGCAGAAGCCAAGAGCAGGGAAAACTGCTGATTCCCGACCAGCAGGTGGTCCTAAGCAGCTCCCTCCCCCCCAAACCTAAAAACTGAAGCCTGCACTTGTCACAAAGTCAGTCCTGGCAAATGCGCTGCTGCTGTGACAGGTGGAGTGCGGAGGAGGACGGGAAGGAACTTCATTCTTTGCTGGCTTAAAAAGTGAAAGGCTCTGTGAGGCCTGCAGAAGGAAGAAAGAGGCTGTCCTCATCAGCCCCTGTGGTGCTTCCCCTTCCCAGCAGGTTCTTCTGTTCATTCCCAATACCCCTGATGCTTCTCTGCCAGGCGTGCTCCTCCGTCTGGTCCTGTGAAGGAAGATGGCATCCCTGCTCCTCCTCTGCTCTCCCGGCGCAGCCTTTCTGCCAGCCTGGGTGTCCCACAGCTGACCGCCTGCAAACAGGACTCTATCTTCAGAACCCACCCCTCCCCCTCAACTTTAGCATTAACCTCTCTCTTACAACAAAAGCCAAACTCTTTCAAAGCCAATCTGATTGAAATTCAAAAACTTTCCAGGGCCTCTGCAGCAACTATCTACTCCTCCCCATACAGACAGCCGCTTACCACCTCCCCCAACCTTGCAACCCCTCACCCCCCCAGCAATGCATAAAATAGCAGAACAAAGGGCTCCCCCACCCCCCTTGCCCTAGCACAAGACTCTCCCTTTGTATCATTGTATCACTTGGGGCTGGTGGAAAAGGAGAGCTGGCTCTGGGCTCTCCATTGTCTCCCGCCACCTCCACCCCCACTGCCTTCTGCAGCTTGGAGGAGCCTGATGCTTGGCCCAGCTTGGCTGGTCAAACCAAGAGAAGTTGGGGCCTCTATGGGGGCTCAAGGCCCACCCTCTGACAGGAGGAAAAGAGCCAAAGGCAAATTTAGGCAGAAAGTGGGGGCTGGGGTGCGGGGGGGGGCAAGCACATCCTGGGCTCCAGGTGTACCTAGAACAGCAGACCCAAGCTCAGCTCCCTTAGTTTTCTGGACACCAGATGGAGCTCCTCCCACTCTCCTCCCTCTTTAGAGACTAACTCCCTCCCTCTGCCGCAGGAGCGATTAGAATGGGGAGGGCAGAGGTCTCAGGTGGCACGGCCAGGAGGCTATTAGAGAATGGAGAAAGGCAGCCGGGGGCACCTCCCCGAACAGGGCTGCAGCCACTGGGGAGGAAAGACCTAAACAACTGTCAATTAATTAATTAATTCAACAAGTATTTATTGAGCATCTACCATATGCTCATTGGGGAAAATGGCAGTGAACAAAATAAAATCCCTCCTTACAGAGCTTACATTCTAGTGGGCAAGACACTCAACAAATGGAATCAATACAGATACTCAAGTATAAGTCTATATAGAAAGAGCAAGAAAAGGGGCTAGAGAGTGCCAGGTGGGGGTTATGTTATACGGAGGGAGGGGTGGGAGGGGTGGTAAGCGTGTCAGGAAGGCCTCCAGATGCTACAGAGCTGGAGTGTCTGGGAAAGAATTCTAGCCTGAGGGAACAGCAAGAGCAAGGCCCCAGGTTATCCATCAAGGAACAGAAAGTCTGAGGCAGAGATCAAAGGGGAGGCCACACAGTATGACATCAGGGAGGAGCCCGGAGGGGAGCCAGATAATGTACAGTCTCTCTGGCTTTAATAAGGGGTTTGGATTTTACTCTGAATAAGTGGGAAGCCAGAGGAGTCAGAGAATTTGGCTTATGCTTTAAAAGGTCCCAGGGCAAGGGTAGAAGTGGGAAGACATCAGGAGACTGTTGGAATTGCCTGAGTGAGAGATGATGGTGGCTTTGAATACATCCTGATGGTAGATCCAATAGTTTGTTGATAGGCTGTATGGAAGGTGTGAGAGCGAGGAATCAAGGATGACTTCCAGCTTTGGGGCCTGATCCAAACGGAAGACTGAAGTAGCCATTTACTGATATGGCAGAGATAAAGGGGATAATTATTTGAGCCTGTGCAGTTAAAAGAATCAGGAGTTTAGTTTTGGGCTTATAAATTGGAGTTCCCTATTAGATGTCTAATAAGCAACTGGATATGTGAGTCTAACGTCCAGGGGAGAGGTCTGAGCTAGTCACCAGCAGACAGCTGGTATTAAAGCCATGAGACTAGATGAGATTACCTAGGATGGGACTGTCGCTAGAAAAGAGAAGAAATCTGTGGCCTAAGCAGATGGGTACTCCAAAGTTTAGAGATCAGAGAGAGGAGAAACCAGCAAAAAAAGAGTTTGTAATCAGATAGGAGAGCCAAGAGCTCTAGTGGTGTCTCAGAAGCCAAGTGAAGTCTGGGAGGAGGGAAGGGTTGACTGTGATGTGGACTGAGGATTGGCCATTGCACTTGGCAATAGAGGAATTTGGTGACCTCAAAGTCACTTCAGAGGAACGATGGGGGTAAGTCTGACTAGAGAGAGTTCAAGTGAGAATGAAAGGAGAGGAGGGTGACAACAAGTAAAAGGGAAACAGAGCCAACAGAAGGGTTTTTAAAAAGATGGTAAATATTATCACGTGTTTGTAAATTGACAGGATTGATACAGTAGAGAGAGAAAGTGTGATGATGAGATGTGGGAGCTGACTGCTACAGTGTCCTGAAGGAAGTGAGAGCAGTTCTCTTTCTAGAGAAGGAGCAGGACAAGACATCCATAGCAACAGGTGAGAGAGCTGAATAATGGTGCAGACACAAACGGGTTGGGACATGAGATGGTGGGAGCAGGTAGAATTGAATCAGATTGCTTCATTTTCTCAATTAAATGAGAAGAAACAATTAAGCAGAGAGAAGACAACAGGTAGACTTAACTAGGGTTGGAGTTTTGCTAGGTGAGTATAATGAAAGAACAGGGGTAGGGGAAGAGGCTACGGTGTGCACAAGGGAACACAAGTAACAGTGGGGCATAGAATCTAAGCCGGGTTAGGAGAGAAATTCGGGCATGTTGGGGCAGGGGACACTGATGGAATGTAAAATGGTACAACACTGGTAGCATCGGTGGAGAACTGTCCCACTGGGGTTGGAACTGGGGTGCTTACAAAGCGTGAATTGGTGGCTGGATGGAAGGATGCTTAAAATGGATATTACAAAGGGGTAGGGTCATTGGTAATGATGAGGTTTTGGGGATAAACTTTAGAGTGTCTGAGGTACTGTGGGGGACAAGATCACTGGAGGAGAGAGGTCAAGGAACTGAGAGAGCAGGAAACTGGAAATGTTTCTCAAAGTGGGGTCCATGGACCAGCAGCACCAGTAACACTGGAAACTTGTTAGAAATGTTTATCTTTGGGCCGTAGTATAGACCTACAGAGTCAGAAACTCTGAGGATATAGGGCCCAGCAATCCTGCCCTCCTGGATAGTTGGTGATGTTAAAGTTTGAGAATTACTGGTATACTGGATTTTGATGGATTGTGGTCATTGAGGAGGGGTGAGGAGTAGGGTCAGATTAGGGCAGTGGTTCTCAGTCACAGCTGTACAACACTAGAATCACCAGGAGCATTTTCAAAATCCTGGTGTTGAGGCTTTACTCGGAATTGATGGAATCCTAATATGTCAGGGAGGGGCTTTAGGGATATCGGCATTTTTGAAAGTGTGTCCAGTGGTTTCAATATGCAGGCAAGGCTGAGCATCACCAGATTATGGGACATACAGAGCCCCAAGGAATGGCAGTCCAGGCTATGAAGGCTTCCTGGAAGTCTGGGAGCGTTTATGGTGAATGGTGAGTGAAGTAAACAGACAGCATTATGACATTAGTCCTGGAAGACAATGGGCCAGAATGCAGTGGTGAGGCTGGGTGCGCTAGCACTGAAGGTGTGGCAGTATTATCGGGACTGTGTGGACTCTGAGGTTTCCATTTCTCAAATATGTTCTTCTCTTCTGGAAACCCAGAAATGTAATTTGGGAGGACAGACAGATGCATAAATGAAAGAAATAGGGCTGTTCACCCACCAAATATACTCCATAGCAAATGTTGGCTTCTTTCTGGCATGCCTGGTTTAGGGAAGCAACCACTGTCAGAGCCAAGTTGGGGCCAGGCCACTGCTCATCCATTGCTTCCTGCCATCAAGCTCCTTGGCCAGGCCAGGCTTTTCCCCAGCTCGTTTCTGTTTCTGTGGAAGCACAGGCAGCTTTGTATCAGGCATCTTGGCCTCCAGCTCCAGTCCAGATGCCTTGGGAGTTCAGATGAGAGAAGAGACATCATTAGCTTTGGAGAAAGATGTATCCTATGAATTTAGGGGGCAACTTCTAGTGAAAAGAAGCGGGGCATGAGAAAAAGGGTCTTGGGAGCAATATAATATGTGCTCAATAAATGTAGGTAGTAAATGAACCCAGGAATGAGGGGAATTTGGTGGAGGATGGGAGATACCATGTACTGTGGAAAAGGAGTAAGGATGATCAAATATTCGTGAGGTTTGGCCTTTATGCAGGAAGACTTAATTGGGGAAGATCATCTCATTCAGTAAAACAACACTAAGGCCAATGAGAAGGGTTATCACCTGCTGGTGATAGGGCAATAAGGGCTTATCATGCAAGGATGGAAGATAGGAATTGCCACACACACTGGAGTTTGATCATATTCTGATGAGACCTGGTGTTCACTCAAGATTGTAGGAGATTATTCCATACAGGTGGATAACGGTCCAAGGTCATAAAGGGCAGGGAATTTTATGCAGGAAGAGCTTGGTGGAATACTGGTGGTAGGGAGGAAGAATTATATACATACATGCCCAGAACCAACAAGACCCTAAAGAAAGCTTCTGGACCGTGAATGAGGTGGGACACAATGGGAAAGAATGAGTCAGACACATGACACATTGTTTTAAAGGAACCTCCAGAGATGTCTCAGGAATTCTGGGCTTTAAGACCCAGAATTTATTTGAAAGGTGAGTCTGGTCCCGGAGGTCCTGCCCCCATCCTCAGGCCAGAGTCATGGAGGAGACATTATTGGCCAGGACCCTTCCCCTTTCAAGGAATAGGCAGGTGGGCAGGAGGCAGGCACCACTGTCTTTCCTGTCCATCAGGAGTCCGAAGGGGACCACAAGAAAGAGGAGGCACCTCTTGAGCTCTCATGCCAAAATTTTCTGCCCCAGCAGTTCCCTGTTCTCTGGGGCATGCTGCAAAATTATTCAGCATCCCCAAGTGAACATGCTTGATTAAGCTTTAATTTTAGCAACCTGCTGGGTGAACAGGGGAGGCTATTTCATTGTTGTGGGAAAGGGAAGAGCTAGAATGAGAGATGGGCTCTGGACCATCACCCCACATCACACAAATCTATTACACAGCAGCACCACACTGGACCAGAAAGCCATGCTACTAGGGAGGTGTCAAAGTGTAAGGGGGAAAAGTAGGAACTGCTGATGTGGCAAGTGTCCCTGGCCTACTTCAGGATGCATAGCTTTTTTCCCTTACACCCAGCTCTGAGCGTGGGGGTTGGGCCAGAGCAGGGGTTCATTAATTTAAGGCTTCCCTTCTTGCCACGTTCCTCATCCTACAGGTTTTTAGCCAAAGCTATTCAGAACAGGTTTTTGCACGTCATTTATTCATCCACTCATTCATTTTCAGGCCTATACATCCCTCTTTCTAGGATATGTCACTTACTCCCACAGCACTTAACTATTATACAAATGGTAGCAACTCTGATTCTTTGGAGTTTTGTGCTGGCAAAGCTGCCCATATCCCCAACTTCACCAGAATTTCCCACAAGCACCTCAAATTCAGTATGTCAAAAGCTGAGCTCATTCTCTCTTCCCTTCACATTGATGTGTCCTTCCATTCAGTGGATGGTTCCTCTGTTCACCTGTCGCACAATCTATCCTGGAGCTACTCTTTATTCTCCACTCCACAGCCCTACTACTGCTCCTTCGAAAATACAGACCTGTCATGTTTCTGCCCCACTTAAAACTCTTCAATGGTTTCCCATTGTCTTTAGGATTCAGTCCAAGCTCTTTAACAAGGCTTATAAAAGCCCCACATGACCTGCCCTTGCCTACCTCTCCAGCATCATCTCTTGCCACTCTTTCATTTATTCATTCATTCAGTGAAAATGTATTGAGTGTTTACCATGTGCCAGACACTATTCTAAATGCTGGGACACAGATGTGAACAAAATGGATCTCTGCCATCCTGGGACTCTAGCTATCCTGATTTACTTTCGGTTCCCCTCTCACATCTAGGCCCATATATATATAGTTTATTCTGCTTAGAAACTCTTTGTGTTCCTTCTGGCAAATGCCTTCCTACTCCAGTTCCACTCGCCTATTTAACTCCTCACCATTTAGGTCTCTCCCACTCACCAGACTAGGTTAAAGTTCCCCCAACTATATGCTTCCAAAGCAACTTGTACCAGCTCCATCAAAACACTCATCACATTTTATTGTGACGACTTTTTAAGTTGTCTGTATTCCCATTAGACTATACATTCTTTGAAGGCAATCTCTGACATCATCTTTTCTCCATGAGTACCTAGCATTGCTGAATTAATTAAATAGATATTTAATTATCACCTGCTCTGTGCCAAGCACTGTGGTAAAACATTTATCTTGCCATCCAAACCTACTTTTTCTTTTTTTATTTCTGTCCCTTTTAATGGTGTTACGATTACTCCCAGGCACCTAATTTAGAAACTTTATCATGAATTGATTTCTTTTCACTTGTCTATAAATTAAAATTTTAGCTAAGTCCAGTAGATTTTCTAGCTCTGTAATCTCTTTTGTTTATCCCCTCTTCCCTGTCTTCACTATTATGCTTCCAGTTCAAGTCCTCATGATTTTTTTCTTTTTAAACGACATCTTTATTGAGATATAATTTACATACCATACAATAGACTCATTTAAAGTGTAAAATTCAGTGGTTTGGGTGTATTCAGAGAATTGTGCAGCCATCATTACAATAAAACTTAGAGCATTTTCATCAGCCTCTAAAAAATCCATACATTTAAGATCAATCCTATCCCCCCAACCCTAGGCAACCACGAATCTACTTTCTGTCTCTATAGATTTGCCTGTTCTGGGCATGACATATAAAGGGAATAAAACAATAAATGGTCTGGCTTTGTTCACTTAGCATGATGTATTCAAGGTTCATCCATATTATAGCATGTATCAGTATCTCATTCCAGTTTTCTTCCCGTCTTTATTGAGATATAATTGACATATAACATTATGTAAGTTTAAGGTATACAACATGTTAATTTGATACACACATATTGCAAGATTAACAGAGTACAGTTAGTTAACATCTCCATCACCTCACATAATTCTTTTCTGTCATGAATCATTTAAGATTTACTCCCTTAGAAATATGTTCAAGTATTGTTAACTAAAGTGACTCCATGCTGTACATTAGATCCCCAGAACTTGTTCATCTAATAACTGAAAGTCTGTACCCTTTTGACCAACATCTCCCCATTTTCCCCACCCATCAGCCCCTGTCAACCTCCATTCTATTCTTTGCTTCTGGGTTCAGCTTGTTTAGTCCACACATAAGTGAGATCATACAGTATTGCCCTCCTCTGTCTGACTTATTTTACTTAACATAATGCTCTCAAGTCCCTTCATGTTGTCATAAATGGCAGATTTCTCTCTCTTTTTTTAATGGCTGAGTAATATACTGTATGTGTATACACCACATTTTGTTTATTCATTCAGCCACTGATGGATACTTATGTTGTTTCCATATCCTAACTATTCTGAATAATGCTGCAGTGAACATGGGAGTGCAGATAACTCTGAGATTCTGATTTCATTTCCTTTGGGTGTATGCCCAGAAATGAGATTGCTGGGTCATATAGTAGTTGTATTTTTAACTTTTTGAGGAACCTCCACACTAGTTTCCATAGTAGCTGCACCAATTTACATTCCCACCAATAGTGCCTGAGTTTTCCTCTTTCTTCACATCTTCACCAACACTTGTTAATTCCTGTCTTTTTGATGGCAGCCATTCTAACAGGTGTGAGGTGATCGCTCTTTGTGATTTTGATTTGCATTTCCCTGATGGTTAGTGATGTTGAGCACGTTTTCATGTACTTATGGGCCATGTGTATGTTTTCTTTGGAAAAATGTCTGTTCAGATTCTCTGCTTAATTTTTAATCAGATAGTTTATTTTACTATTATGTTGTATAAGTTCTTTATATATTTGGGTATTAATCCCTTATCCAATATATAATTTGCAAATATCTCCCATTCTACAGGTTGTCTTTTTATTTTGTTGAGTGTTTCTTTTGCTGTGTAGGAATTTCTTAGTTTGGTAGAGTCTCACTTATTTATTTTTGCTTTTGGTGTCATATCTAAAAAATTACTGCCAAGACCAATGTCAAGAAGCTTTTTCACTGTTTTCTCCTGGGAGATTTATGGTCTTAGATCTTATGTTTAAGTCTTTGTCCATTTAATTTTTGTGAGTGGTGTAAGACCAAGATCCAATTTCATTCTTCTGCACATGATTATCCAGTTTTCCCAGCACCATTTATTGATGCTACTAACCTTTCTCCATTGAGTATTCTGGGCTCCATTGTCAGTTATTAGTTCATGGTATATGTGAGGGTATATTTCTGGTCTCAGTTCTGTTCCACTGCTCTATGGTCTATTTTTTTGTTTGTCTGTTTTGTTTTGTTTTATTCTTTGTTTTTTTTGTGTGCTAGCTTTTCAAATTAATTAATTAATTAATTCATTATCTTAAAAAAATTTTATGGTCTATTTTTAATGATTGTACCATATTGTTTTTATTATTATAGCTCTGTAGTATAGTTTGAAACCAGGAAGTGTGATTTCTCCAGCTTTGTTCTTCCTCAGGATTGCTTTGGCTATTCGGGGTATTTTATCTTGGTTCCATACAAATTTTAGGATTGTTTGTTCTACTTCTGTGAAAAATGCATTGGAATTTTGATAGGGGTTGCACTGAATCTAAGGATGGCTTTGGGTAGCACAGACATTTAAACAATATTAATTCTTCTGACCCATGAACAAGGGATATCTTTCCATTTACCTGTGTCTTCATCAATGTCTTTCATCAAAGTCTTATAGTTTTCAATGTACAAATTTTTCATCTCCTTAAATTATTAAAGTTATTCTTAAGTATTTTATTGTTTGTCATGCTATTGTAAGTGGGATTATTTTATTTCATTTTTAGGAATTTCATTGTATAGAAATGCAACTGATTTCTATATGTTGATTTTGTACCTTGTTACTTTACTGAATTTGTTGATTATTTTAAAGTTTTTTGGTTGAGTCTTTGGGATTTTCTATATATAAGACCATATTATATGCAAACAAAGACAATTTTACTTCTTCCTTTCTAATTTGGATGCCTTTTATTTCTTTTTCTTGCCTGACTGCTATGGCTAGGACTTTGGTTACTATTTTGAATAGTAGTGATGAGAATGGGCACTCATCTTGTTCCTTATCTTTGAGGAAAAACTTTCAATCTTTCACTGTTGAGTGTGATGTTAATTATGGACTTGTCATATGTGACCTTTTTTATGCTGAGATATGTTTCTTCTATATGAAATTTGTTGAGAGTTTTTACCATGAAAGGATATTGTCTTTTGTCAAATGCTTTGTCTGCATCTGCTGAGATGATCATATAATTTTTATCTTTTATTCTATTAGTGTAGTGTATCACATTTATTGATTTGTGTATGTTGAAATGTCCTTGCATCCTAGGGATATATTTCATTTGATCACGATGTATTATCCTTTTCAATGTGCTGTTGAATTCAGTTTGCTAATATTTTATTGAGAATTTTTGCATCTATATTCATCAGGGATATTGGTCTATAGTCTTCTTCTCATGTGCCCTTATATGGCTTTGGTATCAAGGTAGTGCTGGACTCCTAAAATGAGTTTGGTTATGTTCCTTCTTCTTTCATTTTTTTTTTTTTTGAAGAGTTAATTCTTCTTTAAATGTTTAGTACTTCATTTCTTTTTATGGCTTAATACTATTCCATTTGAGGACAAATCATATTTTGCTTATCCATTCATTTGTTGTTGGACATTTGGGCTGTTTCCACTTTTTGGCAATTATGAATAATGCTTCTATGAATATTAATGTAGAGATTTTTTGTGGACATATGTTTCAGTTCTCTTGGGCATATACTTAGGAATGGAATTGCTGGGTCAAACAGTAGCTCCATATTTAACTTTTGGGGAACTGCCAGATTGTTTTCCTAAGTGGTTGTACCATTTTACATTCCTAACAGGAGTTTACAATTGTTCCAACTTTGCTGCATCATCACCAACACTTAGTGTTATCTGACTTTTTGATTATAGCCATCCTAATGGGTGTGAAGTAGAATCTCATTGTGGTTTTGATTTGCATTCCCCTGATAACTAATGATGTTGAGCACCTTTTCATGTGTTTATTGAATATTCATATATCTATCTTCTTTAGTGAAATATCTATTGACACCCTTTGCTGACTTTAATATATTGGGTTATTCTTTTTATTGAGTTTACTTCTTTCTTTCCAGTCTGGGTATCTTTTATTTTATTTTCTTGACTAATTTATTTGGCTAGAACCTCCAGTACAATGTTGAACAGAAGTGATGAGAGTGGATATTTTGTCTTGTTTTTGATCTCAGGGAGAGAGTACCTGGTTTCTCACCATTGAGGAAGTTCTCTTCTATTCCTAATTTTTTTAGTGTTTTTATCATGAAGGGCTGCTGAATTTTCAAAATTTTTTTTTTTTTTGCATTTATTGAGATGATCACCTGGCTTCTGTTCTCTATTCTATTAATATGATGTATTACATTGATTTACATCATATGTTAAACCAACTTTGCATGCCTATCATAAATCTCAATTGATCATGGTGCATAATCCTTTTTAGATGTTTCTGGATTTGGTTTGCTATAATTTTATTGAGGATTTTTACACATATATTCAGAAAAGATCTGTAGTTTTATTTGCTTGTGATGTATTTGCTTGGTTTTGGTGTCAGAGTAATACTGGCCTCACGGAATGATTTGGGAAGGGTTCTCTCCTCTTCTATGTTTTGGAAGAGTTTGTGAAGGATTGGTAGTAATTGTTTTTTAAGAGTTTGTTATCCAGTGAAGCCTTCTGAGCTTGGACTTTTCTTTGTGGGAAGTTTTTAAAATTACTAATTCAACTTCTTTACTTGCTATAGGCCTATTCAAATTTTCTTTCTTTTTGAGTCAGTTTTGGTGGTTTGCATTTTTCTAAAAATTTGTCCATTTTATCTCAGTTATCTTTTTTTGCATACATTTGTTTACAGTATTCCTTTATAAAGCATTTTTATTTCTGTAAGGCTGGTAGTGCCTTCTTTCATTCCTAATTTTTGTAATTTGAGTTTTCTTTTTTTCTTATTCAGTCTAGCTAAAGGTTTGTCCCTTTAATGAACTTTCCAGAGAAGCAGCTTTTAGTTTTCTTGATTTTCTCCTTTCTATTCTATATTTCATTTATTTTATTATCTAATCTTTATTATTTCCTACCTTCCTCTTGTTTTTAGGTTTGCTGTTCTTTTTCTAGTTTCTTAAGTTGAAAGTTTAGGTTATTGATTTAAAATTTTTCTTCTTTTTTTAAATATAGGTGTTAATAGCTATACATTTCCCTCAGCACTGCTTTAGCTGCATCCTGTAAGTTTTGGTATGTTGTATTGTCATTTTCATTCATCTTAATTTCTAACTTCCTTTTTGATTTCTTTTTGTTCCCTCATTATTTATCTTTAACTGGCCCTAAGAAACATATCCAGTATTTCTCTTTCTAGTTGATATTACATTTTGCTGCCCAACAGTTTAGTTTAATAAACATTTGTTGAGTACCTCCTATGTTCAAGCAGAGAGCTGGGAATACAAAAATGTTTAACACAGTTTCTGCACTGAAATAATTCACAGTACAGTGGGATAGATTACCTTGAAACAGACAATTATAATATAGGTTGATAAATTCAATGACAGATTTATGTTTGAAGTATAAAAGAATGTAGAAAAGAAAGTAATTAGCTCTGTCTAGCAGAGTAGATCTCAAAATGGAGATGATTACTGTACAGGGTTTCTAAAAACAAATAGTAATTCATTAGTTAGGCAAAATGGTGAAAGACCATTTTCCAGGCAGTGGAGACAGTGGGTGGAAAGTCTTAGGGCTGTGAAACAAAATGGGATATTCAAGACCACCCTTTCCCCCAGCCTCAGTCTGTGAGATTCAGGTGAAGCAGATTCTACCCCTCACTTGTAGGTAGTAGATGTGACCCAGGCATAAGACAATTACAGCATTAATTAAAAAATGTGGGCACAAGTTAAAAAAAAATGGATGCACTGGGACTTCAACTGGGATTTTGAGAAAAAAGACTTTGGCTTTCTCATGCTGGAACATGCCTAGTCATTCAGGCAGCTGAAAACCCAAGTTATCCTCTTGCAGTTAAAATCAGAGAGATGAATGAAAGCCAAAGCCTCTAGAAATTCCTGGTATTTCTCAGGATTCTGTTCTATAGATTGTACACACATTCATTTATTCAATAAATATTTATTGAGTTCCCACTATGTACATAAAGTATAAACTGTATAAAGTTGGGATAAGTACCTCCCTTGTGAAACTTCTGTTTCAGTTGGTGGGTGTTTACGGAGTCAGCTTGTAAAACATGTTTCTTACTGCAAATTATAGTGCAAGAAGTTTGAAGGCCAATACTCCAAGAGATCCCTATTGCCAAGGTGAGTAGGCCTTTGGTTTATAATCCAAACACCTAAGAATGCCTGTGAACTTCCCTCCCTGTATCTCTAATTGTAAATTTGACTTCGTCCCTAAGCCCAAACTCCGAAGAAGGATCACAAATCAGGTTAGAGTTCTTACTTTTCCTGCAGCAGCCACATAAAAAAACAACAACTGTTCTTTCAAATCTAACACATAGCTGGGCTCATGACAGTTTGCTACTGTTAATTATGCTACTTATAATAATAGTTAGCTCTTACTGAGCACTTGCTATTTTCCAGGCATTATTCTAAGCTCTTTATATGTATTATCTTATTTAATTCTTATAACAACTCTAAAGGTAGGTAATATTATTGCCAACTTCATTTTATAGATCTGAGAGATTGAGGCATGGAGATAATGACTCAACTTTCCCAAGACCACACAGCTAGGTGGTGGTAGAGCTAAGATTTGAACCCATGCAGTCTAGATTCCCAGCCATGCTCCTAACCACTAGGATCTATGGCTTCCCAAGTGGGCTTTAGTGTTGGACAGACACACGTGTGCCTCATGGAACAGGTACTCTGGAATGACACCGAGGAGCTATTGCCTTAAGAATCTTCTCTACACTGTGGCTCCTATTTTTCCTTACCATCCATTTTGAAAAAGAACAGCCTAATTTATTTGGCCCTGAGTTGGTTCTGCAGGTCGGTTTAAACTCTCACTAGTTCCCTTGGAGAGAGAGAAAGGAAGGAAGAAAATGAGGCCAAAATTCATTTCAATTTTTAAAGTTATTTTTAAAAAGCAAGATGATGGGGGAAGACAGCATATGTCTGTCTCTTGAAAGGAATGAGCCTCTGTCTCTCGCCCATGATCTCTGACTTTGAAGCTCTGCGTCCTGCTGGGGCCTCTGAGCTCTCTTCTCTGGGCGCTCTCTCAACCCATGTACCTCCATCGAAGGTGATGAGGACAAAATTGGGACAGGTTGCCCAAAAGACCCCCCCTTCCTTTATTCTGAGTGAATGCTCTCTCTTCCTGAAAATTCTTAGCTTCATCTACGAAAGGGAAAGGGCAGACCCTATTTCATAAGAAGAAAGGAAGAGAAGAGAGTCTGGGAGACTTTTCCTTCCCCAAGTAGTCACTGAGCTGCTGAATACAGGGAAAAAAGAGTCAGAGAAAGGACAAAAATATAAAAAATTTAAAAAGAAATAAAATATAAAGTGACACAGCACAGCTCTGAGCCCCTCTCCTATCAGGTTTTACAGAGGGGCAATAGATTTTCTTCATTGCCAGTCCTGACTTATCACAGCCTTGTTTTTAATGAGGTATAATAAGGGGAACATTTTGTAACAACACGGTTCCCCTATTTTATCCCACAAACAGCTGTGTCATGCTTGCGGCTGGAAGAATGAATCATATCTCTGCCTGCATATGCTAACTCCCATGTAATTACCCCAGCATCTTAAATAAAGCAGGTCCTAAACCTGTCGCTCACATTACAAGCAAACGGTGCAGACCTCGTAACTGGGGCCTCTATCATTACAATTAATTTATCACAGAAGCAACCGAGATTAGAGGCTAGAATTAAAACCCAGAGCATGGAGAGTCACTGTAGTGACACTGAAAAACAGGCTCTTGAGAGGCGGCTGGCTCCAGCGGCTGCTGACTAATGCCTTTCCTGGGGAAAAGCAGCCTTACTTGGATTTGGTTTTCTTTACATTTTTCCCACTCAAAGATTTTACTAAAGTGATTTCACTGCCTCTCTTGATTCAAAATGATGTTGGAAAAATTCTACCTGATACTTCGCCAGAACTCAGAGCAGGAGTCACCATTTTCTCATTCTTAAACGACCACTGTCTCTCCATTAGAACAATCCCCTGAGACCTCCCATTTGTTTTTGTTATTAGAAAGGAATTTCTTATGACATCAGTTTATTTCCTTTCAGGGGACAGGAGACTGGGGGAGGCGGGAAAGAGCCCAGAGCATTTGCCTCAAACATAAAATGCTGTTTGCCTCTCCTCAGGCAGTGTTTCTCAATTAGGGTTCCTCAACCAAACTAGAGAGACAGAAACATTACTTGAGTAACTATTTTCTTACTTTTCCCAAGGTTGGCACATTCTAGATACATAAGAGAGAAGTTAATTCATTATATGGGAAGGATGCCTTAGGGCATGTGTGCTTATCCTGGCTGAAAAAGGCTGCAGAGGGACAATCAGATTGACTCAGTTGCAGCATTATTCAGTTAGCCCATGGGAGAACCCCCTTCCAGACCACATGAGGCAGTGCCCAGCCTATTCAAAGCAGGTCTCAGCCCACCATGCCTGGGCTCCTTGCATTCACAGGGTGAATAGTGCCCCCCCAGCCATCCCACCTATAACCTGAAGTAGAACATGCTAGGTCTGCAGACATGGCCACTGGGGCATCTCGTTGTTTGCTCATCATTGTTGTCACTGGAGCTCAGTAGTCTCCTGTCCTTGGTAGCCCTGCCTGATGTGCAGAGTTTACTGGGTACCCACTGAAGCCTAGCTCCTCTTCTTCCTGGGCACAGCTGGACTGCCTTCCCCAGCTTCCTTCGCAGATAGAGAGGACTGAATTCTGGCTACTGAATTGTAGGAGGAGGTGATGTATGCCATTTCTCCCGGGCCAGTAAAAATCTCCTACGTGAGCCTCCTTGCTCTCTTTTCTCATACGCCAGCTAGAACATCCAGCAGAGGATTCTGAACTTTTAAAGAACCGGAATTACAAAGTATTCACCGTGAAACTGCCTTCTAAATGGGGTTTGCTTGCTGTGGCGATTGCCTTGCTCTGACTAATGCACTGAAAAGGAGATGACCCACCCCTTCCTCAGGAGGCTCCACAGCTTGTGAAGAACAGGGAGGAAGGAGAACCTGGAGTCTGAGGCTGGGCAAGCAGATCTGGGAGAATCTCAGCACTTAGCATAAGGGGCTGGGGCCAGCTCTGGTCAGCGGTGGCCCAGACTCTTGACCTGGCAAAGGGAGCCCATGACTTTGGGGGTTCCCTGGTCCCTCATGTGCCTGACAAGTTTCATTCTGATAGGCTTTGGAAAGCTCAAGGAAGAAAAGGTAATGAGGGGGAAGCATATGAAAATCTAATATAAACAGAATAATAAATATGTACATGGAAGCAAACTATAAATCATAATCTCCAATCACATCAAGTTGCACAACTCCCTACTGTCTTGGGCTCGCTGATCTGGTTCCTTGTCTGCCTGGCACTGCTCCTGGCACTACTCATGGCTCCTTGGGCACATCTTCATTGAACACCTGTTCAAGGTAATGCTTGCCTGCTAGCTTGGGAGTTTTTCAAGGTCAGAAGAGTCTCTTTCATCTCTATGCACCTTCAGCCAACTTGGGGCCTGGAACCCAGTACTAGCTCAATGTCTGCTAAGTGGATGGCACAAATCACTGTGCATGTTACTAGGATGAGAATAGTTTCTGATACAGGTTGGCACTCCTCCCTCTCTTTACACATTGGGATGCTTCCTAAAGTAGTGCTGTGAAACTGGAGATAGTTCCTCCACATACTTCCATTCAGCTTTCTTTCTGATCAAGAGCAGCTATATGAAAGCTCTGACACTGAGCAGGGTAGAGCAATGCTAACTGGCCCACAGCAGATGGAACTCAACCCCTTGAAAGGTGTATGCTAATACTTGCTTGAAGTAGCCATAGATTACACCAAGGGCTAGCAACATGAAATGTGAAGAATCTCATTTCAGTTTCCCTAGCACGAGAGTACCTCATGGCTACCAGAAAATAGCTCCTTTTCTTCCTACAGAAAGACTTCTAGCTCCATTTAAGCTATCATTACTCATGGAAAAGGAGCACAAAAACGCTTTGAAAATATGCAGTACATAAAAGAGAGACAGATTTGTATTAGAATCAGTCCGATCTCCCTCCTTCCCTTAAACGTCTCCCCTGCCTGCAGCACTCTCTCCATTCCTCCTGCCCACTTGAGAAGGGGGCCTGCCGAGATCCAGGCTAGACCAGTTCTGGTTTGTACAGCATTCTTGGTTTTATCTCATTTAAAAAATACATTCCTAAAATACTAATTTCTCTTTCTTGCAAGTAACATTCTTCTGACTCATTACATTCTAATGTTGAGAAAACCAGAAAATAAATATTTTGGTGATTTGAGAAAAATATTGTGGGGAATAGAAAATATGTAGTGAAGTCTCATCATCAACCTGAGGAGATACGAAGGTGTTGGTAGAAAAGACATCAGAGTTTGTCCAAGGTGGTCTGACCAACCTTGTGTTGCTTCCACTGTTTTCCTTCAGATTTCTGGGTGGCCTCAGTTAATGTTATCTGAGATTTGACTCACATTTTCTAGCCAGGTCTCTGGATAGCTTCCTAGACATTCCCCATGTGGTTCCTTAATGCCCAAGAATTGTGCTCCCTAGCATAATAGACCTTGTGCTGAGATCCATGCTAGAGGATGTGAGAACTGTTCCTCAGGCTCTGCTACAGTTCTAGAAAATAGGATCCTTAAACATGCATCATTACAAACCATCTTTTACAAAACATCTTTTTTGGGGGAGGTCTCATTCTACTTTCTGGGCTCTGGTGGCCTTTACTTCTCTTCCTGTATATCACTTATGTATAAAAGGGTGGGGAATTTATAACAGTAACTAATAATGATATGTATCATTAATGTATCTGGTAGACACTGTATTATGTTATGGACATGCATTATCTCATCTAATTCCTACCACAGGAAATAAGTTCTATTATTATTCCCAGTTTACAGATGATTAAACAGGTTCATGGAAGTTAAGTTACGTCTGTGTGGGTACAGATAAAGTAGAGGAAGCTGATTCAAATACAGTTCTATTTGTCTCAAAACTGCTGAGACAGTCTTAAATCTTCAGCTTTCGCTTAGAAACAAAAAATGGGCTTATGAGGAATCACATTTAGGTAATTTGTCTCTCAGCTGTTGTGTGTGTTGTGTATTAATACATGAATATGAATATTATTGCATATAATCTTAGGGGTCCAACGTAGATGTGTTATGTGAAGATCATTGAAATAAAATCCAGTTACCTCAAAAAAAAAATACATTCCTCTATGGAAAAATGAATTGATTCAGTTTGGAATAGAAGTCAAGAGTGTGGGTTCAGGGTCAGACCTACTGGGTTCAAACCCCAGCTCTGCTACTTATAAGTTGAGAAATCTTACAAAAATCACTTAAGGTCTTTAACCTCTGCTTTCTTATCTGTAAAATGAGGATGAAATAAAACCATCTCACACAATGCCCAACAAATAATAGGCACCCAGGAAATGTTAGCTATCATTGTTTTGGTTTCCTAGCTCTGAACTAACACCCATATTCCAGATAAGAACAATGACCCTCTTCCCACTAAAGTCTAGTCCTCTGTACATGTATGCTCTGGATCCCAACCCTTCTTGCCTTTTAAAAACTGCTTCATTAATCACCTCTCTTTCTTGAACTATCAGTCTTTTTCTTCGTCTGGGTCATTTCCATCAGCATACACACATGTACTAGTATCCTCTTATCAAAAAAAAAAAATCCCTCACTTAACCCATATCCTCTCCATCTGCCATCATATTTTTACGCTCTTCTTTATAGCCAAACATCTCCAAAGTATTGTCTGTATCTGCTATATACCTTTTCTCACCTCCCATTAACTCTTCAATTCATGTCATTTTGGATTTGCCCTTTCACTCCACTAAAATAGTTCTCAAGGTTACCAATTGCCCTCTATATCGCCAGACCCTGCAGACATGTCTCTTTACACAGTCTCTCAGTAGCATTTGACAGAGCTTACCATTTGCTCTTTCTTAAAACACCCCCGTTCTGCTCCTTGGTTTTGCCATCTCTCTGTCTACTTCTTCTCAGACTCTTTCTTCTTTTCTTCTACTAAATCTTAAATGTTAGAATTAGAATTCTCCAGGGGATGGATCTGTGCCCTTTTATTTTATCCTTTTTATATTATTTGCATTGGTGATTTCAGGTTTTCCAATTATTTAAAATATTGAGGTGCTGTTATAACAAAAACAAGATATCTAATATGTGACCCTTGACTTTAGAACTAGGCAGTGAGTAGCAAGAAGCTGATACAAAAGACTAGAATAATAGCAACTTATATTATGTCGTGATACACATTTGGTTAAACAATAATTATCTGGGAGGCAGAAAAGGTATCTAATTAGTAGAGTTGGAGAAATAGATGTATGGCAAAACATTGAAATCATTAGCAGTTTCCTTTTAGCTATATTTGATGAGGCACTAGTAAGAAAGAGATCAACTCTTACTAGTTTGCAAGCAGAATTCAGTGGTAATATAAAGTACTCAGAATATATTGGGTTGTAAAATAAATTTTTCTCATCTTCAGCCTCTTTAGGAAAAGATTTTCAAATTAAGATCCATGCTGGGGCTAAAGATCAAGTGCAGGGTGCTACCAGAAGGTATAGTTTCAAGGTGAAGTCAAAATCAAGGGTCTTCATTAAGCCTTGAAGGAAATAACGTAGTATTTAGTAAGCTCTTTCAGGAGGAAAAGAGGCTCCTAGAAAGCTTATGAGCATGGTTTTACAGCAGCCTGACATGCCCAGAGTACCAGTAATCAAGTATAGATAATCAAGTAAAGATGTCTTGCAAAAATTGTAGGCACATAACATTGCTTAGAATCAAATACATAGAAAATGCACAAAGTTTGTGAGAGAGTTGTATTGGCAAAAGCACTGCCTAAACAAGCATTTACTGAAAGACTGAGCCTGTTCAATATGTAAAAAGATCTCTGAGTTCCCAGCTTTCTACAGACAGGCAGAAAGAAAAAAAGAAAAGAGAATTTTCTACAGATCAGTCACCTAAAAGGCATTATTTAACACACTCTTCAGAAATGACCAAAAATGATGGAAACTGAGGGACTTCCAAAGGACAGAATAAAGAGCCACAGAGAACAGTGGTTTGGAGATCTGTTCCTGGGAAGCAGAACCAGGTCCTAATCAGAGAATGTTCCCAACTTCCAGGATGGCAGGACCTGTCAACATTTGCCCAGTAGAATTTCAGATCTGCTACAGATTGGTGATTTCTATGCACATCTAGTTCTTTCCCTTTTTGAAGGGAATAATTTATTGCTGTTTTGTACCTATTCCACCAATGTATATTAAGTAAGTGGGGGGAGTACTGGTTTATTATTTTTTTAGTTCTTAGATCTTCACATCTAGAGAAACCACATTTAAATCATATTTAGAGATTACAAAGTTCTGGTGTTTAGCCAGGTGCCATGATTTAGATAAAACTTGGGGGAGTCTTGGGATTGTGTGTGACTATATTTTGAAGTTGAGAGAAATGTGAATATTCACAAACAAGAAGAGAACTGTGATAAATTAGATTATTGGCCAAAAATATTTACTCCCCTGCTACTTCTGTGGAGGAATTTACTTATCTGCTCCTTCACTTTTGGCTCAATTATGTGATTTTTCTGGCCAATGGTACATTGGATTATGTGTGACCCAAGCATGGGCTTGAAATGTGCTTGTGTGGTTGGCCTCTTGAGAAGAATTCTCCCCTGGTTGCCATCTCCTTAGCCCAAGATGCAGAATGACCATCCAAGGATCAGAGAGAGCTCAGCTACTGCAAGGAGTAGAGATGCCTGGCCTAGCTGAACCTAGATTAGCTGACTAAGACGTGCATGAGAAATAAATGCTACTGTGTGTCTGCAACTGAGGTTTTTGTGGTTATTACAAAGTGATAGCTAACTGGTTCCTTCTCATTGTTCAAACCACTGATGTCACTGGTTCTTTCTCATTTTTTAAATGCAACAAGTACTTTCCTGTCTTAGGACTTGTAAAATAACCTCTTCCTTCTTTTTGGACATGTCCTTGCTCACTGTAGGTCTTAACTTCAGATCTTTATTTAAATGTATTTCTTCAGAGACCAGCCTTAGGAGATCACTTAATTATTCTATACTATTGTGCCATTACTTTTCAGAGCACTCATGCCCATTTGTAACAATAAATATTTATGTTTTTTCCATTGGACTAGAAGCCTTATAAGCAGAGGGACCATAACCATTTATTCACTAACGTGTTCTCAAAGTCTAGGACTCAGACTGGTGCACAGTAGGTTATAAGTAAATATTTGTTACATAAAGGAACTTTAAAAGTGAGTGAATGAACCTAGGTATATTAGGAAACACTTGGAATATTCTTTGGACTGCTCAGACAGCAGCTGTAGAACATGTAATTCAATTATTTCCATTTTTCTTATTTTTAATAATAACTGCTTTGTTCCCTTCCCAGTGAACTGTGCTTCCCAGGGAACTAGGTTGCCTTCTTGGTAACCACATTTAGTCGAGATACATTACTGATGGACTCCTTGCTTACACTATGCTGATTGCTTCTGGACAAATATGACTTGAGGTCAAAGATGCAGGTCGGGCCGTCTGCTGTTTCTACCAAGGCCAGGGGAATTTTTTCACAAAGTTTGGTTGGTATATTGTATCCTGTCCAATAACGTAAGCATACCTACAAAAATACATACAGACACATGGAGTTTGGTTCAAGGCTATGGCAGAAACCTGAAGCCAAAAAATATCTTCAGCCTGGTGGCTGCAAGCCCATAGCCTGGCAACTCTAACATATACCTTCCCCAAGCCATCTCTAGCTTTCTCCTTGTAGAATTTCTGCCCCTGCTACAAGGTCCCAATGTCAATCTGTGCAATGCTTCTGAAGCCATAGACCACACACTGTAAAAAAAAGGGGTTCAGGAGCATGGAGATCATCTCATTAGGGAGGAGTGGAAAGAAAAACCAGGGCCAGGATTCTGGTACAAGCTACCAAGCTAAGTGAATTGTTTCTGGAGGTCTGGCTTCTCCTGGCCTTTCTAACCCCAAGCTTCCCCAGTCAAGATCTTTGCTCAAATATATATATTTTTCTACTTCCATTTCCTTCTTCAAAGCACTAAGTTTTTATAAACATTATATAAATTATATGATATGAAGACAGCATGTATAATATGAGGATATCATATGAAGATAAGAAGCATAATAACAAAATGAACATTTGTGAACCACCTTCCAATTTCAGAAATAGAACATAACCACTAACAGTTATGTGCTCCTTCTGGGTCCCATTTTCCTGCCTCGCCCATCCCACCCTAGTAACTACTAACCCAGACATTTCCCCCCATCAATCTTTACTTTTCTCTATAGTTTAACTGCTTATGTCCTTAAGCAATATATTGCTTATTTTGGAACTTTATACGAGTGTGTCACACTCTAAGTATTCCTCTGCAACTGTTTGTTTTTTGTTTTTTTTCACTCAACATTATATTTCTAAGAGTTCTCTGTGTTTGATTATGTGGCTGTAGTACTTTTATTTTCACCACTTCATATTCAATTATATGAATATATCACAATCTGTCAATCTGTCAGCACAATCTGTCGTCCTGCTATAGACATACAGGTTATTCACAGGCTTAATTTTGTCGCTATTACAAACAATTCTTTTGTGAGCATCATCATATACACATCTCTTGGAGTATATGAGCAAGAATTTCTCTAGGAAAAATATGAAGAGATGCAACTGGTAAGGCATGGCATATAAACATGTTCAGCTCTACAAGAATGTAAGCTACAATGCAAGAGGTCAGAGACTTTGGTCTCTTTCATTCATTACCACATACCCCAAATCTAGACCAATATTGGCAGAGCTGGTGACTCAATTGTTATTGATTGAATAAATGAAGATAATGCTATGTTACAGTGATGATACCAATTTATAGTCCCAGTAGCCTATCAGGTCCAACTTATTACTTTTTAAATCAAACACAAATATCTCTTTCTCTGTTCTACTTGCTCATGGGGTCTACATTAGACTTTTCATTTTCTTCTTCATTCTATAGCTAACAGACCTGGAATTGTCACTGTCTCTGTGTGAACTAGGACAAGTTTAACTACTTTAAGCCTCAGTTTCCTCACTTGTGAAATGGGGATAGCAATGCCTCCCTCTGTAAAGATTTAACACACTCAAGAATGGCAACAGAAAATAATAAATCCTATTACAGAGAAACCCTCTTATCCAATGAACTGGTTGATAACCCATAAAGTCCTGTAAAGCAGAATATCATTTAAAAAAGATATATACTAGTGATAGCAAAAAAAAAAAAAAAAAGGGCAGTTCCTGTGTGGTAACCTCCAACGAGTTCTACACAAGGGTATAAAGGGCATATAAAAGTGTAGGCAAAGGGTCTGTTTGTGTTTATACAGAGGATCAAAGCCTAATTGGGCTACCCCGAAAATGAACTAAGATACGATATGAAAAAGAACTTCCAACATCTGCACTCTCTGGAAGACTCATGCCAGAAGATGATCATCAAAAAACCCCAACAAAGATCCACGCACTGCTACAGCTGTAGATGCACTCATCCCACCAGTTCCTGGACTTGCCATGGGAGTGAGGAAGGAGATATCTAAGCTGGCCTGTGCATACAGTAAAACAACAAAATTGGACTGGATCTATACTGTTGGAACTCAACCAAGAATTTGGAGAAGTACAAATTGTAGCGCTCCAAAGTCTTACAACTAAAAACTATTTACTGTTAAAAGAACATATGGCATGTGAACAGTCCCCAGGAATGGGTTGTTTTAATTTGTCTGATTTCTCTCAGACTGTTCTAGTTCAGTTGGACAATATCCACCATATCATAGATAAGTTTTCACAAATGCCTAAGGTGCCTAACTGGTTTTCTTGGTTTCACTGCAGATGGCTGGTAATTACAGATATGCTTTGGTTATGTAACTATACTCCTATTATGTTAATGTGTGTGTGCAATTTAAGTAGTAGCTTAAAACCTATACATGCTGAAGTTACTCTACAAGAAGATATATCAAAGAAATAATCAATCTTCCCATGTTTTCTTCCGCCTGCTACTTCTATAGCTTTTCTTCTTCCTTCCTAATTACAACCCTTAAATAGAATTCGTGCCTCATATCAAATTTACCGAGTATCATAATTCTTCCAAGTGGTAAAGATACCTCAAGACAAATGCTGGGCATAGAAGCCACAGGGCATAAATATGCAAAGAAGTAAAAAGCTAACTTTTTCAAACAATAAGGCTTCTCTCTCACTTACCAACTTCACATTTCCCTGTATGGCCCCGGAAGATGACTGGTTAGCCAGAGACGGGTAAGATTCCTCAAGGGAGGAACAACCTAAGACAGGCACAGTCGCAGGGGGGCCATCAGGTGAGAAATTGGGGATCAACAGAGGTGAGGCTTAGAACCTCACCCCCCCGTTCTGAGAGAAATCTTTGCATACGTGGATGTTTTATTGCCCTGGTCTAGCTTGGATTAACACATAGTCTACAGGCACACACCTGATCATCTACATTTGCTCTCTTACAACACTAAACTATGTTTTCTACCTTTATCTTGTATCTACCTACCACTTCAGCATTTTATTAAAAATAATAATAATAAAGAGAGAAATGTGGTATCCACATACAAATCAAGTATAAAAACCAAATGAGTATTCATATTTGAACTGACTGTTTATAGTTCATAATGCATGAGCAAAACCGAAAGTTTCTGTGATGACTGCCCTTGTACTGTTCACTATGTAACTTATTCATTATGTAAGAATTTGTTCTACATGTAAGAACTTGTTTGTTATGCCTCAGAAGATTGGAGACTGACAAAAATTAGGCTTGGGGTGGAATAATGATTGTGCATTGAGAATTGACTCCCCTATACAGAATTTTATTGTCGTTAACAACCATTTGATCAATAAATATGAGAGATGCCCTCACAAAAAAAAAAAAAAAAAAGGACAGACTTCCAATGGTAAAATAAATTAGTAACCGGGATGTAATGTATAGCATAAGGAATATAGTCAAGATATTGTAACAGCCTGGTAGGGTGATAGCTGGAACCTAGAATTATGTATATAAATGTTCTACCACTGTGTTGTACACTTGAAACTCATGTAATGTAATACTGTGTGTCAACTACCCTTCAATAAAAAATAATTATTAAAAAAAAAAAAAAAAAAAAAAGATATATACTTACCTCAAACATTTTATTGTAACTTAAAATACATAAATGTAGATTCATTCTCCAATTTTTTTATATCAGTCCAAGGAATGTGCCTGCTGACTGGCTTTCTAGATCTTTCCTGCATAAATCACACTTGTAATACATTGTCTACAATTCTTGGTTTTAGTTTTTTATAGTGGAACAAGAACTTAAAGAAATTAGAGTGCAGATTCCTACACTGTTGTGATGTTTTTTCCTCAGTCTTACCCACAACTTTTTCAACAGCAATTATTTTAAAAACTCTCCCTAGTTTTCAACTTGGCTTTTATAAACAACGACAACAAAAACCTCTTTTCCCAACATTATATTGTGGAGTTTACCAAATATTTAATGAAATTAGGCAGTTACAATACCTGGCATAGACAGACTTAGGAACAAGTACAGTGGAGCCCTGGTAGGCATAGAAGCCAGCTGGTGGGAAGAACTGTGAGTGGCCATACTGTGTAACAGCAAAATCAAGAGTAACCATCTGCTGAAAATACATTGTAGGCATCAGTATGTTTGACACATGGCACAGAGAGGGCATAGTTAACGTGGCAAGTAAGCTCAGTGGGAGGTGGTTAAGAGAGCTACTGTATTTATTCTCTATTGCTGACCTAGTTAGAGGAACCACCTATCTTCTCAGCCAATCCGGCTGAAGGAAATCATCTTCCAGTTAAGCTTGTTTTTTTGTCTAGGTTTGCCCCTTGGCCAGTAAGGGACAAAAGAAGACATGGACTCTCTAAGGAATGAAGCCTGATAGGTTGGAGGGGATTTAAAAATACTCGGTTATTGAAGAGTTACTCTTTCTTCTCTCTGATATGCTGAGAAGTAAGGAGCAAAGTTCCACCTTTCTACATTGTCCTCTGATGGGGCAGAGCACGGTGGCAAGGAAGAAGGTCTGATTTTAATTAGTCAGACCATCACCCTACTAAACTCCACTGAAACCAAAACAAACCAGTCAGTCCCATATGTCATAAGAATTAAAGGCATGGTTCCCACTTCCTAACGATGCTTTTACAGAAACCGTTCCACTGTAAAACTTTATGATTTGAATCTTTATAGCCGCCAGCAGAGCACATGTTCACTGCCTTAAATTATAACTTAATCACAATAGAAGCTGCCTTTCCAGCCCTTTGCAGTCAAGACAAGAGAGGAAAGGGGCTTATAGAGCAAACTGCCTGCCATTCCTCTGCCCACCTGTCTCCTCCTGGGTTGTAAAGTCCTGGGAAAGTGAAGGGACATACAGAGACCCACACTTCACAGCGCAGGAAGACCAAGGAACTAGAACCTTTCAGGAAGGTGTAAGGACATTAACATAGTCCTGCCCAGCACTTCTGTGGCCTAGTTAGGGCAGAGCAAGTGCCACCAAGGAGCAGGAGTGAGGAAGAAAAAAGCAGTAGGGATTGCTGGGGTTCTAACGCCACCTCATCAATCCACTGCTCAGATGACTCTTTCCCTTACCTTTGGCTGAGTATCCTCTATTGTTGGAGAGTGAGTAGACAAAGGAGACAAAAGCAAAAGCCCCTCTACCTCTATTTACTTCCGTACGGCTAAAGCAGAAAGTGTGTGGAGGAGAGCAAGGGAAGACGTTGAACAGAAAGGCTGGGGCCAGGTCCTGAGGGGCCTTGTATGCCATATTAAGAAATTTTAATTTTATTATTTAGACAATAGGGAGTGACTAAAAATTTTGAATACTGGAGTATCATGATGAGACTGTTTTTTTTTTTTTTTTTTTTTTTAATTGAAGGGTAGTTGACAACAGTATTGCATTACATTAGTTTCAGGTGTACAACACAGTGATTCAACATTTATATACATGATAATTCTAGGTACCAGGTATCACCATACCAAGTTGTTACAATATTTTGACTATATTCCTTATGCTATACATTACATCCCGGTTACTTATTTATTTTACAATTGGAAGTGTGTTTATATATATATATATATATATTTTGTGAGGGCATCTCTCATATTTATTGATCAAATAGTTGTTAACCACAATAAATTTCTGTATAGGGGGGTCAATACTCAATGCACAATCATTAATCCACCCCAAGCCTAATTTTCATCAGTCTCCAATCTTCTGATGCATAACAAACAAGAGACTGCTTTTTAAAAAGTCTCTGCAACCAAAGAGATATACAAGCAGCCTAAAAATGAAAAGATGCTCAACAGTATTAGTCATTAGAGAAAATGCAAATTCAAAGCACAAAGAGATACCACTTCACAACCACTAGAATGGCTATTAAAAAACAAACCAGAAAATAGTAAGTGTGGGCCATGATGTGGAGAAACTGGAACCCTCGTGCATGGCTGATGGGAATGGTGGCTATAAATTGTGCCACCACTATGTGTGGCAGTTCCTCACAATGTTAAACACAGAGTCATCACATGACCCAGCAATTCCACTTCTAGATATACACCCAAGAGAACTGAAAACATATGTCCACACAAAAGCCTGTACACTACTGTTCATAGCAGCATTATTCCTAACAGCCAAAAAATGGAACCATCCCAAATGTCCATCATCTGATGAATGCATAAATAAAGTGTAATATATCCATATGATGGAATACTATTCAGCCACAAAAAGGAATGAAGTACTGATACATGCTGAAATGTGATGAACCTCAAAAATATATGCTAAGAGAAAAAAGCCAGACACAACAGGCCACGTGTTGTATGATTCCATTACTGGCAATGTCCAGCACAGGCAAATCCATGAAGACAGAAAGTAGATTAGCGGTTGCCATGAGATGGGAGTGGGGAAGTATAAGGTTTCTTTTTGGGTTGATGGAAAAGTTCTGGAATTAAATAGTGGTAATGACTATGCTAAATATACTAGAAGTGCACTGAGTTGTATACTTTAAAATGATTTAAATGATGAATTCTATGTTATGTGAATTTTATCTCAATTAAAAAAGAAAAGAAATGGACAGGAACAAGATAAAGGCCAGAAAGACTAGTTAAAAAACCTGTTGGAATGATCTAGGTGAGTTATGATAAGAGTGAGAAAAGAAAGGGCTGCAGGGATCTGATGAGGGCCTGACTAGGATAATAGTAATCGAGGACAGACAGGAGGATACAGTTTTAGGATAACAGTAATGAGGATAGACAGGAGGATACAGTTTAATATATTTAGGGGTAAAAATATCAGATCTTGGTGTTTAATTGAAGCATTTGGATGACTAGACAGGCAATGCTACCATTAACCAGAATAGGAAACACAAAAAAAGGAGTGGTTTGGAAGGAAAAGATGGTGTCATTTTTGGACATGATAACCATGAGGTGCTTATAGGAGCTTATAGATGCTTCAGTCATTCAACCACTATTCAATGAATACCTACTAGGTGCCTGATGGGAATATCCAGTAGCCAGTTGGAGACACATTTCTGGAATTTGATAAGAGAATTCTAAGGTGGACATAGATATTTTAGGATTAACAACATAGAGAGTGGATGGAACTTTTTTAGGGAAAATGTGCAGATGAGCCATGAAGAAGGCTGAAGAGAATCCTTGAGGGTTAGGATTCCTCAGAAGAGAAGAAGGAAAAGTAGTTGGACGGGCAGAAAATACAGAGTTCAAGGAAATAAAGAGTTTGAAAAGGAAGGCAACAATGTCACAGCAACACCAAAGAGAGGCTTGGTAAAATAATGGCTGAAAACTAGCCATTGTATTTGGTAATTTGGAAGCCTTTGACCTACAGGTGCAGTGATGGGGGTCAACAGTGGACCACAAAGAGTTGGGGAATGAGTGGGAGATAAGTGAATGGGGACAATTATTCTCTCGACAAATATGTATTGAATGTCTGCTATGTGTCAGGCCATGACAGAGAGGAAATCCTTCTGGGAGGTTTGGAAATAACAGCAAGGGATGAAATAGCACAGTAAATGGAGGAAGGCATGGACGTAGTAGAAAAAATGGGAAAGCTGGGGGGATAGGAGGGTAGAGTTAGAGAAGGTTAAGGTTCATGAGCTGAGTGATAAGGTTCACGGTGTGGCCATGGGGCTGGTTAGTGAAGTGGAGTGGTGATAAAGGTCTTTACAAATTAATAGGCCAAGAAACTATAAATGTAAAGTATTGGATGATTCTATCCAATAAATGAGGAATGGAGAGTCAGAAAATAGACAATGACAGAAGTAAGAAGGAAGAGACAAAAGAATGTGGGCCTCAAAGAAGGGAGAGCTGGGGTTATCCTTTCTGCCCTTTATAGCAAATACACAAACCTGTATATTCCACTGCCAGCAGCATAGTATTCCATAAATAAGTGTTCCCAAATGACCTCATATTTGTATGTTCTAAACCAATCTCTGATATTTCCTCCTACACATAGTTTTCTTTCAGTGTTTCCTATCTCAGTGAATGGTACCATCACTATCCAGTTAGGAAATATTATTGACACATTCCTTCCTTTCTGTCATTCTTCGGATCTAATCCATCACCAAGTCTTGTCATTTTTACTTTCTAAAACTACTTTTACATTTGTCCAGATTGCTCCACCCCCAACACTCTTCTCTAAGCAACCACACCCACTTCTTTACTGCATCTGCTTCTGAACTCACATGTGCACATCTGCTCTTGCCTCTCTCTCCATTGTCCATGCTGTAGGCAGAGAAATAGTTTTAAAATGTGTCCCCATTCTCTTCATCTCTAAACTCTCTGAAGGCTTTGCATTGCTTTTAAGGTTATGTCTGAATTCCTTAAAGTCAGACTCCTATCTCCTTGCCTTGTCTCACACCACATACTCATCATCATTTCCAATCTTTCCCATCCTAGGCGTTGTAGGCTTTGTGATAGGGCCTTGGCACATGCTGTTATCTCTGCCCAGTATATTCTCTCCGTCTTTGTTGCCTAGTTAAATTCCTATTCACCTGAATCAGCTCAACTTTCCTAAAACTCCTGTCTGGGTCACATCATACCCTTAGGCTTTCATAGCCTGCCACAGTTGCAATCTTACATTTGTTTGAATAAATATTTGATTAAAGTCTGTCTCCATGAGGACAGGGGCTATGCCTGACACATAGAAGGAACTCAGTAAATATTTATTGAATAATGAATGATAGAGTAATTAACATGCTCAATGTTATTAAGTGGCAAATCTGGGACTGTGTCTGAAGAGACAATGTATCAGGTCAGAAGTCTGAAAAATGAGCTCCAAGATCCCTCCCACTTTTGAGATTTCATGCTTTCTAGGTGAGCTTTCATTATTTTCTTTTCCCTTCTCTCCCTAGGCCTTGTGGATTCCCCTCCATTGGGCACCTTAAGGAATTAAAGAACCCAAGGATTACAAGGAATTAGTTCCTTCAGATGGTAGAAATCTTTCCTTTGACAAATGCTTGAAAGAAACCTCTCAACAATAACCTTATTAATCAGTCACTTAGTCTCCACTTAAACATTTCTAATAATAGAGCTCAATTCTTCTCTGAAGGATTCCTTTTGATTTTTCTTTTTAATAATGTATGAGTTAAGCATCTTGTTCATATAATTACTGCCCATTTGTATTTCTTTCTAAAGCTAGTACTCACATCCCTTACCTGTTTCTCCTTGTCTTACTTTAACTGATTTATAAACTTTGCAGATTAAGAAAATTAGACCTTTGCTATACTGGGTGCAGATGTTTTCTAGTTTGATCTTCTGATGTTGTTCCAGTCATCTAAACAATCCTATTCTATATGGACTAAAACTTAAAAGATGCAGAAGTATGCACAATGGAAAAGGAATCTTCCTCTCACTCTCGCTCTTCAGCTCAATTCTCTTCCCAAAGGCAAGTGCTATTATCGGTTTCTTATATATCTTTCCAGAGCTTGCCTGAGTAATAGCATCATACACGTATATCTATTTTTCTGCCCCCAAACACACTCAAAAGGTAACAGTGTCCTCTGAGTTCTGCATCTTGCCTTTTCATTTACCAGCAGGATATAGCGGATATCTTCCTGTATCAGTACATAAAGAGTCAATAGATATTGCCAAATTGCTCTCCATAGAGATTGAATCAATTTACACTCCTATCAGCAATATATGTGAATGTCTCTTTCCTTCACCAATACAATGTTAAAACCTTTTTTGATCTCTGTCAAACCTGATAGGTAAAAAATGGTATATGCATTTCTCTGCACATGAAATTGAGTACCTTTTCATATATTTAAAGTGCTTATGTCCATTTAGGATTTTTTATAGCTTCTAGACCTTTCCATTTTTGAAGAATTGGGATTAGGAAGGATTATAGTGATTATGGGAGAAAGAATCTTTAGTTAATCTAGATCTAGTAGCTTGCTTTTCCCCTGGCATAGCAGCGGGAAGGTTTGAGCTTTATCCTTATTTTTATCAGCAACACATCTGTGACTAAGGCTAAATTATGGTAGAGTAGAAAGAGTTTAGACTTTGAGATCATACAGACTTGTATTGAAATCCCATCTTCCTTCTTTTCTTCTTTCTTTCCATATTCATTTATTGAAGTTTTACTATGTGTCAGACCCAGTGCAGGATGCTGGAGATTCAAAGATAAATAAAACACAGTTCTTGCCATCCAGAGGCTCTCAGTATAATGAAGGAGCGAGGCACATAAACCAGTAAGTATAACGCAAAATAGATAACAATAATGATACTGCTGATGCTGATGCGATACTGAGAGCCCTGTGGATGATAAATTGGGAAAGGACAAGACCAGAGACAAGGAGAGCGGTTAGCAGGCTGTAGCAGTCATCTAGGCAAGCACTTAAGTGAGAATAAGAAGAATCAGATTCCAGATACAAGGCAAAAATAAGTAAGACTTCATGATTTTGGTAAAGCAGGAATGAGGACAGACTATAGTGGCTTGAGGACTGAGAGGTGGGGAAATCTGCTCTTTCTTTGAGATGACAGCTCTTGTGGCTTTTTAGAAAATGACTGTTCATCAAGTATTCACTCCCTCCAGTCCTCCACCTCCAGCTTCCCTGCCCCACTGATGCTGCATTGCCCATATGACTTGCTTAGTCCTTAAAACAGTGTAGAGTGATTTTCTTACCCTTGAATCCAATAGAATGTTAGGAGACATAATGCAAGCAGAGGCTTGAAAAGTGCTCATATGTTGACCTTGGTCTCTTGGGCTCCTGCCTTTCACCCTGAGAAGAGCATGTCTTTGGTAGTGGCTGGTTCAAGGAGGAGAAAAGACAAATGGGAGAGAAGTAGACCGACCCACAGCTTGGAGCCAAGCCCAGCTGAGCCCAGCCTAGATCATCTGATCCATATATCTGTGCATTCAAGAAATAAATACCCACCATCTCATGGCACTGAGTTTTGAGTAGGTTTGTTATGCAATGTTGTGACAAGAGCTGCTAATACAGCTTTTCAAGAGATACCTTTTCTATACACTAAATCTCCCCTCTTCCTTCACCTGGTCATCATGAGCCTTCTTTCTCATTTCTGCCAAATTTCTTAGCAAGATACATCAACTAGGACCAATTGAGAGGTACTCCCCAAAAGAGTCATCAACTTAGAATTCTGCACACACATGGCCCTTTTCACTCTCTTCCCTTCAACTCTGCCTCCACTCTAGAGCCAGTCAAATGGCCAAGGAAGAAGGAATCTGTCCCTGGGGCCAGAGGGACTCTAAAATTAAGAGGTGCAGTAAGATTAAAACTTAAGCTCCGTGAGTGAACCAAAAGGAACTGATCCTAAGCTCCTGGTTAATTCTAGAAACTCAACTTATTCGATAAACCAAAAAAGAAGGTCAGGAGCCATCTAAAATCTCTACACAGAAACTAGTCCTACACCAATGACCTATAACTGGGACTCTAAAGATGATATTGCTATTCATCCAAAACCACCTAGAGCTAGGAAGATAAAGGAGGATATAGGGGCAGATCATGTTTTGTGGCATCTGAAGCTTAGCACATACAATTTTGAAGGCCCTCTTTTAAAAAAAGGAACAAAATTATAAACACAAGATTAGGCTCAAAGTGAGTGTTTATTTAGAATGATAAATGATAGCAGGACAAATTATAAAATTTTTAAATTTGAGGAAAACGATAAACATCATAAAAACATTTTAATAATGTAATTTTAAAATTGTCTGATACACCCCTAGGTACCAATTTCCTACAGTTTTTGAGCTAGACTCTGTGACTTCATAAGCACAATTTTAAGGCATCATTTTCTATATAGAATATAGAAATTAATTCAGTCTTTCTTCTACCATTGTCGATCAGACTATTTATTATTGATAATGTAGACAAGTTTCTTTCAGCTTCAAAACTCCCAGCTAGTATTGTCATGTAAATGTTTTAGGATTATTGTGAAATTTGGGGAAACGTCTATCAAGTTTCTTTCATATAGGAGTTGTGAAATATCGGGGCATTTCAAATTTTCCTGAGTTCTGACAGTATCAGTATTTTGGAGATATGTAAAATATATAACTTCACAAAATAATGCACTCATTTTAGTAGCATTGCTACAAGTTTATGCCCTGTAAACACAGGAATTTTAATAAACTATCTCATGTGAGTCCCATTAAGAAAAGAAAAAAAATTATCATTTTATACACTGCATTAAGAAGTATATTCCTGATAGATGAAAGATTCTGTTTTGACCAGGCGTCAGTAAGAACCAAAATTTCCACTTACGGTTTTTTGTATGTGATGACTGCTTTCTGGATCCATACACGGTAAACCTTCTCTTCCACTGCAGGGTGCTGTAGGGCACATTCATATGCCCTACAAGCTCTGGCCATGCACCTTTCTGTTCCTACACCAGTGAATTAGCACAGTGAGCAGTAGCAGTACTCCAGCAAGCCATTCCTACACTTGGAACGCCAATAGTAAGTTAACTGCACTGAAGAGACTGTGAACCACATATATAGATCCCATTAAAAACAAATAAACAAAATATACTGCCAATCAACTTCTTAACTAGGTCCGAAAACACCCACAGTCACTCCAAAGTCACTACATAGGTGAGGAAGTGTGAAGTCGGAGTACAAACAGTGTCTTATTCAACTTTGATTAGGTATTTTATTTTTGCAAACTAAAAAATAAAGTGACCATGTGAAAATATTGCTAAGGCCTTTTCTGGGGTCTTGAAAGGAGCCCATGCAAGTAAGAGGCCCTTAAGTATAAATTTCATTAGCTTCACAGAAAATCCACTTCTGGGAGATTAAAATATCAGCATTTTCTTGGTCTAGGCACCATCAATAGGCAAGCACTACTTGTATGTTTTTCCCCAATTAAGCAAGTATTTATTTAATACTGACTATGTGCCTGGCACTAGGGGTTGATAGTGCTAAAATAATTACAGTTCCTGCCCTCATGAGCTTATGCTTTAGCTACAAGAGACATCAATCAAATAAAGAGCCATACTTTAGATGAATGCCACAGCAATGTTTCTTTTGAGGTCACGCCTGTTATACTCCAACCAAACTGTCACTGTCCTTTGCTGACATGAGATGGTAGGGCAAGGAAAGCAAGGAGCCACTTAGTGGAAGGCCCCTTTGAAGCAGCTCTCCTTGGACCTTGTGGCTCTCTGTGGGCTCAGAGTCTGGCTACTGGGCACCACACCTGCCCCTATCAGCTCAGCACCTATGGCTGTATTCCTCTGGCTCTTCGGGCTTAGAATCACTGGGACCTTGAAGCTGACAAAGGCTCGCTCAGCAGGGGAATCCAGGCCTGAGCCCAGCACAGGAAACGCTGGATGCTAGTCCAAGGAAGCTGAGGAAGGACCCTGAGGTAGGAAGTGGTGCAGCTAACTACTTCTCACCCTAACTGAAATGGGAAATGTTGTGAATTTCTTCAGTGAACATCTCCAGATGCTCAGATCTCTCCCGCCTCTCTTTCCTACCCACTCCAGAGTCAGCCTGTTGGTTTATCTTTTATCTTCTCGTTTCAGCCAAGCATCTTGAAATAGTTACCAACACTCAGTATCTCTACTTCTCACCTGCAATTCACTACTAATCCAGTTATCAAGAGTTACGGGTGGTATTGCTGCCCTGTTCATTTCCCTGCCCTTACTACTTGAGGGCACATCAGACTTGAGACTGCCAATATCTGCATTCGTTTGCTTTCTTGTGCAACCAGCATCTGCTTAGCAGCCCAAGTAAACGTCAGTGAATTAATGCCCCCTAAGAGCAGCCCAATGACCTGCAGAGTTGGTATGTAAATACCCCAGCTTTCTCATCCCTTGAGAGGGTAGCTAAGAGCTAAGGTTCTGCACCATCTGCCAGAGCTTTCCCAGTGGGATTAAACTCTAATTGCCCACAGGGGTTGCTGCCTTGATAACTCATTCTTTATTGGCTGCTCCCTGGCTCTGTTTTACTCTCTCCTGCCTCCCAGTGTTTATTCATCTTTCAAATAAACTAATCTTTTTCTCAGGGTCTGATTCTAGGGAAACCCAAAGCTAGCACCAAGATCACCAATGACACTAATTATTTCAGTCCTAATCAATTAGTTGACAAGTACGCACTGAGCACCTACGAGTGCCAGGCACTATCTAATCTTACTTCACCTCTTTGTTACATTTGATACCGATAACCGTCCTGAAGCCCTCTTTCCTTGCATTCAGACTTCCTTGCAGTGGAGATTGCCTATTAAGGAGAGCTCCTGCTCACCTACCCCTTACATAGTGATAGTCCCCAGAGTTCTCAGCTCAACCGTTGCTCTTCCTGCTTGACATACCCTTTTTTGGTGATGTGACCTACTTGCATGGGGTCAAATCCCACTTACTTGTTGAAGATTCCTAAATCTCTTTATTTATTTTTACTCTCTCTTTTGGGTTCCAGACTTTTATGTTCAACTGCCTATTGGACATTATTCACCTGGAAGGTGCAAAGTTACCTCAAATTCAATATATCCAATGTTTGGGGGTTACTGGATTAAGTTCTCTGTGAAGACAAGTATGTAAGGAAATGAGGGTAGCAAATATTGGCAAGAGAACAGTCAAAAGTGATGGATTGTGGAATCTAGCTCAATAGGAGAGAAATGATTCTAGGAAGAGGCTGAGAGATTGGGGGAAAAAATGGAGGAGTCAAAGGCAGTGCTGCATTACCCAATGGATAACCACATTCTCAGGACACCAGCAAAGCAAAGGGAACCCCTACAACATTTTTTGGGAAATAATTTGAAAAAAAAAAATAATGAAATTATCCCCATGGGAAAGTCAGAACTTTATTGGCCTTCCTTATGTGTATTTTACAAGTTAGTATTGCTGTTATTTTAAATTCCATAGGGGCACATTCTCTTCTTTGGTGCTTAGGAAGATTAAAGGTCTGGCCTGGGTGTAGAAAGCTGATGAGATTAAAACATAGCTATAATAGAAGCAAGGGAGAGAGAACGCTGGAAGGGTAGAGGTTGTCATCCAAGAGCAGACGTTCTCTTAACTGACCCCTTCTCTACTGACCTACTGGCTTCACTAAAATTTCTACTTCCACTGTAACACACACTACTAGGCAATGGCCACAGCACCCTGAGGTGCAAAAAATACAAGTAGTGCTTGCCTATTGATGGTGCCTAGTAGGCTACTTTCTGCCATGTCCACATCTGCTTCTATCAGAGTCTAAGTCACTGTGGTTGTTCCAAAATCCATTTATGCCAATGTTAGTAGTTACTATATTGACATAATTTACTTAAGTATTATGTAAACCAATGGTGCAAAAAGAAAGAGAATTGTTATTTCTAAGAACACTAGAGCAAATGCTTTGGAAAGTCTCAATAAAGGCAATCTCTTTTTAAAATGCTGTTGAATTCGGTGTGAGTGAGACAACTGGAAAATATTTAACATCTATTGCATGTTAATTAGTGTCAGGTGCTGCATTAAGCCTCTATATGAAATATCTATTTGATCCGTAGGATAACTGTCTGAAGTGAGTATTGTGGAAACTGAGGAGCAAAGAAGGTAAATAATTTGCTAGAGTTAGGAAGTGGTACATCCAGGATTGAACCCAGGCGGTTTGGCTTGAGAGACTGCACTCTTAACCATTACACTATCATGTAAAAACCTGAAAAAAAGCATAATAATGAAGTCTGTACTCAAGTTATTTTACAAATATTTAAGTTTTTTTGTTCTACTTTAAGAAGCCGAAACTGAAATCCATAGACAGTTCAATATGGGTGGATCATTCAAGAATCAAGAACTCCACCCTTAAGGAAAAGCCTTGGCCCTCTACCTTGCTGAAGATTACCAAGTGGTTGCTTATGCATTTTATATGTTGTAAATTAGAATGAAATATTGAAAACATATATGTAGTATTTTGTATGATTTCCTACTTTAACTCATTTTGATTAATCAACTAGTAGCAATGCTCAATGAGTATCACTTATCTGTTTTAGAACTTAAAATTTTGGAGATGGAATAGTAATAAGTGGAGAATCAGTTATCTTTCTAAAACACTGATCTGAATATGACACTCTCTTCCTTAAAAACTTTTATTTCTTTCACCAGCTTCCCCCACTTCCAGTTGGAAAAAATCCAAGGCTAAAAACAGGATCTTGCTTACCTTTCTAATCTGATCTTCAGCCAGTCTGCTTACTCATACTTCTAGTCATTTGCCAACTACTTCATGTCCCTCATGGTTCTGTATCTTTGCATGTGTCATTTTCTTTGCCTGGAATTGTCTTTATTACCTCCTCCAGTTGGAGAAATCATAAGTATTCTTCATTCTTTTATTGAACAAATAATTCTGGATATCTATTTGTGTGAATAATGAACTAATATATATATATAATCATATGCCCCTATTAAAATAATATAAGCTGTTCTTTTCCCTCAAAGTATATATCACAATTCACCATTTTCTGTTTATTTTTGTGTTCACTTGTTTAATGTTTAAGGGAAGGAGGAGAGCAGAAGAGGAAGCGGGGAAAGGAGGGTAGGTACAGGTTGTTATGAGAGTACATGTGGCTTGCAGGAAAAGGGAAATGGTGGGTAAAGTTCTGAGGAATTAACTTTGGAGCTGAGATCACCTAGAGAGGTCAGATTAACTGGGTAAAGTGGGTGAGTAGGGGAAAAAGTGGGGTAGAAGGATGTGTGTTCCAGAATAAAGGAACAGCAGGTGCCAAGACCCTGAGGCAGCAGGATGGGAGACATGTTTGAGAAACTGAAAGGCAGCTAGGGTGGTAGGGCTGAAGACTGCAGGAGCGATGAGGTCAGACGGGGGACAAACCAGATCCCTTAGGGCCCTACAGGCCATGCTAATAGGACTTGGATCTTCTTCAGAGAGCCCAAGAGAAGCCATTGGTGAGACTAAGCAAGCGAATAACATTTTCAGGTTTGTGATTTAAAAAAAAATTTCTGGCTGCGGGTAGAGAGCAGATTGGGAGTATGGCAAGTATCACTTCTCTCCTGAGTCTTCCTTGGTCTCAGGCAGGGTCAGTGCTTTCTCCTGTGTGCTCTCATCAAAATTTAGAAACTTCTTGAGGGCAGGTCTGTTTTGCTCACTGCTGTATGTCCAGGGCCTAAAACAGTGATAGCATTTAGTAGGTTCCTAATAAATGTTACCTATAGTAAATAGTGCAAATTTATTATGTCATTTCTCACATTACACTATAATTATTTTCTTATATAGGTTCTCATCTCCATGAGCTTTCCAGTGCTCTGAGAGGTAAATGACCTTTCTTCTAAAGGGGGAACTGAAGTCCTACTTGATGCACTGTGGAAGTTGTGAATAAAAATCATATAATCTGATGGGAGAAGACATGTGTCCTGACACCTGATTTTTTCCTTTTCCTACATCATGTAGTAACTATTCCTCATCAAAGGAGCATTGGACAAAAAAATGCCACAAATTACACATTCTGCAGTGGAAAGCAGCTTCATTCTCTCCTAAATTAAACACCTCCAGAGATAATGGTAATTGTCTTGGCTTAGATTACCCAATAGCCTTTACTTGTACTTTCCCACTGAAGGTCTTAGGGCCTTTCTCCAAATATAGAGTCCTTATTCTTAGTCTAGGAATATGACACTTAAGCAATGTTTTCACTAGAATCACAAGATCCTAAGGCTAGAAAGATCTTCGGAGTCACTTGATTTACCCATCACTCCCACCCCAACACTTAAGCCCTCTCAGTAACACTCCTTTCTCATCACATGGCTTTGGCCTCAAGTGTCCCTTAATAAACTCAGGTGTCAACCAGGGACAGATGGCAGGTGCTGGAGCTAGATAACTCAGAAAGTCATCTTTGATTTTCACTAGGTTTCCATGTTCATTCCAAAAAGTTTGTGTTACATGCATGGCTTTAAGTCTCTGTTGCCAACTCCTTCCCTAACCCCAGACCATTAAATTCATTTTCAGGATTCTTTTCCCCCTCTCACTTTACGGATCTTTTCATATTGTTTCAATGTTTTCACCATCTCCAGTTCATTCACTTGCAATTCTAATAAACCTCTATTTCTTGCAACCAACTTAGAACATCAAGTCCTTAATTAATTACTTGGACAAGTATTTGTTGAATACTTACCATATTTTTCATGTCACAAATTTCTCTTTCCTTTGATAGTATCATGACCCCCCAGGACTCTGAGAGCGACCTCACTGCTGGTCCCATCTCCAGCCTCTCTCCTTTACCCAAACCCCAGTCCCATCACAACACTCACTGGGACCAGATCTTTCCCCTTTTCCAGAGCTCTCCATGGCTTACCTCTCTATTCAAATTGAAACTTGGAACCACAGGCTTTCAGGATCTGCATTTGTGGTTCCCAGCCTATCTCTCCTACCCTACTGACCTCAAGGCCAGTGCTCTCTGCAGGCTCCCATGACATCATGACGTTACATTAAGGTTATTATAAGGGAGCACTGACCACTTCCCTTTTATGTATCATTTTGTTTTCATTTCTTTCTCTTCTTTTGCTCTCCTTTTTTGTGTTTCCCATTTTCCTCCTCTCCCTCCTATGACTCTCATGAGTCTCTCACTTGGGAAAATTTAATATCATCTCACTCTTGTCATACCATAGCACTTCCCAAGTCTTGTCACTGAGGCATCCTCCCTGGCATTTTATGTTTGAGGCATTGTGGTGTGCCCTAATGCCCTTGCCAAGGTGAATCAGCATGAGGAGAACAAACTCACATTCCCAAAAAAGAGATTTGACAGAAGCAAAGAAATAGACAAAACACAGAAATCCAGTAAGCAAAGAATGACAGGAAAACAAGTTGGCAATTTCTTATAAAGTCAAACATATATTTACCATATGACCCAGAGGTTCTACTCCAAGGTATTTACTCAAGAAAAAGAAAACTTATGTTCACAGAAAAACCTATTCACAAATGTTTTTGGTGGCTTTATTCATAATTGTCCCAAATGGGAAACAACTCAAATATCCTTCAACTGGCAAATAGATAAAGAAACTGTGGTATATCCATATAATGGAATACTACTCAGAAATAAAAAGAATAAACTACTAAGATAGGAAACAAGATGCCAGAAACTGAGGATTGAAGGAAAGATTGACTATAAAGGTAAATGAGGGAAATTCTGCGAATGGCAGAACTCTTCTAAATCCTGACTGTACTAGTGGTTACATGATTGTATGCATTTGCCAAAACTCATAGAACTGTACACTATAAAGGGTGAATTTTACTCAATGGCAATTATATTTCAATAAATACAACTTAAAAGAAATAAATCCACCAAAATAAAAGGAATAAAGATAGATGCAGAAACAAACAAAATAAATAAACTTAATTATTCATACAAAAAATGGTTATTTAAAACACACAAATATACAGCAATAAAATAAACCTTCAGCAAACCCAAATGGGAATAAAAGAGAAAATACACAGGCAAACACTATTTGAAATAAAAAAAGGGATTTAATTTTTGACATAAAGAAGATCTGAAAGTATAATTTAAGCATAACTTACACTTAAAAAATAAAAATCTACATGAAATTGAATGATTTTCTAGGTAAATACATATGTATAGGTTGACTCAAGATGAGATATAAAATCTGGGTAGGCCAATAACCATAGAGGAAATTGAAATAGTAGACAGAGACTTATCATTCCAAAAACCATCAGTTCCAAATAATTTACAGATGAGTTCTACCTTCAAGACATAAATAATTTCTATGTTATTATATAGTACAGAGGAAAAAAATGAAAAATTCATAAATTATTCTGCTAGACCAGCAGTTCTCAAAGTGTATTCTAAGGACCCCTGAAGATCCCTGGGGCTCTTTCTGGGAGTCTGTAAGGTCAAAACTATTTTGATAATATGAAGACGTTTTGATTTTTTCACTCTCATTCTTTTACACAAGTGTATAGAGGAGTTTTCTAGAAACTAATGTAATGACTAATGGGTGATGTCATTGCTCTGGCATCAGTTAAGACAATGCATGCTTGTACATTCTTCTGTTTTAAAAACATCTCCATTTTAATGTCTAATATTGATAGGGAACTCACATAAACAAAAGTTCTTTGAGGATCTTCAGTTAATTTTTAAGAGTGCAAATGGGTCCTGAGACAAGAGTCCGGGGTTCACTGTACCAAACTAATACTACCTCCACATGAAAAACAGACCATGAAGAAAATTAGCAGCTTGCTTAAGAACATCAATGCAAATACCTTAAACTTAATTGTTCTTAAAAGAACAATTTTCATGACTAGATAAGATTTATCCAGAAATGTAAGGGATGATTCTATATTAGGAAATCAATTAATGTAATCCAATACATTGATAGTCTAAAAGAGAAAAACTTCATGATCACCAAACAAAAGATATTTTAAAAAGATATATATTTTAATGTATTTTATTTCATTTGTTTAAAGCAAACAAACAAAAACAAGACAAAAATTTAAAAACTCTTAGCAAGCCAGTAATAGAAGAAAATTTCTTTAATTTGATAGAGTATTCAGTATTCCCATTAAAGTTAGGAACAAGACAAAGATGCCTGCTTTCATTGCTATTATTGTAATTACTAAACATGACACTGGAGGTCTTAGCTGGTACAATAAGACAAGAAAAAGAAATGGGAGTATTATAAAGGCAGACATAAAACTGTCAAAATTTACAAGAGATTTAATTTTCAACTTGGAATATCTAAGAATTAACCATAAAATTTAAAAACTAACATCAGGTTTTAGTAAAAGTTTGATAAAAGAGCAACAACAATTATTCTTTTTCCTATGTACCAACTATAATCAAATAGAAAAATGTAATGCAAATTATCTTATTTATAGTAGCAAGCAAATTATACAATACATGTGACTAAACTCACTAGTGTGTCCAAGATTTATATGAAGAAGCTGTCAGCCTTATTGAAAGACATTAAGAAAAGACAAAAATAAATAAAGAATGAACAATCTTCTTGGATGAGTCTCAAACTATAAATTTAATGAAATTCCAATCAAAATACTTATAGGATATTTTATTGAACTGGGCAAATTTATTCAAAAGTTCACCTGGGAGAGGAAATGTACAAAAGCAGTCAAATAATTATAAGAAGGAAAAACAATGTGACAAAGAAAAAAGGAAGATAATAAAAAGGTAGACAATGCAGTTTTAGGTCCTATAAGGTATAAAAACGTCCTATAATGCTACAAGAATTGAAAGAGCCTGGTGTTGACACAAAAGTGGACTCAAAGAATAGTGGGAACAGGAAAGAACCCAGAAGCAGACCCATTCACAGCTGGCATTTCAGATCAGAGGGAAAAAAGACAATTTAATTAATTGTGTTGGGAAAATTGGAAATTATCTTAGAAAAAAGCTAAAGCTATAATTCTTAATTCACACTATTGATAAAAATTAATATTAATTGTATCAAAGATTCAAAAAGACATATGCACCCCTATGTTTATCACAGCACTATTTACAATAGCCAAGATATGGAAGCAATCTAAGTGTCCATCAGTAGATGAATGGATAAAGAAGATGTGGTACATATACATAATGGAATATTATTCAGCCATAAGAAGAAAACAAATCCTACCATTTGAAACAACATGGATGGAACTATAGGGTATTATGCTCAGTGAAATAAGCCAGGCAGAGAAAAACAAGCACCAAATGACTTCACTCATCTGTAGAGTGTAACAACGAAACAAAACTGAAGGAACAAAATAGCAGCAGACTCACAGACTCCAAGAAGGGACTAGTGGTTACCAAAGGGAAAGCAGGTGAGGAGGGAGGGAGGAGATGAAAGGGTATTAAGATTAGCACACATAATGTAGGTGGGGTCACGGGGAAGGCAGTATAACAAAGAGAAGACAAGTAGTGACTATAGCATCTTACTATGCTGATGGACAGTGACTGCAATGGGGTATGTGGTGGGGACTTGATAATGAGGGGACTGTAGTAACCACAATGTTGCTCATGTGAAACCTTCCTAAGATTGTATGTCAATGATACCTTAATAAAAAAAAATTAATTGTATTAAAGGTCTAACTTGGACAATGAAACTATGTAAGTATTGCAAAAAAGATTATATATATATATAAAATCTTCTGCAAGTAGTAATACCATTCTAAGCCGGACACAAACACCACAAGACATATATAAAAGACTGACAGATTTTTGCACATAAGAAAACCTTTTGTATGATGTAACACAGTGTAAATAAAGACAGGCAGTAGACTTGAAAAAATATTTGTAACACATATAAGAGAAAGGATTAATATCATAATGTAATGACACAAACCTTCAATAAGGAAAAAGATAATAGAGAAATAGACAATACAGACAGCAATTCACAGAAGAAATACAAATGATCAATATATTAAAGCACGCTCAAATTCACTGTGACCACAGAAATACAAATCTATAAAAGATTAATATAGCTTTTTCTTTTTTTCACTTACTAGATTTGTAAAAATTGAAGGACTGATAATATCCAGTGTTGGTGAGGTGTGAGGAAATGAGTATTCTCACTCACTGTTAGATGGGAGTATAAATGGAGACAGTCTGTTTGGAGGGTAATTGAGCACACGCTAACATAAATTTAAATTCTCACATCTTTAACCCAGAACTTTCAATACTAGAAATTTACTTGCAGAAAGAACTTCAGATGTCCATAAAAATATATGTGCAAGAAAGTTTGCCATAACATTGTTTATGATAGTGAAAAACTGGAAGCAACTAAAAGGCTTCCAATAGGGAAATAACTAAATAATGGTAGTTACAAAATATAGAATAGCACTTACAGGTTAAAAGAATAAGGTAATTCTGTTATGTACTGTTATGGAAAGATATATTGTTCTGGGAAAAAAGCACAAAGTATGTTTATGGCATGATTCCATTTGTGTAAAAAACTATATTTCTATCTACATAAATTTACATAAATGTATATATGTATAAATAGGAAAAGGTCTGGAAGTGTACGTACTAAACTGTAAACAATATTTACCTTTGTGGAAGGGAGTAGGATTAAGGAGGTGAAGTAAAAGAGACTTACATTACAACTATTTTGTAATTTATTTTTTTACAATGAGCATGTATTTCTGTTTTACCTTTTTCAAAATCAATAAAGTAGAAGAAAGAGGAGGAGGAGAAGGAGAGAGAGGAGGAGGAGGCAGAGAATAAAAAGAAGAGGAAGAAAACTCCTGCGATATCTACAGTAAGAGGTGATGTAGGTGAAAGCCTTGGTTTTGAAAGGAGGAAGAGGACTGTCCAGACTCTTTTAACATACTTTCTCCATTTCCATTAAGTGGACCATCTGAAGTCTCCAGATATATATGTATCTGCCCCCACAAACACACAGACTGGTAAGTACTCATTTCTGTGTCTTCGGTGCCTACCAACATGTTTGGCATCCAGCAGATGTTAAATAAGTGCATGTTGAATAAACCATAATCTGAAGGATAATACAAACGTAGAACATACAGTTTTGGGTAACTAATTAGATGAGATGGGGTGGAAGATGGGTGGAGTGGATAATGGCATTATTACCAAATAAGGAAAATAGGATATTTGGGGGAAATTATGACAATAGGTAACATTCAACAATTACTGTGTGCAGGTACTGTATTAAATGCTTTGTCTCCATTATCTCATTGAATCCTAAGAACAACCTTATATTCCCTCACACAAGGACAGAGAGTTAAGAGACTTCCCCAAGGTCATTCAGACATTAAGTACAGGAGCTGCAATTCAAACCAATATCCCAGACTCCATGCTCTTAATCCTGAGGTTATATTGCCTCTCCAAAGATGGAAAGCTAATGAAATCAATTTTGCTATGTTGTGAATGGGATGCTGGTGGGATATTCATTGAGGAGGACTATCCAGTAGATGGCTGGATATCACTAGCCTGCAGCTTCTTAGAGAGGTCAGAGCTAGAGGTATGGATTGGAGAGAGTGGATCTGGGAGGCCAACATTCAGTAATCATTCAACAAATACTTATCAAGCTCCCACATAAGCTCCAGCATATATAATACCAAACATTCACTTCAAAGCCATTTGGTTCATGGAATACTTATTAAGTCAAAGTACTGGGATCTGGTGTTTTTAATTGTCGGTCATTTCTTTTTTCATGTCTTATACTCTCAATTACACTGTATCTTTAAATATTAAATTTCTTTGTATTTAGGCTCAAAACACTTTTGTTGATTGAATGCCTGAGAAAACATTAAGAAAGGAGTAGTCATTCACAACTAGCCTAAATCTCAGGAAACCAAGGTGTAGACAGTCTTTATCTCTGTGACCATCAAAAAGTCTATAAAAGCAACAAGATTTCAACCAAATAAAAGATTTTTCATCAATGTCATTAAGGCTAATTATAGGCATCAGAAAGTTGAGGCTTGGAGCAGAGCAGGCTGGCTGCCAGAAAATGCATCCCAGGTGGTATTTCCCTTGGCAAATGTGTCAAAGTCCAGAATCTGGCCCTCACCCTTGCTGAGCCAGAAACTCAATCCTTCAGAGCTGAAAGAATGCATGGAGGCTTATGCATGTTCACTAAGTCATAAAGAACTGAAGTCTAAAACCAGAGTGTCAGTTTATTAATATGTAATTGAATATTTGCATCTGCCATCATCTTCCTGTAGCCAAGAGATGTGCAAAGCTAAATTATTAGACCATATGGTAAACCCAGAATCAGCAGGTGAGGAAGCTAGTAATAGGATTAGGATGTTTAATTGCACCAGGCTCTGATAACCTGATTAGAGGCAACATGAAACAGGAACAGAGCAGGCTTTGGAACTAGATGAACTTGGACATCCACAGGGCTCCCCACTGCCCAGCAGAGTGGCTTGGGCCAAGTCACTCAGTTCCTCCTACCTCCAGTTTTTAAAAGGAATGGTGATGAGTACTTCAAGTGATACCTGCATACTGTGAGGATTAAATTACATAATGCATAAAATGCTAGACCAGCCTTGTCACATGACAGGCCCTCAATAAATGGCTGCTACATATCTGTCTCCAAAACAGGGACACACCTGTTAAGAACACAAATCAGCCTTTCAGAATATCCTTTGCTCTGAAAGAAATAGGGCAAGCAAGACTTGGGGCAAAAGACTAGGAAGAAGGCTGCTGCAGTAATCTAGAATATAGAACACAGCAGCTTAAAACAGGGATGCAGCCATGGTGGGGTGGCATGGGAGTGCAACGAAAGATATGCACACAGATTTGAAAGATATTTAGGAGGGAGGCACTATGCTGGGTGATAATAATTTTACATAATTGTTCATAGTCCTGACAGCAACTTATAAAGTAGCCCATTTTTCAGATGAAAGCCGGAGATACTAAGCTCAGGACTACAGGGCAGTGACTGAACTGCACTATGAATCACAACTGGTGCAACTCCAAAATCTCTCTTCTTTCTACAAACAAAACATATTCCTGTACACATCTTAGTTCTCTACCAAGATGTCAACTAAGAAATACAATAATTTCTTACCTCTAATAATTGAAGTATTGAAGTTAATAGAAATAATTTTTTTTAGAAACTATAACTTGGAGCAGATGTATGTTACTGCTATAATAAATAATGTCTCAATTTATTGCTCACTTCCTTTATATGCTTTTTTGAGGGGGAAACAGGGAGAGGGAGGCAGAGCTTGTGGACCAGAAATTATACATTGCTACAGATTTGTCTCTGACAAACTACCATACATCTGAACTCATCCACTGTGTCAGGCTAAAAACAGTTCAAGAATGGTTACTCCAAGGAACAGGCACTGTTTTTGAGCAAAGAAAGTCACAGCTAGGCTAGCTACAAGATTTCACTTGTAACGGTGACAAACTCCTCAGGCAGCAGACACAGGTGCTCTCCAAAGGATCATCCTGGCATTGTGTTTCTCAGATTTTCATCTTTGCAGTCACACTCACATACAAATTATAACCCATTGCAAACAGTTATTTCTTTAGATGAGAGACAATGTAACAGATTTGAGCTCTTTTTTCTCTATTACTGGTAAGTTAGGCTTTCCCCACTTTTACAGCTTAAATTTTAACCCAAGCATAACATTTTACCTTTGTTCTTATAAAATTTTGCTTCAAATTAATTTGAGCCTAAAATTTCATCCTCATGAGATGTATATATATCAGCTTTGTTTCTCTGTAAATTTAATACACACAACTTCTATATTCCTACTCCAAATATTGCTTTAAAGTAATTGTTGTTTTCATAAGGTATTCATTGATTAGATAAATGTCATTGCATGACACCCAAGTGCCAGACCCTCAAGGAATTCACAACCTAATAAGGAAAACAGACATGCACTCACAATAACAGTACTAACACGATAATTTCTACTACTTGCTACTGCTTCTCTGTGCCAGGCCCCAAGAATAAAAAGAAGAATAAGAAATTTCCATACCTTCAAGAGGTCTTCAGAGGGCTTATGTACAGTCTAATGGGAGAGGTAGGTATATTAGCCAATATATGCAATAGAGTAAACAGGTGGCCTGCTAGAAAAAATAATAGTGTTTTTAGTAGGAAAACAAAAAGAAAGGAGAGGCTAATAAGGGATGAGAAGGAGAGTTCGAAAGATTTTATAGAGGAAGTCAACTTTGGATTGAGTTTAAAAAGGAGCAGGTATTCTTCAAAATTAAAAAAAAAGGGAAGGGAAAGTGTAACTGGCAAAGGCAGGTGTAAAACAGTTTTGTGTATTCAGGGAACTGCAAGCAGTTGAGATGGTAGAGATGGAGGTTACAAATAAATAAAGAGGGAGAAGGGGGTTGAGAGGATCCAGCAGGAGCTGAGACAGAGGCAGATGATGGCAGAGGGTGGGGAGGCCTCACAGGCTGTGCTGTCCAGGAAGCCATGGGAGTCGCTGAAGGGTTCCAGGCATGGGAATTACAAGAACAAGGTCTGTTTTAGAAACAGAACCCTGGCAGTAAAGAGGAAGGAATAAGAGGGTTTGAATTTAGAAATAAGGAGATCAGTTAGAATATACAGGATATATTTAGAAGAGATATTCACAAGAAGCAATGGTTGGAAAGGAGAAATACTAAGCCTATGTGAAGAAATCAAGAAGACAACCCAGTAGAAAAGTGAGCAATATCATGAACTGGTACTTCACAAAAGAGAACATTTAAATGGCCAATAAACATACGAAAAGATACTCTACCTTATCAGGAAGCAGGGAAATGTAAATAAGAGTGACACTGAGAAATCAGAATATACCCAAAGAGCTCGCAGAAATGGAAAGGTCTCACAGTACCAAGTATAGGAGAGAATATAGAGCAACAAAATACTCATACACAGCTGGTGGCAGAACAAATCGGTAGAAGCTCTTTGGAAAAGAGTTCGATGTTAGCCAGTAAAGTTGAAGAAGTGCTTACACCAGCATCTGGCAGTTCTATTTCTGGATCTCTACCCTAAAGAAACATGTGCCTGACACACCAGGATCCATATGCAAAATGTTTACAGTAGTATTTTTCATAGGAACCAAAAATTGGAAATAACCCAAATGTCTATCAATATTAGAGTGGATATATGAATCAGGGCATATTCATACAATATACCTTTACTGTTAACCCTGCATATTTATATATATTCAATATATTCATACATATCAATAAAAAAATGAATGAACTCCAAATACATGCAATAATATGGGTGAATCCAATAAACTTAGTGACGAACAGAAGAAACCAGACACAAACAGTATAAAAAATGTGATTTCACCTTTCAAAAATGCAAAAATAAACTATATGCTATATAGCTTAGGGATACATACATAGGTGGTAAAATTACAAAGAAAATCAGGAAAATAATTATCATAAAAGTCAAGATAGTGATTACCCAAGTAAACGAGGGATGAGTTGTGGTCAAGGAGAGGCAAACAAGGGGCTTCTAGGATGCTGGAAATGCTGTTTCTTGAGGTGGGTGTGTTTTCTTGAGTATTCACCATATGATTATTTGCTTAACTGTACAGTATGATTTGTGCACCTTTATTTATGTGAGTTATATTCACAACATAAAAGAAGAAAGTAGTGTGTTTGGAGAAAAAACAAAAGCACATGAACAGCTATGTATGCTAAATGTGTTTATGAATGAAAATCTGTCTTTGTTGAAAATAAAAGTCAGAGAAGGCTTCGCATAGGAGATATAGGTGAACTGAAACACAAAAGATTGGTTGGAATTTGCCCAGCCAATGTAAGAAAAGGAGAATTCTATGTAAGGAAAATAGCATGTCCAAGATGCGTGGAAGCATGGGCGAACAAAGCATATCAGGGAAATGACGATTAATTCAGTACGACTAAGCTAGAAGTTAAGAGAAGGATAATGGTGAGAAGAAAGCCTGGAAAGGGAGGCTTGAGGAGTCTTGGATTTTTTTTGTCATAGGAATGGGGAGTATTAGGTAGAATGACATAAACAGTTTGCTTGTTAGAAAGATCCCTATCAGCAGCATACGGAATGAACTGGAAGAGAAAACCTAAGGCCAGTGAATATTGAGTACTAACTGACAGAGTTTGGGAAGATATCATGAGAGCATGAACTGTGGAGAAGGAAGAAAGGACAGATGGTGGTATTTAATAAGGAGAATTGTTAGGCCATGGAAATTGATCAGAAATATTTTATCTGAATCCTGGTAAACCTAGATCTCAGAATTGCTCAAAAGTTCCATGTGATTTGAACCACTACCAGTTTGAGATGTCTCGCTTCCACTGGGCATGAGAGTAGGGTATGAAGGTAAAAAAGGGAACAGGGATGGGTCTTAAGATTTTGGCCAGAGCAATGAGAAAAATGGTGATGCCATTATGTGAAATGGGGAAAACAAGTGAGGAAGCAAGATTATTTTTAATTGTGTTTGTTTTTAAAGATGGAAGGAGAATCAAGAGCTCTCCTTCAGGTGCTTTTTTTAAGACATTGTGCTTTGCTTGAAATGCCTTTTAGACATTCAACTGAAGACATCAGGCAGGCAATTGTGTACACTAGTGTGGAGCTTAGAAGGCACGGTCATGGTTGGAGTTTTAATTTGGGGCTCCATTAGCATAAAAACAGTAGTTAAGGATTCCCTGCTTTAAAACCAGGGTCTGGTAGAATTGTCCCTGCAAAGAGGGGTGTTGAGAAGTAGGGTCATCTGCCATCAATGAGGCAGTGGCTAGAGAATACACTATCACCATTCACGAGTACATCCATGGAGTAGGCTGTAAGAAACACATCCCTTGGGCACTCACAGAGATCCAGAAATTTGCCAGGAAGGAGGTGGCAACTCCAGATGTGCACATTATCACCAGGCTCAACAAAGCTTTCTGGGCCAAAGGAATAAGGAATGTCCCACACCGTATTCAAGTGTGGTTGTCCAGAGGACAGTGGGATGAAGATTCACCCAACAAGCTTATACGCTGGTTACGTATGAACCTCTCACCACTTAAAAAAATCTACAGACAGTAAATGTGAATGACAATTGACCACTGATTGTCAAATAGTTATCAAACCAAAAAGAAAAGAAAAAAATAGGATTCCCTGACCTAATTCCAGGTTGGGGGCTCTTCCTGTGAACTACAGGATATACTTCTCCCTTTCAAAATACTTACCTCATTATATTTGGCTGTTTACATATCTGTGTTCCCCACAAAAACTGTAAGCTGCTTGAAGGTAGAAGCTGGTCTTGTTTACATTGGATTCTGATGACCTAATGGTTCATAGCGTATAATGGGTAATCAGTAATTTGGGAAATGAATGAATGATGAAATGCTGCTCACTCCTCTTACTACTGTGTCTTGTTATTCTCTGCACTACATTCAAGTGATCACAGACCTTCTCTACATACTGTTTCCGACTGCAACTCTATCCCACTGTTCTCCACAAAGTATCTTGCTTACTACTATAAAGGTAGAGACCACTAGCATTTTCCTCCCCATCCATTAGAATTTTCTCTTCTTTCATTCTTCTTAGATTTACTGCTCATCTCCAAGGCTAAAACCACCCTGACTGTATAGCCTGTACTTCTTCCTCAGATTTGCATCCTTCATTATTCCCGATCTGTATGATCATACATTTTATCTTCCCCTTTGTTCATTCATATCAGCTCAGAGAATGTGAAGGTATCATATTCACCCTAGAAAATACTAGATATCGGACTTAGGAAACAGACTAATCCAGTGTTCACATTCTGATGGTAATGTTCTCTTTAATAGCCTGCCAGGCATGACTTTCACTGGAGAAAATGCCTGGAGCTGTCACAGCAAATTAAAAGCCTCAGTGCGTATGACTACTTGGGGCTGGGGCAGGCATGGCCTGACACACTCTTCTTTCAACTGCTGAATGAGATGGGATTGCACTAAGGCAAGGATTTCCCCTTTAACTGGGGATCAGCATTCTTTCTTCCCAAAGATAATACCTTGAAAGTGGCCACAATAGGTTCTAGGTCAGGGGATGAATCAAATCAGATATTCTAATATCCGTGAGTATCCCTGACAGGTTTCAGAGGCCTCTTCAGGCTGGCTTCTCTTCTTGGCGATGAGGCCTGGCTGAGGGTCAGTCCCTGGGTAGAGCTCCCCCTTGAATTTGGCTAATGCCAATGTCTCTAGGGCAGCTGAAGGAACAGGAGGCCCTAAGGCTCCATAGAAAGTTGTGTCTCTAAGCTCTCTCTTATACTGCCAGGCTGGTCCCAAGTTCACCCATGATTAATACTGGTCAACAGAAGAGGTACCAAGTAGAGAAGGAGTCTGTTCTAAGTCAGAATCCCTCCCATCCTGACCGAAGAGATCACCCAGTAGAAGTTCTGTAGTCCATTGAAATGATAAAGGAAAGAGCCCAAGATTTTGGCATCAGACAGGCCTGGCTTTGAATCCCAGCTGTGCCACTAACTAGTGCGTTGGTCAAATGGAGATGATATCCACCAGTAGGGTTGTTGGATAACGAAACTTAAATCTATTTCCCTGCTCCCTTCCATTTCCTCTGTAATAGGCTAGGAACATCAGCCTCAATGCCAGGGTCAGCTCTGACTAAGTCCCTCCATTCTTTGCTATATCCTCTTCATCTTTGGCCACTCCCCTCCTCTGCAAACCATGTACCTGCTCCAGGGAACCCTTTCCAGCTCTCTGAATACATCAAGCTGTTTCTCCACGACACTGTCCAAGAGGACTTTCTGCAACGATGAAAAAAGTGCTGCTCCTGAGCTGTTCGCTATACCAGCCACTAGTCATGCGAGGGTAGTCAGCACTGGAATGCTAGCTGGTGGAACTGAGGAAATAAAACTTTAATCTTATTTAATTTTAATTAAATCAAATTTAAATGGCCCCCATATGGCTAGCAGCTACCATAACTTACAGTTTTAGACTGTAGGTATTTGCATTTGCCATTTCCCTACATGAAATATATCTCCCCACTCTTCACCTAGCTAACTTCTACTCAGTCTTAAAATCTCAACTTGAACATCTCTTCTTCCAGGATGCAAATCCTGAGTTCCTGGACTCAGGTGTCCACTTTGTTATCTTCCATAGCATCCTCTACACTTCTGTTACATCACTCATCACATTTTATTTTAACTACTGTCTGTAGTTTCCACTAGGTTGTAAATTTCATTAGTTATCTTGGGGCCATACAAATTTCCCTCTCTCAGGTCTGGATGCCTCTTATCTTCCCTTTCCCTTTGAGCGGAGCTTAGGGTTTAAACTTTTTTCAAGTTGGGAGCTGTTATGTTTGAGAGAACTACTGCACATTTGAATAGACTTAGGTATTGTTTAGAAGTGAACTTAGACCTTTCTAAGGTTAAGCCAAAAGTCAGAAACTAAAAAGGAAAGGAATGATAAAATGATGCATTAAAAACAAAAACTTTCTAAATGCAGAATAAACAACAAAACCCTACCATCTTAGTATCAAGGCAGGTTGGAAGAAAATATACATTATATTTTATAGATAAGAAAGGATGAATAGCCTTCTTATAAAAAGACTTCTTTAAATCAGTAAGAGAAAGATGGACACCCCACAGATATAGGATGTGAACAGGCAATTCAAATGAGAGGATAAATTAATCTCAATAAATATTCTAAAAAATGTTTAACTTCTCTAGTAACTAAAGAAATGCAGATTAAATAAACAAAATACCATTTTTACTATTAAATTAGCATATATTAAAATATTTTATCATTATTAGATTATGATTAGAGCATAAAGAAAAAGGTAATCTGGAGATAAGCATAAAAAATTAAACATGTATACATTTTATTCAACAATTCTACTTTTAGGAACATATCCTAAAGAAAATGATCAAATACTTGACAAAGGTGAATTTACAAAGATGTTCTCTGCAGTGTTGTTTATAATACTGAAAAGTAGGAAACAACCTAATTAGACCACTAGAGATTGGTTAAGTAAAATATGATATATCACTGTAATGGGCTACTAAGTAGCTGTTAAGAGTGGTAATAAAAATGTATGTTTATTGTCATGGAGCATTATCTATAAAAAATGAAAATGAAAAAGAAAGTCACAAGCTATCATGTTAGTAGGAGTCTAGTTATGTAAAAATATTTGTCAACTTACCTATCTACTCATAAAAAGGAATCTGGAAGGAAAATATTAATGGTTCTCTTTGGGTGGATATTTCATTCTTTTTCCCCCTTAGATTCATGGCAGATGGTAAGCTGGGGGTCCTCCCCAGCATTCTCCAGGCTCCAGGGGACCATGTTGGTGTCCCCTCACATGGGTCACAGAGAACCTGAGAAATATCCAGTACCAGGTTTCCTGGTTGATGCAGCTGTAAACTCACTGGGAACCTATCTTGTTCCCTGCTACATTCCGTCCCCGGTATCTCGAATTGCTTGGCACATACTAGGCATTCAATGAATATGTGTTGAATTATAAGCCATATCAGAGCACCAATTTACTTAATGATAAGCATATTTAAACATTATTTTGATAAATTAAACCCAGAATGCAAAATTCACAAAAATGCATATAATACAAGACTCCCAAATATGTCATGCTTTTTATACACCATGGCTGGGGCCAGAAGTTTATTTTCTTCTGTCATTTGTGTATTTTCCCTGAAGACATTGAGAAGCAGTGAATAATGTTTTCATGTAAGGCCACTCCCACTCACTTATGAGGTTAGATATCACAATCTCTAACTCACAGATGAGAAAATGAAGATTTGGTGATTGTTCAAGGTCACACCTTTAAAAGTAGGGGAATCAGGATCCAAATCCAGGCCCATTTGTCTTCAAAACTCACCTGTGGTTTTGACAGGTGCGAAATAAGACAATGAAAAGGACATTGCAGGTCTGTGACAGCTGCTGCGTATGCTTCCTAACAAGTCACCACCACTTAGCCCTGAGCTTCCATGTCTAAGAGGTGCTTTTTCTTAACCCTTGGAGAATCCAGAGGACGATTTGTCACCGGGGTTATTAGCATTTCTCCCTGAATATCGACAGCTTGTCTTTCCTCCCTCCAACCAGTGACTGATTTCTTCAAATGCTCGCCAAAAACAGCCCAAGTCACCATGGTAAACGTATTGACAGAATCATATTAACAGCTACTGAGCATTTACAGGGTTGTAAGTTATGCAGGGGGGAGAAAAGATAAGAAAAAACACAAGGACATAAAACAAGTTCAATCAGTGGTGACGATTATTTATTTAGAAGCTGCTGGTTGGAACAGTTTTTTAAATATATTTTAATTGCTAATTATGGTTTCTTCAAGAGAGTGGCTTCAGAGCTACTCCTCCTTAAAGCTAATCGTTAATATTTTAGCTGCTCAGCTCAGAAACTGTGCATGCAGTTGACCTATTCACAGCTCTGTCTATGCAGTCAACTTTGGCATCAGCATCTGGCTGCACTGGGTGAGCTGCTACACCAATCCCAAAGTCTGCCGAGTCCACTTACCTTAAGGCAGCAGGCATTTAAGTCCTTATTTCTCTAAAGACTGAGGCTGGTTCAATAAGCAAAATTCTGCTGTAAGCCACCAAGACAACCAACAATTTTTCAAAGGAATGACCTATCTTTTCTAAGTTAATTTACACCTTTTATTGGGGGGATGTAAGTGTTGCCTTAGGCAAGAGAGAGAATACAGAAGAGTTTGTTTCCAGTTTCTAATTCCCTGGGTACTGCTATGTGAACCTTATAACAGATAAGGTCAGCCTCTAGGCCCAGGGCAGTACTGCGAATAACTAGGCGAAGGAGAACTCTGGGGTCCCTGTGTGTGAGTATGTTTTGGTATAGCCGAGTCTCCCGTGTTTCCAACTTCACATGCTTCTTAAGGAGAATCTAATCCTCACAGGAGAATTTAATCTGTTCATTTGCACGCATCTCATCAGCACCCTGCTCTTTGTTGAGGACTGTTTGATGTCCCAAGGAAAAGACTTCGAAGTCCTTTAAAGCCTTTTTGATGTGAACCAGAAAATCACGTTTTGTCAAGAGTGCACTCAACTTGAACCTCAAAAGGTTCAGGACTCAGAAACCACACAGTTCAAGTGGGATTTAAACAGGGCAAAATCACTTCCTTGTCTTCCCCTGCAAGTCCCTCCCCTGGCCTTTGTGCTAACAGTTTCTGTGCACTGTTGGGCCTTTTCTCCCCCTTTCTTTTTTATTTTCTTTCACTCTCACATACACACATCTTGGCAAGAAAACCTTAAGATGAAGAAAAATATGCCACCCTTAAAGAAGTAGCTATCTCCCCACTAAGGATAAAAGCTATCTCCAGTTCCACCCTAGCCTCACAGATTCAGAATGGTCATTGCTGGGGCCCCAGAGGCCCAGGCCGCTCTAGGTGAGGGTCAAATGATTTACACAGCCAAACAGCTATGACTGCATCCTTAATCGAGGCATTTAACTAGGTACAAGACCAGAGCTCCCTGTGTCCCAGGGAGCTTTTGCAAAGAAAACTGGAAACTTGCTTCAGGGAGCAGCTACTTTGTGCACAGAGGAAGCACATACCTTAGGACTCTATTGTTTCAACTTGGAAATGAAGGGACAGGAGATTTGACTCCTAAAATCAGGGGGAAGAACTGAGCTGAGAGAGAATATTCTAGCCCTAACTCACTCTTCCCAAAGCTTTTTTTTATCTTCCAATGTTTTTCCTCTTTAGACTTGAAAATCCAGTTATTCAAAGGCTAGCAAAAGTTTACATTCAGGAGACAGAATCTCAATTATGAAAAGGTCCAAGTGTTCCTGATATCCTAAGGAACAGTAGACGCCCTGTTTCTCGTGGCTGTAACCACATCAAGGCCTCATGACCACTATCTCATTCCTATAACTGAAACAGTCATTTATTGAGTGGTTACTTACTGTGGATCAGACATGCTATAGACACATTATCTCCCTTCATTTGTTCAATGAAACAAAAAGGTGAGTCAGCTCATTCCCATTTTGCAGACAAGGAAACCGAGGCTCAAAGAGTTTAAATTACCTGCCCTAAAGCAGCACAGCTAATAAATGCCAGGGCTTCTACTAAAACCCAATCTGCTTAACTCTTAAATCAGCACTCTTGGCTTAACATCACGTTGTTCAGTACCTCCTCTCTTTGCAGTTTTGGGTTTGTTTGGGTTTTTTTTCAGGCATTTAGTATTTTATATGTATTTATTTAGTACTTATTGAGTAACTACTATGGGAAAGGCATTGTGGACATATCAAAAAGTATAAGACACTATTCCTTTTCCTTCTTCCACTGTGACAAGCGCAATGGCTTTTCTATAATGGTCTTTTACTATCACTTACCCTGTTTCAATCCGTCATTCACACAGCAGCCAGAATAATGTTTTAAAATGATAACTCACAGCATGGTACTCCCTTAAAACACTCTGTGGCTTCCTACTGCAGCTAGTATAAAATTCAAACTCTCTGTGACCTTAGGGGCTCATGGACATCTGGCTGCTTCCATTTCAGCTATGGCTGCATCCCTCAAAATTCACTCTATCCCAGCCCTCAGACATTTTTCTGCTCCTCAAATGTGCCAAGAGACCCTTCTCCCAAGCCCTTACATGGCTGTCACATGCACATTATTCACATTTCAATTCAAACATATCACCTCCAGCAAATCAGACACAATGGGTCATTTTTTAATGACAAATCATTGTGTCATAATCAGTCATAATGATTATTGATTAATTCTTCAGTTTTAACAATTTACAAATAATATTTTATTTTAAAAGATATTCTAATTTAGGAAACTTTAGAAACTAAAATTTGTATACACCAAATGAAAATGTCACACCCACAGTTCATGGTTTGTTTTACTGTTTCAAAACTGAGACACAAATAAGAGTGAACATAAATCACTTAATTTACCTTTCTTCATCTTTACAATTAAGGTTCTCTTACTGTTTGAGTCTACTGTTTACATGCAGCAATATACACTGTCACAGGGGCTGTAGGTAGAAACTGCACCCTAAGCGAGCTCAACTGCTTCTGTTAGGCGCTTACTCTTGAAGTAAACCGAGTCTGGAGATGTCAGGTGTCCAGAACATAACTGGTAGTTCTCCCATTCTTCCTTATAGAATATAATGCTTTATAGATTACAAAACTGTGCTAACTTGAAACTTACATATATATTATTAAAACTCCACAGAGTAACCACAGCAATTTTTTTAGAACTTAGACCAACAAAAGATATTTTCACGGAAAAATATTTTATAATTTACATATTTAAAAATTGCCAGCATATAACAATATTAAAAAGCATAACAACTTTTAGTGGGCTTGTTTTAAAACTCCTCTGCAGACTGACATAGTTACCCTGCTCCCCTCGCCTTCAGTATCACAATAAAAATGTTGGAAGTGCTGAGATATAGGGAAACATAGGATATCATGGGAACAAAAATAGGGTTGAAGAAGGAGGAGAAGAACAGTGGGAGCATAACAGCCCAGAGGCCAAAGGACGTGAAATTCCAAGAAGGATGAAGTTGTCAGTTATATCCCACACTACAGAGGGTCCCTCCTCTGAGCTAGGTGCCAGAGCCAACTGGGGGCAGAGCCCAGAGATCTCCCTCTACCACATGGAAGGTAAAACTAAGTCTGCCTTCCACTGGATGGCATGTAAATTGATTCAAAGGGAGTATTTCTTATCTGTGATCTTAATTACTGTCAGAGCAGAAAGATAGATGAGCACATGCCATACTGACGCAATGCCAGGTCTATGTTCTCTAGACCTTAATCCTGCAAAGAACTCCAGCCAATGGCCACTACCAGCCCTGACAGTGCATGAGAGAGAAGAGGCTCCACTTACAGGATGGCTTAGGGATGGAGTCTTCTGGTCTGCTCCTTGTTGGCCATAGTGGTAACTTGAGGGAAAATCTCATAGAAACAGCCACAAACAGAGCTGGTTCAGTGGAATCCCACTTACCCCTCATGCCTGCTCTCTGTCCAACCCATCCGGCTCCTCTGCAGAAAGTAGCAAGCGTTTAACCACCTTCAAGTCTCTTTTGATTTTTAAACTCCCTTCTCTATATATGTAGCTCCTGGACCAGTCTGTACTTTTTGGATGATGAAACTGAAATAACCACCAGTTAAACTTATGACAAACTAATCCAGAAAAGAAAATTAATCTTGTAAACAACAACAAATCAGACACTTTCCCAGCAATCATGACTATACATCCCATTCCATTTGGTCATTTGGAAGAAATAGAATCAACTAGCAGTTAGTTCTAGAACTGGAAGAATCATGCAATCTAATCAATTCATCTCTCCAAGATTCAGTCTTTAAATGCTAGGTTGTGGACCTTTCCCACAATATTGTCTTCTTTAAGTAAACATTTTAGAATAGTTTTTTGATTTACAGAAAATTTGCAAAGATAATACAGAGATCTAGGAATTTACCCTAAGAATGCAGGAGCCCAGATTGAAACAGACATACGCACCCCTATGTTTATCGCAGCACTATTTACAATAGCCAAGAAATGGAAGCAACCTAAGTGTCCATCAGTAGATGAATGGATAAAGAAGATGTGGTACATATACACAATGGAATATTATTCAGCCGTAAGAAAACAAATCCTACCCTTTGCAACAATATGGATGGAGCTAGAGGGTATTATGCTCAGTGACATAAGCCAGGAGGAGAAAGACAAGTACCAAATGACTTCACTCATCTGTGGAGTATAACAACAAAGAAAAAACGGAAGGAACAAAACAGCAGCAGACTGACAGAACCCAAGAATGGACTAACAGTTACCAAAGGGAAAGGGACTGGGGAGGATGGATGGGAAGGGAGGGTTAAGGGGAAAAAGGGGCATTACAATTAGCACACATAATGTGGGGGGGTGCACAGGGAAGGCAGTATACAGAGAAGACAAGTAGTGATTCTTTAGCATCTTACTATGCTGATGGACAGTGACTGTAATGGGGTATGTGGTGGGGACTTGATAATGGGGGGAATCTAGTAAACACAGTGGTGATCATGTAATTGTATATTAATGATACCAAAAAAAAAAAGAAGATAATACAGAGATTTTCCATATTCCTCACAGCCAGTTTCTCCTATTATTAAGAGCTTATGTTAGTACGGTACATTTGTCCTAACTAATGAGTCAATATTGATACATTATTATTAACTAAAGTCCATACTTTATTCAGTTTTCTAGTTTTTACCTAATGCCCTTTTTCTGTTCCAACTCCTCTAAATTATGTTTTAAATCATAAACCAGATTTTTTAAGTTATAAAAACAGTATATGCACGTTAACTCTTCAAATCCTGTGAAGAGCATAAAATTAAAAGTATTGCTCCTACTTTCCATCCCAGTCATACATCCCCAAAGGAAACTACTGTTAATTTCTTTTGTACCCTTCCAAAAGGTGTACGTGTATATATAAAGACATATATGTATCTATTGTCTTTGCTGTACAAAGGGGTCCTATACTTTTCTGTATCTTGTTTTACATATAAGCACATATGGTCCTACATCATTTTTAAAACCACTACACAGTATTCATTATAGAGGTATAGTAATTTATTTTACCAATTCCCTATCAATGTGTTTTTTCAAATTACAAACAACACTACAAAGTACATACATCTTTATGTATAGATGTATGACCAAATATATGCAGGATAAATCTCTATAGTTAAATCCCATCAAAGGATATTTGCATTTAAAATTCTCATAGATAGGTATTGACAAATTGCCCTTCAAGAAGACTTATATATCACTTCACACTCCCACAAACTATATGTAGAGCACTGTTTCCCCATCTCTTCATCAACAATGGCCATGTTATCAAACAAATTCTCCATAATTCACTGGATTGCTTCAAATAGTTCACTATCTTTCTGCCTCCATTTTCAAGTTTTCTTTCTTTTTTTTTTTTTTTAAGTGTTCTGGTCACTTTTGGAATTCTTCCTCTCTTCTCTGCAAAGATTGTCCTATGCTTTGTTTCCCATACTTACACTCCTGATTCCCTTCCCTTGCTGCCCCAACAACCTCATTTTTCCTGCTCACAAATTTCCCTTATAGTTTCTCTGTAGCTCAACATTTATATTGAATTGTCAATAAAAGCAGACAATCTTTCCCTGTTCTCCAAATCTGTTGGCACTCCTGAACCAAGACAGAATGTTAATTAGGAAATCTGAAATCTTTAATCTGGGTCAAAATATCAGGAGGAATAATTCATCTTGGTGTAACTCTGAGGAAAAAACATCAAGGAGAATTCTGCATTGTTTCCTTTGCTATAATTGAATCTGTTATTTTTTCCTACTTTCCACAACTGGATTTCCTCTCTTTGAATCAATAGTTCGTAATTTTTATTCATTACTCCTTTTTGGTAGCTAGAATTGGAGTGAAGGCAAAAGTAAGGGTGGAAGGAAAGAAAGGAAAAATCCAAAAGTGACTGACTGAAGAATAGGAACAAATGGGCAGGAAGGGGAGGTAAGGAGGTAAAGTGCAGCTCAGAAAGTTGAAAAAAGCCAGCTTGTCAAGTCCTCGAAGAAGAAAAGTTCTTTACTTTAGCTTCATCACCACTCCCTTCATTCCTGAGCTCTAAAAACAGAATCACAGGGCAGAATCACAGGAAGGTGGGGCATAGTGGAAGAGGGCCTGAAAGTATCCTATTCCTCTAACTGCAAACCCCCCACCCCACCCCTAACTTCTTATCCAGCAAAGCTCTATCCACCACCAAGAATCAGCTTAATAGAATAAACCACTTAGGGCCAAGGCTCAGAGAAAGTCAAAGACCCCACAATCTCCTTGCCTATTAAGCTTCTTAGAAGTCTGAATGCTGCTAAAGAAAGTGATATTATGGCCAAGCTACTTAGAAAGAACACAAGGATGCTAAGTTGGGATGAGAGAGGCCAGTTAGGGGTTTTTGAGCATCTATCGTTAACTAAAGATGATGGGGCAGGGGCTGGAGACCAGAGTAGGAGCGAAAGTAGCTGGTGTGAGAACGGGGGCTCTTGAAAATCTTCAAGTTGAGATTGAGGAGAACTGCATTTGTAGAATGAACAAATGGGATGAGAATCTGAACTGCGAAAAAGTAACTGGTTTCTTAGGAAAAGGGGAAAACACAGTTTTAAGCTTCACATGAGTAATTAGAAAACAAGAAAAATAAAGCAACCTGTGACAGTTCCTTCGTAGATCAAATTTCCCCATGATTTCTAGGCATTCTGCCACTTCCTTCTCCTGTCCCCAGTATAGTTGGCAGAGTCCACAGGCTTGCTGAGTGGCTGGCAAGGCAGAGCCAAGAATAAGACTAACCAAGCCCTTTACCCCAAAATAAAGTCCTTATGGCTCACGGTCCTTCCCTAGGTAGGAGTTCAGTGTGGGATTCCAGTTATTTCCACCCTGGGCCTTTTAGGGATCATCAGAGGAGCTGCAGTCATCCTTGCTCCATACATTTAGCTGGAGCCAAGAAGGAAAGACAACATACAGGTACCAGCTCCTTAAAAGGAACTGGGAAAATTTTTTGGCTAGAAAAACCTGTCACCAACTGCATAAACCCGTAAGAGATCAGGGCTCACCAGAGTCACTGTTCCTATCATGTCATAGAGAACTGAGGTAGGGGTAAGAGCCTGGTTCAAGAGATTTCAAATCTGTGCCCAAGCCCTTGTGGTAGTAATTATAGCTAACATGGATTAGCTATTACGTGTTCTGTTCTTACATTCAGGCCCTATTCTTCTTTTTAACATCCTCAGAAGATCAGTACTAGTGCCAACCGTGCCTTGCCCTGAGGAAACTGAGGCACAGAAAGACCAGGTGCATCTGTCCCATGTCAGAGTGGGCTCTTCTTGAATTGCTGTGTCAGTAAAGTGCTGAGAATCCCAAAGGCAGGCACAACTCCACAAAGAGCATTAAGAGTTCACAGATGCTAAACCATCTTCCCCTCTCTCATCAAGGGGTATGTCTGACCAACTGTTTAGATCATAACTAGTAAGTTCCAGGCAACACATGAAGTATTGAGAACAGAGATGAAATGGCCAGTACTCACCTCAAGGAACTCAGTGTAGGGAGGGTGACAAAGGCTTGTGAGCGAGCCCAAATAGATTATGCCTAAGGGCTGCTTCATTCCAAAAGACTCCCACAGTTTCTGCCAGTGTGCACACAGCCTGACATATATACACAAGGTGTTGTGAACAGTGCCTAGCACACAGTGAACAGAAACAAGTATTACTCTTATTCTTACTTCATAAATCTGACCTATAGGCCTCCCTCTCCTGGGGTTTTCCTCTTCCCCATTGGCTCCAGAGCCAGACTGCCTGGGTTTGAATCTCATCTCTGCTATTTCTTGCTTTTGTGACAATGGGTACATTGCTCAAACTCCTAGGCCTCAGTTTCCTCATCTGTAAAACAGAGATAATAACAATACCTAGTTCAGAGGGAGTTTAGGAGGATTAAATAAATGATTACCCTTAAAGCACTCAGAGAATATTACCTGACATAGGAAAAGTGCTCCAAAAGGTGTTAGCTATTTCTTGGTGAAGGGGGACCCTAGTAAACATAGTGTTCTTCATGTAATTGTAGATTAATGATAACAAAATTAAAAAAAAAAGGTATTAGCTATTCTTATTAGGAGTAGGGCTCTGCGCCTGCCTTTGCCTACAGTCATTTCACTTGCAATAAAAAGACTGAATTTAAATGCATCTGGTATGGTTAGTTTAAGGAGGATAGGAAGTCTCTGGGACTAAATAGGAGGAGAACAGTTCCCCTGGGAAGTTGGAGGAATAACCCTGAAACTTGTTAATTAAGATCTTGTTAATGAATCTGCTTGTTAATGGTCTATTAAATAATCACACAGTGAAGTTTACCACACAAGTAAAGCCTTTTTTTTCAAATGCTTGTTCATTCCAGTCCTTCTAGCCCAGCTCTGACTTCTAAAGATCATGCCTAGGGGGCAAGCCTTCCAAATCCTTCCAAATCTTCCTTTTGTCATGCTCTCCTACAGAGCATGGCACTTCTTGCAGCCTAGACAAGATCATGAGGGCAGAAAGCCCTCTTCACCTTGAGTCTGCCTATCATTCCTTACGCCGAGGCATTATGCCTCTGAGCCAAACACAGCCCTCCACAAAATAGGAATAGTCAGTAGCCCTGGAAACTGAAAAATATGGTGCTCTGAAGTTTGCTGAGAAGAGAGGCAGAAGGTAAATTCCTTTTGGTGGGGGTGTGGCAAAATAAAATTTCACCTGAGATGTCACAGAGCTGTATAGAAAGTGGCCTGCCAACCTACATTCACAAAAAGTCTGTGGAACTTCTGTCCCAAACCACTTAGGGAAATAATGGTACAACCAGGGTCAGGGATTGCCATCTCTTCTGAGTCCATCCTCAAGAACGAAACCGCATGTAAGAGGGCTCCCTCTAGGTTGAATACTCAGGTATTTCATAAACTACTTTAGTGTCCTAAGACCATTCTGCTCTTTAGATGTTCTTAGAAGGGGATAGGGTGTGTGTGTGTGTGTGTGTGTGTTGGGAGTGGGTGGGGGGTGGGGGGTCATTTATATGGTTCCTCTTAGATTACAAAACACATCTGTGCTACCTTTTCTGACTCAACCCTGAAGGTAGGGCAAGGATTATTTGCCACCTCCCATTTTATATATGTGGACCTGGGGTTCAGAGAAACAAAGAGACTTACCCAAGGTTACATAGCTAGTAAATGACAATCTGGAGCTTCTAGCTCTATGCTCTTGCCCTGTTACTGAGCTGTTCCCAACACCTCTATTTCTAATCATCGATAACGTGCCAGGAGGTGCCCAGTCCTGTGGTGGATCCTGTGTGGTCCTTCAGGCTCTGTCAAAGAGGGTAGAGCCAGCTGGAAACACTCAACAAGACTCAGCAGAGGAAAGTGATTCTGGGTTCACTTCCTCTCACAACAAATATTTACTAAGCCAGGTGCCACATGAGGAGAAACCCTGGATAGAGTCACACACAGAGACAGACATGGACCCACAGAGGAGGGACAATTATGCAAATAATTACAATACAATGTGGTGAATGTTTAAGAAGAGGAAGTATGCTGGGAAAAGGACACCTCCGCCAAATCCATCAGCAAGGCTGAAGGCGGCATTCATTAGGGGAAAGGTGTCTAAAGCCACCTGAACCTTGGACCAGGCCTCCACTTAGGTTCATTTAACCTTCTACCCATGGCAGCTGTCCCCAGGAGCATTACAGCTTGAAGCAGAGGGCCAGTGCCAGGTGTTGGTGACTGTTTCCACCACTGAGAGATTCCTCCAACCCTCCAATCCTTATTTCTTTACAAATGAGCATTTTAGCATAAAAAGAAAGCTTAAGGGCTGGGGAAGAGGAGAGAGGAGGCTGGCAAAAAGCCCTCTCCCAGCCCCTTCTTGGCAGTCTAACAGCAGTGAGATGAGCTGGCTGGAGCCCAAGGAACACCAGAGCACACACTGGCCTCCCTCACATCTGGCTAAGCACCGCTGGGCCACCCTATAACTACAATATTGCACCAAGAAAGGGGCAGTCTGAGCATATGCAATCAGCTGATCAGCAATAAGGGAGGAAAGGGGGGAAAACCTGAGGAGGAGCAAAGGCAAAGGGGCGGAGGCACTCACAGCCCTGGGGCAGATTCCCGAGCGCCTCCGTGAAATCCCAGCCTCTCCCTGTCTACTCATCTTGTCCTAACTCCCCTTCCTCCAATGCCATACATCTCTACGGGCACTTGGCCCTGAGACTCAGCTTAGATGAGTGATTCATAAACTTTAAAGAGCATTAAGAACCACCTGCTTGCTAAATATACAGATTTCTAGGCCACATTTCCTGTGATGAGGAGGTCTGGGCCTTGGGAATCTGTCTAATAAATAACATTCTCCAACACTACTACAGGTGCTTGGGTAGTGGGTGGGCCTGGATCACATTTTGAGAAACCTAGCCTTGGGGATTACTCTTCCTGAAACCCCAGAGCCCTTATTGTCTGTTATTTTATATTATCATTTCTTGTCCATGCATATATCCTAACTACACACCTTAACCACAAAGCCCTCAAGAAGAGGAAGTATCATCTCCTACTTCTTTGACTCTACTGCAGCAGCTCTACATACAGGAGCTCAGGAAATGCTGTGGATGTCCAGGGCTGTGCTGATAAGAGGCGGGGGAAGGGAAACCACAACAGGGATGGCAGGGTACCAAGGCCCTGGCAGGAAAGGACTGCTTCTAGTATGCCCTGCCTGCGTGTGCCAGGCTGTAACAACAGTTTGTTTCGCCTTCTTTTTTCCCTTCTTCAATAGTCTTGGCACTACATGGCTAACCTCCCTCATGAAAGTCAAGCCTGAGCAAAGCACCTCCCACAGCAAACTCTGCCAAGAAATCCTGCCAAGAATCCTGGGTGCTATGTGGCTTGGTTTCCCAGCCAGGGAGTACTCTAGGTCTTGAGACCTTCAGGTCTTTCTGCAGGGTAAAGTATAAAGCTGAGCATGAACTTCAGTAAAAGACCAGAACCCTTGATCTGCCTCACTAAATACCAGCAGGGTAATGATCCTCCTTCACTCAACAAATGTTTCCTGAGTGACTACTCTGTACCAAGCATGGGTGCTCATGGGCCTTAAAATATCGTATGTCCTCAGAAAGGATTTTACAATGGCTTATTTTTGGAAAGTCACTTCAGAAGCAAGACCCTATATGATATTGGGCCTCAGAACTACATAGAGCACCAAAATGACAGTCTCAAGAATGCCTGGCTATAGAATGAAGTATTATAGAGATCTGAGGTCAAGTCTCAGGCACTAGTGGAGAAAAATTCTATTCTTACTCCATCGTGAACAATCCTTGGCAGCTCTTTCTTCCATTCTCAGATGCTATAGTTTGTCTAGAAAAGAAAACTGCCGCACCTAGCCCCTTAAAATAAGTCATTCCTTGATTTGCAGATATCATCTTAAAGGTCACTTGCTCCAGAAAACTATTCCTGATTCATGGACAAGATCAGGTGCTCCTACTTGTAATCCCACAGCATTTTATACTTCCCTCTTATAGTACTTTTCACAACATCCTGCACTTGCTTGCTAGGCTCTAGTAAGGCAGGGACTATAATCTGTCTTGATCATCATTGTATCCCCCAGTGCCTAGCCTGGTGCCTGGAACAATGCAGGTACTCAGTAAATACTGGCTGAATGATTCAACGAATTAATGAGTTAAGATGGAATCTGAATCACGCTTCATGTATCCTGCCAGAGTTTTATCCACAATGCCACCAATAAACACTTAAGACGAAGCAGCACTATTTCTTCTGCAGTACTGGTATTTTCTAGAGATAGAACTGAGGCTCAAAGGATCACCCCAATACTGACTCCAGGAGGCACTTCCCATGATCAGAGATGGATGCTATGCTCCCAGGTAAATAGAACATCACCAAGAGCCTGAGAGTTATACTGGCTATGAACCATAATGTGAGCTCTGCACTTGATGGCAAGATCTCTTTATAAGTCATTCAACTTCTCATAGATTCAGCTTTTTCATGAAGAGGGTACTGGGCCCTTCAGCAGCAGGTACTCAATCTAAATAAAGAAAAATGACAAATAAAAAGCTACCCCACCACGATGGGAAGCTGGAAGAGGGGAGCATCTGCAGTGAAGTATCTTTGTGGTGAGGAAAGGGTTAAGCCCACCCATCTGTCCGGGATCTCTTACTTACCCGTAAATCAGCCTTGACTGCTGCTCAGGCTGAATGAAGCCCCACCAGGTTGGCCTGTCAGGAAGGAAGCCCATGCGTCCAGACTTTTGTTGTTCTAAGGATTTTTTTTTAAATTTTACTGCTCAGGAAGGAAGCCGAAGCCTAGGCCCTAACTGCAGTACCGCTGCCTACTTACCCTAGCATGAGTGCAGGGCTGCCTTTGCGCTATCTGCCTCTTAGACCCAACTCCCTCCTGTTCCAGAATTCCTTCCTAACTATGACTTTGGCACTTGGGTCTAAATCCCAGACTTTCCTGTTTAAAACTGGAAATTAAGAATGTTGGACGCTTCCCTTCCTACCTCCTGTACACCTTTGTGTCCATATGTGGACAGGACGAGGGCAGGGAGAGAGGAGAAGCTGGTGTTGTCCTATCTATAGAGACATTTCACCCCCAACAGTCGCCTGAGCCCCAACTCTTCAACGGAGCCTTGAGGCAACTGATAGGGATAGAGGTATCAGACAACTGGCCTCCAATGGCTACCTCTGCTACATAAATATGTGAACAGAAGACTTTTCAAACATGAGCTACTATATGTAATTAAGACTCAAAGCCAAGATCCTCAGGCAGAGGGTCAGTTTTTCCCACTCTCATCCTCCTACTCCCCATCTCTCCCACAGACATGCAGAGTCATTCTCTGGTATTCCCAAGTCCCATGGGGCTTGCTTTCTACAAAGAGAAAAACACTGAGTTTATTTGTGCGCTCAGGGTAATGGACAGCCCTCTTTTACTCCTAGGAAAATACATACAGACACTATGGAAGAGGCCTACCCTGCCCAACCCAGCCCTCCCCTTCCCCTGCTAATCCCTCCCCGCCAGCACCCCCCAGCTCAGGCCTGCTGCTGTATTTCTCTCCTGACCTACAAGGCCCCTTCAAGCCCCATCCTAAGCCTCCCCCAAGCAGAGACAATCCATCATGCTGTGGGACTGTGACACACACAGATGGGGGAGGTTCGCAGATCTCTCTCACATTGGCAAGAGTGAAAAAGTGCCTGTATAACTTAGTCTAAGGGCATACTAGAAACTCTGGGACTTTGAATTCTAATACTAGTCAAATACCATTACTGCAAATCTGATTATATATAGTCTAAATCTCTATCACACAAATTGTAATGGCCCATTTATTTCAAACAGTATCTGATAATACAAAATTCCAGAATAAGAAAATATGGTGAGAATGGGATTCTCTAACCTGGGTCACACTGCCTGGATATCTAATCCTAGTCAAGTCCCTTCCTACTCAGACCCTCAGTTTCTTTAACATTACCTTGCTTCTAAGTAAAACGAAGGGAGAAAGAGGTCAGAGGGCTGCCAGGCTAATCCTGTTGGATGGATAATAATGAAGGGAGGTAAAGCAGCTGGCTATCACAGAAAAGGGCCCTGAGCTTTTCTCCTGCTCTCTTTCCACACTGCCATAAGGCATGAGTGTGTGAAAGGATACTACATACATGCCAGTTGTTAATGACCCTGTGTTTGGCTCCATCACTGCTTCTAACAATGAAGATTACAATCACCAGATTGTCCATGAAATAATAATAGTCATGTATTTGAACACTTAGTATGTGCTTTCTAACCGTTCTGAGCATTATCTGTGTATTTAATCTCTTTCAGTCCTTCACCACGACCCTTTAAGGTTGTACAATTCCCCCACTTTACAGGTGGGAATACTGAGGCCAGGAGAGGTTAAGTCATTTGCCCAGGGTCACGGAGAAAGTAAGCTAAAGGGTCAGGATTTGGCTCCAGAAATTGAACTCATAACTACTCTGTTATATTGTCTCCCACCTTTGATCTGAAACACCTTCAAGTTGAGGCTCAAAGAGGAAAATACTGTTTATTCCTCTAACAGGTATTTATTATGCTACATCACTCTGATTAGGTTTAAATCACACACCCAAAAAGCAAGGTCAAATGAGAGCAATATAGGATTAGCTAGCACCAAAATGAGAATCATATACCTGAAAACAGAGCAAAGGTCTTCCAGGGCTGGCCCTTACCCCGTCCTTACAATCTTTCTGTCTGCTGCTGTAAGATGGATGCAAAGCCGTAAGTCTTAGCCTGCAAATGAATTTCAGTGGAAAAAGACAACCCTGTCTAGTGAGTCACACTAAGGCTTACTGGGCTTGATTTCTCATGAGACTGTACCAAAAGGTTCCTCCTTCACACATGCAGCTCTAGACTTCCCTAAAGCACTGTGTCTGATGAACAGAATATATTGGGTGCAGCACCATGTCTCCCCCAAAACAACTTTCATTTCCTCTAGGTCATCTTCAATCAGAACACATTCCACAAGAAAACTGACAGTCAAATGTCTGAATTGCCAGCTGGTTATGTGCATCTACAAAAGCCCCAAATCACTTGTCTGTTTCCAGCTTCAACCGGGATCTAGGGGGAAACTTGACTTTTCTAAAATACACACCAAAAGCAGATCTGTTATTTGTGGACTCCATGCTAGGGGATGTTGTGGGAGACATTTAGGAAGGGGAGAGACGCCATTCAAGGTTTCTAGAAAGTCAGAAGAGAAATACACATTTTAAATTATTTTTTAAGTTAGGAAAGATATTTTTTGGTATTCAAAATAATCAACAAAATGAGTCTATATTTGAGAGGTAATTTCACATTCTCTCTTGAAAAACTCCCTACCTACCTTTGTCATTACTAAACCTTAAGACATAAATTCTTCCTTTCTTTCCTCAAACCTCTACACTTTTGGGACAGCCATCTTATAGATACTATCCAGTGAAATGCCAAAGAGTGGTAAACTGATGAAAATTGTAAAAATTAGATTATAATCACCATCATCCATTTAGTCAGCTAACACTTACTGAACCCTTTGACGTGATGGGCACAGATGCAAAAACAAATTACTTTATTAACACTAAAACTAAACTCTGATTAAGGTAATAGAAAAGTCTGATACACTGTGTAAGACAGGAAGACAATGAATTACTTCTGTTTACTTAGCATCTATGACGTTTACTGATTCATAGCACAGCCTATCATTTCTCTAGGCCTAAACCCATAGTCCCAATTCAGGATCTTTTCCTGGAAAAGGCAGGAGAGACTAGGTGAAAGTTCTTTTGCAGAAAATTCTCCTCTTTGCCCCCTAACAGATATTTACAAATACCCTGTAGCATACCTTGAGCTTACAAATGATTAAACACACTCTGTTTAGCCACAAATGCCACAATTTAAATGATTTTTTTTTTAATGTTAGGGCATTTTAGTTGCTATATAGCAATGTTATCCTTAAATCTGCAGTTCGTCTCTCTTTAAGGGGGGTAAAATGGCACTGGGAAATGCTGTTAAACTGTTCGGAGAAAATAGTCAAATCCAAAAATAATGGTTATTTTGGTGTTAAAATCCTGTGGATTTTACAGTAAAATGCATCATCACTCCAAGTACCAGTATTTATAAAGGGTACATTCCAACATATACTCTGATATTTATTGACCAGATGGATGTGGCTAATAAGAGTTAAAAACATGAAAAATCATTATGAAAATATAACTTTGTTAAATGTAGTGTCACTCCAAATTCCGAGTATTTACGAATAATACATTTCAAAGTGTGCTCGTATTTATTAATCAGATGGATGTAGTTATGACAGGTTAAAAGTAAGAAAAACCAACGTAAAAATACAATTCTATTTTTCAGCTTCCTCTTCCCTGCCTTAATGAGGGAAGGGGGTGGGGAGGGAGAGCAACTTTTGTTACTGGGATACAATGTGTGTTTTTTGTTTTCAAACAAAAAAGGCCACCAAATAATCAACCTGGGGCCGCTGACCGGAAGGCAGCCCCGGAAAACTTCCCGTGGGAAGAGTTCCAGAAATTGCCCGGACTTTAACAAGCCCCGCAGCGCTGGCTCCGGGCCTCAGACGGTCCGAGGCGACTGCGACTCGCCTCGCCCGAACACCAACTGTCCTGCCAGTTCACGAACCCAGAACGTTTTACAGATTTGAGAAGCAACACGCGGAAAGCATTTCGAACCTACAGGAGAAACCCCGAAGTCCCCGGGTGCCGAGGGAAACGCTAGATTCAGATGCGCAGGTCCCCTCGGCCGCCCTCCCTTTCTGCGCGCCTAGGCGCGCCCCCTGCCGTGCCCCCCGACTGCGCCGCGGCCGCCCCTCGCCCCCTCGCCCTGCGCCCGCCCACCTGCGCCTCCAGCCTAGCCCCCAGCGGGCCGACATCCGCGTGGGCGTGCCCCCTCCCGGGTCACATTCCCTCCCTAGCCTCTCACCCCGTCCCCTCTCTCTCTGTGCCTTGAACGACGTACAGGAAACCGGCCCAGGGCTCGGTTCTTAGTGCGACCCGGGCCGCGCGACGAGGCAGGCGGGACGGGGTGGGGGCAAGCCCGACCCGTGGGTCCCGGCCCCTGCGGCTGCGGCGGCGCGGGGCTCCCCAGCCCTGGGGCAGCGCCTGGTGTTCCCACAGCCTCCAAGTCCGGCCGAGCGACGGCGAGGTCACCAACATTTCTGAAACCACTTGAAAGCCATCTCCGTGGCGGAGGCTGGGGGTCCTTTTCAAGGGAGCCAACGGAGTTCACTCGGTGGTCCTTCCTGCCCCAAGCCCGGCCTCGCGCCTCTCCGCACCCCCTCCCCCAAACGATCAATTACCAGCCACCCTTCAGCCGGGAGCGGCGAGGGGCTGGCTGGCGGCCGCGCGGAAACGGCAGCCCGGATCACTTCTGCATGACAATTGATGGGAGGGAGGGCGCCGGGCGAGGAGGGAGGACGGCTGCGGTGTCCGTTTTCTCACCATGGTGATTAGGCATTCCGGCCGTGCGAGGAGGCAGCCGCCGACCACAGCGGCCGGGCGTGGAGCGAGGACGGGGAAGAGAGCTGGAGCGGGAGCGAGCCCAGCCGCCGGGCTGGCGGGCGAGCGGCGCGCCGAGCCAAGCCAAGCCGGGCCAGATGGCTCTGCAGCCATCAGGGGCTGCTCCCGTCCAGCCCGGCCCCACTTTAGCTGTGCAAACATTTCTTTATCCCAACAAGACAATTAAACCCAGCAGCATGAAAAGGAGTCTCCATCGTGACTGTGCGTGGAGTAAACAACCAGAAACCACACACATCAGGAGTTCTTATCCCTCCACCCCCGCCTGGCTCCTGGGGTGGAGGGTGGGGGTGAGAAAAGGGACTCCCAGAGAGCCCAGTGAGCAGCTGAGCGACAGTCGGGCTAGGTCTGGGCAGTCAGTACAGAGGGAACAGCCTGACCCATCTCCTCTGGTGATTTGCCGACCCTTTCATAGTGGTCTCTGTTTCAGCTACAGCCCAGAAGTTGAGCCTGGTGACCTGAGAACTGCCCGTAACATTCTCCCCAGCAAGAGAGAAATTCCCCTAAAAGCCCAGATTAGGGTCATTACCTACCCCAGTCCTAGAGCCCTTGGGAAGTAACCCCCCTACCACTACCCCCAATGCTGGGGGCAGCCTTCCTCACTCCAGGCTGCCCTGGGCCTATGTGGGCTCAATTGATTTGGTTCTTAAGCCATAGGGTCTTCAGTGACACATGCCTTTATAAAGACACATCTCAGAGTACAAAATGCCATCTCCTACTCAAGGCCTTTGGGACCTAAGAATGACTTTTCAAATACATCGAAGATGAGAGCAAAGCAGAACATCCAGGAACTGCTCTACGCCATCTGGTTTCCTGCCTACCTGTGAATCTGCCTAACGGTAAGGAAAGGCTAGGAAAAGAGGGCCACTGTAGGAAAAGTGGAGACTGGTTAGGGTTGGTGCTCAGTGCCCACCCCTGAGGTGAGCCAGAATGCAGGGCCAGTCATTGCTCCACTGGGGCAGTTCTGGTCCCTCTCAGCCCTGTGGTGAGCATGCAGACCAGCCAACTCCAATTCGGACTGAAGGGAGAGACTGGCAGACTGGCCAAAGACCCTGTCGCCCAGGCAGGAATCTGGACACACGGGTGCCTACAGAGAACAATCAGGAAATGTACATGATAAGAGCTAGAGTACTAAGGGGGTAATAAATGTATAGATTCTAGCAAAGGCAGCAGACAATACTTATCTTCCCTTTTGTTATAAAGTTTCCTTAATGAGGAAATGTTTATTTTAAAAGCCCTGGGAAACATATCTGTAGACACTTCATATGTAAGACACACGTGGACTATTAGTAATTGGTCCATAAATTTTAGCATCATTTCCCTGGACATGGAGCCTTGGAGACTGGTTCAGGGAGTGACAATAAACAGGAGTTACCTCAGTCCCCTTCCTGGGGAATTATGCATCCTCCACAAATGGCTTCTCACAAAACACTTCTCCCTTTTTCCAGGGCAAATAAGTCAGTCCTGTTGAGTCAAACCTTCCCTTTTCCATAGAACCCAACACCTACCTCAGGAATCACTTGTGAGGCCAGGCAGATGAACAGGCAAGCAAACCAGAATCATCTACTAGGAGAGACAATACTTTATCCAAATAGCTACACTTCTTTCTATAAAAACACATATTTAATCACAGAAGAAATCCTGCCTATCAGTACCCAGATTTAAGGAAAGAGCACATGTGTATTACATGTCTGCAGGCACCTCTTTCAAATGCTCTCACACGTGAACATATCTGCCAATGGATGCAGTGGGGGTGGGGGTTAGAGGCGGCTTCAACAGTAAAAACTCAGTGTTTCCATTGTAAAATTGGTTTTTCATTGACCTAAAACTCAGTCATAAAGTTCTACTCTAAGTAAGGGACACACACATACACACTCCCATACTAACCCCACCCCCTGCCACAAGAACCCCTAAAGCTAAATGCTTATTGAGGGTTTTACTGTTGTATTAAATGCAAACTCTTTTTACATTTTATGAAAAAAAATTTATATGAAGAGAATTGAAAAATGAGTCAACCATATCAGAAATTAAATTCTAAGAATAAAAAACTAAAATATACATGGTTGATTTCGGCAATCTAGGCAAAAGCCACTGTGTCCTATTACTTTGTTCCTCTGAACACTCTCCATCTTCTCTCTTCTCACCTCCCCACCCCCTTACTGCCCCATCTGCCCCTTGAGCTCTCCCTTTGGAAGCAGTCTTGTATACTGTCACTCGATTACTTGAGAAATATTACTTATTTCGAAATGGTTCTGTAGGGAGGAACTGAAAGGCATCTAGTGGGAATAATCAGGCCTTCTAACGGCCCTTAAATATGTATTTACATAAAACAGACCATAAATATTCTGACACACGTCGCCATATGACAGGAGCCAAGAAAGCTGCTGCTGACTTTGTCACAGTGCCTCTTCGACGCTTCCCTGAGAAAAATGTTTCTCCTGCTTTCCAAAAACTCAAAATCAAAAGCACCAGTGCTCACAGTACAATCCTGTGAAAGTCTCCCACACCATCTAAGGAAGCAGAAGGAGAAAGGAGACCCTATCCAGGGTTATCAGAGGCAAACAGTCTCCTCTTCACTGTGCACCTTTGTTTCTTGTTCAAGATCAGTCACAAACACAACTCTAGATAATAAGGTGGGTGTACAAGTATCTACATTCATAGACACGCCCATAGGTTTACTGTTTGTGTAAGAGGAAAAAGAACACAAAGTACTCTTTAAATGAAGAGTCTTTTAAACAAATTAAAGGGAAAAGGGCTCCAATTTCTATAATTTGACATAAAGAAGTTCCCCACCCTTCTGATCACAATCTCATTAATTTCAAGGTCAGAATTCCATTTCACTTTGGCAGATAGACTCATTTAGTTTTTCTCCACCCAGGCGTATTCCTGTGTGAGGGATCCATCTCCACGGGGGACGGCACCACCACACAATGCCAACCAGGCAAACAGAAGAGTTATGGATTTGACACTCGGAGGGGAATGGATATCCACATCCATGAGTTCTGACTTGACTAACAAGCTTCCTCCTGCTCTGGGGGTCTGATACAGGTTTGGGCCAAAAAGAAAAATGGAGACAGGTTGGATGTGCTAAGAGAGAAGACAGGAATCTTGATCTCCAGATGTTACTTTGTGGTGTATTAGTTTCTAGAGGATTTCATTTTCAACTTATATTTGGAGAAAAAAGGGGCAGAATCTGTCATACCCGAACTCAGGCAGCCAGAGGTAGAACACAGCTAGCCTTGATCACACCGACAAATGAAAACAGTAAGCTAAACTAAAACAAAACAGACTGACCCCATACCACGTTCAGCAGGTGTGTCCAAAAAGCAGACTTGTGACTCACACTGGCTGTACGGCAAGGGGGAAGGTGGAAGAGCAGCTAAAGCAAAGTAAGAGAGCACACACGGGCAGTCGTGCTATCATACAGCAGCCTTCTCCCTTAAGTGGGGAGGTCTCAGGCTTACAGGCGCTGACATAAAAGACACACTTGCAACATATTTCAAAACCAAAGAGCGATGGATTTACAAGGCAGGTTGATTTTATGATGACTTTTATTGAAAAGGTACGCTGGGTTTAGGCAGATGCCTTTTAGCGCAGGAAAGTTAACACAGTGCCTAATTCAAGGAGACAGCCTGAGGAAGCAGTGCCGACCGGAGAGAACGGCAATGTCTCTATTACTCTCCTCGGCATCATAAAGAGAAGAGAAAAAAAAATGGCATTCGTGTTGGTGGTTATACAGAGGACAGGAGCACAAAAAATAGAGAAGAGGGGAAAGCAAACCTCAGATGTAGTTTTCTTAAAAAAATAAAATGAAGGCAATCTTAGAACAAAGGGTTGGGTGGAAAAACACCCTCAGTTCATAAATTCTCACCAGGCTTGAAGAAAACTGCTCTGTCTACCCGCAACCGAAAAGCTTCAAAACACAATTATTTTCTGCTTATATTAGAAGAGAAGATTGCAGGTTTAGCACTCCTAGTCTACAAGTTCCAAATAAAGGTTTAGTTCCAACTATTCCTGAGTGCACAGCCCAACAAGGCACTTGGAGACCATGAGAGAGGTGTTCCCTAAGCAGAAATTAGTAATAGTTGTGAACATCAAATATGGAGCAGCCACACAGGTCAACCGTGTCTAGTCCTAAAAGTGAGCCCCAGGATAAGCATCCAGCAAACCTGTTAAATCCCAAGAGAAGTCAGCTTTCTAGCCTTGCAATCGCAAGGAAAACACAGCTGTTTGAAATGCTTTATGATGATTGACGACACCTTTGTCCTTCTCTGAAAAATAGCCTGATGTGGACCAGAGCTGAGAGTTGTGAAAATAAAATCACATGGAGTCTGCTGGGTGTGATACAATGGAAAAACTAAAAAATAACACCGACATCAGAGAAACACAATTGAGGCAAGCCAAGAGAGGAGGGATGGATGTTTCTTCGGGGCCCCCAAATTCCCTAGGAACCTACACTTTCTAATGAAATGATATGCACTGCAGTACACATATGGCACCGCTCCTCACTCCAGAGTCCCCAGGGAATAAGCCAGTCACGGCCTGGGGAGAGGCAGTACCCAGGCTAACTTGCCTCTGGCCACCTTCATAAAAACATTTCCTATCAGGACTATCAGTGCTCATTGACAAGAGATAAGTAAATGTCAGTAATCCACAGCTTCTGAATAGGCAGTGGTTGGCCCTTCCCATTACTAGGAGCCTGAAAAATGCCACAGACCTGTTGAACACTATTGTGAGGCAGGCTTCTTGGGGGTAGGGGACTCACACCAAAGTACTTACATCTATCATTCCGATCCTCTGGGCTAGATGAGGTTTCCCGATCCGAAATGAGGCCAGAGACAGCAAAGATCTTCTTCCCAGCATCATCAACCTTAAGTGAACCAGGGGAGCTAGATGGCAGCTGGGTCCCAAAGTCATATTCCTTGCCATCTGCATCTGAGAAGCGCAAGTGGGGAGACTCTGTGTCATGGCAGTTCTTAAGTCGCTTGGCTGGTGTAAAGGCTGACTGGTAACTCTCCCGGTCCTCAGTGGAAGCAAAGGGACGGAAAGCCCCCACTCCACTATGGTTCAGCATACTGATTGGGGTGCAATCTAGATTTGGGGGAGCAAACTGAGGGTGGAGGTGTAGTAAAGAAGGGGGAAAATCACGATTGGCAAAAGTGCCTGGCACCCCACCCTGCCGATGGTACATAGAGGCAAAGGTGTAGGAGCCGTTGGTGAAGGGAATGTGCACGTCCTTGTCTACTGAGACAGGTACACCAAAGGGTCGTGGCTGCTGACAGGGGATGGAAGCATCACGGCTGGCCTCAGCCGTGGACGCCAAGACCATCAGTGCCGGGGATGCCAGAGGATTGGGGAGGTAGGACGAGTTCTCCATCTTGAAAGCTGCCCGGTGTAAGTCCATCGGAGTCTCTTTCAATGGCCGGCGTCACACAAGAAGCAGTCTTCCCTGGAAGGGAGGCTGAGTGCACCTCAGATCAGGGCAGGGAGTGTTACTGGGGAATCATCCCCTTCTAAGACCTGCAGAAACAGCAAAAAGAAAAAAGGGGGGGAGGGAGGTCAGGGGGAGAAAAAAAGGGAAACCCCAAGTGATCAAAACACAATCCTTCTGGCTTACAGATGTTCAGGCAAGAGACTCCACAGGCTTTAGGAGCCAGTGGGCAGCAGCATCCGACCATTTTCATTCCAGAAAATCAATAGACAACTTACTGTGATGTACGCGTAGCTGACTTTGGTCCCTACACGTTCCGGGTGAAATGCGCCTGAGCCCAGCAAAGGAAAAAAAATCATAAAACCTCCAAATACAATGTTCCCTGAGCAAATGAGCTTTGGACAGCTAAATCACCCAGTAGATTAGGTGGGGTCTATATTTTAAGGAGCTTGCACCTGCATTCGCCACTCAAGGCAGGCCTGATGTTCAGAGACTACGTTCCACCTACAGGAACCCCCCTACATACACACCCTCTTTTCATCTCCCCTAACAACGCCCTGACACTGAAGAATCCCTAAATCAAGCATATCTAGACCATCTGTACATGTTAGCTGGTACTAATTGTATGTGTGGATAAATCACACACATTGGCACACATATAAACACACATCTTCATGTATCATCTAAGATGGTTTCCATAAAGAAGAGCCATGTGAAGAAACAACAGCACCATTATTTTTGATGCACACTCCCTGTCTAATCATACAGCTTTCTCTTTTCTGAGAAGGAACAAAACCTTCATCAATAAAATGCCTGGCATCTCTGACAAGATTTAAAAACATAATGGGGGCCTTTGGCATATGTTCTCTAGAAGCAACTGTCTTCCAGGAGCCTCAAAGAACGGATGGGTGATTTTAGTTACTAACGCACTCACTCTTAAGTAGATTTGTAAACAGCCTTGAATTTGCCATTAACATTTAGAGCAAAATGCTAACAAAATTTCGGACTTATTTTGCTCTGCTTATTGGCCCAGTCAGAGTTGATGTCCAATAAAGGTCCCTGGAACAAATTGGAGTTTCAGGAGACTTCTTTCAATTTCCCTTTTAAATTTAGGTTGTACATTTTCATGGCCACTGATTCCGTTTCAAAATTTATCTTGAGGGTGGGAGAAGGGCTATATATCAAAAGTCCGGATAACCTAAGATGAATACTCAGACTTATTAGCTTCAGAAATATACACTAAATAGAAACTTAATGAAACTCCAAGTGTAACCAAGAATCACCACCTGCTACAGATTATAACCTTTAAATTGAGGGTCCTGTCACAAATAAAATTTACCTCCTCCCTTTAAAAAAACCACCTAGATAATGGAGTATCTGGTATTCCCTCAAACAGAGAAACCTCAGTAAAACTGTAGATGAATCCTCCTGGCTTAATGCAGTGCAAAGAGAGTATTTCCTTCTCCCATCCTGTAGCAAACGTGTCAATGACTGTTATTAATTGGGGAGATGAGTGCACGCCATCAGACTGCTTCCTCATTTGGCATCTTTCCTTATAGACATCATTGCTAAATTACCAGATTATGTATCTCACATTAACGGATTTTTCTCCCTTCCAAATTTTAAATAACTTTCCTGTCAAGTTATAGCAGTGTGGGGAATGATCTGCCAAGGACAGTAGTTAGCCTGACAAGTCTGGGAATCCTGTTCTTGGCTGTTTTCAAGTCAGATTATTGGTCATACAACATGGATGCTGCAAAAGTTGGTCTAGAGCTGTTCCAAGGGTTCTAAGCAGCTCCCCACAACAAAAATAACTACTTGTCTATCAACAAGCAATATTACATGAGACAAGCTGGAGAAAAGGGCAAACATAATTCACTGGGGGGTGAGGAGAGGAATGTTTTCTCCAAAAAATAACCAACCACCTTGAGAATTCACTTTCTATTTCTACTTCCTGGACCACCTCATTATGTTAAATGAGTTTCATAAATTAGTAACCTGGTGACAGCACCGGACACTGTAACAGAACCCAGTGAATCACTCAAACCTGGTTATTCATTTGAAACTTCATTATCCTGAAAATAAATCAAGAATATTTTTCCAGGCCACATCTCTTTTACTCTTCTGTGTGGGCGTTGGTCTCTGTGGGAGAAGGAGTGCTTCCCCCCTTTTTTTGTACCCCCGCCTCACATTGTATAGATGAGGCTTCAGCAGACCACAGTCATTATGAAAATCTATAGTTAATACACTCCCAATGTCAAAATGTCATGGGCTTAAACACAGAACCCAAAATAAGGAAACTAACTGACCCTCTTAATTAAAAAAATATGGATTGTAAGATAATCAGCGTGATGGAGCATTTGGGTGACTGTAAAGAACCGGGCAAAGGGAAAGTAAGTAACTGTTACTTTTCTGCCTCTATGCTGATTTTTTTTAATTTAGCACTTCGTGCAAATCCAGATTAAAATAACTCCAGCTATTGATCCGAGCAGTGGAATTGACATTAATTTTAGTTCACTTCTCACTTTGCAAAGGGATCAATAGGAAGTAATAACAGCTGACATCCCCGCTGAAAGGAGGAGAAAGAAGGGCTGAAGACAGAAATCGAAAAGCAACCAAATAAATCATCAGCTACTTTTCCACGGCATCAGACAAACTCCAAACAGATTGCAAAAAGTCTTTGTTGAATTAACTAAACAAGGAGGAGGGATCAATCCACGAAGCTAAATAAATTGTCTGGCAGGCAGTAAGGTTGGACGTTCGAAGGACCAACAAATATTGAGTTTAAAAAATTCAAATCCTTGACGTGCTGGGTTTGGTTCAGGTCTGCATGTGTGGGAGTTTGTTAAATCAGACACCCGACCCTGGTTTAAAGTGATTACAAGACACCAGCTAACTGAATAATTAGTGAGATTACTAACTGCGTGGTTAAACACGCCAGAACCAAGACAAATGAAACGAAGAAGCTGACGTTTGGAAGGTGAAAATATCTGAAGCTGGGCAGATGCGCTGCGCGGCGCATTCCCGGGGCGAACTAGACACTTTCGCATTGAAAAACCGAAAGCCAGTGAGAAAGTCTCCGAGAGTGGACAATCTCCTACCCTAGCTGTCTAGGGTCTGGGCTTCCTGACCCGCGCCGGAGATCGCGGTAGAAGGAAGCGGCGAGGCTGTTGTTGCTGGGAGCCAAACCCACTTGCAAATGACTGCCACAAAGAAAAGCTGCAAAGCCTCTTTCCCGGAGCCCTAGCTCTCTGAACGCGCACCAAACTACGACTCTGCTGGCAATTAAAACGCACACGCAACACTCCTCTGCTTATTACAACAGGTGACATTTTTGTGGTCTCTGAACCGTTTCCAAAAACCAAGAATTAAAATAATAGAACAAATTAAACGATATTTTTCCTTTGCATAAATAAACTTTAAAAAAATTAACAGGCAACTTAAAAAGAAAGAACAATAGTAAATGGAACCAGGGTAGTGGGGGGTCGTGAAGAACTCAGGAAAGAAAAACAATTTTTTTTAAGTTCACAGACTTCTTTGCTTGAAGAGAATTCCCGCACACCAAATGCCAGGGGGTATTTGGAAACACCGCTCCAACAGAAATTTTACCACCATATGCAAGAGCTCAGGAAGCATAAGGCTAACACGGTTCCAGAGCTGGGGCCAGCGCCTGCGGTTCAGATATGGCCGGGTATCGGTCCCAGATTTGGACACTGACCCAGGCCCCGCGTAGCCACCGGATGCGAATCCGAAACACCCCGGCCTGTCCGAGAGTGCGGGCTGCGAGGCTGCCGGCTCAGCTAGCCGGTGCAGAATTCAGCCGGTAAGAGTCTTATCTGGGAAAAACCCACTCTTTTAGGGAAAACGGAGGAAGAAGAGGTGAAGGCGAAACCTACGTACACTTGGGGCCAACACAAGCAGAGCCCACCACTCCTTGGCCTGACCTCTCCCTCCAGCTCCCGGCTGCCTTTGCACAAAGAATACTTTAGGTCCCAACAAACCTCCGCACGCAACAATCTGCGTGTAACTTTGCGGAACGAGGGCGCCGGCCAGGGAAGAACGGACGAGTGCTAGGGGCCCTGGACCGCTGCCGGGCAAGGCTCGCAGGCCAGGGGCTCGGAGAGAGCTGCCTCGGATCAAAGTCCATGGACCTCGAGCCCCTGAACAGCCCCGCCCCGCGGGTCACCCGGCTCCCGTTGCCGCGCGCCACCGCTTCAGCGGGCAGCCACCGGGCTTCTGGATTCCGGCGCTCTTGCAAATGTGGGTCCGCGGGGGTCAGTCGGGCCCTCCCGGTTCCGGAACTGCAGGCCTGGGGTGCGGGAGGAAGGGTTCTGCCTGTCGCTCCGCGGCCGCCCAGCCGCCGCACAGGACGCAGCTTGCCGAACAGGTGTGTGTCCCCGCTCTCTCGGCGCCCGGGCCAAGCCCCGTAGGTCGCCAGCGGCGCGGCGCCGCCCTGTCCTCAGCCTGCCCCCACCTCACCCCGGGGCGCAGCAAGCGAACTCACGCCACTTTTGCCGGGTTGCCGCAGGCCCAGAAGGATGGGAATGAAGTCGCCCGCAACGCTTTTCCTCGACACTCTTTCTGCCTCCCCCCAACCCCCACCCCGGCTCATTTTCCATTTGCGGGAAGAACTCCCGAGAAGGGCAGAGGAGGAGGCCGGGCTCCGCTTCCCGCACTGCTCCCTCTATTCTCACCGCCGCTTCCTCACTGCGCGCCCTTTTTTCTCTTTATTTTTCCTTTCTTTCCCCATTGCCCCTCAAACCGAGTCCAGAGCGGAGGCGAGAGGCGAGACGTGGCTGGTGGGCATCGTGGGCAGAGAGCGCCCGAGTCTCCCCTCTCAGCTGCTCCCCGGACAGGGAGGAGGCGGCAAAGGCCAGAAACCCTGGACGGCCCGGCCCGGCAGGGCTGACTTCCACACCAAGCGCCCCTGCCCCATGCACCCACCCGGTGTGACGCGCGCCTGCCTGGCGGCCCGGGCCCTGGCCCTTCGCTTCAGCCGTGGCCAGGGCCCGAGAAGGCAGTGCGTTCTTAACGGGAAGCAAGAGCTCTTCCTCTGCCTCCGGGCAGCTCGAGTCCCCACTACTTCGGGGCTCCCGCGCTCCCTCGCCGGCCAGGGTCCACCCCGGCCTCAAGCTCTTGGAAGGGTTCCAGGCGCGGAGGACCGACCGGGCATCCCTTCAGATGGCCTCACCACCGTGGGCGGCCTTGCCCGGGTTGGAGGGGGGAGAGGGGACACACGGAAGCTCTCCGCCCAAGTTTGTTGTGCCCTGGAAAAAAAGGCTTTCCCTTACAGAGCACAAAGGCGAAACGCCCTGGCCGAGCCCTGAAAAGCCCGGGGTTAGGGTTGGGGGGTGACGGCCGGAGGGTAGGGAGCGCGGTGGCGGGGCCGGGTTCTGGGCGGAGAAGGTCACTCCGCGGGGGCTGACGAGCACGGTGGTGGTGGCCGCAGGACTGCCGCGACCGGCATGCTCGCTGAAAAGTTTTGTTTTCAAGTCGAAGGAAGAGAAATTGTTACTCAGTTTAAGACAGGTCTAAGATAAAAACCAATCACGAAAAGAGCAACGCGCCGCTGTCTATACGGTGGTCCCCTCGCCCCGCTCTGTAGAAACGCTGGGAGAGAGTCCCGACCCCGAAAATCCCGGGAGACCCCCCACGGGTCGGGCTGCTCTGAGGCCAGGCCGGTCCAGCCGAGCGGAGCGGGGAGTTTACCGGCTGCACTGAGATCGGTCCCCCTCTGGGCCAGCACCTGCCTCCTTCCAGCAGGCTGCGACTCCCTCGCCCCACCCCACCCCCCTCCACGCCCTTCACACCCTGCCCCGCCAGGAAAAAGTAAGCCGAGGCCCGGGGGCCCAAGGCTCCCAGCCTCTCCTCGGGTACCGCACTGGGCCCGTAGTGTGTGGCTTGGGGACGGTCGGGGTTCTTTCTCTTTCGGATCTCCCCTTCCTCATCCTGTCCGCCGCCTCGGGCTCCCCACTGAGTACCACTCGGTCCAGGCCCAGCCGGAAATCACCGCGGGTTACACAGCGGAGCCCGGCAAGAGGCATTCTCGCGAACGACCCAAACAAAGTGGCAAAGGGGCTGATTAAAAGATGGGGAACAGAAGTCCTGCTCCCTTCCCTTGCTGTCCCCTCACTCTCCCTACTTGTCCAATTCTCGCGTCTGGTCCCTCCCCCTCGCACCCCCACCAAATAAAACACTTGAAGGAAAACTCAAGACGGAAAGTTTGAGTGAGGCAGCGCACCGAGTGCGCAGGGCACCGGTGCCGGGAGGCACCGTCGCGAATATGTAAGACGCTCCAGTCCAGGTCCCAGCGCCTGCCCCGTCGCGGGGGGAGCCATCCGAATCCCTAGGAAACGGACCCGTAAAGTTAACCAGGTTCCTGAGCAGCCCGGCTGCCCTCGCACCCACCCTTCTTGCGTACTCACACACATTTAACACCCCTTTCTGGTCTCCATACTTGCCGTGGAAATTCCCTGGGAGAACGGTCGCACTTTTCAGGACACGGAGGGAAGCGGGCGGTGAGTGTGGTGCATGAACAGTCCCGGGTGCGCAGAGCCGGCGGAGGCAGCGGCGGCGGCGGCGGCGGCAGCAGGCGGCTGGCCCCGGGTTTGTGCTCGCGAGCTGCCTGGGATTGCATGTACAGAACAGGAGACTCGGTTGGTGTGAGAGAAGGAGCAGTGCTGCCTCTCAGCGCTGGCTCTAATCAGTGAATGAGCCTCCACTCTCCCAGGGACTCGGAGACACACACGCGCACACGCACACACACACGCACACATTCTCTCACACTCACACACATACAGGCACTCTGAGCACTGAATACATTAGGGCACTAGGGACTCTGGGAAATGGAGTCCAGACCCAGGGCACTCCTGGAGATCAGACCTGCCCGCCCTCACGAAGGAGCTGGAAAGTCTTGGAGTCGCTGCCAGACATTGTGGAGACTGAAAAGAGCTCTTGCTTTTGTTCACATATCCCCTCCCACCCACCAGACACCCACTGAGAGATCTCAGGGTCTGGTGCTTTTCTTCCTCTCTTGAACCAAAAGTGACCAAGACTAAATGGATAAATCTTTAAGAGTGACACCCATTGCAACTAAATGACCCTCAAATCCTGGCACCCTCATAAACTCTGCCTTTTTCCAGAAAAACCTTACTGCTTTGCTCCTGGAATGCTTTTCTGAGTGTTTGCCTATAATAAGATAATAATAAATGAATATAACAAAACTATAACTTTTAGAGGGGATGGAGAGGGCCTAGTTTAGCACCCAGATTTGAAATAAAAAATTTTATTGGTATTTATCTTACAGTCCTTCCCTTTCAAGTTATTTTATATCACCCTTTAATTCAAAGGACAGAAAGAAATAGGGGAAATGGATGGAGAACTAACATTCCCTGAGTGCCTTCTAGGAGCCAGGTTTTAGAACTTAATGCTTTTACATAATCTCATTTAATCCTTAGATTAATTCTGGAGATAATATTATCATTATTTTAAATATAGAGGAGGAAACTGAGGTTGAAAGAGTTTTGTAATTTGCCCAGGGGAACAGTTAACAAATCTAGGGTAGCAGGTAGTCATAGCTCTGAAAGCAAAGCCCAACCAAAATCTAATCCTGCTTTAAGAAATCATTCCTTTGTCTTATGTCTCAGTTTCTGAAACCTCAGATTTCTCATCTAAAAAAAAGGTGGGTGGAAATACATACTGATAATCTACTCTGCAATAAACACATGGGATCACAATCACAAACTGTCTCTCTAAAAACAGAGCCCTAAAGTCTCAGTCTTGCTATTATTTCACTGTTCTTTTTTTCTTAACGTTTAACACTAAAGTAGTGTGTAAATATTATGTATGTTTATGTGTACATGTCTTGCTTGTATTTAAAATTTTAATTAGCAACTCTTTAAGTAAATGGTTAATTTGATCAACCTAGAGTTCTGTTTATGATTATTTTTCTCTCTGTTAATTCATGGATTAGGGTTGTTTGTTTAAGAATCTCTAAGTCTATCCATGTTTAGTCTTTCATTCACACAGCAGGATTTACTATATTAGGCACTATTCTTCCCACTAGATTATTCTTTCTTGCTGGACTGTAAACTTCATGAGGGCAAGAACCACATTTGTCTTATTCAAAATTATATCCTAAGCTTCTAACAATGTCAGTCTCGTAGTTGAATGAATAAATGAGGATATGAATGTCAAATGAACAAAAATTTTTTCCCCCAAAGGACTCATCATCTAGTAGAGGAGGCTAGAGTCAGAAAACAATTTGATGACTACTGTAATTAGGATGGCAATGTAATTTACTGCCCTGAGACAAGTTTGTGACAAGAAGAGCTATTAATAATCATGCTGGGATGGCAGGCTTGAACAGGGACCATCCTGAGCCAAGCAGAATGAATGGTCACCCAAGCTACATAGGGTATTTCATTCATTCATTTAAAAAGCATTTACTGAGAACTGTCTTGTGTGGTGTGTTGAAGGAACTACAAGCCATTTGATTTACCTAAAGATAATCAAGAGAAGTAGGGCAAATCACAACAGACTACGTGTTTTAAGTTAAAGAAAGTGGACTTTATTCTACAGATGACGGGAAACCCCTGGAGGGTTTTTCAGGGGTGTGACATGGTAAGGTTTCTGTTTTAAAAAGTCCACTAGTTACTGGGTGAGAATGGTGGAAGCTAGAGAGGAGGCAGGAAAATCAATTAAAAAGTCTGTTAGAGGTAATTCAGTTTGGATATAATAGGGTCTGAACCAAAGAATTGGGGCACTGGGAATGGAGAAGAAGGGACACATTACAGTAAGATCTAAAAGGTGGAATCAGCAGGATGTAGCCACTTACTATGGTAGATGGAGGCCTAAGAAAGACCCTATATAAATCCTAAATAGGATTTTATTATTTATAGGACCTGATGCTGTCAGTGCTTTAATGTTCATTAGTAGTGAAGTGCTTCCTCAGATCAGCTTATATAGAGTCCCACAAACCCAGTGCACAATCTCACAGGCAGATGATATAGATGAGAAGCTGTGTGTCAATCATCAAGCCAAACATTTTTAACTGCTATCAATATGCAATGGTCTATAACTATAATGCAAGTACTTAGGAATTAGAATAAATCAACACTTTTTATAAAGACAATCTAAATGAAAAAATTAAATGCAGAAAACCCCACAAAGCCATAGAAAAATTACATAATCCAAAATGAATATGTAACACCTCACTAATTCACACATCATGTGGCCAGCAACCTCTGCTATCCAAAACACAAGGAACCAGGAAATAAGCAAAAAATGGTCCCAGAATAGCCAAAATAAACATTACAAAGTCCATGCACTAAAGTTAACACATTTTACTCCTAGGAGAATTCCTCAAGCCTCACTCAGAGATGATTTACTCTTTCTTAGGTACAATTCTAATAAGCTTGATTATTTGGCTTTCCCATTCACGGCTGATTAAGATTGTCAAATTAAAAGGGGGCAGCCATTAAAAAGAATGAGATAGACTTGGATGCACTGACACACAAGGATACCTATTGTATATTGTCAAGTGGGAAGAAAAGCAAGTCATATAATAGTATGCATAATAGGATTTGATATTTGTATATACACACATACACACACACACTGACAGAAAATGGCCTGTAGGGATATACACTAAACTGCTAACAACAGTTAAGCCTGGAGAGTGGGAGTGTAGATGTGGGTAAGTGTTGGGGTGGGGAGCCAAGCAAGAAGGGAGGATGCTGACTTTTTAGTTCAAATGCTTCTGTGTCTGTTTCAATGAACATATATCAGTTTTAAAAATTTTGTATCCATTAAAAAGCATATAAAAGAAGCAAAGAGCAGTGCTCTTAGGGCAAGTAACAGCAAGTAGTGGTGACCAAAACATAAGAAGTGAGCACAAGAACTCAAAAACCAGAAGAGAATGGTTATTTGAAGTGGAGACAAAAAGCCCAATCTCATCAGTGGCCCCAGAGAATGTCATGAATTCCAAACCAGCAAAACCCTAACGCATTCAGGGATAAGTCATCAAATAACACATTATGCTAAGTATATTTTACTTACGAGAGCAAGCACGTGTGTGAAAACTTAGAAAAATAAATTCCCACCAAAAGTAGATTTTAATACTTCAGGGAGTAAATTTCACTTGTCTGGAAAATATACATTTGGGGAACACAACGTTCCCTGAAAATAAGAGGTAAAGGAGAATCTACTTTATGTAAGAACAGAGGTGATGCAGACTGAGGAATGGTCCATAAATTCAACATTCAACAAACATTTATAGAGTGTCTACCAAATGCCAGTCAGTAAAGACACAAAGATAAATTTTAAAACAGTCCCTGCCCTAGAGAAGCTTATAGTTCAGCAGCAGAGATGATTAAGGAAACCAATAGTGAGCAGTGCTGTAATGGACATTGTGAGTAAAGGGTGGTGGGAACACAAAAGAGGGAGGCCCTACCTCTCCCCAGGGCTAGTAGGAAAGGAGGCAGAGACAGGAATGAGTGTTCAAAAACTATTGTGTGGATGACATTTAAACTGTGTTAAAAATGACTGTTATGACGACACTTAAGTTGGGCTTTGAAGGATAAGTAGGGTTTACCTAGGGAGAAAAGCAGGAAGAATACTCTTGGGATGAGAAATAGCATGTGCTAAGGCACAGAGACATGAATGTCCTTGGCACATTCAGATAATGCATTCCAAACTTTTCCACAAGAAAGGGATGATGATGGATGGTGGTATGGAAGGGCAAGCCTGGAATGGCTTGCCACTTGCTGGGAATTTATGTATCCTGTTTTATCTTGAAAAAAGTCAATGGAAATTGTGCCTTCAACTCCACAAATACATTATGCCTTAATAAAAAACAATGTTTTCAGTTATTTATTATCTGATAAAACTGACGCTCCAGGAAGAAGCACCATATTTGTCTAGAATGCTCTTATATCCTGTGTGTAACACTAAATAATCCAGGGGTTCATGTTCCTCATTTGAAAAACAAAGGTATAGAAGGCACAAGTGTGTGCTGGAAAAGTAGATCAATGGATTGTGAAGGGTGTTGTTTGTCACTTTAAGGAACTGGATGTTCCAATGTCTAGCTAACTCCTATTCCTACTATAAGACTGCTTAGGTACGGTCTCTTCCAGGAAGCTGCACTGCTCACCAGTTCTCTCCTCTCTTCAACCCGTTATCATTGCCTCCTATGCGTTTATCCATCCACTTACTACACTGTGCTGGAATTATTAAGTTTTCAGGCTCCTGCACTAGACTTTGATCTGCTTAAATGAGGTTGTTTTGCCTAGTACTTAGCACAGTAGATATCGGTAGCTGTTGGATTGAATTGATTTAAATCTGAGGATAAGATTCAGGAAGCACTACCTGCTTTCCCAAGACAGTATGAGGTACTCCCCTGTATATACCCACAGAATCATGTGCTTACCCTGTCCAAGCTAGGATTAAACTATACAAACTGTTTACTTGTCTGTCTCCTGGTCTAGACTGTAAGCTTCCAGAAGGGAGGGGCTGTTGTGCTCGCCATTGCATCCCACAGGTAACACCGACCTAAGACATCCCAATAGGTGATTGATGAGTATCTAGAATGCATGAATGAGTAGCCATTAAAAAATTTCAAGACAGGAATGACACTATCAGATCAGGGTTTAGAAAAATAACTCTGGAGGCAATTTTAAATGTAGGCTAGAGACAAAGAAATTAAGGAAAATACTGCAAAAGAAACATAGGACATACTGATAAAAGATAGTCTTTTCTTAATAAATGTCTTTCTAATTGGCTAATTTGATTAGATATTGATACTTATTTTACAAGGCTGATCTCTTTATTCTCTTAGCATTCCCTAGCAGAGGATATTCAGTTACCTCATTCAGGAAGCCTTCCCTGACCCCAACCCCCACAAAGCCGGTGCCTTCATGTACATCTGGAGGTCATAAAGGGCAGTGACTACGTCTTATTCATCTTAGTATCTCCAATGCCTAGGACATGCCTGCTCAATAAATGTTTGCTGAATGAATGAACACATAAATTGATCCATTAGTATACTGTACTCAAGCTCTGACTAAGACACAGAGGACCTAATGATCCCTAGTGTGCAGGTTTCTGGATACAGGAAACAGAACAAATAAAGCAAGACTGGATAGAGGTACACCTATTCCACAGGTAACACAGGGTAAATCTCTCTCTCTGACCCCTCCATCCTCATTCTGAAGAATAACTCTCATTGAGTGAAAATCAATAAAAGTCATTTTAAGGGAAGTAGGTTTAGAAAAAAGGCTCTGAAGGAGGAGAATGAAAGAGGGGAGCTTCAAATTCGACCAATTTAGATTTTTTATGAGAATTTGTAAGCTTCAAAAAACCTTTACAAAATAAAAAGTCTGCCTTTCTATAGTCCCTTTCCAAAAGAACACCCACCCCATACAATGCACGCACACACAAACTGACAGTCTTTTTGAGATTCCCAGTTTTATAACCAAGAAAAAGAAAAAAGAAAAAGAATAGAAATCCACAGCAGATAAAACAAATCCTCCATTTCTCAGATTGTCATCAATAAGAAACTTCCTCAAGTAGCTGCAGACACAGCTCTCAGAGACACCCAACCAATCTCAGTGATGAGACTGATCCAGCAATATGGCAACAAATATTTACTGACTACATACTACGGATGAGGCATTAGGAAGAAGTTGTAAAATCCTTCCCCCACTCCCCCGAAAATAAGACACACTTTCTATCCTCTAAGAAGCTTGTGGATTTGTGGTGTTGTCATAATCAAAAGAAAAGTTCAATATTCTCAATTATAACACAGAAAAAAATTTATCAAGTGAGTAACACAGGCAACCTGTTGCAGGATTTCAAAGGTCAGAGAGACTATCAGGGCTTGAGGAGTCCTGAAGTATTTTGGGAGAATGTAGTATTTAAGTGGGGCATTGCAGGAGATGTTTCGAATACTGAGGAATGGAAAACATCACGAGGATAATGCTCTTGACATATCAGGGAACAGTTTACTCATGACTACCATGAAGAGGGTCTGCAATGGTAAGAGTATTAAATTTGGGATGGAACTATATAGTTAAGAACAGTTAAGAACAACTAAAAGCAGATCTAGGTTTGAATCCTGTTTCTACCACTTATCAGTTAAGTGACTTTGTCATGTTTATCCTTTATGAAGCTCAGTTTCCACAATCTTGCAATGGAGATAGTATTGGTTACACCTACCTCATAAAGTTGATAGGAAGATTAAATGAAAGTTGCTCTCCATAGTTCTGGGCAAGTAAGTGTTCAATAGGTGAGAGTTCCATGCTGTCCCCTCAACGTCTAAGTTTGTAGCCTTTGAAACTTGTAGGGGTTGAAGGAGAATTTTTTTAATTAAAAGGAAGTATAGAACAAAACAGAACTGTATAGAACAGATAGCCAGCCCTTTTGCTTTCACTTCATGAAATTTAGTAGCATTTTCCCTGATGATTACCATTTGGAGCAAGATTTTAGTATCCTTATTATTTGATTTTTAAACATCCCTCCCTATCAGATTTGTGTTACTTGCATTTATTCATTCATTGGTTTAATAAATATTTATTGAGCACCTATTTTTGAAAGATGAAAGCCATCAAGTGGAAACTACTTCACTTCCCATTTCCTGCTTGCACCTGAACTTCTTTTTCCTTGTTTTCTCATGCTGCAGAGGGAAGAGCCCTCCTCCTTTTAAAGGCTGTACCCTCCACCTGTGCTTTGGAGCCCTGGCCTTCTTTGGGGGGATCTTTGCACTAGTATCATCTCTTTGCACTAGTATCATTATCAACCTCTTCCTCTTTAATGGTTCCTTTCTATTCTCATTTAAACATACTCCAGTGTCTCTCATTAAAAAAAAATTCTACTTGGTCCTTTGCCCATATCCTTCTCCAGCTATGATGCTCTCTCTCCCCTCCTTTCTTCCCAGACTTGTAGAAAGTGTTGCCTACTATTTTCTCAGCTCCTAGTTATTTCTCAATCCCATCAATCTGGAATTTGTTCCTGCCATTCCTCAAAAACTGCTCTCAGTAAGACCATCAATTTTTATTTCTCATTTTAGTTGACCATTCCCTCTTTGAAATGCTCTTTTCATCTTCTATGACATCACATGTTTCTGATTTTCTTCTTTCTTCTTTAGATGATCTTTCTTGATAGTCTTTGACAGATCTTCTTTATGCAACCATTAAATGTTTTTCAAATCCTGTTCTAATGCAAACATCTCTTCCCACTTTGGCTTGTTCCTAAGGTAAATGCATTTACTCCCATGGCTTTATTGCCATCGATATACCTATAGTTCTCAAATCTATAGCTCCAGACCAACTTTCCAATCTTTTATATAAGCTCTCTACCTGCATATTTCACTGGCACCTCAAACTCAACATATCCAAGCCTGGACTCATCATCTTCATTTCTAAACTTGGTCCTCTGCTGGTGTTCCTTAAACTCAGTAAGAAACAGTACCAATTGCTTTGAAAGTCATCCTTGACCATTCCTTCTTCACCATTCATTATAAGTTAATTACTAATTTTGTCATTATACCTAAATATTTCTAAAAGCCATTCTTTTCTCCATTTTAACCACCACCATCTTTTGTCTAAGCTACTGTAGCAGACTCCTTTCAAAAAGGACAAAACTGTTTATATCACTTTCAATGCTTACATTATGGGTGTCCATTGACTTTGGGATGAAGTCCAAAATCCTTAATATTACCTACAAGGCCTTATATGTTCTGACCCTTGCCTACACTCCCACCTGCATTCCATGTCCCTTTCTCCACTGTCTCTCCTTTTGAGCCATACTGGTCTCCTCTCGGTGCTTCAATGCATCATAATCTCTCCATTTCAAGACCTTGCTCTCTCTGCCTCTCCTATCAATCTCTGCCCTTCACTTACCTGTTCTATTTATCTTTCCAGGATTAAACTTAATTGTTCTGGACTTGGAAGCAGAGTTGGTTAGTTTTCCCTTTACTTATTCACATGATGTTCCAGTCTTATTCTTTCTAACACTCCTCCCTTTCATACTGACTGCCTTCCATAATAGTCTATTAGCACCAAGAGGACAGGGGCCTTACCTGTTGTGCTTATCAATGTATTCCTAGTGCATAGCATAGCATCTAGCAAATTGTAGGTGATAAAATATTTATTAATTAGTTCATATAGTAAACTACAGGTTGACTTCATCTTTATTTCTGCAAAGCCTTCCCTGAATCACTCAAGCAGAATTGATAACTTCCAAGTTAACATCACCACTGTATCAAAGACACTACCTCTATTTTTGTACTTAACACACACTGTATTGCTATTATTTATTTACATATTTATACATTAACTGTGCTTCTAAAATGTGAGCTTTTTGTATATCAGGATCGTATCTTATTTTTTTATCACTGGTTTATCTTTTTAGCACTTCACTTGGTGTCTGGACCAAAGTAAATGTTCAAATAAATGTTAAAGAATTGAACTGAAAAATTTTGCCAACTGGCTGGATATGAGATCTGAAGAATATAGAGACTCAAAGATAAACTCTGAAGTATGGTCTAGCCTTTAACAGAAATGTAGAAGTTGGTAAAGAAAGATGATTTATAAAATAAATATACACAGTTCTGAGCAGGTATTGATAGTGTGGTGACAGAGGGAAAAATGTATACTGAATGAGAAGGTCAATAACACAGTGGAGTCCTAGAAGGGCAACATGAAGATAATTCCCAGGGTAGAAAGCAGACTGCTGTAGCCAGAAGAGGATGCATTTTAATTTGCCTAGGACAATCCCAGTTTACACCTCGTGTCCTAGCATAATTGATAGTGCTTGCCCCCTTAACACTCTCCAAAAGTGTCCAAATAAATTATATAGCCAGCCTACTACTAGAATTAGAAGACCACAAGAATTTGGAAAAGTTGAGTGAGTTAAGGGCAAGAACATTTAGGACAAGAGCATGGCAAGGCATTACAGTGATTGCAAGTTGCAGATAGTGAAGAAATTGTACCTAACTGAGCATTTTATGAAAAGCTAACTATGAAATGAAACAGCTAGCCACTTGTAGATAAGCAATGTCACTTAATTCTCACAAAAAACCTGCTAGGTAGACATTTCATCCATATTTTATTGATAAGATATTTGGAGCTCAAAAAGTTAGTTAAAACATAGCTAAAAAATTAAACATAGTTAGAAAGCAAAATTAATATAAACAAATAATCAAAAAAAGAAGTCAAAGGGGGAAATACCTGGAAGTCACTAGAGGTCCCTTCTCTGATAACTTGCAAACATTTTGAGTAAGGGAGAAAGAAGGTATCAATATGATAACGTAAGAAAGGGCAACCATTACTGTCAAGATTCTTCACTACAACTTACAAAATCAGGCCCACTATTTTCTGGAGTAATGAGCATCATTGAAAGCCACCCTTCTTTTCCCAAGAAAGAAGTAATTCCAGGAAGTAACTTCAGTGAAACGGAAAAATAGACACTCCCACACTGGGACACACCTGGCTTCAAAACAAGCTTATACGTAGAGAAAAATAAAATATGCAGGGGCAAAAGGAAGTTAATCTTGGCCAAAATGGATGTCAGATAAGATATCATTGCAATGAAAGCAAAAGCAGGAAAGGGATAACCTAAAGAGAGCCTGGAAATTTATGTGTAGAAGTGAAAATTACTCCACAAGTGGAACAGAAATTAAGGAGTGGAGTGACACAATGGAGGAATGTGCAGAGAAGGAACCACGTCAGACAAAGGAATATAAACATTTCATGAGAATGACTTAAATGTTTCAGGTTGGAAAACAAGTTGACACTTGTGAGGATGCCTTGAAAATGAGTGAAAATTGCATTTGAGCAGTAAATATCCTTCAATCTTTCCCAAGAGCTAAATAAGGTGCTCTTTACTATGTAATAATAGTAGTTTCACTTTTTACTGCTTCCTTCATTTAGCAATGCCTTATAAGCAATTATACTTCAGCTCTGCCTCATCTTTCCCCTTTCCCCTTTCCCTTTTTGTTTGAAGATGAGACAAGGATGAATGCAATAGCACAGTTGCAGGTAGAATTTTGCTTTGAGGCAATCAATTTTAAGAAGCACCTTGCAGAAATGGGCTGCATTTAAGAATGCTTTTGGTACATCTGCCCTTCCATGGGATGACACAGCCCAGTGAAAAGAACAAGCACATCTAACCAAGAAACCAAGACAGTGACTAGTTGTGGAACTTAGGTAAATAAATCATATACTTTCTCTGTTAGTCTTATAGTCTTCTTTTTTAACCAATATTGCAGAGGGTATTTTATGACAAATTCTACACAAAAGCAAGATAGGTATTAGGAAGGAATGTCTTTTAAGTGTTAAATCCATTTTTAAATCATTATGAAAGCAGATAATTACACTTCCCTTATTCCTTGCCTCTATTTTTATAACAATCTAATGTTTTATTGAATAAAGACTTATGAACCTTAAGAGTTTGAAGAAATGCTGGAGTGCAAATTAAAGTTTATGTTTAAGAAGTAACTTAACTTAGACACTCATGAGAGAAATTAAAGAAGATACCAATAAATGGAAACACATCCCGTGCTCATGGACAGGAAGAATTAATATTGTCAAAATGGCCATCCTGCCTTAAGCAATCTACAGATTCAATGTAATCCCTATCAAAATACCAACAGCATTCTTCAATGAACTAGAGAAAATAGTTCTAAAATTCATACGGAACCACAAAAGACCCCGAATAGCCAAAGTAATCCTGAGAAGGAAGAATAAATGGGGAGAATTATGCTCCCTGACTTCAAGCTCTACTACAAAGCCACAGTAATCAAGACAATTTGGTACTGGCACAAGAACAGACCCATAGACCAATACCAATGGAACAGACTAGAGTGCCCAGACATAAACCCAAGCATATATGGTCAATTAATATACAATAAAGGAGCCATAGATATACAATGGGGAAATGATAGCCTCTTGAACAGCTTGTGTTGGCAAAACTGGACAGCTACATGCAAGAGAATGAAACTGGATTATTGTCTAACCCCATACACAAAAGTAAACTCAAAATGGATCAAAGACCTGAATGTAAGTCATGAAATGATAAAACTCTTAGAAGAAAACATAGGCAAAAATCTATTGAATATAAACATGAACAACTTTTTCTTGAACGCATCTCCTCAGGCAAGGGAAACAAAATAAAAAATGAACAAATGGGACTACATCATGCTAAAAAGCTTCTGTACAGCAAAGGACACTATCAGCAGGAAAAAAAGGCATCCTACAGTATGGGAGAATATATTTATAAATGACATATCTGACAAGGAGTTAACATCCAAAATATATAAAGAACTCATACACCTCAACACCCATAAATGGGCGGAGGATATGAACAGACAATTCTCCAAAGAAGAAATTCAGATGGCCAACAGGCACATGAAAAGATGCTCCACATTGCTAATTATCAGGGAAATGCAAATTAAAGCCACAATGAGATATCACTTTACACCAGCTAGGATGGCCAACATAGAAAAGAATAGGAACAACAAATGCTGGCAAGGATGCGGAGAAAGGGGAACCCTCCTACACTGCTGGTGGGAATGTAAACTAGTTCAACCATTGTGGAAAGCAGTATGGAGATTCCTCAAAAAACTAAAAATAGAAATACCATTTGATCCAGAAATTCCACTCCTAGGAATTTACCCTAAGAATGCAGGAGCCCAGTTTCAAAAAGACGTATGCACCCTTATGTTTACACAGCACTATTTACAATAGCCAAGATATGGAAGCAACCTAAATATCCATCAGTAGATGAATGGATAAAGAAGATGTGGTACATATACACAATGGAATATAACTCAGCCATAAGAAAAAAACAGATCCTACCATTTGCAACAACATGGATGGAGCTAGAGGGTATTATGCTCAGTGAAATAAGCCAGGTGGAGAGAGACAAGTACCAAATGATTTCACTCATATGTGGAGTATAAGAACAAAGAAAAAATGAAGGAATAAAACAGCAGCACAATCACAGAATCCAAGAATGGACTAACAGTTACCAAAGGGAAAGGGACTGAGGAGGTTGGGTGGGAAGGGATGGATAAGGGCAGGGAAAAAGAAAGGGGGCATTATGATTAGCATGTGTAATGTGGGGGGGGCACGGGGAGGGCTGTGCAACACAGAAGACAAATAGTGATTCTACAGCATCTTACTATGCTGATGGACAGTGACTGTAATGGGGTTTGTGGGGTGGACTTGGTGAAGGGGGGAGCCTAGTAAACATAATGTTCTTTGTATAATTGTAGGTTAATGATACCAAAATAAAAAAAAAAGAAGAAAACAAATTCTACCATTTGCAACAACATGGATGGAGCTAGAGGGTATTATGCTCAGTGAAATAAGCCAGATGGAGAAAGACAAGTATCAAATGATTTAACTCATCTGTGGAACATAACAACAAAGCAAAAACTGAAGGAACAAAACAGTAGCAGACTCATGGAACCAAAAATGGACTAACAGTTGCCAAAGGGAAAGGGACTTGGGGGGGTGGATGGGAAAGGAGGGAGAAGGGGAATAAGGGGCATTATGATTAGCACACATAATGTAGTGGGGGTTGCGGATGCATGGGGAAGGCAGTATAGCACAGAGAAGACAAGTAGTGATTCTATAGCATCTTACTACACTGATGGACAGTGACTGTAATGGGGTATGTGGTGGGGACTTGATAATGGGGGGAATCTAATAACCACAATGTTGCTTGTGTAATTGTATATTAGTGATACCGAAAAAAAATGTTATTTATGTTAAAAAAAAAAAGACTACCCACAGATTAGGAAAAAAATGTTTCAAGTCATATATCATAAGGAACTTATATCTAGAATATATAAAGTACTCTTACAACTCAATAATACAAGAAAAATAATTTTAAAATGGGCAAAGGATCTGAACAGGCATCACTTGAAAAAAGTACATAAATTGAAGATATACAAATGTACAAGTGAAAAATGCTCAAAATCATTAGTCATCAGGGAAATACAAATCAAAACCGCAATGAAATACCACCTCACATGCAGTAGGACCGCTATGATCAAAGAGAAATGTAACTTGAGTGAGGATGTGGAGAAATTGGAACCCTCCTAGATAGCTGGTGAGAATGTAAAACAGTGTTGCTGCTTTGGAAAACAATCTGGTAGTTTCTCAAAAGGTTAAACATAAAGCCACCATATGACCCCATAATTCCATTCCTAGATATACACCCAAGAGAAATGAAAGCATATGACCACACAAAAGGGTTTATGCACTGAATGAAATAGCATCATTCACAATAGCCAAAAAGTAGAAACAACCCAAATGTTCACCAACAGATGAATGGATAAACAAAATATGATATAACCATACCATGGAATATTACCCAGCAATAGAAAGGAATGAGGTACAAACACATGCTACAATGTGGATGAATTTTGAAAACATACACCAAGGGAAAGAAGCTAGTCACAAAGACCAGATATCATATGATTCCATTAACATAAAATGTCCCGAATAAAATAATCTTATAGAGACAGAAAATAGATTAGTGGTTGCCAGGGATTGGAGAGGTTGAAGAGTGACTGCGAAAGGGTTTCTTCTGAGGATGATAAAAATGTCCAAAACTTGTCTGTGCTGATGGTTGCACAACTCCGTAGATACACTAAACCTGTGGAACCATATGCTTTAATGGGGGACTTGTATATGATATGGATGACATCACAATAAAGCTGTTACAGAAAAAAAAAAGAAGTAACTTAACTTGCTCATGTGATTGTACATTAATAATACAAAAAAAATGTAACTTAGATGACCTTTTCTTAATTTACGTATTAGTCAATAAATGTTTGTTCAGTGCTTACAGTGTGTCAGGAATTATGTTAGGCTGTGTGGGGTAGTGATACAAAGTAATAATTGTTTTCTGAGCTGTTATAATGTAGGAAAATATGCAGCTAAAAAGTGATTATATGTGGATAAAAAACAAAGAGCTTCCACAGTGAGAAAATACAGACTATGTCCATAAAAGTGTCAAATGAGTGTTAGGGACAAAAAGGACCTTAGAAGTTCACTGGAGCAGGAAGACCCCAGGAGCTGAGGTTGGTGAGGGCAGTGCCCTATGTCTGATGCTGGCCTAGTTTTGCTAATGTATTTCCTGTTGATTCTATAAGGCACCGGCAAGAAAAGAACAAATGAAAAGCTAAACTTTACATTTTCCCTCTTTAAATGTGACAGCTTTAAGTTTTGTTAAGACTTTTTAATTCAAAATTATACCAGCCTCAAACTATGATTTCTCTTGTGTTGGAAAATTTAACTTAACAATAATTATGTAAATTTAAAATTAAGCAAATATCACACTATGCTAAAACAGGAATGGAATTTGGGGGAAATGGCCCAAATCATTTAAAATTTGAGCCTCTAAAAACAGTGAAAGTACTTTGCAATAATAGTTTTGGCATAATTTCTATTACTTAGAAAGTGAAAATAAAAAATTGTGCCCAAAGGAAGTTCTAAACTATACCTGAATCTGTAGGATCTAGGCTCTATTTCTGGGTCAGTACTAAGCACCCCCTTCCCTTACTCCCTGTCCCAAACTACAAACACCAAGACCTCCAACCCTGATTAAATGGGACACCAGGGATGCCATGCCTAAGAATCTAATCTTCTTAGGACCACTGTTCCTCCCTCCCCTCAAAGAACCTTGAACTTAAAGCTTCTCTGCTCCTACTACTGTCCTCTGCTGCATCACTAACTACTGTGATTAATCATATCTCTGCATGAAAACAAATACTTGAAGGATCTTCCAGAGCACAGCTAACTTTTATTAAGCCCTTATGTCCACTGTTATCCAAGGATCAATTGTGACTAAACCTGCCAACCTTCATTCCTAATTTCATAGGTCAAAGCCCCAAATAAAAGTACTTGCTCTCTTCCCAAATTAGTCCTCTACAGAACTGTCATTCCTAAAATGCTCTATACTTCCTTAAATCTAATCCAATCCCCTCCTTTTCTCTCTGCCAAAACTTCCTATTTGCCCTCTGGAATTCCAACTTCTCTGTGCCCTTGATCACCTCCATGAGTGCCCTTTCCACTTCTTTCCTGCTTTAAGCCTGGCCTTCTCTATGCCACTTTTCCTGCAGCTCCCTCTTGTGAAGTCTGCTCATATTCTCACATCTACTAGCATCAAGGCATGAGGATATTCCCCAGTGCCCACTCAGAGCCCACTGCTTCCCATCCCTTTGTAAAAACCCCTGCTACCCTCTCTCTGATTGGTCATTGTAATCTACCTGCCTCTTGTGTGCTTGTCATTCACAGAAGATACTGGCACTTGGCATACTATCTTCTCTTGTACTAGTCCTGCCATCATCCTAAGTGACTTCAGAGTCCTTGTGAAAGACCCACCTAATGGCCCATGTCCTCCTATAATGCTACTTGACCACCTGCCTCCACAATCACTCCCTGGATGTTGACATCATCACCTGAAACACCTCCATTTTCTCTATTTCTAAAGCAACTAATTTTAATTAGTCCACTTTCTGACTATAATCAACTATCCTTCTAGCTCACTTGTTAAACGAGCCTGGCTGCAATGGTTCTTCCCTTTGCTTCAGTATCCACTGATTGATCCCTTCACTTTCTTTCCATTACTCCCCTCCTGTCTTCACTTCTCTGTTTATCATTTCACTCATTCTCTCAGAATTACCCTGAACTCTCTCCTTGAATACATTGTTTCCTTGTCTCCTAAAACATCATGCCCTCCTGGTTTCTCTTACTTGTCTGGCAGCCTTTCACAGACATTTTTACTGGCCCCTCCCTCCTCCTTCAAATATCGGAGTATTTCAGGGATCTTTCCTAGAAACTTTTTCCTTCTATGCCCTTTCTTTAAGTAATCTCAACTCTTCCCATGGCTTCAATTACCATCAGTATGCATATGCTCCTCAAATTCATATGTTGAGTTCTGAATTGTTCTTTGAGCTCTGGTTTGATATACATAACTGCTTAGCTGATGTCTTCAAAATGGGTATCTTCAAGGTACCTCCAACTCAACAAGTTCAAAAGTAAGTTCATCACTTTCCATTAAATCATTCCTTCCAAAATCCGAGTCATCATCTCCTTCTCTCACATCTCCTCATATTTAAATAATCACTAAGACCTGTTAATTCTGCATCCAAACTATTTCCCAAAATGTGTCCACTTTTCTACATCTCTACTTCTCTATCATTTTCAACAAGCACTTACTCAATATCTACATGTGCCAGGACCTGTAAGTGCTAGACTATACAGCGTCAGAAGAAGAGCCTCTTGCCTGGATCACTTAAATAATTGGTCTCCCTGCGATTCTTTTTCCCCTCTCCAGTCTATTTTCCATGTTAAAGGCAGACTGTGTGTGTGTGAGTGTGTGTTTAAGTACAAATCTGATTTTAATCACCTTTTTGATGTGAGGATTAAACACGACTGTGTACGTAAAGGACTTAGTGTCTGGCACATGATAGTCAATAAATGTTAATCAGTGGAGCTATGCTAAATAATTCAGTAAATTATTTTGGAATAACTGGCCAGCCTTTAGAAAAAAATTAAGCTCTATCCCTAATCTCACTCCGTAGACCCAAAAGGGTAAAAAATGAAACCATAAAAAATACTTGAAGAAAACATGGGTAAATATTTGTATAATCTTAGAGGTAAAGAAGGCCTTTCAAACATGTCCCAAAAGCCAGAAACCATAAAGAGAAAATATTAACCACACACAAATGTAAACATTCTGCATACTAAGATAGGCCAAAAGTAAAACTGGAAGACAAATAAAAAATAGGGAAAGTATTTATAATAATTAAAATGAGCTAATAACAAATACCTAACTAGCTCTTATAAATCAACAAGAAAATACTAACAACCCACTAGAAAAAGATCATACTGCATGAATAGAGAACAATTCACAAAGTAAGAACAAATGGCTAATAGTCTAAAGAAAATACAAATAAAACAATGAGCTGTTATATTTTACCTATAAGTGGGCAAGGATTAGGAAGATTGACTACACTCACTGAAGTTACCTGCACTATTGGTGGCAGTATAAATTTGAATAACATTTCTGGAAATAGTTTGGCAATGGGTAACAATATGAAATGAGTACCTCTTGAAATAATAATCCCACTTCCAGAAATTTACTCTAAAGAGATCACGTAAATTGGTCAAAAAGATGCATGTTAAGAATGTTCACTGTATTATTTATAAAATTGGAAATGAATATTTATCAAAAAAGCCATACTCTAAAAGACAAATACCAAATGATTTCCCTCATTTGTGGAGTATAACAACAAAGCAAAACTGAAGGAACAAAACAGTGGCAGACGCCCAGACTCCAAAAAGGGACTAGTGGTTACCAAAGGGGAAGAGTGGGGGGGTGGGGGAAGGAGGGAGATGGGGATCGTGGGGTATGATGATTGGTACACATGGTGTGTGTGGGGTCATGGGGAAGACAGTGTAGCTCAGAGAAGACAAATAGGGACTCTGTGGTATCTTACTACACAGATGGACAGTGACTGCAATGGGGTATTGGGGGGGACTCAATAATAAGGGTGAATGTAATAACCACATTGTTTTTCTTGTGAAACCTTCATAAGAGTGTATATCAATGATGCCTTAATTTAAAAAAAATGCCCTGCTCTGGTCCTGTTCTTGATGATGGGGATATAGAAATTACAATAGAGATATAAAGTTCTTTTTCTCATGGAGTTTACATTCCAAGGGTTAGAAGACAATAAACTGATAAACAAATAAGATACTCTTGAATAGTGACAAAGGCTTTGAAGACATAAAGCCAGGTACTTAAATAAGTAACTAGAGCATGGACACCCTTAGAAAGGGTGGTCAGAGGAAGCCTCTGTGAGGAGGTGACAATAGAACTGGGGTTTGTTCTCCCCTAAGAGTTACAGTTTGAGCATGGACTGGTGCAGTCTATCAACGTATCTGTAGCCTGAGGACATATGATAAGGGTGAGGAATGCTTAGCTGTTATAACTGCTAACCCCAGTAATTTATAAAACACTGTCCTGGCAATTCTCAGTCAATGCAATAAAATGTAAAAAAGAAACAAGAGGCATCAATTTATCAGCCGTCTTAGACCTCTGGTTGGCCTTGTTTGCATATGTATCCACTCCTGGAATGAACAAAGTTGGACAGGCATCATGAAGGAATTCTTCCACAATATCAACATGTTAGTGTGTAAAATAACACAGCAAGTGGAAAAGAAAGAGAAACAAAGAAAGAAAGGAACACGGCATGCAAAAAATAAAGAATGCACTATTGAGGGAAATAGAACCAGAGGAACAGAAAGTTGCCCATGAATGGTTCATGCTATAGAAGAAATTTTTAAAAACACAAATTAAATAAAATAACTCAAAGACAACATGATAAAACAACAGCATGAGAGGAAAAGAGATATTGCAGAACACAGAAAATGAAAATAGGGATTCAGTCAACATGATTGCATAACTCATAAAGTAAAACAGCAAGGAACAAAATGATTCTTGGTTTAATTACTGTGAATCAGAGGAAAAAGTCAACTTTTAAAAAAATTTAGAGAAGATTTAAGAAATGGAAGAACACATAAAGATGAATCTGACAAAGGACAACTGGTGTTCTCGAACAAAGCAGCAAATTAAAAAGGAGAGGTATTTTAATGCACAATAGAAGAACATTTTCCTGATGTGAAGAACTGTGGAGAACTGAATCCACACATTAAAAGGACATATTGTGTTTCAAGAAAAACTGAGAATGAACAATCGAAACTAAGATATATCCTGATAGTAAAAATAAAAGTACTTCAGCCTTTTCAGGAGAAGAAGTTCCTGAGTCATCCAGACAGAAAAAGCAGGTCACTTTAAAGAAGGAGGAATCAGGCTGGCCTCAGACTTCTCCACAGCAGCGTTTAGTGGCTGCACAGTTTCTAGGGAAAGAACGGGAGCCCAAGAATTTTATATCAGTTCAAGCTGTCATTTAAGCAAACAAGCCAATGACAGACATTCTCAAACAAGCAGGAACTTAGGGAATAAAATATGGTCCCTTCCTGGAAAAAAACAAAAAGACAAGATGAAACCCAACCAACCAAGAGATGAATGAAAATGCAGGGGTTAAAGAACCAAATGACGCTCAACACCAGAAAAACAATGGAGCAACAACTTCAAGGTTCTGAAGGGAAGAAAGTGCACCCATGAATTTTATTCTCAGCCCAGCTGTCTTTCAAGTCCAAGCATACCTCATTTTATTGCACTTTTCTTTAATGCACTTCATAGGTACTACATCTTTTTTTTTTATGAATTGAAAGTTTGGGGCAGCCTGTGTGTAGCAAGTCTACTGGCACCATTTTTCCAACAGCACTTGCTCACTTTGTGTCTTTGTGTCAGACTGTGGTAATTCTCACAATATCTCAAACTTTTTATTATGATCATATTTGTTATGGTGATCAGTGATCAGTGATCTTTGATGTTACTGCTATAATTGTTTTGGGGCGCCATAAACCACACCCATATACGACAGCAAACTTAATAAATATTGTGTGTGTACAGGCTGTTCCCCATCTCTCTCCCTCTCCTAGGGCATCGGTATTCCCTAAGACACAACAATATTGAAATTAGACCAGTTAATAACCATACAATGTTCTCTGTGTTCAAGTGGAAGGAAGAGCCACATGTCTCTCACTTTAATCAAAAGCTAGAAATAATTAAGCTTAGCAGGGAAGGCATGTCAAAAGCCAAGACAGACCAAAAGCTAGGTGGCCTCTGGCACCAGTTGGCAAAGTTGTGAATGCAAAGGAAAAGTTCTTGAAGGAAATTAATTAAAAGTGTTACTCCAAGTAGTGATTCTACAGTATCTTACTACGCTGATGAACAGTGAATGTAAAGGGGTATGTGGGGGGGACTTGGTGAAGGGGGGAGCCTAGTAAACATAATGTTCTTCATGTAATTGTAGATTAATGATACCAAAAAAAAAAAGTGTTACTCCAGTGAACACATGAATGATAAAAAGGCAAAACAGACTTACTGTTGATATAGAGAAAGTTTAAGTGATCTGGATAGAAGATCAAACCAGCTACAACATTCCCTTAAGCTGAAGCCTAATCCAGAGCAAGGTCCTAAACCTCTTTAATTCCATGAAGGCTGAGAGAGGTGAGGAAGCTGCAGAAGAAAATTCTGAAACTAGTAGAGGCTGGTTCATGAAGTTAAGGGAAGAAGCCGTATCCATAACATAAAAGTGCAAAGGAAGCAGAAAATGCTGGTGTAGAAGCTGCAGCAAGTTATCCAGAAGACCTAGCTAAGACCATTAGTGAAGGTGACTACACTAAGATTTTCACTGTAGACAAAACAGCCTTTTATTGGAAGAAGATGTCATCTAGGACTTTCACACCTAGAGAGAATAAGTCAATGCCTGGCTTCAGAGCTTAAAAGGATAGGCTGACTCTCTTATTAGGGCCTAACACAGAGGGGGACTTTTAGTTGAAGCCAGCGTCATTTACCTTTATGAAAATCCTAGGGTCCTTAAGAATGATCTAAATCCACTCTGGCTGTGCTCTATAAATGTACCAACACAGACTGGATGACAGCACATATGTTTGCATCATGGTTTTCTGAATATTTGAAGCCCACTCTTGAGACTTATCTCTCAGAAAAAAAGATTCCTTTCAAAAAATAACTGCTCATTGATGATGCACCTGGTTACCCAAGAGCTCTAATGCAGATGTACAACTAGATATTACTGTTTTCATACCTGCTACAAAATATCCACCCTGTAGTCCATGGCTCGAAGAGTAATTTTGACTTTAAGTCTTGTTATTGAAGAAGTACATTTCATATGGCTATAGTTGCCATAGATAATGATTCCTCTGATGGGTATGAGCAAAGTAAATTGAAAACATACTGGAAAGGATTCACCATTCTAGATGCCATTAAGAATTTCTGTGATTCATGGGAAAGGTCAAAATACCAGCATTAATGGGAGTTTGGGAGAAGCTGATTCTGATCCTCATAGATGACTTTGTAGGTTTCAAGGGTTCAGTGGAGGAATAGTAGATAATGGTGGAAATAGCAAGAGAATTAGAAATAAGTAGTAGAGCGAAGATGTGACTAAATTGTTATAATCTCATGATAAAACTTGAATGGATGAGGAGTTGCCCTGACAGATAAGCAAAGAAAGTGGTTTCTTGAAATGGAATCTACTCCTGGAGAAGATGTTATAAAGACTGTTGAAATGACAACAAATGATTTAGAGTATTACCTAAACTTAGTTGATAAAGCAGTAGCAGGGTTTAAGAAGATTGACTCCAATTTTAAAAGTAATTCTATGGTGGATAAAATACTATCAATCAGCACGGAATGCTGGAAATCATTTGTGAAAGGAAGAGTCAATCAATGCAGCAAACTTCATTGTTATTTTATTTTAAGAAATGACCATAGTCGGCCCCAGCTGTGAGCAGCCACCATACTCATTAGTTAACGGTTACAAACATTAAGGCAAGGCCCTCTACCAGCAAAAAGATTATGACTCATTGGAAGTTCAGATGATGATTAGCCTTTTTTAATAATAAAGTATTTTAAAATTATGTACATTGTTTTTCAAGACATAATGTTATTGCACACTTAATAGACTACAGCATAATGTAAACATAAATATATACACACTGGGAAACTAAAAAATTCACTTGACTTGCTTTATTGCAGTGGTCTAGAACCAAACCTGCAGTATCTCTGAGGAATGCCTACATAACATCAAGAGTCACATTTGATACAAACTTCTAAATGATTATCCAAAAGAAGCTCAACCAATGTATATCCCATTAACAGTATTTGAGAATATGTTACATTAAATCAATTGTATAAAAGACACTATCATTGCATTAAAGACATTATCAATTTTTCAGTTAAATAGCAGTGATATACACTTCTCATGTATCTTTTTAAAATTACATCAATCTTATGGAAGGGGTATATCACTGCTATTTTAACTTAATTTCCTTAGTTAAAACTGAATGTGAACCATTTTCAAATATTTGCAAGACACGTTAATATAGGACATATTTTCTGTGTCTCCTAATTCATATCCTTTGCCCATTTTCCTATTGGGTTGTATCTTTCCTTATTTATTATTAGGTTCTTGTCATATATTGTGGATATTAATCCTCTACTTATTATGGATGTTGCAAATGTGTGATCCCAGTCTACCATGTCTTTCAAATTTGTTGACAGTGGTTTTTTTTGTATAGAAGTTTAAGGTTTTAGTTAGTTAAAAATTTTCCTTTATAGCTTCTAGATGTTATGTCTTAAAAGAGCATTTCAACCACAAAAATTTTTTTAATTAAAAATATTTTTATTTAGGTATCATTGATATACAATCTTATGAAGGTTTCACATGAAAAACATTGTGGTTACTACATTCACCCATATTATCAAGTCCCCCAGCACCCCATTGCAGTCACTGGCCATTAGCGTAGTAAGATGCTATAGAGTCACTACTTGTCTTCTCTGTGCTATACTGCCTTCCCCATGATCCCCCTACATTATGTATGTGCTAATTATTATTTTTATTTTTATATCATTAATATATACTTACATGAGCAACATTGTGGTTACTAGATTCCCCCCATTATCAAGTCCCCACCACATACCCAATTACAGTCACTGTCCATCAGCATAGTAAGATGCTAAAGAATTACTACTTGTCTTCTCTGTGCTATACTGCCTTCCCCGTGCTGCCCCACTACATTATGTGTGCTATTGTAATGCCCCCTTTTCCCCTTATCCCTCCCTTCCCACCCGTCCTCCCCAGTCCCTTTCCCTTTGGTAACTGTTAGTCCATTCTTGGGTTCTGTGAGTCTGCTACTGTTTTGTTCCATCAGTTTTTGCTGTTGTTATACTCCACAGATGAGTGAAATCATTTGGTATTTGTCTTTCTCCACCTGACTTATTTCACTGAGCATAATACCCTCTAGCTCCATCCATGTTGTTGCAAATGGTAGGATTTGTTTTCTTTTCATGGATGAATAATATTCCATTGTGTATATGTACCACATCTTCTTTATCCATTCAACTACTGATGGACATTTAGGTTGCTTCCATATCTTGGCTATTGTAAGTAGTGCTGCGATAAACATAGGGGTGCATATGTCTTTTTCAAACTGGGCTCCTGCACTCTTAGGGTAAATTCCTAGGAGTGGAATTCCTGGGTCAAATGGTATTTCTATTTTGAGCTTTTTGACGAACCTCCATACTGCTTTCCACAATGGTTGAACTAATTTACATTCCCAACAGGAGTGTAGGAGGGTTCCCCTTTCTCCACAACCTCACCAACATTTGTTGTTGTTTGTCTTTTGGACGGTGACCATCCTAACTGGTGTGAGGTGATATCTCATTGTGGTTTTAATTTGCATTTCTCTGATGATTAGCAATATGGAGCATGTTTTCATGTGCCTGCTGGCCATCTGAATTTCTTCTTTGGAGAATCTTCCCATTTTTTAATTGGATTATTTGCTTTTTTCAACCACAAAATTTTAAAACTATTCTGCTGTATTTCCTCCTGATCCATAAGTTTCACTTAGATCTTCAGTTAATTATCAGATTCACATAAACTAAGATTATCAGACTTTGATGATCAGACTCATGAACAATGGAGGTAAGATTTTCCACTGACCAGAATGCTTGAGACCCTATCAGAAGCAGATTTAGTAAATCAGTACTCTGATGGTAGTCTCAGAACTAATAATTAAAAAGGGGAAATATTTCATCCAGGAGATCAAAGAGGAGAAGAATGCTGGGCATCTTATCTAGAGAAGTATAATGTAGAATGGAGCATGACATCATCTAATCAGAGGAAATAAATAGCCCTGAAGACTAATGGTTGAAATGCTCTGGTTCTCCTGTTTCTGATATCTTTCTCCCATGGAGAGTGCTGGCTTTATTCAGCTGAAGTTTATCTCTGTGCCATTCTTCTATTTCAAGTTGTACTGCAGGCCACACTGAAGCTTTCTTTCCTTAGATGTGTTAGTACCACCAATGAGTAGTCAAGTAACCGTTCCCAAGGGCCTAGGAGACACTGGGTTTCTTTCATTCCCTGCTGATTAAGTTAAATTCTCTCATGCGCCACCTTGTTTTCCTTGTTTTTTAAATTCTAAGTACTAACTCCAACAGTTTATCTGGGAAGAGAAGTCTAAACTGAGGAAAAATTACACAACAATACAAAACAGTATAGAACAGGTAAGAGAACTGTATTACACAAGAGAATTAATGAAAGCTTTTAGGCATGGAAGTGAGTGACAAAAGTGATGAAGACTGGTTTGTCAGTCATGAAGGTGGAAGCTGGAGCTGGGGAACAGCAGGACAGTGAAGGCAGGGAGGCTCATCAGGAGGCTGCTGTAGTCATTTAGACAAAGCCAGCCCCAAATTCTAGACTACACAGCCTACACTAATGTGTCTTTGTATTCTTAGCCCTCAGCCCAAAGTGACTTGTAACTTTCAGATACTTTGAAAAATGGTGTGCCAAGATATTGTTTATCCTATTAACTTATTAATCCTCTTAATTTGGCTTACCAATACCTTTCTTTCTAACAATATCTACCATTTATCAAGGGCCCACAATGTGGCAGGAATTTAAGCATTTTCATATAGTCCTTATACCAACCCAATAATGATTTTACAGATAATCAAAGCTAGGTTCAGAATTTTCAGACACTTGTACAAGGTTTCACTGATAGAAAATGACAGCCCAGACAGTAATAACATATCACAAATCAAGAAAAGCAGGAGGAGAAGCCAAGATGGCAGCGTGAGTAGGGCAGCAGAAATCTCCTCCCAAAACCATATATGTTTTTGAAAATACAACAAATACACTTATTCCTAACAGACAGACCAGAAGATACAGGACAATAGCCAGGTTACATGTACATCTACGAGAACTCAGCGCCTCACGAAGGGGGTAGAATACAAGCCGCGGCCCGGCGGGACCCGAGCACCCCCTCAACCCCAGCTCCCCAGTGGGAGGAGAGGAGTTGGAACGGGGAGGGAGTGGAAGCCCAGGACTGCTGAATACCCAGCCCTAGTCATCTGCACTGGGAGTGCAGACACACATTGTGTGGTGTGCTGGATATTAGGGAAACGGAACAGTGAAATCTGCAACCAGGTCTCCAGAGCTGGTGCCCCTGGGACAAAAAAAAAGCAAGTGCTTTTTGAAAGTCTTAAAGGGACAGGGGCCTCACAGCTGGATGGAAGGGTCCTGGCACATGCAGCCCAGCAGCTGGGAATCCTGGGGAACTCCAGGTGCCCCAGCCCCCTGGGAGGAAGCGCAGCTCTGAAGCCCCTCACTGTGATAAACAGCTTCCCATCCATTCACCCTCCGGTGGGACCTGCCATAGAGGGAAGCAGCCTGAGAGCGGCCACACCCACAGCAACCACCCAGAGCCTCCTCTGCAGCTGCCCAGGCCAGACTCAGAGGCCCCACCAGCGCGCACAGACAGAGGAAGCCAGGACAGGGTGCCAAGGGTTGCTGTTCTCCCAGAAGAGCACACTCGGTGCACCTGCCCCTCCCTGCAGGGCTCTGGGCTGCCCCAACGGCTGCCCCACCCCCAGCAGGTCAGAAAATAAAACGGGAAGCTGCTCTGAGGAGGGCAAGGTGACCAGGAAGCAGGAAGGAACTTTGTGCTTGAGCTAACACATGTGCCAACTGCCCATGACTACCTCGATAGCCATGAAAAGGTAGAAGAATCTGATCCAGTCCAGAATCACCCAGACAACCTCTGAGAGGGAGTCTGGGGAGATTGATTTAACCAATTTTCCTGAAAAATAATTCAAAATAAAGGTCATAACCATGCTGATGGACCTGTAGAGAAATATGTAAGAGCTAAAGGATAAAGTTAGGAGGGAGAATACAGAAATAAAACAGTCTCTGGAAGGACTTAAGAGCAGACTGGATGAGGTGCAAGAGGCTGTTAATGGAACAGAAATCAGAGAAAAGGAGCACAGAGATGCTAGGCAGAGAGAGATAAAAAGGATATCCAGGAATGAAAGAATACTAAGAGAACTGTGTGACCAATCCAAACGGAACAATATTCACATTATAGGGGTAGCAGAAGAAGAAGAGAGAGAAAAAGGGATAGAAAGTATATTTGAAGAAATAATTGCTGAAAACTTCCCCAAAGTGGGGGAGGAAATAGCCTCTCAGACCATGGAAGCCCACAGAACTCCCAACACAAGGGACCCAAGGAGGACAACACCAAGACACATAATAATTAAAATAACAAAGATCAAGGGCAAGGACAGAGTATTAAAGGCAGCCAGAGAGAGAAAAAAGGTCACCTACAAAGGAAAACCCATCAGGCTATCATCAGACTTCTCAACAGAAACCTTACAGGCCAGAAGAGAATGGCATGATATATTTAATGCAACGAAACGGAAGGGCCTTGAACCACGAATACTGTATCCAGCACGATTATCATTTAAATATGAAGGAGGGATTAAACAATTCCCAGACAAGCAAAAGTTGAGGGAATTTGCCTCCCACAAACCACCTCTACAGGATATTTTAAAGGGACTGCTCTAGATGGAAGCACTCCTAAGGCTAAATAGATGTCATCAGAGAAAATAAAATCACAGCAAAGAAAGCAGACCAACCAAACACTAACTAAAGGCAAAAAATAAAATAAACTACTCACAAAAGCAGTCAAAGGAAACACAAAAGAGCATAGAATAAAATACCTAACATTTAAAGAATGGAGGAGGAAGAATAAGAAGGGAGAGAAATAAAGAATCATCAGACTGTGTTTATAATAGCTTAATAAGTGAGTTAAGTTAGATGGTTATATAGTAAAGAAGCTACCCTTGAACCTTTGGTAACCACGAATCTAAAGCCTGCAATGGCAATAAGTACATATCTTTCAATAATCACCCTAAATGTAAATGGACTGAATGCACCAATCAAAAGACACAGAGTAGTAGAATGGATAAAAAAGCAAGACCCATCTATATGCTCCTTACAGGAGACTCAGCTCAAACCCAAAGACATACACAGACTAAAAGTCAAGGGATGGAAAAAGATATTTCATGCAAACAATAGGAAGAAAAAAACAGGTGTTGCAGTACTAGTATCAGACAAAATAGACTTCAAAACAAAGAAAGTAACTAGAGATAAAGAAGGACATTACATAATGATAAAGGGGTCAGTCCAACAAGAGGATATAACCATTATAAATATATATATACCCAATACAGGAGCACCACCATATGTGAAACAAATACTAACAGAATTAAAGGAGGAAATAGAATGCAATGAATTCATTTTAGGAGACTTCAACACACCACTTACTCCAAAGGACAGATCCACCAGACAGAAAATAAGTAAGGACACAGAGGCACTGAACAACACACTAGAACAGATGGACCTAATAGATATCTACAGAACTCTACACCCGAAAGCAGCAGGATACACATTCTTCTCAAGTGCACATGGAACATTTTCCAGAATAGACCACATACTAGGCCACAAAAAGAGCCTCAGTAAATTCAAAAAGATTGAAATTCTACCAACCAACTTCTCAGACCACAAAGGTATAAAACTAGAAATAAATTGTACAAAGAAAGCAAAAAGGCTCACAAGCACATAGAGGCTTAATAACATGCTCCTAAATAATCAATGGATCAATGACTAAATTAAAATAGAGATCAAGCAATATATGGAAACAAATGACAACAACAGTACAAAGCCCCAAACTCTGTGGGATGCAGCGAAAGCAGTCTTAAGAGGAAAGTATATAGCAATCCAGGCCTTTTAAAGAAGGAAGAACAATCCCAAATGAATAGTCTAAAGTCACAATTATTGAAATTGGAAAAAGAAGAACAAATGAGGCCCAAAGTCAGCAGAAGGAGGGACATAATAAAAATCAGAGAAGAAATAAATAAAATTGAGAAGAATAAAACAGTAGAAAAAAAATCAATGAAACCAAGAGATGGTTCTTTGAGAAAATAAACAAAATAGATAAACCCCTAGCCAGACTTATTAAAAGAAAAAGAGAATCTACACACATCAACAGAATCAGAAACGACAAAGGAAAAATCACGACAGACCCCACAGAAATACAAAGAATCATTAGAGAATACTATGAAAACCTATATGCTAACAAGCTGGAAAACCTAGAATAAATGGACAACTTCCTAGAAAAATACAACCTTCCATGAGTGACAAAGAAAGAAACAGAAAATCTAAACAGACCAATTATCAGCAACGAAACTGAAACAGTAATAAATAAACTACCCAAGAGCAAAATCCCCAGGCCAGATGGATTTACCGCGGAATTTTATCAGACATACAGAGAAGACATAATACCCATTCTCCTTAAAGTTTTCAAAAAAATAAAAGAGGAGGGAATACTTCCATAGTCATTCCATGAAGCCAGCATCACCCTAATACCAAAACTAGGCAAAGACACCACCAAAAAAGAAAATTACAGACCAATATCCTTGATGCAAAAATACTCAACAAAATATTAGCAAACCGAATTCAAAAATACATCAAAAGGATCATACACCATGACCAAGTGGGATTCATCCCAGGGATGCAAGGATGATACAGCATTCAAAAATCCATCAACATCATCCACCACATCAACAAAAAGAAGGAGAAAAACCACATGATCATCTCCATAGATGCTGAAAAAGCATTCGACAAAATTCAACATCCATTCATGATAAAAACTCTCAACAAAATGGGTATAGAGGGCAAGTGCCTCAACATAATAAAGGCCATATATGATAAACCCACAGCCAACACCATACTGAACAGCAAGAAGCTGAAAGCTTTTCCTCTGAGATCGGGAACAAGACAGGGATGCCCACTCTCCCCACTGTTATTCAACATAGTACTGGAGGTCCTAGCCACAGCAATTAGACAAAACAAAGAAATATGAGGAATCCAGATTGGTAAAGAAGAAGTTAAACTGTCACTATTTGCAGATGACATGATATTGTACATAAAAAACCCTAAAGACTCCACTCCAAAACTATGAGAACTAATATCGGAATTCAGCAAAGTTGGAGAATACAAAATTAACACACAGAAATCTGTGGCTTTCCTATACACTAACAATGAACTAATAGAAAGAGAAATCAGGAAAACAATTCCATTCACAATTGTATCAAAAAGAATAAAATACCTGGGAATAAACCTAACCAAGGAAGTGTGAAAGACCTATACCCTGAAAACTATAAGACACTCTTAAGAGAAATTAAAGAGGTCACTAACAAATGGAAACTCATCCCATGTTCCTGGCTAGGAAGAATTAATATTGTCAAAATGGTCATCCTGCCCAAAACAATATACAGATTCAATGCAATCCCTATCAAATTACCAACAGTATTCTTCAATGAACTGGAACAAATAGTTCAAAAATTCATATGGAAACACCAAAGACCCGAACAGTCAAAGCAATCCTGAGAAGGAAGAATAAAGTGGGGGGGATCTCACTCTCCAACTTCAAGCTCTACTACAAAGCCACAGTAATGAAGACAATTTGGTACTGGCACAAGAACAGAGCCACAGACCAATGGAACAGAATAGAGACTCCAATCATTAACCCAAACATATATGGTCAATTAATATTTGATAAAGGAGCCATGGACATACAATGGGGAAATGACAGTCTCTTCAACAGATGGTGCTGGCAAAACTGGAGAGCTTCATGTAAGAGAATGAAACTGGATCACTGTTTAACCCCATACACAAAAGTAAATTCGAAATGGATCAAAGACTTGAACGTAAGTCATGAAACCATAAAACTCTTAGAAAAAAAACATAGGCAAAAATCTCTTAGACATAAACATGAGTGACCTCTTCTTGAACATATCTCCCCTGGCAAGGGAAACAAAAGCAAAAATGAACAAGTGGGACTATGTCAAGCTGAAAAGGTTCTGTACAGCAAAGGACACCATCAATAGAACAAAAAGGTAAACTACAGTATGGGAGAATATATTCATAAATGACAGATCCGATAAAGGGTTGACATCCAAAATATATAAAGAGCTCACACACCTCAACAAACAAAAAGAAAATAACCCAATTAAAAAATGGGCAGAGAAGCTGAATAGACAGTTCTCTAAAGAAGAAATTCAGATGGCCAACAGACACATGAAAAGATGCTCCATGTCGCTTGTCATCAGAGGAATGCAAATTAAAACCACAATGAGTTATCACCTCACACCAGTAAGGATCATCACCATCCAAAAGACAAACAACAACAAATGTTGGCGAGGTTGTGGAGAAAGGGGAACCCTTCTACACTGTTGGTGGGAATGTAAATTAGTTCAACCATTGTGGAAAGCAGTATGGAGGTTCCTCAAAATGCTCAAAATAGAAATACCATTTGACCCAGGAATTCCACTTCTAGAAATTTACCCTAAGAATGCAGCACTCCAGTTTGAAAAAGACAGATGCACCCCTATGTTTACACAGCACTATTTACAATAGCCAAGATATGGAAGCAACCTAAATGTCCATCAGTAGTTGAATGGATAAAGAAGATGTGGTACATATACACAATGGAATATAACTCAGCCATAAGAAAAAAACAGATCCTACCATTTGCAACAACATGGATGGAGCTAGAGGGTATTATGCTCAGTGAAATAAGCCAGGCAGAGAACGACAAGTAGCAAATGATTTCACTCATATGTGGAGTATAAGAACAAAGGAAAACTGAAGGAACAAAACAGCAGCAGAATCACAGAACCCAAGAATGGACTAACAGTTGCCAAAGGGAAAGGGACTGGGGAGGATGGGTGGGAAGGGAGGGATAAGGGTGAGGAAAAAGAAAGAGGGCATTACAATTAGCATGTATAGTGTGTGTGGGGGCACAGGGAGGGCTGTGCAACACAGAGAAGACAAGTAGTGACTCTAAAGCATCTTACTACGCTGATGGACAGAGACTATAATGGGGTATGTGGGGGGGACTTGGTGAAAGGGGTAGCCTAGTAAACATAATGTCCTTCATGTAATTGTAGATAAATGATACCAAAAAAAAACACCCTAAAGACTCCACTCCAAAACTAATAGAATATCGGAATTCAGCAAAGTTGCAGGATACAAAATTAATACACAGAAATCTATTGCTTTCCTATACACTAACAATGAACTAGCAGAAAGAGAAATCAGGAAAACAATTCCATTCACAATTGCATCAAAAAGAATAAAATACCTAGGAATAAACCTAACCAAGGAAGTGAAAGACGTATACCCTGAAAACTATAAGACACTCTTAAGAGAAATTAAAGAGGACACTAACAAATGGAAACTCATCCCACGGTCCTAGCTAGTAAGAATTAATATTATCAAAATGGTCATCCTGCCTAAAGCAATCTACAGATTGAATGCAATCCCTATCAGAATACCAACAGCATTATTCAACAAACTCAAACAAATAGTTATAAAATTCATATGGAACCACCAAAGACCCTGAATAGCCAAAGCAATCCTGAGAAGGAAAAATAAAGTGGGGGGGATCTTGCTCCCCAACTTCAAGCTCTACTACAAAGCCACAGTAATGAAGACAATTTGGTACTGGCACAAGAACAGAGCCACAGACCAGTGGAACAGAATAGAGACTCCAGACATTAACCCAAACATATATGGTTAATTAGTATATGATAAAGGAGCCATGGACATACAATGGGGAAATGATGGCCTCTTCGACACTTGGTGTTGGTAAAACTGGACAGCTACATGTAAGAGAATGAAACTGGATTATTGTCTAACTCCAGACACAAAAGTAAATTCAAAATGGATCAAAGACCTGAATGTAAGTCATGCAACCATAAAACTGTTAGAAAAAAACATAGGTAAAAGTCTTTTGGACATAAACATGAGTGACTTTGTCATGAACATATCTCCCCAGGCAAGGGAAACAAAAGCAAAAATGAACAAGTGGGACTATGCCAAGCTGAAAAGCTTCTGTACAGCAAAGGACACCACCAATAGAACAAAAAGGCATCCTGCAGTATGGGAGAATATATATTCATAAATGACAGATCCAATAATGGGTTGACATCCAAAATATATAAAGAGCTCACACACCTCAACAAACAAAAAGAAAATAATCCAATTAAAAAATGGGCAGAGATGCTAAACAGACACTTCTCCAATGAAGAAATTCAGATGGCCAACAGGCACATGAAAAGATGCTCCACATCGCTAGTCATAGGAGAAATGCAAATTAAAACCACAATGAGTTATCACCTCACACCAGTAAGGTTCGCCGCCATCCAAAAGACAAACAACAACAAATGTTGGCGAGGTTGTGGAGAAAGGGGAACCCTCCTACACTGCTGGTGGGAATGTAAATTAGTTCAGTCATTGTGGAAAGCAGTATGAAGGTTCCTCAAAAAGCTCAAACTAGAAATACCATTTGACCCAGGAATTCCACTTCTAGGAATTTACCCTAAGAATGCAGCAGCCCAGTTTGAAAAAGACAGATGCACCCCTATGTTTATCGCAGCACTATTTACAATAGCCAAGAAATAGAAGCAACCTAAGTGTCCATCAGTAGATGAATGGATAAAGAAGATGTGGCACATATACACAATGGAATATTATTCAGCCATAAGAAGAAAACAAATCCTCCCATTTGCAACAACATGGATGGCCCTAGAGGGTATTATGCTCAGTGAAATAAGCCAGGTGGAGAAAGACAAGTACCAAATGATTTCACTCATCTATGGAATATAAGAACAAATAAAAAAGTGAAGAAACAAAACAGCAGCAGAAACACAGAACCCAAGAATGGACTAACAGTTACCAAAGGGAAAGGGACTGGGGAGGATGGGTGGGAAGGGAGGAATAAGGGGGAGGAAAAAGAAAGGGGGCATTATGATTAGCATGTATATTGTGGGATTGTGCACGGGGAGGGCTGTGCAACACAGAGAAGACAAGTAGTGATTCTACAGCATCTTACTATGCTGATGGACAGTGAATGTAATGGGGTTTGTGGGGGGGACTTGGTGATGGGGGGAGTCTAGTAAACATAATGTTCCTCATGAAATTGTAGATTAATGATACTAAAATAAAAAAGAAAAGAAAAGAAAAGAAAAGCTAAGTTGTATCACCTTTTTGGAAAATAAGAGTTTTTTTTTTTTTACAAAACCTGAGCCACAGATAAGCTAAAATAGTGCTCTCCAAATTTTGTGACCATGCATACTTAACAGTACAAAAGTACACACTCATGCAATATATATATATTTATTTCTATATTCTCAAAGAACCAGCTCCTTGTATCATTGATTTTTTTCTATTGTTTTATTCTTCTCTATTTTATTTATTTCTGCTCTGACTTTTATTATGTCCCTCCTTCTATTGACTTTGGGTTTTATTTGTTCTTCTTTTTCTGGTTTATTTAATTGTGAGGTTAGACTGTTTATTTGGGATTGTTCTTGTTTCTTGAGGTAAGCCTTTATTGCTATGTACTTTCCTCTTAGAACTGCCTTTCCTGCCTCCCACAGATTTTGGGCTGTTGTGTTTTTGTTTTCATTTGTCTCCATGTATTGCTTGATTTGTTTTAATTTCTTCATTGATCCATCGATTATTTAAAAAGCATGTTGTTTAGCCACCATGTGTTTGTCTTTTTGTTTTCTTTGCATAATTTATTTCTAGTTTCATACCATTGTGGTCTAAGAAGCTGCTTGATACAATTTTGATCTTTTTTAATTTATTGAGGCTTTTCTTGTGGTCTATCTAGTATGTGATCTATTCTGGAGAATATGTATCCTGCTGCTTTTGGATGGAATGTTCTGTAGATGTCTGTTAGGTCCATTTCCTCTAATTTATTATTCAGTGCCTCTGTTTCCTTATCTATTTTCTGTCTGGTTGATGTGTCTATTAATGTGAGTGGTGTGTTGAAGTCTCCTAAAACAAATTTGTTGCAATCTATTTCCATCTTTAATTCTATTAGCATTTGTTTTACATATTTAGGTGCTCCTCAATTGGGTGCATAGATATTTATAATGGTTATATCCTCTTGTTGGGCTGACCAACAAGACCAATTTTCCTCGTTTGCGTGTTTTAGAAGGAGGTTTCTGTCTTGCCTTCCTATTCTGCCATCTTTAATCAGATAATCTCCTATTTATTTCTAAACTACTACCATCAGCTAATATCTCAAGGTACAGCATATACTTAGGGCAGATTCCTTATAATGTATGTATATCCATATTTGAAATATTCTTAATAATTTCCAAAGTATTTGCTAACTTCTTGTCAGGTCTGATAGCTCGTAATTGTTTTTATCTGATAATCTGACTAAGAGCTCCTACTAGGAGTAAAAGTGATTGCTTGTGCTTGCATTCTTTTGTATTATTTGACAATTATGTTTCCCCTGCAAGAATCTTTTAAAACCATGCGTCTATTCTATGAAGATGTTTAGCTAAAACTAGTTAATCTAATCAGTAAATCGTAGCTGGGCACATGTTAACTGCAGTATGTCATAAGCACCACTGTCAACCTCTCATGTTGTTGAATCCCCCTTCTCCCCTCAGGATACATCATGTCCCCTACTTAATAGGTAACAAGTGACTTAGCAAGACAGGGTGCCTGTCTCAATATGCATTTTGAATATCAGTAAAATCCAATTTCTTTCTTTTTTACATTAAAAACACACATAAATTATTACTCTAATAGTTTCCTCCTGATGTAAGGAGTTATCCTTGAAGATCCCTACACTAGAGGATTGCCTCAAGTAACAAGGTCTAATGATTAGTCCAGAGTCCTCCTGAAAAAGCTGTTCCAAGGAAGAAACATGTACATCTGGGTCTTCTTGTTCACTTACATGGTGAGTGAGCCTACTGTGCATCTGGAGCATAGGGGAGAACCAGGGGCTTGGTCATCTCAGTTTTAAGGTTCCAAAGCTTAGAAGAGACAAAGCAAAACCCTAGAACTCAGCTCTGCTCCCTCATTTTCCTTGTGGCAACCACAGGAAGAGACAATTTCAAATGGGCTTGTTTCAGGGGAGGCATGTCAGAGCCCCTTGTCTCACTGGAGAGGGAAAAAGTAGGGTGAGGTACTCAAGGCCCCCCAAGTCCATGGGCCTGGGCCTTTGTGGGACCCACTTAGGGGCCAGGTTTCCTTGCCTGCCAGGCTCATCTCCACCCCAATACTATTTTAGGTCAGGGCCAGGAACTGGAATGTCTCCTTCTCTGGAGTGGTCACTGCTCCCCCATCCTTGGGTTGCGGCTCTAGGAAGTATAGAACCTGAGAGCAGCAGGAGAGGTGGGAGGAGGCCGGCTGATTAGCCAGTAATTGTGAGTAGCCTTGAGAGCCACCCTCCCTCCAAAGCCTGGACACTCAGGTGTGGGTGGGACAGGGTACAAGGCCACTTCCCCACCACAAAGATGTCCTGTCCCAGGGCAATGCCTACAACCCACCCATCCCCTGGCTCTCTCCTACCTTCCTCTCTCCCTTGCCACACCCCCTCCCACTGGTGTAGCAGACTGTGTGGGGAAGGCAATAGAACACACCACTGTCTGCACTAACTCTCAGGTATAACATCTAGTCCAGTCAAAGGGGGTGTCAGGCAGCCCCACGATTTAATGTACGCTGAAAGGCTGAGGCTCTTCGATCACCTGGAACCCAGCCCTGTCCCTCCCATGACCCCCAGGAGATGGAATTCTCTGGACTTTTTCAGAAGTCTCCTCAGCACCCCACCATACCCACTACTCCTATCCTAAATCCTGAGTTGTTCTCCTCACCTCCTTTGCACTTTCAATGACTTAGAACTTGACCTCCAAATGCCCAGTTTGGGCACCATAGGCCCCTAGGATCTCTGAAGTCTCTTTCTAATAAGTAACAGTAGCAAGTAAAGAGAACTTACTATATCCTAAACACTTTCTATGAATTAACTCATTGAATCGTCATAACAGGTTTGTTAGGTAGGTACTATAGTCATCCACATTTTATAGGTGAGGATCACAGGGATGCTAAAGTCCCTGTCTGGGATCACCTACCTGGTTACTGGGGAAACCAGAATCTGAACCCAAGCAATCCAGCTCCTGAGTTCTGCTCTGAACCACTACTTTACAAAACAGTAAGATAAACTTTATCTTAACTTTTGAAAAGTATGACTAAAAGAATGTTAGGAAATGTAATGGATCTGTATCATACAAGCTATACAAATGCAGCTTCTTGGTAAGTACCCCCCAGCTGCCTTTCAGCCACTGGCTGCTGCCTCAAAGACCTTCCTACATAGACATTCTGGACCTGCTGCTACAAATGCCCTTCATTTTGCTCCTTTTTGAGACCCTCAATATCCCCATGAATATCTTCATTGGTGGTCTTGTCTGCTCTCAATGATATTCCTTACCACTCCTCAAGGGAACACATGCAGTGCTCACTAGCTGAATGTTTACTCCTCTTTCTGGAAGGAAGATGAAAGCAAGCAAAGAGAGCTGGGTACACAGACATCCATCAATGGGGCTTTTGATCTCCCTTGCCCGGGGAAGCAGATTTCACACCCAAGCCAACTGCAACAGGTTTTACTAGTGAAGTTTCCTGTGATATCCCATCCAGTCTGGAGTTGAATGTGCACAGTGGTGAGTCTCCTCAGTGCCATCCTCGCCCCCCAACTGGGCCACGGGCTTGCTCTGGTACGGGTGCAGTGAACACAATGCAAATGATCTTACAGGACACGCAGTCAATTCCTGTGAAGTCTGAGCAAAATAGGCCCTAAACTCTGAGTCTATACTATGAGCAGAGCCCATCGTGTGTCCATACTTGCAGCCAGAATGTGAAAGACTTGATGGGCACTAAGGGCAGCCCTGCTCAGGGCTGCCCCCCATAGCCCGTTAATTCTGATGCAGGATCAGGTAGGCAACCTGGGCACAAGTGAAGAAACTGTCTCATGGCACTCTGAGCAAAAGGGCTGTGGTGAGCAGAGGAGGGAGCTGTCAAGAGGAGATGCCAGGTGGCAGCTGGAGAAGAAGACAAGCAGTCAGTGAAGGCAAGGAGGGCGGCGGACCAGCTGTGGCAGAGGCCAGACAGCTGGCTAGCCAGAAGAAACCCTTCAGGATGTCGTTCAGGGCCCAAAATGCACCCTCAGCAGGGGAAGTTATTGCAACGCCCTTGCAGATATAAAGTGCTGTACAAACACTAAATCTAAAATGGCTAATAATTTTGTTATGTTAAAGCATTCATGTCAGGTAATTAATGTACTCATTGTGATCATTTAATTTTATGGCAGGTAGTGTAGGGCTGGACAGAAATAGGGCTCTTTGGCCCAGTCCTCTCATTTCTCGTTAGATAAGCCAGCAGCACTATCTCTGTGATCTACTGCACCAAGGTTCTGCTGGAGGGGGCTGATGCACGGGGCTCAGCAGCTGGACCTAGGGCCTTCAGGCTTAGGGGATTTCCTTTCTTGGCCCCTGGTGCCTAGAGGCCCTAGTGCCCCCTGGTGGTGCCTGAGGTACCATTTCCTCAAAGGAAATTCATAGCTGAATTTGTGGGGGAAAGAGAAAACTGGTGTCCTAATAGAAACTTCTCCCTTGATAAGTGCGCCTCAAAGCCACCAGGTGCTATGCACAGCAGGGGGAGTTGGCACTGCTGTGTGGTCCTCTTAAGGGCTGGCACAGCAGGTTTTGTAGCGGTTGGAACACCTGCAGGGAACCAAGAGGCCCAGCCATACAGCCCCAGAAAGTCTGAAGCGAAGCCCCTGCCCATGCGCAGGCCACTGGGTGCTCTGGCGACTGGGGGACTCTCCTTGTTCTTTGCACAGTCTACTGAGGGCCCAGCTTGCAGCAGTGTCTCCATCTTCTGTTCTCTCCATTCTGTCTCCTTGCCCACACCCTCTGCCTCCTCAACATAACCCAAGCCAAGGCAACTACTCTCATTCCTTTCCCTAAACATTCTCATAGTCCCTTCCATGGGAGCCCTTCATGGTTAAGAGGTGCTGAAGAACCACCTCACCTTTTATCAGCTTTCAATTCCCAGTCTGTATGCCAGCTGGAGTGGGGCTCACAGGATATAAGGCCAGACCCTGCCTTGCTGGAATGCATCCACAATCTCAAACATGTCTACCTTCACATAAATACGCAGAAAGCTATCTTCATTTTGACCTTGTTATTGATCCCTGTGTACCTAGATGTGGTGACCAGATGGCTTCTCCATGCTGGATAGAATAAGATTGGCCTGGCTAGATCAGCTAGATACTTACTGATTATAACTTACAGAATCCTTGACTGTGGTCAATGTACTCTTTCCTTTCTCTCTCTCTCTCTCTCTCTCTCTCCCTCTCCCCTTCCACCATTCTCTACTGGACACCCATCACTTCAGGAGATTGAGGGCATAGCCTGACTGCCCAGTAACTAATATGTTTATTACTGACCCAGAAAGATTTTGGGGGTATACCCTTCATAGTGGCTTTCTTTGCTAAAGCCAGTGACAGCTGCCTAGATGACCCATAAACTTCAGGTTACTTGTAACCTGGTGTGTGGGGGCCCAGAGAGGACAGAGGCTCCAGCCTGCTGACCATAGCACTGCCCGTCTCAGAATCAGTGTGTGGTTAGGAAGCTCTGTGTGGTAGGCCCCTGACTCACTCAGTTGAGGGTGGGATGTGACTGTTGCCTTCCAGACCAGTATTTAGCCTAGAGCTCCATACTCATTAGCATAAGTCTCACAAAGGAAAACAATAACACTACTATATTGAGGCATCACCACATGCCAAGGACTGTAGAAAAGTATTTTGTACTTCATACACATTGTCTCATTTAATGCACCCAATGTTCCTACGTCATTGGGGTCATTTGTGGTCTCATTTTACAGATGTAAGAAGTAAGTCTCAGAGAGGTTAAGTAGCTTGCTTAAAGTTACGCTGGGTGGCAGAGCTGGGATCTGAACTCAAGTAGTCTATGGCAAGAAGCCACATGCAAGCCATTACCTTAAACTGCTTCTTTCTGTGCTGTGCTATCTGGACACACTAGCCTTCCACTCCAAAATAATTATTGTCTACTCTGTGCCACAACTGTGTTGGACTCTTGGGAGGGGTGGACTTTATATAAGAATGATTGATTTATTGATGTTTCCTATTTGCTAGTCACTGTGCTAAGTTGAACTAGAGAGGAATCTGTGTTGGGGAGTGAATAACAGCCACATTTACGTACACAGCTCCTTCCCAGGAGAAGGGGCTCTGGGTGCTTTCTCATATATAAATGACCATGCTTTCTATCAAGAGACTTGACTACTCTGACCACAGCTAACTGGAACAGGGATGGACACTTGACCCCAAGGTAGCTAATCTATGGCTGGCCAGAGCCATGAAGTGGCCTAGCAAGAAAGCCCTGCTCAACAGTTATGGACTGGGTGTGGCCAAACCAATTAGGTCCTTTTTCTTGGAAAATATAAACTCATGTTGGTTGGAAGTATTAGGTGCTACACAAGCAAGGACAGAGTACTAAGTGACTATAATGGTGAAATACAAGAGTGGAGATCAACAAATAACCATTCAGCAGCAACAATGAAAATATCTAATTTCTGGAACTATCCTGTATCCTGAACAACCTTCCAGTTCTCAAGTTTTTATGGTCTCTGTGAAGTTTCACTGTGTGGCTATATGTCTTAACTTCCTTATTTCCATCTATATCCTCACAATGATCCTCTATTACCAATGCAATCTTATGTGTCCTTATGGAGTTCATCATTAAGTGGGTAATACAGACAGACACTAAGGCGATTACAATAGAGAATAATAGATGCAACCATGGCTGAAGTCCAGGAGGCTGTGGGAGCACAGAGAAAGCACCAGAGTCAGGGAGGGCTTCCTGGAGGAAGATGAATAAGATAGTTTCCATTTTACTCAAACAAAAGCCATCATCCTTAAAATGTCCCTGTACAACCATACTCTCTACCCACACATTACCTCTCCAATTTCTCTTCCTCTCGCTGTATCTCCCTTTTGCTCACCCTATTCTACCTTCTCCAGCCTCTTGGGTGCTTCTGAAACACACTGGCTCCTACCATAGGGTCTTTGTTCTTACTATTCTCTTTACCTGTAGTGTCTCAAGATATCCACTTGTTCAATTCTCTCACCTCTTTCAAATTGTACTGGAATCTCATCTTCTCAATGAGCCTACTTTGACATCTGATTTAATACTATATCCTGTCTGCTGACTCCTGTACCCAGGCCCTACTGATCTCCTTACACTGCTCTATTTTTTCTGTATTCCTTAGAAATTATCACACTTACCATGTTCCAATATATTTAATGATTTACTTATTTATTATGTTTATTGTTTTTTGCCTACTTCCCACACCTAGCATGTAAGCTCAACATGGACAGAGGTCTTATTTTGTTTACTGACTATTGTAGGTTGTGTACCCAATGAAGCTGATTCTGTGAAAAATGCTAGCATGCAGGATATTTTTCAGACAGTGCTCTTGGGATCAACACCAATGGAAGGAAGCAGGATTAGGCAGAGGGAGAAGTCAAATTGTGACACAGTCCCAACAAAGGCTTTGGCCAATCCCATAGGGAGCTCTAGAGCTGAGGCGCTCTTTCAAAATTACCTGGAGTTGGGACAAAACGGCTGTATCTTTAAGTTCCATGTTGATCAGTCACTGAGTCAATTGTCCCTGGAAGGAGGTGCGGGAAGTTTTCTTTAACTGTGGCAATCCCCCAACAGGGCTAGCAGTTGAGGGCTATCTGCTATCAGCACTCCCAGCATCTGAAGGGGTAAGTACTTCACTCCTAAAGGGGAGTCTAGGCAGAGACCACAGCATCCACTGCTACCTACCCCAGTACTACTTGGATTCACTTTTTCATGTTGGTTCTGAGAGCATCTCCTCCAGGATTTCAGTGGGCCTCTGTTCCTAGGTGAAACTTAGAAAAGGAAGGTTGCAGAATGAACTACAAACTCCACTGTTGTAGCTGGTCCCTGGGTCACAATATATCCATTTTATTCCTTCTCTAAGCACAACTCTAGATTCCTTTTATCCTCAGCTAGCACATCTGTCCATCTGGGCAGCTTACCTGGTGGCATGACCTAGCCTCTTGTCACTGAAGGATCTCAGGCTGGTCACCATGCCGTCCTGGAGCTGGGGTTGTTGTGTTTGTCCTTATATTATCAAATTAGGGAATAGGAGTACCAATCAATGCTCATGTATCAAGTGTTTACCTCACTGCTTCCATGGTGTAACAGCAGCCTCCTGATGATCAAAGTCAATTACCTCTGGCTGCCAAGGTACAGTGACTTTTCTTTTTGTCTGTTGGGCAATTTGTCTGAAGAACCTACAGAATGCAGGTAGCAGCCCTATTGTATAGTTTAATGGGTCTCTTGCTGTGTCTCCTAACAGAAGTGTCTCCCTTTGGGAATCAGTTTCTCTAAATTTGCAAAGCCCAGCATCCCACAACTTCCACAAGTGGATTACTGGGACCTTGGTTTCTGGACCCACTGGGGACACATCTCCATATAAAGATCTTTGATTTAGAATGTACAATGTGCCCCAGAACAGTGTTTCTCAACCTCAGCACTACTGACATTTCAGGCTGGATAACTCTTCATGGGGTGGGGGGTGGGGGACTTCTTGTACAAAAATACACCTCCCTGGCTTCTACCTACTAGATGCCAGTAGCACTGCCTCTCCTTCCCCGTTCCCCCACCAGTTGTAAAAATGAAAAATATCTCCAGACATAATCAAATGTCCCTTAGAGGGAAAATTGTCCATAGTTTTGGTGCCCCATTTTCACAGAGTGTCACCTCCTAGCTGGTGTCCCAGCTGTGCCTTCCACAGGCCACCCCACTGCTCAGTTAGGCTGGGTGCTGTGGTGTGACACAGCCACTGCATCTATGTCATGGGCTCACTCTCACACCTGCTCTGCTGTAAATTGGGTCCCTTGGTCTGACATGGTGGATATTATAAGAGATCCTATGCTGGTGGATCAAACACTCTATAAGCCTTCATTTGGCAGTTCTGGCTAAAGCTCTGTAGACAGGAAAGGCAAACTCATAACCAGAATATGTACTATTTCTGTCATATTGAATTTCTGCTTCTTTCAGAATGGAAAGGGCCCCAAATAGTCAACCTGCCACCAGCTGGCCAGCTGATCTTCTCATGGCTGGGGTCACGCTTGGTACTGGTCTCTGTCTTTGGTAGGCTGAGCATTCCACAGTGCAGTAGTTAGATCAGCCTTGGTAAGTAGGAACCCGTGCTGATGAGCCTGTGCGTAACTTCCATCCATCCCTGCCATCGTAGCCACTTCATCCATGCATTCATTGTGCTGACATTGGGTAGCCAGTGACAGAGGTTGGCTGATGTCAGTGGGCTGAGTCATTTTGTCTATTTGATGGGTTAGTGCTCTTTCCATGGCGGGCACTCTCTGGTGGGTATTAACATGTGATACAAAGATCTTCACACTTTGTGCTCATTCCTATATGTCCATTCACCAGCCACTACCCCAGACCCCCTTGTCTGTGATCTTCTAATCTTGCTCCTCCCAGACCCCTGACCAATCAACCCAGTCATTAGCCACTGCCATGAGTCCATATATATTCTATCCTTGAGTCACTTTTCTTCCCACACAAAGTAGATGACCAGTACTCTGCCCATTGGGTAGATTCTCCCTCACCGTTGTCTTTCAGTGTAGCTGTTGTCCCTTTTCAGCTTGTGCCCACATACTGAGCAACCCATGAACCAAGGTAAGGCTTTTCCCTCCTACTTCCTGGTCACAAGGAATCCCTCCATACAAGCTAGGTGTGAGCAGAGGAGGGGCAAGGGTGCACCAGTGGGAGATGACATGGGAGTCTGGGACACCAGCTTTGCAGCTTGCTTATGCTTACCAGTCATGCACACTCTTTCATCTTAGGATGGATTGTTACTGGGCCTGCCTAACCATATGATTTGGTATGCAAAGGAAACTCAGAATTCAGTCTTTACTGAAGAATAAAGTTATAGGATCTGAAAAAAAAAAAAACCCATGTAGCAGCAGGGGGTATTATAGGCCCACTGAGAAGGTTTGAAGGGATACAAAGTGGAGGTGAAGGGAGAATTAAGATGTTTTCTCTACCACTGTTTTAATTTTATTGAATCCTACTCCATCTGCATAAGTTCATTTCTCTGTGCAGGCACTGTACTAAGCTCTTTACATAAACTACTATGAATTATTAATTAAAACCACATAATCTACAAAATAGGCAGTACTATTGTTATTATAACCACTTTACAGAGGAGGAAACTGAGACTGAAGGAGGTTAAGTAACTTCCTAAGGAGCACGGATAGCAAGTAGTAGAGCAAAGTCAGAATCCTACCACTGTCTGGCTCTAAGGCCTATTCTTTAAGAAACTACACTATAAGCCATTCTCTTCATGCTAGCTGCCATGAGCTAGAATGGGAAAAAGGGTTGTGTGTTTGTGTGTGTACGTGTGCGCATATGTGTCTTAGTTGGGGGGCATGGGGGGAGACTTCCCTAGCTATGTCTGTGTTATGCTGTGCCAAAGAGCTTCAAGGTTTTCACTAGTTCATTCAGTTCTTCATCTCATGTCCACTGAGTATCTCGTTAGTATAGAATACAAAGGAGTGAAACAGAGGTCTTGTCACTAGACCCTTGCCACTTCCCTTCTCCTGCAAGGGGAGGACTGCTGCTCAGGACAAGAGTAGAGAAGGGAGGGCCTCTGTAGGAAAGGCTGTACTCATCTTCCCAGGACAGCTCTGAGGGCTGGAGGAAGGATAAGATGGCTTGGCTCTACGATCCTCATGAACACACTGCTCTCCCCTGCTTCCAAAGCTACCCAAGGATCTGGGCAGAGGTGGTGAAAGTCTGTTTCTCCAAGTTCCTTTCTCTAAGCCTGTATGTCAGTCTTCCCCTTCTCAGGGATCTCTGGGCCCTTATGTTTCCGCAGCACCCAACCCAACTCATCATTAGGGCAATTGATTACCTCCTGCCTCACAGGCCCAAGTTTCTACTTATTAAGTAGCCACTTGTCTGCTTGCTCTTGGGATTCATTTTGGAGCTCCTACCCCTGGCCCAGCCTGGAAATACCAATGACCAAAATAATAACGGCTTAAGTAAGCACTTACTGTGTGCTAGGCCTTGTGCCAAAAGCTCTATGGATGATTCTATTTAATCCTGGGTCAGCCCTATAACGGGGGTCCTGGTCTACTGTCAGAGGTAGAGCATGCAGTTGGCATACCAAAGCAGCTCTCCTGGCCAGGATTCTGTGGCGCCTCTGCCTGTCCCGCACATTCAGACCGCTGCAGGACCTGGGCCGCTGCTCTGGCCTCACACAACACCAACTGTGCTGAGCTGAGCCCAGTGCTGGAGCACACAGGGCTTTTGGCTGGTTTCCCCTTGTCTATTCCCTGCCCCAGGCATCTCTGCCAGGTCAGCTCCCTTTCGCTTGGCTTCCCTTGTGCTTTTCCTGGCCTTGGCTCATGCTGTTCCTTCTGCCCAGAATCCCTCTTTTCCTTTTTCTGCCTGGTAAAATCCTTATTTTTCAAGCCTTGCTTTAATGTCATCCTGACCTCCATGCCCTCCCCTGTCAGAATTAATTGCACCCTCCTTTGTGTTGCTCAACAGCACTTAGCGCAGCAAACTGTAGTTACTTGTTTCACCACTCAGCCTGGGGGAAGAGATGGCAGAGGGTCTGATCTACCTCCTTGTCTGGGGGCTCAGGGACCACCCTGAGAATGTCTGCTGAAGCCCACTGGGATTGGGGCAGGGGGCCATAAAGCTTGACTGGCAGCGTCCCTGGAACAGGACCTGGGTTCTGCCTACATCCCTGCTGTCTAACCTCTTTCTTTTTGGCTGGCCAAAACTGGATTTCAGAGACTGTGACAGGATTCCTCTCAGCTGGAATATGTCTATCTTGTCTCTCCTCCAGATGAATCTCCTTCTTCAGTGGCCAGCCTGCCTGCCTCCCTCCCTGTATCCCCTCCAGCCGCACAGTGCTCCCAGCTCTCCCCATTTAGCAGCATCTGCGGATTTCATTAACTCGCTACTTAACCCCTCTCGCTCAGATCAGCTCTGAAGATGATAAATCAGGCCCAGGGCTCATCCCTGCAGCGGCCATCCTCTCCACAGCCCCCTCTAACGAGGCGCTGGCTGCCCCTATTCATCACTGACTGCCCTCTCTTTCTCCTGCAGTTTCATTGCCTGGACCCCCCGCACCCCTACACAGACGGTGTCAGTGTTGTGGCCCAGCCACTTTGGATTGATTCCTGGAACCAGATTTCAGGACAGACTCTGGAGCTGGTGAGCTTCCTGAGCCAGACCATCTCTACCCCTGGGGGACTGTGGGCCTTCACTTCCCTGGGCAGTGGGTTAGTCCAAAGGTGACACCCAGGGGCTCAGGGAAGGGGGCCCTGGTCTGGGAAAGGGAGCACAGGGTTCCCTTCCTAGCCATAGGACCAAGTTCATTTGTGCATAAGAGGGGATTTTCTTCCTCAAGATCTTCTCCTCCCTCCCTGCATAGATCTTCCCAATAGTCTTCTTTTAAATCAGCTCCTCTGTGACCCTGCTAGTCTCACAGGCATCCACCCTGTCCCTAGCTCCTCAGAGACAATGGGGGGATGAGTACTTTTGCAGCAGTGACCCTTGGTGGCAAGATGTGCAGAGCAGCGTCCAGCCTATTGACCACTGCAGCTCATCCTGGCAGAAAGACTACCCTACTTCTTTATCACCCTCATCCTTCTAGCTCACCCTTCTCTTATTTCTTGAGGCCCCTCTGCTTACACTCAACCTGTGACCTGTCTACTTTATTGCCACTTGTCACTCAAGCTGCCTTTCTGCTCACTGGGTGGGTCATCCACACCTCAGTAGAGTGCTGGAGCTGGCAAGAAGTGTGCCCCCACCCTGCCCCAAATTTGCAGAATGGCCCCTTTCCCTCCTACGGTCCACCCAGCTCTGTCCCTAAGCCCTGCCCAAATACCAGCTCTAATTTTCCTTCCTCCATATAATCATCTTGCCATCTCTCCTTTAGACCCCAGGTCCCCCTCTTGGCTTCTCTCTCCTTCCTTCCCATGCCTCCTCTCCTGTTCCCTTCTCCCATTTATAGGCACAGACTCCCTAAAGGAGGTTACCCCAAATTTACCAGGGACCTAGTCTTCCTGTGGTTCTAATCAGGGTCTTGCTCTTTCCCTGCTCTTAGAGATCCCTCCTCTGAAGATTCTTCTGTCACCTCCATCTGCCCCTCATCACCACTTCCCCACCAACCCCACCCCAGTTCTCACCTTCATTCCAGCCTTCCCAGGAGACAAAGTTGGAGAAGGTGGAGCATCCTGCCTGGTTCACAACAAGCTCCTGAAAGACATCAGTTAAGCCCAGATGGCATCTCCCCATCCTATTTCCTTCCTGGGGCCTGTTCTCCCCTCCTGGGCACTCCTCTTCTAAGGGGGCTGCGGAAAGGCCATTGGATGTTCACCCAGTGCCTTCCCCCTCTCCCCCATGTGTACTTTTGTCAGGTGCTATTTCTACAATGTCTTCATTACCTCCTAATTGGCCAAATCTTTTTTCTTTATTTTTCTTGTTAAAGACAGATTTAAAGAACGAGTTCAGTAGCTCAGCCATTTTCAGACCATCATTAATTTCCCGCCTTCTTATTTATTAATGGGACAACTTCGTTGCTGGTATTTCTTGTTCCCTGGATATCTCTGTAAAAGCCTGCCTGGCTCATGCAGCCCCTGGGACCAGTGCTAACTCACTCTGACTTTGTGCTGCCCTCAGCTGCTCTGGCATTCCCTCCATGGCCCCCCTGCTCTCACAGCTCTCCTTGGTCAAGGCCCTTCTACCCACAGCCCACAGGGAGGAGAGTGAGGAACACCCCCTGCATTTAGGCAGAGAGGCTTCCTTCCTATGCCTGAAGAGGACTGGTCCTCCCAGTCCCCTTCTCCATGCCCTCTCCCTCCTCTGTGTTCCGGCTCCTACCTAAGCTGAGCGTGTGCTGCCTCACTGAGTCCTCAAGACCTACAGGAACAAAGGTGGAAACTGAAGCTCAGGCAGAAGCAATGACTTGCCCAGGGTCACTCTGCTTAGAAAGGGTAGAGCCAGGACGTGAACCAGATTGACCTGGCTTCACAGCTTGAGTTTCCCCTCTATGCCAGCCTACCTCAGGGGAGCCCAAGTAGAAAGGTTTAAGATAAGTCTTAAAACAGAGGGAAATACCAGGACTAGTGAGAAGGCCTCACGTAGCACAGTGGGAAATAGAAGTCAGTGGCTTGAGGATCAACAGGGCTGTGGTCAGTGGACTGTGTTGGGTGACCCGTCTCTCCTGTACCTTGACCTCTGTGTTTCACTTTCTTATCCTCCCATGCCAGCTATCTAATGGACTTGTATTCTAATGGTGGCTCTGTGAATACGCTCCCTCTGAGGTTTTTGATTCTGGTTCTTTGGGAGCCTCAACCCTTCTCCTCAGGTGAGTGGGTTGGCCTTGCCTATGCATGGGTACAGGTGAGAGGCAGTAGGCACTGGGCTCCTTGGGCTGCCTGCTACCACCAGAGAGCCCAGGCCTGGGTCTGAGCATATGCTGACTCCACTGTGCTGGTCGTGAAGAGACGGTGATGAGGATAATGATTCCAACTCAGGGTGCAGGCCTAGAACAGGCAGCCCTGGGGCCCCCTGTGGCTGCCACCAGATGCCAAGTCATTGCTCCTCTCTTTGGAAGAGAAAGCTCTGGGCAGGCTCTTAGAAGGATCAAGGGAAGGAGGAGAGAGAGAGAGAGAAGGCACGGTAAAATCATCCTGCTCCACCTAGAGCCGGGCAGCATAGTTGGGGGCAGCAGCAGTGCCAGGATGGGTCCCCTGGGGCCAAGCCTGGGGAACCATGTTTTTACACTAAAAGACCTTGTTTCTTGTCTAGTCCTGGTCATAAAACCCTGCTTAATAGAGACATTCAGATGAATGATTGAAACCGCCTCTTTCCCTGCAGCCAGAGGAGGGGCAGCCTGGGTGACCCTGAACAGAGGGAACAGTGTGGGGATGGGACTGAGGTAGGAGGAGATCCACAAAGCATCCCCTCTAACATGGAGCCTCAGCTTTGGTGCCGAAACCTCATCCAGCAGAGCTTCTCTGCGCTGACCCTCCAAGGAGGCATTCTGCCTCCCCAGCATTAGGGAGGGGCTGATGCAAGCAGGAAAAGCCATCTAGGTGGAAAAGGGATGACAGGGACTTTTGCTTAGAAAGGATTTCAAAAAGGCTTTGATAAGCTGCTATACACACAGGTATTTGTATTTATAAAAACAATAGCTAATGGTTACTGGAGGCTCTCTGCATGTTTCAGGAGCTGTGCTTTATATGCACTGTCACCTCTGATTCTCACAACAGCCTTGTGGTACAGGAAGAATTATCATCACCAATTTACAGATGAGAAAACTGAAGCCTAAACAAGTTAAGCCACTTGCCCAAGGTCACCCAACCACAAGTACTGGCTACGAAGTACAAGGCAATTTGACTTCAGAGCCTGGGCTGGTAACCTCTGTCATCATACGCTGCCTCCAGTTCTACAAATTGACATAGCCTGGGATTGGGAGGAGGGTTGGGGAGGACTAGAAATTTATCCGATAGGGAATTGATTTAGAGGTCAGAGACAACCATTAGGGATAAACGGGCTCATCTCTGGATAGGGCTGCAGAAGCAGTGGGGCCCCAGGGAGCACCGCCAGACAGGCTTCATTTACCATGTTTATGACAGGGCTGGCAGAGGGCAGCTCAGGAAAAGATGCCTCATAGATGATGCCAAACACTTTTGGGCAGGAAAATGTCTTGCTTTTTGTCTTCCCCCAGTCCCCAACCCCCTGCTCCTGGTTCTTTGCTGGGCATGGAGCAAATATTCAATCGATGGCTTCTAAAATATAGATGCTAAATAAAAGTGAAGAGCCACAGCAGCCTTGAGCCATTTTCAGTAGGAAGAAGAATGCTCTGTGCTTGCAGATGTGAGTGGAAGCATTTGGGAAGGTGGGAAGGCGGGCCAGAGAGACTACACTATCTAACACTTGGGTCCTCCACTCATGGTCTGCAGACAAGCAGCATCAGCATCTCCAGGGACATTGTTAGAAATGGAGAATCTGATGCCTTTCTCAGGCCCACGTAATCACAGTTGACATTTTAGCAAGATTCCCAGGTGATTGGAATGCACATTGAAGTTGAGTAGTACCAACCTGACAGAATTGCCCTGGTCACTGCCCTGCTTTAAAACCTTCAGTGGCTCTCTATTGCCCTCAAATTCAAGTCCAAATACATGAAGAAGGCTTGCTTCTAAGCCTAGGCATGATCTAACCCTCGCCTACTTCTTCAAACTCCTCTTTCACTATTCCCTTTGCTAACTTTCTGCTCCAATAGTACTGAGTTTCTTCCCATCCACAGATGGGCCATTTCTTTTCCTCATGGTTTTGCTCATGTTATTCCCTTTGCCTGGAATGTCTTCTCTTTACTCTTTTCTTCCCCACTCCTTGGCCTCCTTCCTACTCAACCGTTAAGGCTTGACCTGAATGTTGCATGTTCTGGGAAAATTTTCCAGCTGTGATCAGTGCCTCATTTTCAAACCTTCATTGCGAGCAGTCTCTATGATCACAGCTATCCCTCTGAGTGACACTTACTTCTTTACCATTGTGTCTCCCTCATGAAAGTGCAAGCACTGTAAGAGCAGAGACAGTGTCTATTCATGTTCTTGTCCTGTGCTTTCAAGGAGCCTAGGACAAAGCAGGTATTCAAAGAATACTTGTTGAATCTTGGAAAAGAATACTGTCGGAGGAGTATGGGCTCAACCTCTTAGTTCAGCTGAGGTTGCTGGAAGAGATCCCCTGAAGGCTTTGGATGCCCTCCTAAAAACCCTACAGCATTCTCAGGTTCAGGCAGCTATGGTCATGGACTGTCTCAAAATTAATAAGAACGGTGAGCAAGCCCCTGCCCTGTGAGTTAGTGAGCGCCATGAAGGGCAGGACCTGCAGATAGGGCTTGGGGTGTCAGAGGAGGGGAAGGAACAGCCACTTGAGTAGTTGGGAGCAGAGAGTGCTTCCTGGAGCAGGACACAGTTCTCTAGGAGTTCAAAAGTAGAGATGGAAATAGGGAAGGTACTCCCAGTTGAGGATACACCACCAGCAGAGTCTTAGAGGCAGAAAAGTACAAAGCACCTTGATGAGTAATAATTAGTCCCTTTGGTCTGGAAGAGAAGGGGATTTAAAGAACTATTAGGAAATAAGGCTGGAAGCCCAGTTGGACCCTAAGTATAGAGGACTTGAATGCCATGTCAAGCCCAGGAAGAAGAAACTATGAAACCCAAAGGGGTCCAGTATAAGGACAAAATCCTGCTAGTCTGGGAAGGTAGGGGAAGTGGCAGGCAGTTATAGGTGTTTATTCACTAAATCTTGGGGGGAAAATGCAGTGTAATGGGGGTCTTAGTGGGTTGGGACTGATATTGGGCTACATCCATTGTGGGGAGTTAGACAACATCCCTGACCCAAACACCTATTTGAATACACTCTTTTACATGGGGCTGAAAAGCTTGTCAGAGAAAAACAAGTAAATTTGAACCAAGGCCATAACTGGGTCAGGTATATACCAACATGATAAGAGTGGGGGTATGTGGACAACCCAGTGGACACCATATCGCTGAAAGGGCTAGCACAGCTTGAGAAAGAGACCTAAGGACAGAGGAGGGGAGAGTCTGGCAGATGAGCCAGTTCCTACAATAGGACTAAAGGTTGGAGAGGGATCATGGCTCTGGTTCAGCATGATGGCTCTTATATAATCTCACCCTATCTTGACTACTCTGGTGGTTGTAGACATACATAATGAGAAGAAAAAAGACTGGATGAATAAGTGGGAAACGCTGTCTCTTTAACACTTAAGAGCTCAGACAACCCTGCTGTGGGCTTCACATCCTCCTAGCTAAATGTAACATGGAGGGAGTTGTCTTCTTACTTGGTGAGAAGGTGCCGTGTTCTCACACTATCCTGGTACGATGAGAACAGAGCACATCCAGCAAACACATTCAAGGCCAGCATCCACAGTGTACTTAGCAACAGCAGCCAGTGGAGCACAGCAGCTTGGATTGATCCACGGGCACAACTGAAGCTTTTGAAAGGAACATCGCTGGGGACTGGTATTTCTACAGAAGCAGGTGGGGGCCTAAAATTAGCAAGACTGGTGTATTAACATTAATGTAAATGCACTGGTACTGCTAGCTGGTATAGACAGTAGGGAACATCTGCATTGCTACAGATGAAGTACAAGGCAGTCCAGGAAATAGAAACAGAACCTCCAGGAGGCAACAGTTTGTGAGTTTGGAAAAACTGAGGGAGCCTGGCCTGGAGGAGAGAAGTTGGCCCCATTCAGGAGGGTCCCGGGTGAATTCTGGCATCTGATCAGTGATGGCAGAGCTCTACCAGGCAATAAGAGAGAGTTGAACATAAAGCTGAGATGGGAACAGGCAAAAGGTGGTAATGCTGGTGGCTGATGACCAACCTCAGGAGAAAACTGATGAAGGGAACTTCACTCACTGAGCACCGACTGCATGCTGGGTGGGCACTGTGGTGGTGCCTTCTTCACTTCATTGGTTATGCAGGTATTGTCTTCATTTTAGTGCAGGAAATGGGTCCAGGTAAGGTGACTTTATTCATCAAATATACACACTTGGAGTATAAAGATGATTAAAACACAGCCCTCTTCTCTGAGGACCTCAGAATATCGTAGGTGGGAAATACAGAGGCAAATCATTTTATTAGAGTGGTCCTTACATAAAAATAGACATAAGCACAAGATGTAATGAAACCACAAAGAGGTTCTCCCACGTCTCAGAGTCAGTAAGTGTTAAAGCCAGAATTCAGCTCCTGGACTGTCTGGATCCAGACCGTAGCAACTCCTACCACTCTCACTGCACAGTTCTTGTCGGGACCGTTGGTCATAGTCTGAGTTCTGACGAGTGGCAGTAACCCTTGTTGCTGGCAGAGAATTTTTAAGGGCAAAGGGAGGATGTTGGAAATTGGGATGTGGCTCGTACAGGTGACCCAGTAATGATTCAGGCCCAGGAGAGGAGAGGATGGTGTCCTCAGGCTTGGTTACCAGGTCATGGAAACCCTCCTTGGATGGGACTGATTCTGAGCCCAGAGGTGGCAGGGAGTGCTTCTAGCTTTGGAAGCCACAGGAGGTAAGAAGCCAAACTGGTTCTTAGTCAGATTAGGACCAGAGAATGGAGGACCTTGAAAATCAAGCTGGGATTGAGAGGAGAGGCCACGCTGGGAGTGGTAATGGGGATCTGAGAATGTAGACAATTTTTGGGCTGGAAGGAAAACTTGCTCAGTCTCTAGCATCATCAACCCCTTTAGCTTCTGTTGATTATCAACAGATCCTGACAGGATTGTTTGTCTGCCTTTCTAAAAACAACTCTTTTGCTTTAAAAACTTCATTTTCCCCTCCCTTCTGAGCACCAGATCTGGAAAAGGCTTGAGGCCCCAATCTTTTCTAGGAATGCTTTGCCTCTGATCAGTGGATGGACAGCCCAAGCCAAGCTTCCACAGTTGGGAGAGGGCTGTGGGCCACACCTATGGGGTGTGCAAATCACACCTCTCTCCTGAGCAGTGGGAAAGGCCAGGAGAAGTCAGAGGATTAGAGGTAGGGAAGCTACGACTAGAGAGGGGACAGAGCAGGCAGAGTTGAACTTGGGGAAGAGAGCCTCCCCGGGCAGGTGGCTCCATTTGATTTCCAATATAAAGAGGAGGCTTAGATAGCCAAGAAGAAAAAGGCTAATAAGAAAAATATTAAACTGCAGTGTGTGTGTCCCCAGGGTCTTCCTGTTGCCATGACTGACCTCCCAGAGAGCGCCATTCGTTCCGAGCATGGCAGCTTTATAGGCACTTGTAGGCCTGCAAAGAACACCAATTTGCTGCTGCAGTTTGTTTTGATAACTGAAACTTTCAATAAATCTATATTAAAATCAAAGGGAAAATTAACTAGGCCCCAGTGAGGGGCATGGAGATAAGGGAGCACATTACCACCCTGGCCTCAGTCACCCCACATCCGTCTCTTAGTTCAGACTCAGGTCACCAGGGAGATGAATGGCTCAGGCTCATGGGGAACGGCCCTAAGAAGAGCAGGGCAAAGAAGGCACAGCCAGGTCCAGCCTGCAGCTAGAGATGACTGGGGGAGTTGGGTGATAGGGGCGAGGAGGTTGGGTGGTGGTCATGGTGGGAAGAGGAGTTGGCGGAAAGGGGCAAAATTAATAGTAACAACAGCCAATATTTACTGAACTCTTTATGCTAAGACACTGTGCTGAGCATGTTTGTATTTAATTCTAACAGGTAGGTACTAGCTTTATCTTCACGCTGGAGATGAAGAAACTAAGCCTCGGAGAGGTTTGTCACTTGCCAAAAGTCACAGATGGAGCCAGGACTCAAACCTGAAACAGGCTCTGTCTGCACTCACACAGCTACATATAACTGTACCACGCTGTCGTATGTAGCTTATAGGGCCTCTGAATGGTAAAAGCAGCTCTTCCAGTTCTCAGGTCAAATGGTTTCAGACCCAGTCTGGGTTCTCTCACCTGTGCCAAGTTTGGGAGCTGCCATGCACCATCCTTGGGTCCTGGGTTCTCTGCCCTTCCACTGCTGGTTAAGGCCCCAGCTTTGATGGCCATCTTGCTGTTTTTTTTTCCTGGTGGTTTCACAAGCAGAAAAATCAACTTAGTTCCCTTTTTGGTTCCTGCTCCCAACATCCACTTTAGCTCAGTCACTTAAGCAGCCAGGAGGCTACCCAGGGTCTATCTGTATCTGTGCATTAGACTCAGTTCATCTGCCTCTAAAAATTCCTTTGCCCAGTCTGTACCCCCAACCCTGGGCCTTGGCCACTTGGTTTTTGGAAACTCAGTTGACACTACTATCATCTCATTTACTAACACATGTGGTTGTCTTAGCCTTCTCTGGGAGAAAGGTTAGGTTTTGATGTAGCCCACTGTGATGGGACTACAGTGGGCTTAATTTGACTAAACCACAGGCTCTATGACTCTTCTTGTCATTTCCTGTCTCAGGTGAACCACTGTATTTTAGGGTATAGGATCTGGTGCCCCCGTGGCCACCAGAGTGGTGGGGCAACACAACTCTCCCTCCTTCCCTCTCTGACAAATGATGGTTCTCTATGACCTGTATGACAGGGCAACTAACTGTTATTTTTTGAAGTTCTGGTCAACTTTAGGATATACTACCTTATATTTCTTTCCCTCCTGACCTGCCTCACTTCCCTTTCCCCACGAGATTTTGCTGACCTGGAATGAAGTCTTACCACATAAGCTTTGCCTCAGGCTCTATTTTCTAAGGAACTAGAAAATAGAGGACATTACAACAGAGCCAAAGGCTTCAGGCAGCCAAATGCTGGGGCAGGCAGCGGTGTAAAGCACCAAGTATACCCTGAGCTCTTAAACTGTTATTTGAATGCATTATGCCTATTCTTGGTCCAAGAAACTTACACTCTAGTGAGGTCCTGGCAGTTGTATAATTGAGTTCTAGAACACCAAGGAGGAAAGAGCACATTCTGGAGAAGTCAAGGGGACCATGGAAGGCTCCATGGAGGATACTGGGCCTGGGCCTTACAGAAAGCCTCCAATATAGGTAGTGTAAGTTGACTCTTTCTTACAGCCAAAAAGATTGTCTGTGCCCTATTCTCAGGCCAGCCTCAGGAAATTAGTCACATCAGAGGCAGAGTCAGGAGAGGCCATCTCAGGGTCTCTTTTGTCTAATTTTATTTATGTAAAATAAATAATATTTGTCTGTTCTTCTTTTGCTGTCCCTTCCCCAATATAAAAGCTCCTTGAAGATACACGTTTTGTGTCTTATTCACAAATGAATCCTTAGCAACAAAAACAGTGCCTGACACTTATTACAGGCACTATATTTTGACTGATTGATAATAGGGATTAATGTCTAAATGACATTAAAGGAAGGAAGAAGACCCAATTCCAAATCCAAGAATTGGGAGATGGGCAGATGTGCCTCCACTTTATTAACCTTGGGTTAAGCGACACCTATCCCTGCTGCTGATTATTTCCTCATTTGTTCACAAACATTTATTGCATACCTGCCTTATGTCTAGCACTGTGGCGGGTACTACTGATACAGCATTATATGGAAATAATGCCTACCTTCCAGGAGTTTATCGCCCTGAGGGAGACACAATAAGGAAACAGACAATTATGAAATAATGCAGCAAATTCTGTAGGTGCAGAGTTGATCTGTCTAACCTATTATGTGGGATTAAGGAAGGCCTTCCCTGATACGGGATTTCCATGCAATCCCAGTTCAGGCAGGAACCATTATGTTAAGGTCAGATCTCACAGGGGTGGTAGGGCCTAAAAATGTCATTTTCTTAAGTGAAATATGCAGATGGCAGACAGAGGTCTTGGTGACCAAAGCTGGCTCCAGAAGATGTTCCTGGTTGATTGGGAGGCTCTCAAAGCCATCATGAGTTAGGCCAAGGCTGGGATTTCCCAGCTCAGTTCCATGTGCCATGACTTCCCAGAGAACCATAACCAAGATGAAGAGACACAGTCTTGACTTTGGCCAGAGTTCTTTCCAGCTGACCAGAGACTCTGTGGAAGCTCCTAACAGTTGAGGCCGGAATCCCTTTAATTCTTAAGTTCCCTCTGGAGACGTACACAGGCAGATTCCTCTTCCTTTGGAAGGTCCCTCAGAAACCTAACCATTTTCTTCTTAGCATAAAACTCCCCCTCCTGTCAGGTATCCCTCAGGCCCACCTCGGAGGGTGGATAATGACTTGTTGAATGAACAAATCACTAGAAGGTGTCATTTACATACAACATGTCATCTTACGAACCTGTACTCACCTTATGGGTATACTGGAAGGTTGTTAACAGAAGTGGGGGACCTGGGTCGCTCTAGGTCTTAGGAAGTTTTGGTCTTTAAGAAAATTCCTTTTGCAGCTCAGAAGTGAGCCCTCCCTGTACTCTCTTCTGAATACGTGCAACCTCAAAACTACAAGCCCCATAAGGCCGGCGATGAGGAGGTACCATCTTGACAACCTTAGCGCGCATGTCGGCGGGAGAGTGAGTATTTGGGGAGAAGAAGCCCCGCCCCCTCACAGCCCATTGGTCTGAGGAGCCGGCGGCGGGCGCAGCGGTTGGCCACTGCGCCCGCCCGTCCGCCGCGTCGGCAGGGGTCAGAGTGCGCTGAGGTGAGTCGGTGTGTTGTGGACTCGTGGTGCTGGCTGCCGCTGTTGAGGCGGCCGGGAACGGGCGGTGGGGAGCGGGCGGAGCTGGCCTTGCCTTTGCCTGGCCGGCGCCGCAGTCGGCGCGGGCCGCACCCGCCGCCATAAACTGCACTGAGCGCTTGCTGAGGCCGAGGGAGACGTCGGGGCCTGCATCTGGAGGGAGCCTGCCGCGCTGGCCCCGAGGAGGGGGCGTTGCCATGGCGACAGCCTCTCCCGCCGCTGACGGGGGGCGGGGGCGGCCCTGGGAAGGAGGGCTGGTCTCCTGGCCCCCTGCCCCTCCCCTTACTCTCCCCTGGACTTGGATGGGCCCGAGCTGGGTGCAACACCCCGGGGTGGGTGATGCGGGAAGTACTCCTCCTCCCCCACTGGGCCCTGGTAATGCATGCGGGGTGAGGGTCGCGGCGCTCAGTCTGTGCAACCTGGGGTGCTGGCCCGTGTACTCACACTGGATACGTGATTTGTTGAGAAACGTTGTGGCCGAGAGGGAGCGAGGCAGGGCTTTGCAAGACAGACTGGGTGAGATGATTAAGGGTGCTGACCTCTTACCAGGAATTACTAGGGAAGCGGAGAGGTTTGACCAGAGAGCATAGAAACCCAGCAAAGAGATAGTAAATAGAACGTCCTCTTTACCCCTTCCTCAACACACACATACACGAGGTTAGAAGTTTACCTCTGTAGTCTACAGTAGTGGTAGTAATGGTGGAAAGAGTGAATAAGGGGCCTAACCTGGCTAGATTTCTCTTTGCTTTCCTGCAAATGTTCCAGCAACAAGTGTTTTCTTAAAAAAGCAAGAACTTGTATTGAGGCTTGACTGAGTTCTTGGGAAATATAACTGCTCATTGTTGGCTTGGAAGATGCTGAACGTGGCCCCTTTTTGGGGTTTTGGATTCTGTCCTTAGGGCTGGTTTGTGCAAACTGATGATGCCCATCATTGCCTCTCTGTAGGTCTCTGGCCACTCCTGTGATACTGGCTCTTGTCAGACATTTTATCAGTCGCCCAGCTATGGAAGGGTAAAAAACCACGAATCCCATTGGGTAAAGATTATACACTGTTTGAACTCTAGTAGGTTGTGACTGGCTGAATGATTTTTGATTGTAGAGTTTCTATGAGAAATTGGCTTCATCAAATGCTGCTTTATTCTGACTTTATCATACACAGCATGCCTTGTTTTAGTGGGTTAGTGCCTGGAACTAAGTATATTATACCTGAATCCCCTACCATTTAAAAGCTAATTTATAAACAGGGACTTGGAGTGTGACTCCACTAATGTGTGTGTGATCTTGGTTAGAAACCCACTTCACTGCCTTTCGTCAAAGAGGTGCGAGGTGGGGGAAGGGAGCTGCCTGGAAGTGATTGATAAGGTTTCCTTCATGGATTCTGTGGTGCTTCACTGGAGCTCAGAGCACTTTGGCAACTTAAGCACTCCAAATTAAAAGCTCATTAACAATTCCTGCCCAAAGATCCTGTAAATAATCAGGCTAGCTAGGTCATAGAGCTTGGCCGAGTGTTCTCCTTCCAACTTGAAATTTCCAAATAAAAGTGCTTTTATTCCCTTTCATTTCGAAAGTGTTTTCTTTGTGGCGGGGTAAGTTGGTGAGTGGCATTTTCCCAGGGGAATCTGAGTAGAATAAAGTCTTAAATGTGCAGAGTGGTGGACAGGAATAGACTGGTTCCAAAACAAGGTGTTTCTTTGTGCAAAGGGTGTTGCTAGCTTAGGAGCACTCTGCCACTTCTGGTCCTTTGGAAGATCTGAATTAGGTGATAAATGTGCTAGGTGTCCATTGATGATTTGACTTGGACTTTTGGTGACCTTCGTTTTCTTAGGACTTGAGGCAGATGCGGAAGTATCCTATAACTGCTTCCTGGTCTGTGTGGCCATCATAGTACGGCCTGGCCTGTGTGTTCCTGGCAACCAACTCTTCCCCTAATCCAAGCCTCAGTTCCTGATTTCCGAATACTGTCAGCCTTACTGGTGTCTCCTCCTTGACTAGGATTCTGGGATTATCCAGAGAGCCATCACTTCGTGGCCATCGTTCTCAGTCCAAGCTTAGATACTATAAATGTTTAGTGTTTCTGGGAGATAAGCCTCCTTAGGAAGAAAAGTATGCTACTAGAGACCATGGCATTTATCATTCCAAAAATATAGTACTAGTAGCTTCTGAAAGCTCTGTATATGAGCACTGTTCTATTGCATAGATAGCTGTTATCCTAAAGTTAAGTTTTGAGTTTAGGAGTTTGAAGAATAGTGTGGCCCTTACATTGTTTCAAACAGCAACGCCCTGGGAATTTGATCCTTTATATTGAAATAGACTTGTTGCAGAGTGTGTATTTATCCACAGCATTGGGGCTTTCCAGCCCTCACAGAACCTTCAGCATCCCCAGCTGGCAGTCTTGGCATCTTCGAAGTAAGGAGAGGTGAGAATCCCATTGCATGGTCAAGTTTGGCTTGATTTCTTCCTTATGAGTATTTGGATGTGGAGGGTGTGGGTCAGTGCAGATTGTATTTTTCTGTAGCTTTTTCTGATAAGATGCCATATGCTTAAAGACTACTGAAACATACCCAAAGTCTATAGAGTGGTGAGAGTTGGAGGTGAGTTATCCAGACTATCAAGTTTCATCATGATTTCTTTGAGGGCATTGCAACAGCATCTACTTAAGGTTCAGGGAAGTTAAATAGAGTCAGGATAGTCCTTTATCTTGAGAAATACACATCTTAAGACAATAGGAAGGAGCACATGTATTTGGCTTTTGGTAATGCATTTGACCAAGGCCTTTGAGATCCTGGTGGTTGTGGGTCAACCTTAGATAATGAGTGGATGGTTAATCCCAGCCTGTCTCCATTTTACAAGGATTGGGGCTGGCTAAAATGGTGGACTCTGATTATTGAAATCTGGGATCTCAGAGATTTCATTCAGTAACTAAGGGCCAGGCACTTCGCTAGGTCCTGGATTGTCGTGGTGAACAAGAAGACACCAGAGTTATAAGTCCATTGGAGAGACAGAGAGCGAAGAAGCAGTTACAATATACTCTGAGAGTGCTGTATAATAAGTGTAGGTGCTGTGGGGGAACTGTGAAGATCCTTAGTCCAGACTGGTGGGCTCAGGGAGGGTTCTCAGGGAAAGTAACCTCCTCATCTAGATTTAGATGAAGATGAGGGACCAAGTGTGAAGGTCAGAGCTTTGTTGAGTTTGAAGTTCTCTGGATTAAAACATAGAGTACTCAGTGGATAGAGGGCAAGGGAATATGCTAAATCTAGCAGGAAAGATAAGCAAGAGGCCAGGGCCTTATAACTCTTAGGATTAGATATTGAGTGGAAAAAAAAAATTAGTAAACTAAGTCAGCAAATGTTTTCTGTAAAAGTCCAGGTAGTGAATATTTAGGCTTTGTGGGTCTTGTCACAACATTTCAGCTCTGCTCATCTCTACTGTTACATCATGAAAGCAGCCATAGTATGAAAATGAATCAGCATGGCTGTGTTTCAGCAAAACTTTATAAAACAGGTGGCAGCTGGATTTGGCCCATGGACCGTAGTTTGCCAACCCCTGAATCAAACCATCGTAAGAGCAGAAAGAAGCTGTTAAAAGGTTTTAAGCAGTGGACTGATAACTAGATTTGTGTTTTAAAGTTGCTCTGATTTCAGTGTTAGGAATGGATTGAAGGGGAAAATACTGGAGTCAGAGAAACCAGTAAAGAGGCTTTGGCAGTTTCATGGGTAGCATTTTCTATTTCCCCGTTGAGGCAGTATTTGACACTCAAAAATTGAGTGTAACTGAATCTTTGCGTACATCTTCTCTGGTTCTCTTTACCAATTTCCTGGCCATCTCTTGGAGCCTAAAGGATGTCTACTAAAGAATCTGTTGGCAATGCCAGTTCCTATTTCATAGACTAGAAAAGATTTGAGAAGGGAAAGTTGTTATAGAATAAGGTTTTAGGAATCTTTGCTATTGAGAGAGTAAGGAATAAACAGAGGCCTGTTACGGATTGTGGTTTTAGGGCTCATAACTTTATGTCATTTGCTTTGAGCTTCTTGAACTGTACACCCGAGGAGGGCCCATTTTCAAAAGCTCTCTGGGGAATTGTCCCCATTCTATGTATGTCCTACTCAGTCTCTCCTTTTCTGGCTTCCAGCAAACTGATGACCTTTTTCTGGTTTTGAGAATGTCTCTTAGTTCAGGTATGATGGTGTATGTCAGGCATATTTATTGAGTGTCTGATAAATTGACTTCCTCCTCCTGAAGGCCTACTTGGATTAATGGAGAGAAGCCTATAGGTTTCTGATAACCTATTTTACAGTGTTTATGTGACCTTGGGCAAGTGACTTACCTGAGTTTCATGTTCCTATCTGTAAAATGGAGATAATGGGACTTAACAGGGCTGATTAAAGCATTTGATGAGATAAAATATGTAAAGCTCTTAGCCCAATCTCTTGATAACTTTTGTTACTAATAGTATTTTACATAATTAACAATTTAAAAAAAGCAGCCAGCAACCAAGCCAACTTGGGTAAGTTGTCCTTTGGCTTAGTATGCTTGCCTTGGGTCCTCATAGTTGTCATGGTCGTATGATAGAAACATGGCCCCTGGTGGTGGCAGCCAGCAGATAGGAGGAAGTTATAATTAAAGCAAGGCACTGCTCTTCATAATGGAAAATTTTAAGACAGCAGGAGTCCCATTCAGAATCTGAGAACTTTCTTCAGAGTGGATCTTAGCCCCAGCACCATCAGTGAAACAAATTGAGTGAGCATCTATGTGGAAGAAATTCACCAGAGTGTGACCAGTCATTTCTCCTGGTCTGTTGGGGTCATATATTAGTATTGCCATCCTTGTGGCCCTACATCTTTGTAAAGTGTCTCTCGAATATTTATTACCTTTCACCAGCACTCTAGAAACTGGGTCAGGTGGTCAGTATTGTCCCTGCTATGTGTGTGAAGAAACTGAGGCCCAGGAAGGTTAAGTGTGTTGGCCTAGGTCATGCCACAAGCTACTGACAGAGCTGGTGCAGATTTGCCTCCAGATGAAACTGTTAGTTTATTGCTGTGATTTCTCTTCCTTTGAGTGAGAGCTGTGCAGTCACTGCAGAATTGCATCGCTGCATGCCTTGTTCAGATCTGCTAGGCTTGATTTGGGTCCCACTTCATCCACTTGGTCCTGTTGGGTTTTAATTGATGATTGCTAGGATTAGGCCTGTTGGGAAGCAGGTTCCCTTTAGATCATTGTTTTTAGCCCATCCTCCTTTGGGGACATTCTTGGGAGAGCCTTGGGTTACAAGAGATTGCTTTGATATGTTCAAAATTGTGCCTTGTGCCCCACAGCTACAGGTAAAATCAAAAGGCAGATAATTTATGGGAGTGTCAGAGCTGGCCGCTGGCACCTCAGGAGGCCATTAGTATGCCTGTTCAGACCCTCTGTGTCCTTGCAATTGATTCCTCTTTGCATGAGCTTGATTTGGGAAGCTGTAGATCTGTGGGTAGTGATTGGATGTGACAGTCCAAACACCGGTCCCTAAATTAATCCTTTTAATAGTATTCTGGCACCACAGCAATGTGGGTTTTCTCTCTCTCTTTTTTTAACTGGGGAGGGCAGAATGGGGTGGGCTAGGAAGAAGGAGAAAGAAAAGAAAAGAAGCTTTACTTGGTGCTTAGGCTCTGCTCTATGTGAAAATGTTCTGATTCCAGAGCACGTTGACATCATGACTTTGAGCATATTAATTCATTCAGCAAATACTGACTCACATTTACTTTGTGCCGGGTCCTGTGCTGGATGCTGGGAATTCAAGAATGAATAAAAAGTTGTCCTTGCCCTTAAGGATCTATCTCTAGCTCAGTGTTTCTCAGACTTCTAAAACTCATGCACTGTTTAGGTGGAAAAAACTAATGCTTTTTTTTAATGCTGTTTAAAACTTTAAAGTACATTAAAGGGTCTGACAAAAAACAAGTCAAAAGAAATGATCACATCAGATAATTATTTTTTATGTGTGCACACACACATATGCACACACACACACATACCTACATCTGCTACCTTCCATCCTTCTCATCTAACTCCGTGAAAATTACCAGTAGAGGAGAAACAGATAATGAAGTCTTACAAAACAGTGAGATAAGTTATGAAATAGGAATAAACTGTGGATCACACGTAAGCAGTAAACTGTCTGATGGCAAAAGTGTCAGAGAAAACTACTGAAAAAGGAAGATTTGAGCTGAATTTTGAAGAAGGAGCTAAATTTGGCCTGGTGATAATGTAAGTATGGTCCAAACAGAGGGAGTAGCATTTGCCAAGGCACAAATTTGTAAAAGGAAATATTGTATCTGGGGACCTGAGCAAGAGCTGGTTCTCACCCTGCCTCCTGCCAGTTTCTGTGCTCTGAGATGGGAAGATTTGCTCCCCTGGAATTGTGTTTGAGAAGTGGCTTTGAGTTCTTGAACTGCAGGGCATTCCTTCTTGTTTCTGCTTTTTGTACACAGGGCTGAAATTTGTTTTTCTTGTTAAATATAAAAAATTTATTATGAAAACAAAGTTGGGTGATTTGGACAGATTTAATTACTGCTTATGGTTAAGTTACTTTGAGAGTTACACCTTACCTGAAAAGAAAAACTGAAATTGATATGTGTTAGCCCTATGGCTGATGGAGGAGTCAGTCTTTTGGGGAAATGTCAGCCCTCAAACGTGGGAGAGAACACGGCCCTAAGAGCTGAGTGCCTCCTTAGTTCTGTCGTGCATAAAATGGGAATACTGTTACCCATTTTGCTTGTTAGTTGGGAGGATTAAATGAGATGGAATATGTAAGTTGCTTAAACAGTGCCTGGGTGATAGTATATTTTCAGAAAATGGTGTTTCCCTTTCTTCTTTTTCATGCATTAGCAATAGCTCCCTTTTTTTAAATTAAGGTATTGATATACAATCTTGTGACGGTTTCACATGAGCAACTTTGTGATTACAACATTCACTCATATTAAGTCCCCCACCCCCTGACACCCCATTGCAGTCACTGTCTATCAGCGTAGTAAGATAACAATAGCTCCGTTTTATTAGGCACTTACTGTGCAAAGCCTTTTATATACATTATATGGCTGGATTCAACCCCAAAGAAGTAGGTATTATTACTATAGTTATTACAAAGAACATGTGATAGAGTCAGGATCTGAACCTAGGCTTGTTGAATACCAGTGTTTTAACTAGACTCTATGACTCCTGTTTCTACACCAGTCCCCCTGGAAACATGTATAGGAGGTTTTTGGTATCTATTCTTGGGGTCAGATGCTGTCTACAAGGGTGGGAGGTGCTTAAAAGGATGAGAGTACCACACTGTACCCTCCTTCATTTGTACTCTATTTATGGTGTGTGAGGAAACAAGTCTTTGCCCCTTCTAGTGTGTGGTGGAGTCACAACTGACTTGCAGGACTTTGGAAAGAGGTGTTTCCCAGCTTTTGTTCATCAAAGGAGTTTGAGCAAGCTGGTGGGCAGACCATAGTCACTTCTTTTTATGTGCTTCCTTGAGCTGCTGAGACAGGCTAATTGAAGAGAAGAGGGGGCCTCCTGTGGTCTGTGATATTGTAATCAGAATTTTCCTGAAAATCTTTAGTGACTTTAGCTCTGCTGATAATTTGGGGTTAGCAGCTGTTTCTGGTGTTGGGAGAGGCTCCCTTGCCCTGCCTTGGAGCAGAAACAGCTGAGCACAGGCCAAGGGAATGACAGGTTGTAGAGAGGAGGAAAGTGTTCTATTGAGGTGAGGACCTCCTGCTTCCATTCCACTTTGGGGCCATCAGGAAGTCACGTGGAGGTTCCAGAGCATGTCAAGCTTTGTTCTATCTCAACCTGTAGCTTTCAGCAGGCTAGACCAAGCCTTCAGGCCCTTGACCTCCACTGGGAGACTGCAGAGAGCTTGGGGGATGAGTGGGGAGGCCTGCCGCTTGAAGTGAGGCAGTGGCCTGAGGTCTGGGAGTTCGGAGCTCTGAGCTCTATTCTTACTACTTTCTGTGTGAACCTTGGGCAGTCCTTTTCTCTTCCTGGGGCTTATTTTCCCCTGCTGGCTGTTCTGTGTCTCCTCCTAGGTTTCTTTCACCTTTGATGGTCTGATTTTCTTTTTTTTCTTTTGGTATCATTAATATACAATTACATGAGCAACATTGTGGTTACTAGATTCCCCCCATTATCAAGTTCCTACCACATACCCCATTACAGTCACTGTCCATCAGTGTAGTAATATGCTATAGAATCACTACTTGTCTTCTCTGTGCTATACTGCCTTCCCCATGCCCCTCCCTACATTATGTGCTAATCGTAATGCCCCTTATTCCTCTTCTCCCTCCCTTCCTCCCCTCCCCCCAGTCCCTTTCCCTTTGGTAACTGTTAGTCCATTCTTGGGTTCTTTGAGTCTGCTGCTATTTTGTTCCTTCAGTTTTTGCTTTAGTCTTATGCTCCACAGATGAGTGAAATCATTTGATACTTGTCTTTCTCCGTCTGGCTTATTTCACTGAGCATAATACCCTCTAGCTCCATCCATGTTGTTGCAAAGGGTAGGATTTGTTTTCTTCTTATGGCTGAATAATATTCCATTGTGTATATGTACCACATCTTCTTTATCCATTCATCTACTGATGGACACTTAGGTTGCTTCCATTTCATGGCTATTGTAAATAGTGCTGCAATAAAGATAGGGGTGCATATGTCTTTTTGAGACTGGGCTCCTGCATTCTTAGGGTAAATTCCTAGGAGTGGAATTCCTGGGTTAAGTGGTATTTCTATTTTATGGTCTGTGATTTTTCACAGAAAGTACTCTGGCGGTAAGGATGCATTCATTAGGTTGAAGATTATGACTTTGAAGGCATGCCATTTATTTATATGTTTCCCAGGCTATTTTTAGCTGCCTAACACAGAGCCTCTGACAGGCCAGGTCCAGACAGGTGCTACTTATAGTGCTCTGTTGATGCCTCTGTGACCCAGGTGCCTAAGCACTAGTGATATTTGTAGGTCAGATTGGTACAGGGACTTGCTCTGGATCTGGGAGCTGGGGAAGCTGCACCTGTCCCAAGGTTCTTCTGGTCAGCTGGACTTGTAACCTAACTCTGGTGCCTTGGTGTTGTCCTGGAATCTGCTCCTGCCTCCTAGTCTGGCTTTCAATGGGATGGGTTGAGTCCAGGGAAAATACAAATCTATACTCTCCCCAGAAGTTCCAAGTATATGTGGTTGGGGAGATGGGGTGTGAGTAGACCTCATGTTTCAAGATGGGCTTCTTTCCTGTCCCCGAGGTTCCCCTATCCTGTGTATGTGAATATTAAAGGATGAGCCCTTCCCTTTGCCCTCCCTTTCCTACTTCAGTAATGGAAGGCTATAAAATGTCTATTTACCCAAGACACCAGAATGGCTCCTCTGTGGTTCCACTAATCTGGTGATTTGGTGCTTCTCTGGTCTCTCAGGTAAATATAGATTGAGGCTTTTTATAAAGGCATATTATTTCCCTCATTAAATGTGTGTTTTGGCACATGTGTTATTTACCTGACCAACAGTAATGGCTGCAGAGGAGCCTTGGTGTCTGTCGTGTAAATACTCTGCACAGAGACCATCCTCCAGAGGCTGTGGCGCAGGCCTGTTTCTCCAAATCAGGCTGGCCCTGTGGCAGTCCTGTCTGCCTCTCCCCTGTTCCCACCTCTTCATTTTGAGGAGAGACTCATTCATTTTCCTCCTTGCCATAGGCCACTACTACCTTTAGTTTGCTAGGAGAAGAAAAAGGGTATCTGAGAGTACATGTGTATAAATCTTGCTCTTTGGTGAAAGAGTGCAGAAATACATAGAATCATAAACTGTTCCTTTTGAGTTCTGTCCCACACCTACTCAAAATTCCAGTTGAAAATGTGTTTTAGACTTAACATTCTGCAAATTTGTGGCTAAAGTATAAAGACATCAATGGAAAAGAGAAAGAGGGTAAGATGCCATAGGGTGCAAGAACCGGGGGGATGCCACTGCAGGGAGTGCGGGGTGTTTTCTAAGAAGGATCAACTCGTGGTAGGAATGCCCAGTGAGGGGGCACTGAGGGGGGGCTCTTACCATGGTGACTCTTAATGCTTTGAGGCCTGGCTTTTGCCAACTTAGCTGCCAGAGAAAAGCATGCAGCCTCCCTTCTGTGGGCAAGATGGGGAGATAACTCCATCACATACTGCTTGTTCTGTTTCTTTTTTTTTTTTAAGTCACATTGCATAAAATGTAATCTTTTAAAAGTTTGAAATAGGCCGAATTTACCTAAAAGTTGGAAGTACAGTATAAAGTAACTTTTTTCCAGAATCATTTGAGAGCTAAGTTGCTGACCTAATGCCTCATCACCCTGAAATTTTTGCATGTATTTCCTACATGCAAGGACATTTTCCTGCTTAGCCACAGTACAGCCATCACAACTGGGAACTTAACACTGATACATTGCCTTCATCTAATCCTCAAACCCTATTTAAGTTTGCCAACTGTCCCAGTAATGTTCTTTGTAGCAAAATGATCCAGTTCAGAATGTGAGTTCCTTTAGTTGTCAAGTCTCTTTAATCTCCCATAGACTTCCTCAATAAACATTACTTGACCTTTTTGACCGTGATACTTTTGAAGATTACAGGCTGGTTATTGCACAGACTGTCCCTCAATTAGGGTTTGATGTGTTCTCATGATTAGGTTTAGGTTATGCATCTTTGGCAGGAATATCACAAATGATGCTTTGTTCTTTCATTGCAGCCTACATATTGTGCATGATTTTGATTTATCCCATTATTGATGATGTTCATTTTGATCACTTGATTAAGAAGATGTCTTATAGGCTTCTCCATTGTAAACTTATTCCCTCTTATAATTAATAAGCATTCTGTGATTAAGAGATACTTGGGAACTATGTGAATATCTCTTAATGAAACTTTAATTCATTAGTTACTATCTGTATGGACTCAGGGTTTCCTTTTTTATTCAGTGCATGATCTATTAATATTATTATTTATTTCTAGTGGGAGCTTCTTCAAGCTGGCTTCTGCATCCTTTTGATATGTTCCCATCATTCTGTGAGCGTTTCCTTGTTTTCTGGCACAGCAAAGTGTTCCAGACTTGACTTGTACTTTCCCTGTCATAGCCCTGGAATCAACCATTTCTCCAGAAAGCTCTGGTTCTTTCATTGAAGAATGTTGTTTAGAAGGCAACTGGGTGCTGGGTGTGCTTATTGCTATCGGAATGTTGCTGCTCCCTGGCCCTTTAGTAGACAGAGCTAGAAAATACATATGCATGTGTGTATATATTTGTATTTGTATAATCACATTTACATCTATGTATATTATTTATAGATACATACATACATATCAGAAACCATGACTTCACACTGTAGCCTCCAATTCCAGTCTGACGCGATGGACTTTTTCTTTCCATATTTTAATTCCATCCTCTAATAGTGGGAAACCTCATTCCCATTACTCTTAAAATATAGCCTTAGATTAATCCCTCTGTAAGTAATTCTTCTCTCATTATTGTCACTGCCCTTTCCTCATCTTCAGTACCTCTTTTACCCTGCCCGTGACTACCCACATCAGAGTGCCCTCTCACCCCCACCCCTGTGATGCCCCCCAACCCCACATGGACTCTGGCATGTTATATCATACCTTTCTGCTCATGTGTGGATGCTCTCATCCTGCTTGGGCTTTGATAATTTCCCCCAGACCCTTCTGCTCCCCTACTTCAAACTGGTATAGACAGCTATCTTCCCCTGCCACAACTAAATGGCTCTAAAGTCATTAGATTGAATTTTTCAGGAAGGGAAGAGGAAGAACTGCTCTCTGTTTCTTGACTTGAGTTATACTTGTTTTTTAGAAGTAAGGGAAGTAAGGAAGCCAGTGACTGCTTGCATGTGGAGGCCTGGTCTTCTAATGTCTGTTCTCAAACCTTCCTACCAGAGACTTTTTGATACAGGTGAAATCAGGTGAGAAAGCAAGGCCTGCAGGCAAGAGAACCTCTGGCCATCAGTGTGTTGTCCACGGGATGGGATACAACATATATAGTATGCTGTATGGGAGGTTCAGAACATCTAGGGATGCAGCAGACATGGATGTCACTTTCTGAATTTGCATTATGCATTAATTAAATTTATAGGCCCAAAGTAAGGGGATCCAGACTTGGCCAGGTGGGCATAGCCCAATGGGGTGGTGTAGTAGTTAACAGTAAGCTAATATTTATTGATTAGCCCTTATGTGCCAGATGCTGCTCTTAGTGCTTTATTTGTGTCCTCTCATTTCATTCTCACTGAAGGAGTAGGAGCTGTTTATTATTGTCATTTTATAGGTGAGGAATTGAAGAACATAGCTTTCTCAAGGGTCCATGGCAAATAAGTGTCAAAACCAGGATTCAAACCTGGAAGCCTTTCCTTAATCATGACACTTAACTGGCCTGTAGTACCTGTTAGATGGGGTCTGGTTGACTACATATATTGTACACACTATATATACATATTGGAGAACATAAAGACTTTGAAAAGTCCTTATGCCCAGCTTGACTTCAGGGGGTTAAGGAAGAGTTCTAAGGTACCGAGGGTGTTTGGATCCAAACTACAATGTGTAATCTGACCAGACTGGTGATTCCCATCTCAGCCAGGCTTCCAGTTCTGTTCAGGAGTGGGTGATGCAAAGAGTTATTTTGGATTCTGGCTTTCAAAGGGAATTTAACCATTAGCCTTTCCAAGGGATTCCATAGTGAAACTCAAGACAGCCTTTGTCTACCCCAGGCAGAGGAATTTTGGCTGCATTTTTGGGAAGGCTATAAAAACATGGGAAAATAAGAACTGTGCTTATGCAGGATCCATGAAGAACTTAAAACACTTTTCAGTCTTAGCTCCACTGAATCGCCATGGAATCTCACCATAGGGATAGGAAAGTGAGGACCCACACTAACATATATCCTAATAAGTATGCAGGCGGGTTATGGGAGCTTATTCAGTGAGTCAGGGGATATTGGAACAAGAAGTGATACCTGGCATTACCCATGTCCACTTATGTAGCAGTGACGTTATTGCTGGTGAGTATGCTCTGGACTTCACAGGCTGCCAGTCCCCCTGCCCTGCATGATGGAGTAAGTGCCCATTTGCAGCCTTTCAGAGACAAGCTTTTGGCTCTGTTAGAATGAGGCTTCAGAAGGCATCAACTATGGCTGTTCCTGTATTGAGCAATGAGATTTCTTGTTTGACTTTGAGGATTAAAGTTGAGGGAATTTGAGCATTGGGTATAAAAAGGGGAAAATGCAAAATTTCTGCTTTGTTCCTTTTTTTGTAAGGAAGCTTGAGTTATTTGTGAGTAAAACTTAGGCTTTGATTTTTATATTTAGCTAAACTTTTAAGGAGCAGACATGCTGCAAATTTAAAGGGAAAACTTGAAAAGTGATTTGGATTTTTTTTGCACATGTTCACTCTGAAAACTTTACTAGACTTTTAGCAATGCTTCCATTACTGCCACATCTGGGTTTTCTCTTTTTCTTCCCAATTTAAAAAAGTCCTGCAATCATTCAGGGCCTCTAGTAGAGAGTGAGTCTCAAGGCAGCAAAGGCGAAGGTCTGAGGCGTTGCCAGCTGTGCTCTCCAGGCCTTATTCATTCCCCAGGGGTGCCACTTACTTGCGTGGGGGCTGGGGAACCACCAGAATATCTTGGGCAAGCTCCCCTGTGACTGGCTCTGTTTGCTTTCACCTTGGGAGAAGGGAGGAGGCTATGTGGAGATGTCAAGATAAAGGCAGGAAAGCCAGGGCCAAAAGGCTGGTAATGGAGCTGAGGAGAGAATCATGGGCATTTTCTGCTGTTTGTCTGAGCCTCCTTAGCCCCCAGGACTGATTGTACATCTGGGTCACCGCATGTAACTTCAGGAACCTTAGCTTTAACGTTAACTGTTGCCACCTGAGCAGTGACCACGGAATTTTTCTCTTTCCTTTCTTTTGAACTTTAGATCTCCATTCAAAGATTAAGGCCATTGCAGTGTGTTGCTTTGAGTATAATCTGGGAGACTCAGAGCTGTTACAGTGCTGCCAGGGCCAGTATTAGGGTCTTGAACTTCAGCAGTGCATACTGTCATTTAGAAAAGGGGCCCAGAAACAGCAGTGGGGAGTGGTTCATGTTGCGTGAATATTCCTGAAGACCAGATGGAACAGGGCCACAGTGGGAGGGGAGTAACCCAGGCTCTCTGTTCTTTTTTTTTTAACTTTCCTCCCCTAAGTTTTAGATGCTTCTGGATGTTCAATGCTAGCACCTTTACAGACTGGAGCAGCTCGATTTTCTTCATATTTACTTTCAAGAGCAAGAAAAGTGCTGGGCTCCCACTTATTTTCTCCCTGTGGTGTTCCGGAGTTCTGCTCCATATCCACCAGAAAGCTGGCGGCCCACGGCTTTGGCGCATCCATGGCGGCAATGGTGCCCTTCCCTCCCCAGAGGTATCACTACTTTTTAGTGCTGGACTTTGAGGCCACGTGCGACAAGCCACAGATTCATCCTCAGGTAACTGTTGCATCATTGTGTCAGAAAAGGTGGGGTGGGCAAGGAGGGAGGGAAGATAGTCTTGTTTCCTGAGACCCAGAGGAACTTTCTCACGTCTTCCTTTTAGCTACCCATGTGAAGTTCCTGCCTAGGAAGCAGGACTTGGTTCAGGCATGCTAGCGTAAGGTACACCTGAGAAATCTCTGGAGAAAACTGGGCACATTGTTTCTCTGTGGTCTCAGCCTTTGGGAGTCAAAATATTTCCTTCCATCCCATCCTTCTTCCCACTTTCCCTCTGCTCCTTCCTTCTCCTGATACTGCTGCATGTTCTTTTAAGGAATACTGTGATAGCCAGCTGCCAAGATGACCCCTAGGGATCTTTGCCTCCTAATATTCATACCCTTGATAGTTCCTCTCCCACCCTAAGTTAGAGCTAGCTCTGTATAACCAATAGAGTATAGTAGAAAAGACATTGTGTGACCTGAGGCTGTCATAAAAAGCACTGCAGTCTGCCTTGTTCTTTTGCATCACTTGCTGTGGAGGAATCCAGCTGCCATGCTGTGAGGACACTCAAGCAGCTCTGTGGAGGAACTGAAGTTCCTAGCAAAAGCCAGGACCAACTTGCCAGTCATGTTTCTTGGTGCTATCTTGGAAGTGAATCTGCCAGCACCAGTCAAGCTTTCAGATAAGTGTAACCCCAGTGGACATCTGACTTCAACTTTAGGAGAGACCCTGAGCCAACTGGTCAGCTGAGCCACTCCTGAATTCCTGGCTCACAGAAACTGTAAGAGATAATAAATGATTATTGATGTTTTACTCCACTAAGCTTTGGGATGATTTGTTGTTCACTAAATAAAGTACCAGTGTTGGTTTGTCAGAAAGGAAAATTTCTTTGCTTTTTTTTTTTCTTAGTTACCAATTGTGTTCAGAGACCATTTTACCTTTTAAGGTTCTGCTACTAGGAAGCTTGGCTTAGCAACAGAGAGGCATCCGTGCTAGGCAATATTGTAGGCAATATTGGAGTGCTTGGTGTTTGCTCTGGGCTGATGTGGCAGTCCGTTGCAGTGGGGGTCCTTGGGTGTATTGGCTCTGGGACTGTAATCATGGGGCTGTGTTATCAGGTGTGTAATTTTGGGATGTGTAGACATACTGGTCTAGGAGCAGCTTTCAGTGGTAAGGAAAAGGAGAAAAAGAGGATGGTAGCATCAGGCACTTGGGAGACAGGAAGAAGTGGGGGTCTGTTCAAAGATAAACTGGGTTAATTTCTCTCTGTTTTTTTTTTTTTACAGGAAGGGGTTCTAACTTTAGAATAATAGATTGTTTTCCATAAAGCAGATAACACAAGCCTTTACTATCTGCTTTCTCCTCTCCTCTCTCCCATTCTCCCTGAAAGTAGTGATTTGCCTTTGGAATCAGGGCTCCTGAGGCTTGGGAAGATAGGAACAGGATGAGGAGAGTGTTGTAAGGGAAGGAAGTCTGGACAAGAGGGAGTATAGCTGAGGGGCCCCTCTGAGCCACACTTGTTTTCTCAGCCTCTTGCTCCTTTCTGTGCTGGAATGTTTTCTCTGCATCCCAAAACTATCAGAGATTCTGTGGTGGGAGTGCCTGGGCAATTTTGGTTCCATAGATTCTCTCAGGTTGGGAATCAGGGATCTATATCTTAATATACCACTTTATTTCCCTTACTGATGTAGAGTTTAGTCACTGAATAAACTCTAGTGGGATCTGAGTCTAAAATCCAACACACCCTTGTCACATATGATTCATCATCCTTCTGAACCTTCATGATCAATTGGCACCTCCCTTAAGGCATTCCCTGCTTTCTGTTTCCTTGCACATGGCCTATGTATGTTTGTTTCTCAACTTTTCAGTCAGGTTATAAGCTCAGATAATTAGGTAGCTCTGTTCTCTTATCCTACAGAGGGTCCTGCCAATGTTGCTGAAGGTGACACCTGATTCATGTCTTAATTTGATCTGTCAGTATCACCTTTTATCCTCTTTCAAGGGCATTATTCTTTGTATTTATTTATTGCAGTACTGAAATTATAATGCAGTACAGATTTAAATCACTTGTATCTCCAACTTCCTTGCCAGATTTAGGCACCAAGGCCTTCCAGACCTAGGCTAAGGTAGGGCTTCATGCTGTGTAACAGTATTTGGGCCTGAGTAAAGATTATCTCCAGAATCAATGAACCCTGATGATGTGATTCCAAGGGCACTTAAGGAATTGGCTGCCCTGGTTCATTATTAGCAAAGCATTAGCTGTTGCTTTAGAGAACTCAGGAAGAAGTATTTGCTGTCTTGCTTATCTTTAAAAGGGGAATACGAATGATCTTGGAAATTATAGACCCGTTAGTTTACTGTGATTCCAGAGAAGATACTTGACCTGATCGTCAGATAATCAATCAGCAAACAGCTAGAAGAGCACAAGATACAGAGTAATAACTTACATGGGTTTGTGAAGAAGAGCAAATCCTGTCAGATCAATCTAACTTCTTGCTGTGACACAGTGATGGATTTGAGTGGATCTAGGGCAAGTGATAAATGTAATGCATCTCTACTTCATTAAGCCTCTACAATGCTGTGATCAACAGGTAGGAAGGTGAGTTCAGGGCCAGGCAGCTCTGTTGGACTACCCATTGGACTACTTACTCTCAGGAAAGGAATGGACAGTTTAGGAGTGACTAGAGACTTGTTAATGGCTTTTCTTTCTCTTAAAAAAAAAATCTTCCCTAAAATTTGCAGGAAGCAGGATCCTGACAAGATTCAGAGAAAGTTTGAAAGATGGATTGGAGAAGCTGTCAGTGCCACATAGGATAGTGTTCTTCCACTGAGGTCATCGTTAAGTCAGGTTCTCATTAGAGCCTCTGTGCAGTTTAGGTCTTCTGGTCAACAGGGCAGTGGGGAAACTGGAAAAGCTCCGGATAGCAGGAACAAAAATCACTGGAGGCACAAAAATAGGACTTTGGAAGAAAGAAAAGAAACTGAGTATCATATTAGTGACTGATTTCTTGTCCAGACTAAATAAATTCTTTATATGGGAAGTAATTAATCCAAGGAGGATAATAGTAACTTGCTCTTCATTTTAATAAGGACAAAGAAAGAAAGAAATCTAAGTGGAAGCAGGAAAGATTGAGATTTGGGATGAGAATGAACTTCTAGAAGAAGCAGGAAAGGACTGGGAGATGGTGTGCCAGTTAAATTGGCCCTCTCTAGTGCTCTCTCAGAATGGCTTCGTGGCTGTCTACTCGACAGAGATACTTTATGGCAAGATCTGTATGCCTCCTGAGGATGGATATGGGGCTGTGCCTCCTAACCATCTCAGCTCCCCTCTTGCCTGGCTCCCAGGAGCCCTCTGTATTGTACACTTCTGATCCTTATGAGAGTGTGTCATGCCCCTCTGGAGTGTGGGAGGCAGAAGCAAGTTTTGGGCCAGGGCCTATCTGGAGGCTTGGTGGGGGTTCATTTTTTCATCTGCCTCTGGTTTTCAGAAGTCCCTGAGTCAGCTTACTGGGACTATCCTCAAGGAATGCCATCATGAAAAACTAACAGGTGTAAGCCTTGTTGTACTTGGGTAAGTAATACTATTGGTTATAAACATGGTGAAGCAACTGGTATTTTCCATTCGTCATAATTTTTGCTGTTTATTTTTGTACTTTGTTCAACTAGGTAAAACTGGAGTGGTCAGTTTGCCTAACAGGCTTTCAACTTGCTGGTTTCTGCACTCATTTTGTTTTACATGTTTTGATTCAGATTAAAATCATTGGTATTGGTTGAATATGAGACTGTTTTTCCATGTTTTTTTTCACTTAAAAATTCAGGTGGTTTAAAATGCTGCAGAGCCTTTAAATTTGAGGAATACCATTCCTTTCTTTCTTCAGATTATTTATATGGAAGTAGATTTTTATCTGGTTCTGGAGACTCCTAGATCCTTTGTCCTTGCTAGCTTGAATTCATGCTGTTCATTTTGGAGTGGATGTACATGGAATGGTGTTGGCTATGACCGTAAGGCCCAGGGGGCAGCCTGAAAGCTTTGGTATTTTTAATTATCCATCTTTAACCTAGGGGCAAGTTCTCTTACCACCTCAGTGTTCAGAAAAGACCAAAGTACATGTAAGTGAGGAAAATGAGGTATAGGCCACAGCGTGTGGGAAGGAAGAAGTACCCCCAGCTGGCCAGCTGGCCAGAGAGGAGACAGCCCAGCTTTGCTTCCTGGTTGCCACCTGCCCTCCCTCCCTGAGTTCCCACTGGCCACGCGTCAGGCTCCTGGGTATGGCCTTTTCCTCAGGACCTCTGCAGCAGGCCTGCTGACTGTTTTCCTTCTCATCTGTATTCAAGTGCCTATAACTTTGGAGAAAAATGACCTTTGGGGTTGAGGTTTTCTAGTGTTTGGTCTTTGTCCACAGGCGCTTTTTTTCCCCTTTTTTTAGGAAACCTTGAAGAGATTCCATCTGCATTTTGAGTTAGAACTATGAGTAAAGGAGTTAATCTTTTATAGAAAATTGTCCAGATGCTGGGTTATTTTGGGAGGGTGAGGTGGGGGTGGGGGCTTGATGGTTACAGGAGAACAAATAATACAGCAGAGAGGCATTTGTAGGATATCAGTGTGACTTAGTGCTAGTACATCATTATTGGTGTTTTGTGAGAAAGATGTTTTAGAAAACTTTACAGGAAATTGGTTAAGATCTCTACAAATCAAACTGTATTCCCTTCTCTTCTGTTCAAGGCTGAAAGGCAGGATCCCTCTACCCCCTTCCCCCTACGCAGTATACACACATTTTTCTTCCTCTGTATTCAGCTTCTTTCCTTCTCTGCTCTTGGTTCCTGCTTACTCCAAGTGGATGGAAAGGCAGCTCCCTAGAAAAAGAACCCAGCCTTCCTTTCCCATTCACTTGCCCTGGTCCCATCTCCTTCAGGCTTTTTAGCAGGAGAGCCCAGTTGTTGTGGCCCCAGGCAGCAGGCACTTTTTTCCATACAGACAGGCAAAGGCACTGATGCTGTTCTAAACTGGGAAATGAAATGCAAAACCGACGTTAATGTAACATTATGGTTGAGATTAAATGCACCAAAATCAGGAAATTCAAAGTTATGCTTCCCACAGCAACTATAACTCAGCCTCATCTGGCATGTGTAGTATTTTGTGTTAGTGCGGATGGTATTATATGTTAAGACATTAAAGTTAACACCATAAGCAGAGCACAAAATGCTTGAGGGGGCTGAGTTATGATGACTATGTGAGCCGTAAGTGTTCTTGCATAGGCTCCCAACTCCTGGAATAATTTTTCCCGTGCGCATCAAACCAATTATTGCCTTTCTTTTTAGTTATATCTCAGCTTTAACACATCTCTTCTTCCAGGGTCACCATAAATGAATTCCTCTATTGGTGACCAGTGACTGTGTGAGAATGGGACAGCCCAGTAGGCCCTTTTGTCCTTTTGTTGCTGCCTCCGTATATGTGGTGCTTCCCTCCAAAAGCCCCCCTTTTCCACAGGCTGCTTGCTGTTTCCTGGTGGTCCCTCATAGGGGTGCCTGTGGCCTGCCCCACCAACTCACACTGTAGCTCCCCACAGCTACTCCCTGAATGGGAGGAAACAAGCATTGGCTGTGTCTGGGTCTTGTTCCTGCTGTACCTTCATGTGAAAGCCAAAGGGCCATTTATGTGGGGCAGACATGGCAATGTGGAAGTAAAATGCACATCACAGGGAGCGGAGCCCTGGTGCATGGTGGTGCTGCCTTGTGTGTTAGGCACAGCAGAGGCACAGATTGAAGTGGGTCTGTTGCTCTATTCAGACTGCTACACTACCTGCCCCATTGCTTATGCCTTTAAGCTGCCATGGTATGTAGTTAGGCTGTGGAGTTGTCAAGGGGTGGGACCAGAGCTTCCTTGGGAAGCACTGGGTCACTGGTAACAAAATCACCACATAATTCAGTGCAAATAAGGAAACATCCTCCCCAGCCTCTTATTATCCTGGTGACCCCCCAGGACTGAGAAGCTGTTGAAATGCAGATTTTGTCAGACGCTGGGCTAAGGCTGGTGGGGAAGAGTTCCAACGAATGGACTCTAGGAAATCAAGAACTGTAAGCTAACAGTGGCATGGAGCTGCCTTTTAAAGGTTTTATGGGACATGACAGAACCAATCAAGTCAGCAAAGGAGTGGAGAGGACCTCTTTGTCACCAACTTAGAGACAATGAAAAGGCCTCTCTTTATTCTTTGGACAGCAGCTTCAAGTTCTGTGTAGATGCTGCGGATACAAAGCCAAGTAAGAAACGGTCCATGCCCTCCAGGAGCTCTTAGTTGAGGAGGGTAGACATGTGTGTAACCACTGTTAAGCACATCACATAGGTGAGTACTTGGTACAGTGGGGGCACAAAAGAGGGTGAATGATCAACCCTGTGCTTGGTACAGGGAGGGTCCCTTAGGTTTCATGTTAAGAAGAATTTCAGAGACCAGGGAGGGCCAAGTTAGCCAATGCCTTTCAGAGCTATTGTAGCAGAATGAAAGAAGGTGCTCACAGAATAAGCCAGGATGAACTGGCCTAAATCTGAAAAAATTGCTCTGGATTGCATGGTTGTTTGTGGGAATATTGAAAATGAGGAAGAGGGAGGATGAAGACTTTAACCTGGCAAATATTTCACCATTTGGTTAGTAGGATTATCGGTATCAGTTTGTTTGTATTTCTCACATTCAAGTTAAAAGGTCTTATTGGGGTGTTGTAAGTGGGAGTATGAAGTCAGAAGAGGTTTAAGAGAATTTTAGCCAATAAAGTTTGGGCAGAAAGGTGAGAGTCAACATAGAAAAATGTGAGCTGAGACCCTGAGACATTGTCAGGAAGGGCTAATCTGATACCCCAGTTTCCATGGTAGGTAGACCTGGATTGGGCTGCTAGGTCTCTAGGGAGAGGCAAGGGCTAGAGGGTGATGTGGAACCCCCCACCCCCCACCCACAGCCACCCCCACAAAAGTACTGGCAACTTGGATCTGTATCTGCCAGACATCCTAGACCAGGGAGGTTTAGACGCTTCAAACACTTGCTAACTAACAGAGAGAGATGCTTGGAAGGAAGGAGTAATGAAGAGGCAGGAGGGCCTGGGTAACAAGACAAGATCTGCAAGAGCAGAGGTGACAAGAGGGCAGAGGGTGGGGGTTGAGCCATCCCTCTGAGCATCAGCAACAGGTACGCACCGTGGAAGGAAAGCCAGTAGGTTGGGAAGAGCGGCAAGTGGTATGTGTGTGCCAAAGGAGTGCTTAGAGTAAGTCCATAGGCTTCACTTCCCCCTGTCCCTGTCCTGCCTGGTTTCCCTCTCCCCAGTATTGATCACATTTTTTACTTTGTAGACTGATCTCAGTTGTTTGACATGAAGAAACTGATATTAGGAGATGCTTTTTCCATCTCTGTGTCTTGTTGGGAAAACAGATCCTGCATCATTTTGATTAAGATGCCATTGGATGATTATTTTTTATTCTGTTATCCTGGGTGTTCACAATACTTAACAAGACCCTGAAGTCATACATTTATGTGATAAGTTTTGAGCTCTAGCTGTGAAAATTGAGTCATAGTCTAAAACAAGAGTGTTCCCAGATTGACAGGAGCCCCTGCGGCTGGCAGGTCTGCAGCAGAAGGGTGAGCAGGCTGGGGCAGGCAGAGCAGGGTTTGTGTGTATTGAGTATTGCCACAGCAAAGCCCTATTAGGTGCTGGGAGTATCAGAAAGGAGGCAAGTGGACTCTGGAGGGAGAGACAATATTCAGCAAAGCTTTTAATCTGATGTAGAGGTACCTTGGAATAGGCTCCTGTTTGGGCCCTGTGCCTGTATGTAGTGGCCAGTGGCGGGTTTTGGTCTGCAGGCAGGAAAACAGATGTGTTAACATGAGTGTTCCACTTCCATTACAGTGCTCTGGGCAGTGTCTAGTTCTGTGGAGGCCTTTCAGCTGAGGGCTGGTCTGAAGGCTAAATGCTGGCAGGGGCTCACATTTGGAGATGCCGGTGTTGCTGAAAGGAGAAGAGCATGCAGAGTCCACACTGAGGTTGGGGGCAAAGTTGCTGAGCCAGGTTAGGAAGTGTGACTGTATTGTTGAGTAGAAGAGAAGAAACAGAAATAGGTGTTGCAAGTCAAAGTTCATGAGAACAGAGGGAAGGTGTCCCAAGAGGTTAAAAATAGATGTAGGAAACTAGTGAGGAGGCATAATTTGAAAGATGTTAGTGGGTTGGACTAAGGTGGTGATGGTGGGAATGGAGAGAAGTTATGTGTTGTAGCCCTTAGATGTGCTGGGAAAGAGATGAGCTTGAAAGCCATGCTCTTAAGTAGCTCATAGATCCTTTGGATACTAGTGGGCTCCTGGGAGTCAGTTGTGCTAAGAGATCTGATGAGAAGTGGAGTGTGGAGCCTATGGTTGTTGTAAATGGGGTGCTCTGAGCTAAAGATCCTTACCAGGGACAACTGATACAGGTGAGTTCCTTAGTGGTGATGTTAGTAATTACTCTTCCAGGATCTGTTTAATCAACTGTTTGGCCATTGGTCTATGGGAGGTAGGAGTGAGGGTTATGTAGATAGGACAACTGGCAAGTTTGGAATCTTGCTCTCCAAAAATGTGATAAAAACTGAGAGCCATGGCTTGAGATTTCGGTATCAGGAAATGGAGTCCGGGGACTGTCTGCATTGTTGGGTTGTTGGTTTTTTTTCTGAGCACTAGTAACAGTTGAATGAAAGGCCAGCAGATCAACTGAAAGGGATTGGTAGTTAGCTGGGGATAGAGGAAGTAAGGACTGATGAATGAGGTACAACATGTCATTTGGATAGGTCTGCTTTCACTAGAAAGTAACATGACTAGAGAAACAAGGCAGGGCCAGACCTCAAAGGGAGTTGGTTGTGACAGTATGAAGTGTGGTGGTTGGTGAGGCTGAGAAGGAGTCTCTAGCTTGGTGCCTCAGGATATTGCAGGAATTGCTGTGATCCTGTTCCAGATCTGTGGCCAGGAGTAGGCCTTTCTCAGGACTAGAGGCAGTAAGATTGACCAGTTAAGTTCTTGGCTTGTGTCTATAACAAGAGGTCTTCATAGGAGAGGTATCCTTGAAGGGCATTAATATCTGAAGTTATTTACGATTGGTACATAAATGAACCTTTTGGCTCATTTAGACAGAAAGAAGGTTTTCCTGTAGAGAATACTGTAATGAGTGTTCTGTGGGTAGCTGGTGCCCTGGTCTTGAATGAGATTCTTAAAGGGAACAAGCATTGCCATAACATGAAGATCTCTTGCTGGCACCTAAACAGAGATGTGCCAGCATGCTCTATGAAATTCTGGGATGTGACATGCCAGTTTTTCTCCCCTGGATTTTGGCAGCAAGGAGAATGAAATATCTGATGGCAAGAGCTAGGAGTTGTTGGCAGATCTAAAGGGCTTGCCCCAGGTGCTTGAAAGTAGGCCAAATAAGGGTTTGTTCTGAGAGGAGCTGAGACCTTAGGCTCTGATTCTCACTTGGTCAGTATCTCTGTGATAAGGAGGTAGCCACCCAGATGTTCCAGACTATACCTTTGCTATTCAAAGTGTAGTCTGAGAACCAGCAGCATCCTCATCACCTGGGAGCTTGTTAAAATGCAGAATATCAGCCCTACTCCAGTGCTAAACAGAATCTATAATTTGACAGTATCATTAGGTAATCTGAAGTGAGAAACACTGCTCTAGATTAAGGCTTCTGAAACTTTAGCAAGCATCAGAAATACCTGCCCTTAGGGTTTGGGATTCAGAAAGTTGGAGTGGAAGCCAGGAATTTGCATTTCTAATAAATTCCCAGATCATGAGATGCTGCCTGTAAGGGAGCATGCTTTGAGAACCACTGACTGACATAGCTGTCTCATCCCTAAAGTAGGGCAGTAATTCCTGCTGCCTTACAGAGATGTGGGATCTAGTGAGCCACTGTGTAGTAAAAGAGTTCAGTGCATTGTGGGCAGGATGTCAGTCTGTATTACTTCCTCACTGGTCAGTGATTTTTAGGATCTACATGCCAGCACAACTGTTAGCCTGTTCAGGCTTCTGGCTGGTGGGTGTGGACAGAGAACAAGGAATCTATGAAACCCCCAATGGGACAGTCTTCTGTCAAGAGACCAACTGCCCCTGGGGTTATGGGTGAGGATTACTGAGTAGGGCCTCCTGAAGTCCAGCAAGCTTCTCAGGGCTCCTATCTAAGCTCCCTGACCAGAACCTTCTGTCTGCCTGAATGGGCCTGGTCCTGTCTTGACCACCTGTTTCTCAGTCCCACCTCTTGACCCCCAGCTCGAAGATCTTTGGTGCAGTGTTTTTGCATTGCCTGGGAAAATAGTCTTTGTCTAACCAATCCTCTTGATTCATCTTGTGTTCCTGCGCATGTTACATGAACTTTTCCACACCTTACTGGGGGATTAGCTCAACAGGCTTTGACTGCATGTGCCCAAGTCCCAGAATATGGGTTCTGGACTTCCAAAGTGAGTGGAGCTGAGGTAGGGGCAGTTCTGATGAGAAGCAGTGTAGCCTAGTGGTTCAGAGCATGGACTCCAGAGCTGGACTCTTTGAGTTTGAGCCTAGTCTCCACCACCAAATAACAGTATGACTTGCCTTTGGCAAGTTATTTGTACTCTTTCTGCCTCAGTTGCCTTAGTGGCAAAATGGGATTAACAATAGCACCAATCTTATATAACTATTGGAAAGATAAGATGTAAGTGCTTAGAACGGGGCCCAGTGTGTAATAGCTATATGAGTTAGCTCTATCAGTAGAAATAGCACTAGTGTTATTTTGACCCATGGCCTCACAGTAAGCTGTTGGGGTACAACAGGTGGCTGGGAGGCTGGCCCTGCTTCTCCAAGGAGCATAGAGAGAGCCTTCAGGCCTTCTGTCAACATAGTGGATAGAGCTGGGGCACTACCCAGAGGGACGTTTTTCCTCTGCTGGAATGGTAAGTTGGACTTGGCATCCTTCCACTTCCATGCCTTCCCCTAGTGCTAACTCTGTGGGGCCTCTTGGCACACGACCTGAGATTTTTTAAAATTAATTTCATGACAAATATTTGTCTACAGGTAGCTATAAAGAAATCATTTGATTGGTTGCTACCCTGAAGGGCCACTGATATCTGAAGTTATTCACAATTGATACATAAAAATGCTTGAACTGAGGTTGATCTAGAGTCAAGTAAAGGTAGGTGGAGATGCAGCCATGGCACACCCCTGGGTGAGGATGCAGTTTCTAAGACTTTAGATCTCCTTCATTTATTGGCATTATGTTTTTTAAAAAAAATTCAGATTTCAATGAAAGTAAATCGTAATTCACTCTGCACTCTCCTCCCCAGTACAAAGAACAGCAGTGTCTATTTTCAGTCTTTTCTACATTTTAATTGCTTTGGGGTCTATGAGGATGGGTGAAAAGGGACATGTAGGTGAAAAATCAGCCTTTTAGAGCTCCAATTTTTTTACCCTTCCTTGTCCTGAAACTTCGAGCATCAGCTCTCATCTGTCAAAGTGTAAATCAGCAATTAAAACCCAAACAGCCAAATGCCAAAGATGACCCGAAGCACAAAGCAACTGACAAACAAGTCCGGACAAATCGACGGGTAATTTATAAGCTTTGCCCTAAAATCTAATTATTTGGCAATTCGAATTTGCAGCCAGCCAGGGCTCGGCAATAAATTTAACCCGCCATAAATTATTTAGGAGCAGGCTGTGGTGTAAATCAAAACCACGAGTGTTTGTTTAAGAAATAAGCTCCTTGTGCATAAAATGTCTTTTTTTTTCCCCAAGGGAAAAACTGTTAAGCAAACCATGCCCTGTTCTTGCCCAGTGCAGCCCTTACTTCTCTCTCTCAACTTCCCCTCTTTCCTGTGGCCAAGGAGACTCCTTAGTCCCTTGGAGAAAGGACCAACCTTTGCATGGGACTTTTATCCAAAACCCAAATATTTGGATAAAACCCGTGTTTCTGCCAACTATTGCCTTTCCCACCTTGTATGATACTGCTTTTGGATTTTATCAAACTTTTTGGTGCAGGGTTGCACACTTCTGGAAATTTTCTTTAGAGGCTGGAGGGAAGGGATAGATTAGCCATTACTGGGTCTAAATAGAAGGAATGCTAGTTCCTAGGTTGAGAAGAGGAAACCATGAAAAATAATCTGCTCCACTTACATCAGGCAGGACCATACAACCATTAGCTCAGGCAAAAGAATCTGTGCTTTGGAAAAAAGATCTGTAAGAGCACTACACTATTAAACCCTCTGTCCCACTGTCAAGAAATTCTAACAGTCTAATCTAAGGCCTTCCTGCTTGAAATCTTTTTGTTGTTGTTCTGTCTTCAAATATAATCTTATCACTGCAGGCACTTCAGTTGAAGGGGGTTTGAATACCCTGAAAGCAATCTACACATTTATTTTTGTAGTCTACTGATTGTGGATGTGAAATTTCATTTGAAACGAATGATGTTGTAGTTTTGTCCTCAGTTTAGGAAGAGGATCTTGGGTTCCTAGTTGAGCAATTAGAAAGCAGCTATATTTAAAATGTGCTCCAGCTAAAATCCCTGTTCACTTAAAAAGGTAAAAGAATACTTACTTTTGATCTCTGCCATTCCTTCCCTTTAAAACAAACAAACAAACAAAAACGATTGGCAGCTGGCATTTAATTGGGGGATACAACAGATACAATAGGTTTGGAATCAGATACTCTGAGAAATTCAAGTTCTGAGCCTTTTGTCCTTAGTTGTCAAGTTGTGGCCAATTCCCATCCACCATCAGCAGACCAGCCTTTTGGGTTTATGATGCTCTACCTTGGACAACCTAGCTGTAGCTTGTGCACAGTGTAGGGTGACCAACTGTCTCAATTTTGGCATTGAAAGTCCTGTACCAAGACATTTTAGCACTGAAAATCCTGTGTTCCTTAGTCTGGACAAACAGAAAACTGGGATGTTCTTGGCTTGCAGCAGCTGGGGGAGAATGAGAAACCACTTAGAGGTGTGAGGTAGATGGTGCTTTGGAGTGTTACATGTTTGGGTTTGAATCCTGGCTCCACCACCTACCATCTTTGTCACTTAGCAAGATCACTTTATCTCTTAGGTTCCATGGAGAGCTCTGTGAAAGAGTTTTCTGTTAGAGCCATGTGCTTGGCTTCTGGTATGCCATTTATTAGCCCCTTCCTATGTTACTCAGAAGTTGAGAGGGAGGTCTCCATGATAGAGTGGAGCTGGGTGCTGGAGATGCAAACTGAGGGCTCATGGGAGTGCCATCTGTGTCACTGCGGCCATCGTTGGAGGCTTTTCATTAGCAATACTCCAGGACTTTCTGCATGGACAGTACACATTCACTGCTCTTGTAACTTGAGAGCAGCCTCTCTTCCTAGGTGATAGTTGACTGAGATCCCAAAAGATAGTCTTTCAGACTAAAAGAATCAAATCTTTCCTGACCCTTCAGATTTTGAAAGCTGGTAGTCCTGCTCTCTTTAAGTCTGACTTTCCCCATTTGGAGTTCCAGTTTTGTCCCTTACTAACCTTGAGTAAGTGATAACTTCTTTTGGGGCCTTAGTTTATCTGTAAAGTAGGGATAATGATGCCTGTCTCTTGAGTTGTTAGGAGGATTCAATGAAATCATTCCTGTTAAGCATGTTGCAGAGTGTCTGCCACATTGTAAACAATAAATGGAAGGAATTAAATGATACGTTTTCTACGTGTCTCCAATTAAATGATACATTTTCCATATGTCTCCCAGGGTGTTGGGGCTATCTCCTCTCTGCCCCTTGCCCAGACTCTGAGTGCCTCTGAAGGAGGAGCCACATCCCATTGTATTTGTTTCTATGTCTACATCTGGGCCCTGTAAATACTAGGTGCTTAATAGTATTGGTTTATGACACGATGGTTATAGTGATGATATGACCTATCTTCCAGGAATAATAAGGGAAAGATAAGAAAATGTATTTGAAAGCACACTGTAAATTGAAAAGCCTAACACTCTGTAGGTCCCTCCACTAAGATAGTTATCATAGGGCAGCCTTCGGTATTTTTTCAGTATCTTTTCTACTCACTAGTCTGTGCACTTCTCCAAAGCAGAACCTACAACTTATCTCTAAATCCCACTTCAGCACCTGTACAGTGTCTTGCACATAGCAGATGCCCAGGTAGTTTAATAGAATGCAAATGATTTACAAATGTAAGGAATTATGAAACTATTATTAGGGGAGGAAAAGAGGGCTGGTAAAATACAAACTGTATCTTACTTTCCTTCCTGGTGCTACCTTTACACAAGCAGAAACTCAGCTCTCCTAAAAACACTTTTCCCAGGGGGATGATGAAATCGAGGGAGGGAAAGGAGGAGGGGCATAAATAAGTTTCATTAGCTGAGTGACTGCCCCTAGAAACTGGCACTTAGGCACATCTTAAGCTCTTGGGCTGGAATTAATGTGATTGGCCTATTAACTTTGAGGTTACCTCTCTGATCATTATCAGCTAAACACTGTTGAAGTGTTTGGCATGCCCCACAGCACTGGCTGCAGACTCGTGCCAACCTGGTACAGATTGGGGCTCCTCTCCCATCTGGGAGAAGATGGGCTTTTGGGGACAGTATTTTCAGGTTCTGGGCTTGGCTGGGCAAAATGGGAAGGTAGGAAGTAACCAAATGAGGTCTTTTCTGCTCTGACTTCCCAGAGGGTTTTCTCTCAGAAGTTCCTCTTTTGCAGCACCAGTGGCTCAACTGAATACACCAGTGTGTGAAGTCATTGTTACTACAGTTCTGATGGTATTGAGGAAGGGTCTCTGCAAAATCATGTTCTCAGATTGGCCTTGAAAGTCCCTTATTTTTGTCTTGAGGGGCTAGCAACAGTGGAGGGGTATGTTTATGATAGGTCCAATCTGCTGTGTACCTGGCCCCCAAGTCATTTCAGGGATCTACCTCTCTTTTTGTACGGAGCTGAGGCTGGCTTGTTCCTCCTCTCTGGGAGGTTGATACTGACTGTGACCACTTAAATTGGCTCCATTTCCCTAGTGGTGGAAGCCAGCAGCAGTAAAGTTTGAAGACTGAGCTGCAATAGGGAAACCCAGAGGCCAAGTTTTCAGAGAATCTGCTGGGGATCCTGACTTGCTGCTGGTCAGAGCAGGAGCTGAAGTGCTTACTATTTTATAATAAATACTAATGAAATTCTAGATCTGTAATAACATTTCAGATATCTAAAACAAACCATGTGCTTGTAAAAAAGTGGAAAGAGATCAACTTTAAGCCATAAATTCTTGGTAATAGAGGGCTTTTTTTTCTGTTTATGTTTGATAGATATTTTAGTTTCTAGAGGAATGTCAACTCCTAATTTCATAATGTGTCATGGGCTTAAGAAAATTGAATTTAATAAAAGCCAGAGATGAATGTTATCCTTAAAGGTCCCAACACTTGTCTTTATTAGCAGGACAAACTGCAGGTCTCCAAATACTACTTCTTTCCAAATGAAAGTTTAAATGAAAAGTACAGTTGTGTCACAGGTGAAATTTCATTGTGGGCCCAGCTAACATTGTTAGTGAGGAGCTGGCTGTATTTGTTTCTTTAGACACCGGGGCAGCCAAACTCACCAGGCTTTGGAGCTCCTGTTGAAGTGTTTTTTTCTACTTAGTGGGAGAAGGAAGATGTATCAGAAATTAAGGGCTCACATGAGCCCCACCTCAGAGTTACCTCTTGGAAATCTTGGATAGCTGATTTTTTCAGGGGGACCAATATGTATTTAGTGTGTACATGTATGTATGGTATGTATGTATATTGAGAGCACAGCTCTCCTATACCTGGCCTGCTTTGTTAGTGCTTTATAGGGAACGAGGGGCCCAGGGAATTGAGGGATGAGTGCCCACCTCTCTTCAAGTTGGGAGGAACAGTATCCCTTAGTCTAAGCAGCAGCCTGGGCCTCCTCTCCATCCCCTCTCTGCTGCAGCCTTGCAGCCTTCCCTGTCTTGGAGGGCTCCTGCCAGCGTGCCCATCTTTGGGGTTCAGACCAGGCAGACCAGGCAACCAGAACCTTTGAATTTTTCTGTCATGAAGTCTGACTGACTTAATTTGGTCTTCAGTGTTGCTCTAATGTGTTAAAAATAGATGCTTTAAAAACAAGCCCGATAGTCATGGTGTGTCTGGGGAGGAGGATACCTGGCTGCCCTGGCATATCCAGGATATTGGCCGTTTCTCCTTCTATCATCCCCCTTGTCTAGTTCCTGAGTGTAGTCAGGTGTCAACAACTTCTGTGTTGCTTTTCTAGGCTGTCCCCGGAGAGAACCAGTTTGCCTTGATTCTAGTGATACTAGAAAGGTCCTCCCCAGAATGGGGGATCTGGGGTAGGGATGCCAGTGGAGCTGACTACTGGGGCTATTGAGTGGGCAAAGCCCCCCTTCTTTCACTGCAGTGGAGGCCTTTCTACATGCTAATTTTACTTGGAGGATTTTGCTTTTATTTATTTTTTTTATTATTTCCTATTTGTCTCTTCCAGATGTTTTCAGGGCAGTTTTTTGTGTTGTAAACTAATTCCATTCATGTTTTAAAAATTTATGAAAGCGCTAATAAAAATGTCAAAGTGGTAAAAATGTTAGCTTTTCCTCTGCTTTGATTAAATTTTGCAAACTGTTTTTGAATATTAAAAAGCAATAATTTTTTTAATTCTCTCTCCTCACTTTCCCTCTTCTCTCTGGTGCACACGTGCTTTCTCCTGCCCTCTCCCCCCTCTGGTGCATTCCTCCCTTCCCAGGAGCAATGTATGAGGCATGCTGCACAGCCAACGTTCTGCAAGCCTGTTTGCACACCAGGACCTTGGTGCTGTGCATCTCTATTAAATAACGGAGACAAATTAATCTTAGAGACACCAAACAAATTGTCACTCCTCCTCCTTCTCTTCCATTACGTTCCAGTGGACTGGGAAGGACTGGCTAAGCGATTGGTAGGGGTTGTGGGGGAGCAGACCAGGGGGAGGGCATACTGCCTTTAAGAAAGGTGGGAGGTACTAGCTCCTATTACTCTTATTTCGTTGTCTCCTTCTTTTTAGTATCCCCTTTTCCTTTATTATTATTAACATTTATATATTTATTTTGTAAAAACTGATGAAGAAACTCGTTGCCTCTGTTTAAACTTCACGTGCAGGAGTCTGAGCATCGGTGTGGTGGCTGGTTGTCTATATGGCTGGAGATCAAGACCCATTCCAGGGCAGAGGCCTAGGCAAGGGGAAGGGGGGGCCTACTTTTAGGGGCTCTGCTAGAGAACCAGTGGGGAAACTGGGGCATATGGTACTACTGTCTTCCTTCTCCATTCCAGAGACACTAGGGGTGGGGTATGTGTACAATCTCTGGAACCTGTGAGGATATTAACAGTGGGAGAGTTAGGATTGTAACTGAACTGGCACCATCTCACTCAGTGTTGGGTTTGGGCTGGCAGGAGCTAATGGGCCCAAAATACTCACTCGTTCTTGACTCGGAGTTTATTTGAAATGGTTAGTTGAAAAAACTTATTCCTCCTTTTCTGTGTCTTTGCCATTCTAGGAAATCATTGAGTTCCCCATCCTGAAGCTAAATGGCCGGACTATGGAGATTGAATCTACCTTTCACATGTATGTCCAGCCTGTAGTCCATCCGCAGCTTACTCCCTTCTGTACAGAGGTAAGGGCCCAGGAGCTGGGCAGCAAGGGCTGCTGGGCAGGAGCTTTTGAATCATTGGTGCTCTATACATGCCATGTAGGGAAAGCCTAGGTTTCAACAGTGGTTAAGGCAGGCACACATTGGACCCAGCAGTTGGCTTTTTACAAGTCTGCCACTCCACTTAGACCATTCTGTCACTGGGGACCCAGGGAGAGGTGGCACAGTCTGTCCCAGCTTCCCCAGCATTTGCCCTCCCTTGTGATGGGACACTTGGAGTCTAGGAGCAAGATGACACTTCTGGCGTTCTGCCTCTTTTCAGTTCCATTTCCCTTAGAGTCCCTTGGCAAGAGGTGAAGATTTCAGCTCCTTGAAACGAGAGGTTATGCTCAGGCTTTCTTAGCTTTCTGGTAATGTTTTTCTGCTCTTGAGCTAAGTGAAGCATCAGTTAAGTTTGTGTTAACACAGCTGTGTCACTGAGGAAGGAGAAGGGTAATCCAAATGGGGTATGAGGACAGCCTGGAAAAAACTGCAATGTCCTTATCCTTATCCTAGTCTCGTACTGTACTTGGCTACCTTTCCAGAAGGTTAGTATTGGCCCCATTTTACAGATTGTGAAACTGGGACTAACTGGGATCTTGATGCTTACTGGAGGCTCAAAACAGCCATTGGCAGAGAGGAGGTGCCCTGAAGAATTCTGACTCTCTGGAGTGTATGGAAAAGCCTACTGGGCCAGCTTTCCCCTGTGCTGTGTTATGTACTCTGTCATGGCTACAGGCTGTGGTGGAATCACTATTCAAGTACGGGTGGTAGCAGAGGTGGTGGGAAAACATGAATATTTCTGAAATCTTAAGAACTTGAAGCTGGAGTACATTAGAGACTGTGCCATCATTTAAAGACCTATTTTTTATGTAAGCATTGAACAGGAAGAAAGAAGTTCTTGAGTAATCCCCAGACGACCTTGTTGGGTGGAGGAGGCTAGGAAAGAGCCTGCCTGCCGCTAGTGGGAGGGCTCAGTGGACTCTGAGGCTTACTTAATAGATACGAGGTCTTGAGGGTCACTGCTGGGCTTCAGCAGTGTTTGCCGCTTGACCCTTTTGATACAGGCGTCCATCTGCCAAGGTATCTAGTCTCTCAAGCCTTTTGGTGTTCCAACTATTGATGTTAAGGTTCTTGCTCCCTCTGGGGTCTATTTTTTTTCTCCCTTTCCCATGGGAATTACCTGTACCACTAGGAGATGCTAATCTGTCTTTTTTGCCCCTTTTGGAAAAAAAAAATTATCATTTTAATGATGAAAATCCCCTTCTTTATGGGAAGGGAAAGGAAGACTTAAGCCAGCCAGTCACTTGAGCCCTCCACTGGCCTGAAAGTATAGTGTCCTCCTGCCTTTCTCTTCCTCCTCTCTGTGTGGAGACTCCCCCTTGGGGCCTCCAGTTCCAGCTAGACTGCTTGGTGTAGATAGGCAGGACCAATTTTTGGAAGGTTGCTACCTATTTAGGGATAGAACAGTGCTGCTGGAACTTGACCCTGGGCAGGAGTGGATGCTCAATAGTCTTGGGAAAAAGGACCTTTTACAGAGCAGAGCTGCTACAGCTTCTTTTTGTGGGGAGGGGAAGAGGGATTTTGAGACTATGATGAAAGCTATGCTTCTTTTTTCTTGGTTTCACCCAAGCACACACATAATTTGGAGGGTAGTAGGCATGGTGGTGCAGGGATCCTTGTAATGAAACCTGTTCTGAAAGTGACACGTGGCTATGCTGCTGGCACTGAATCTCTTCTGTCTCAGGCTTCCAGAGCTCAGAATGCTCCCTGCCCTGGTCCCTGACTTTTGTCCAGCCTCATATCCCTGCTTCATCTCCCCTCACTCCCTTCACCCAGAAGTCGTGCTCTCATAATTCGCCTCTGCGCACGATGGTCCTTCTGCCTGTATGGTGCTCCCACTCTCCTCCCCCTAGGCCTACTTGTCTTCAAGGACTCTGCTCAGGGTCACCTTCTCTGAGAAGCCTTCCCTAAGCCTCAGGCTGGGTTGTGCTCACCCCAACACCCATCAGATACATTATACTGTAATTATTTATATGCCTCCCTACTAGACTGTGAGTGCCTTGAGGGCACAAACTGGGTCTGATCCATCTCTGTCCCATCTTAGGGCCTGGCAGCAAGTAAACACATAATGCATGTTCCTTAAATGAATGAATATTCTCAAAGAGTTATTCAAGTACACCTTGCTTCCCCCCAGAGTAACTAAGTAACTATACTGCCGACTTGCTCTTCTAAGTAAAGTCTTCTTTCAAAAGCCTCAGATCATCAAAATATTGCCTGTCTCCATACCAGATGGAATTGTAGTGCAAAGAGAAGCACAGACACAGGATGAGGGCCATCGTTCTGAGACCTTATCCAACTTGGCAGTAATGCCTTTGGGAGTAGGGATGGAAGTCATTCCAGCCAGGGGGAGTCTTTCATTAGTAAGAATGAGGAATAGCCCTAGACCTCTAGATTGTGCCTAAGCAACTCTTATGGTAGGATTTTCTCCTGTGCAGAAGATGTTCTAAAGAACCCTGGCCTCTGTGTATATATGTGTGTGTGTGTGCATACATTACACTTGAGTACACACATGAGCACATGCTTTTGTGGGGAGGGAGACAGGCTCAGTGCTAGGCAGCAGGAAGACGGATTCTGCCTTGAGTGAGTCTGGGCCCACATATAGACACTCTTACTGCTCTGTGTAATGAACATGTTATTAGCCTCCTTGAGGTCCTTTTATAGTTCCAGTTGATAGTCTGCCTAGAGACATGGTTGACAGATAGGATGGGATGTGTTTCATTCTTTCCCAAGCCCTTTCCCTACCACCACTCATCAGATCTCTGTCTCTAGCCACTGGGTCACTGTACAGTCCCTGACTATGTGCAGTCCTTTTTGTTGTCATTTTCATGAAAAAATACCCATTGTGTTAAATGCCAGTAAAGGGCTTTGTCTTGCACCTGTACTTATAAAGGGTGAGATTTATTGGTCTCTTTGTCTGAGGAGAAAGAGTGGGTCTGATTATCAGATTGCACACCAGAGACAAGTGCTTATGTAATCAACAAACTGTCTTGGTGTCAGAATACGATTGTGTTGGAGATAAACTGAAAGGAGAAAGCACTGGATGCTGACATGCTATTGGCACTGAGTGTCCTGGGCTGCTTCCTGTAGTTGCTCATGTTTGTGATGAAGCCAGTGCTTTCCTGGACAAAAGCCCTTGTGTAGGCGGGGGATCTCAGTACCGACTATGTTATCAGTCAGGGTCAAAAGCCCCTCGCCTTGTGATTTCCGAGACTGGAGAAGCGGGAGTTAATCTGTAATCCCTCGGTGAAAAGAGCCACAGAGCACACATTAATTCTTCCTCTCACCTCTCCTGCTTTAAGTGGTTAAGGTCTCTGAGCTCTGTTTAGCCTGTGAGCCCTTGTTCTCAGCTTAATAATACTTGGCTTTGCTCTAGTACCTTTCATTGTGAGGATGTGAAAGCTTTTTTACAAATATGTATTAACCCAAGTGGGAATGGGCTTAGGCTGCAGCATGAAGGATTTAAGTTATTCTTGAGGTAGAACTTACCAGTATTTATTTGATTAAATTGTCTCTCTCCCCTGCAGGTTCTGGTATAAATCTTATAGGCATCTTACAGTTGTCAATATAAGGTACAGAAACTAACTTTCTGAATTTCACTCCCTCTTCATCCAGTGCCTTGGCAGAGCTGATAAGATGCCCTCCATCCTTGGAGGGATTAATATAGGAGAATAAGGCCTCCCCTGGAAGGATGCCTCTAGTTGAACCAATAGCTCAAACCCCTGTGTCTCTGGGGGTTGAATTCAAACCTTTAGGGACTCAGCTGTAAGCCCTGTCTTGCTGGACCACAAATGGTCTGGGAAGCATGGAGAGAGGGAGCTGAGCTTACCAGCCTTCTCCTAGGCTGATGATTCTAGGATTGTTGACCACCAGAGAGCAGTGTGAGGAAGCCCCAGGGTCCTGAAGCCCTCCACTTCCACCCTCACCCCCACCCTCACCCCTACCCCCTGGGTGGAAAGAGGCAGCCTAGTCTGTAGTAGGAGATCCTGCAGAAAGCAGGGCCCAGTTTTCTTTTTTGGTGCAATGATTTTCTCTTTCCACATCATTGATTTTCCAGGGGTGCAGAGCAGGTGCTTATGGGTTACACAAATGCTAACCTAAGTCCCATCTCCAAGGAGGGAAGGTTCTTGGCAAGGGTACCATTAGTTTCCTGTGTGAGTGAGACTTTCTGGAAGCCCTTTGGTATTTAGCTCATATGAATGACCCTTGGTGGGAGCCCAGAGAAGGGGTAAACCTAACCTTGCCCCAGGAAACTCAGACCAGACACAAGACTGGCTCACTGACCCTGCAGCTTTCCAAGAAGTAAGAGTGGCTGTGGGTTTTCCAGTATATAGTCCTGCCTCTGAGTATCCACCTCCAAGCCTGGGGATGTGGCTTGACCCTGGAAGAACTAAGCAGGAAAGAAGCCGGGTCAGAAAGGGCAGTTGTGGGTATGTGGGTGACAGTCAGTCATCTGGATGTTGGACCAGTCACAAGCCTCCTCCAGACTCTGGCCCCTATGTCCCTGAGACAAAACATGGGGCAACTGCCTGTTCAATGTGTAGTTCTGGAAGGTGTGCAGATTCTGAGTGCTAGCTGGCCTGAGTATAGGAGGGGGCTGCCAAGGATGCAGATTCCGGAAGGCAGCATTTATGTTTTTCTTCACTGCTCAATCTCTATTTCTTAGAAAGGGCCTAGTATGTTGTAGGCTCTTCATGGACAGTTGCTTACTAAAATCTTGGCACTCCAGGATGAAAGCTGCTGACCCAAGGATCTTCCCTACCCCTGTCTCCCCAGCCTCCCAGCCCCCCAGCCCTCAGTGGACCATCTTTTCTTCTCTTTGGCTCAGGCCCTCCCTCTGCTGGGCAGTTCTTTGGTCTCCCATGCAAGGAAAGGGTGTGAAGGTGCCAGCTGGGTGGGCATGCTGTGGGTTAAAGCCTTGCGAAACAACAGTGTAGTTAATCTTTCTAATTTATTTTTCTTTTAGACCATGGGAAGTCTGTAGGCAGCAGCTGTTACCCAATTAAAATACAGATTAATATAAAAACAGTTTCTGGAATATAAAATAGAGTGGCTGTGTCCTTACACTTCCTTAAAATACCACCTAATAATGACTTGATGAACTACAGAAACCCACCTAGAGGAATTCAGCATTCTTAAAATGAAAATTTCTTCCCTAAAAGGTGTGTATTATCATTCCATGTAAGTCTCTATGAGAAAATAACCTTCCCTCTTAGAGCCAGCAGTTCCTGTGAGTTGGGTATTTGATATTCATTAAATGTAATTATGGTTTAATTGGAATTTAACTCCCCCCACCCCCCAACACTTAAAAAAAGAAAGTTTCCAAGCAAGCCTGACATGCTGCTGTCCTCCTGGAAGTAGCCAGGGCTACACTGGGTGTGGTGCTTTCCAGCTGGTCCAGATGTGTGGATGGGGCCTCAGATCCTCGAGGCAGTCTGTTGAGTCTGTGCTTCAGGGATATTTTCACTTCAAAACAAAACAAAAGAAAGCAAAGCCACAAGCTTGTTTGAACCTAGGCCTGACCTGGATGGAGCACAAGCCCATGAGTCAGAAAATCTCTAGATCAAGTTTGTATGATAAGCCTTCTTGTTTGAGTTTCCCCATTGGTTAAAAATGCCTGTTTCCTGCTTGACTAGTTGGTACTGAGGATCTGGGAATGCAGGGTGCAAGTTTTGGATGCCTGTGGGGTTCCCCTGGCCCTTCACTGATGTTAGAGGGGGAAATGCTGGACATCGAGGCTCAGAGAGGGAGTGGACTTGAAACCAAGAGTGTCTGTCCTGTACGAACATTCTCTAAGTTCTGTGGGAGCTTCTGTGAAGCTTGGAGGTGAATTTACTTTAGACTAATTTGTGGGGAGTTACTGAATACAAAAGATACATAAAGTCTTTTTTGTGTGTGTGTGACAAAATTAAAGCTGAAGCAGGTATGAGGTACACCCCATAGTTAGCATGTAGATGTGTTACCTCCATTTCAGGGCAGGATGTTGTGGGGGAAGTTTACATTGTGTCCTGGGACTTATTCCTGGGGCTCCTGTCAGTTTCTGAGCCTAAGGCAGTGCAGGTTAGAGTCTTTTATAGTAGAAGGAGAAAAATAGGACGGAAAGGATCTAGTCCAGCTTTGAATCCCTGCACATAGGTTTTCCACCCATTGACTATTTTTCTTTCCTTTCAGCTCACCGGGATTATTCAAGCCATGGTGGATGGTCAGCCAAGCCTGCAGCAAGTGCTGGAGGTAGGTGGGGTGACCTTTAATTCATGACCTCTGACCCTTTCCTGCTGCCTTGCTCTCCCTCCCCTCTTGAGAATGTAGCCATGTAATTTGACTATGATTATGGCTTGATTAGAATAACATTTGCTGTCACATCAGTGACATGCTGTTGAGAGTATTGAACCATTGATCTGTCATCTCCAGCTGTTCCTGTCAGGGTTACTGGCAAGATGTCTTAGTGCTGCCTGGAGTCCGGCAGAGGGCCTCCACCCACTCCTGGCCCATAGCTTGCGCTGGGCAGGTTGGGGACTAGGGGAGCTGAGCTGTGGCACTATAGGACTAGCCCTGGGGACTGGAGGTGTTTTTGTTTAGCTTTAGTGTTGGCTTCTTGTGGCATGTGAGCACTTCATTAACTCACCCAGAACTCCCCATCGATGGCTTTTGTTTGCTATTAGCTCCTCCAGGAGGTCCGGCTGGGCCTGCCTGCCCTGCTGCAGTTTGCCACTGGATGCATTGTGCCTGTCGGGTGCAGAGGCTGCACTGGGTAATGATTCCTAATCAGAATAATTACAACAATTGTCTATGTGAGGGAAATCAAATTAAAGGCTTTAGGAACCCTTGGCAGAGACCACACTTCTAGGATGTTCTCCTCAGGGAGCTGGAAAAGGTTAAGATGCTGCTTTTCATGCGCCAGCCTGAGGGAATAAGGAAGGGCAGCGCTTGGCCTCAGCTTGTCTCCTGCCCCCCTTCCCCCCCTGCCAGCCTGGGGGTTTTCAGAGAGGGAGAAGGTCCCCCTCCCACTCCCTTCTCTCCTGGAGGAGGAGAGAAGATAAAAAAGCCTATGGATTTCATTAGGTGCTTTATTTATCTTTAAGACCAATAAATGCAAAGCCCAGCCCCTATGGAAACACAGGAGAAATCAGTGTGTCTGGGGAGCTAGCAGGGCACCTCTGCATTGGAAGTAAACTAGAGGAAGTTGGCTGGAGGCAGGGAGGAGGAGGATATCTCTGTTTAGCCAAGAGGGCCTGTCCCATGGGGGAGAGAAATGCAGACTGGATTTCCTGGGGCCCCTCAGGGTGGAGTCAGGGCCAGAGAGACAGGCTTAGGCTCAGCCAGCGGCAGAGCCTACTCCCTATGCCTAGAGTGTGTAAGCCCAGGCTTTGTGACTGGTCAAGCTCTGTGTAAGGTCAAGGTTACAGTGCCTGCAGTAAATTGGGAGAAGATGAGCTCTGAGGGGGCTCCCAGCCCCACTGACCCTCTTTTTTGGGATAGAAGAATCATTTCTGTGACTGACGGGTCTCCTGAGCATGGACTGCTCCCTGTAAGAGCAGACTCATGGAGAAAGAGGGGCCCCATCTTTCTGCATGTCTCATCCAGCATCCCCAGCCAGGGCCTGGCACCTGAGGGAGGCCAGAGGACAGGCTCCTTTCCCTGGAATGTCTCTGGCTGGGGTCCTAAGAGGGAGATCTTGCTGTGGGCCAGCACCAGACCAGAGCTGTTGAGGTCATGGGGTGTTTTTCCTCAGTGGTGCCAGTGGTGGGGAAGCTATGGTCTTCAGTTGACTTCCTCCTGCTGAGTCCAGGTCACCCTGGAACAGGATGCTCAGAGGATTCTGAGTCTCACCTAGGAAGCTACTTTCTGCTACTTCACACTTTGTAAGTAAAGAAGGACTATTCCTGGCATTGGCCTGAATATACAGTCTCTGGCAGGATAAGGAGGCCAGACCTGGCTCTGCTTTGTCACCTTTGCCCTGAGTTAGTTTTAGAGCCAAAGAGCTAACTTCTTGCCCTAACAGGTGGCCAGCTAGATGTTTGCCTGACTCATTTGTTGTAAGTAGGGCTGAGGCTGGGCCCCTGTAGATCTTCAGTAGCTGGGAGGACTGGCCCAGCTGATGAGGGGCTGTCTTGGTGGTTCTTCCAGTCCTTCATCTGTTCAAGCGAAGAAGGATGGAAAAGGCCAGGCCTGATTCCCAATGTACTGTCACTTCCTTGGGCAGGCTAATAGTAGAAGATGCTTACGGAATATCTGTTGCGTGAGTGACTGGCCTGGGCCCTAAGCTTCCAAGGACCCCAGTGAGTATTAAGTGCCACTCGTGGTGAAGGCCTGGTCTTCTGGGCACTCGCTACTGACAGTCCTGTCTTGCTTTCTTTTCCAGGACCACTATGTAAGAGTTGGGGCATTGGGGAGCACCCCCTAGCAGATGGGAGACTAACCTTGGGAATTTAAGGCCAGTGAGCCTTGAGCATGGTTAGCTGACTTAGGGAGGTCCAGGTTTTCCTTACCTCTTTTCTTATTAAAAGTCTGGGGAAAGGGGGTGTGGTGGTGTGTGTGTGTGTGTGTGTGTGACCATGTCCATGTAGTAAGGGGTTGTGTGTGTGTGTGTGACCATGTCCATGTAGTAAGGGGTTGCGTGTGTGTGTGTGTGTGTGTGTGTGTGTGTGTGTGTGACCATGTCCATGTAGTAAGGGGTCGCGCGTGTGTGTGTCTGTGACCATGTCCATGTAGTAAGGGGTTGGGCCAAAGTGGCAGGGGAGACAAACCATTCAGCAATGCAAGGTCCAGAATTTAGCTTCCAGGCAGACCCTTGGGCTGAGGAGGGTTCTTTGGTGTACAGACGGAAGAGGGTCCACAGATCCTGGCACTAGGGAGCAGGTCTGACCTCCCAGGAGGTAGGACTGCTGTAGACATGGAACTATACAGGATCCCCAGCCCTACTCAAGGACTGCTGAACATGGACCAGGCCTCTGAGATGTTCAGGGAGCCAGTCTACACCTGCTGGAAGTGACCTTACTTCAAGATTTCTATGGGCTCTCCATTGCCTCCCTCACCTACTGCCCCAGCCTCATTTCCTGTTCTTCCTTCCTACACTGTGGACTTTGGTCACACTATTCCCTACCCATATTTCAGTCAGCAGTTAACATATTGAGAAGATACTATGCTGGGTTAGGGATTAAGACTGTGAATAAAACAGATAAGTGTACCTACCTTCATGGTGCTAACAGTCTGGTGGAGAAGGCAGACATTAAGCAGATAATTGCTCTTCAAGTACAAAATGTGCCTTTGCCTCTGCCTGTAGTATCCTTTCCTGTGTTCTCTCTGTTCTTGTGTTCTACCCGGTCAAGCAAACCCAACCAAGTCCCTAGTTAAATTATCTTTGTAAAGCCTTTCAGACTCCTTTCCCTGTAAAAGGTAGAGCTAGCCACTTCCTCCACATGGTCCTCTAATGTTCTGGTCACTTCTTCATTGCTACATCTATTATATCGTATTATGATGATCTGCCTTTCTCCCCTTCTCGGCCTACTGTCTATTTTGTGATAGGCACTTAATACATTATTACATTTAATTCTCAAAACAACCCTGTAAGGTTAGTCATCCTGCCTCGTTTTATAGATGAAGGAAACTGAAGTTCAGAGGGGTTAAATGACTTTTAAACGACTTCCCATCAGTGACACAGTCAGGATATGGAAGAGCTAAGGTTAGAACCCAGATGTGTCTGACTTTCAATCCTGCGTTTCTAACTGCTATGCAATACAGCCTTTAAAAAATAATCCTGAGTGGAGCAGTAGTGTGATCTGCTGTATTCCTGCCCCATGCCTGGGATCTTCTGACAAATAGGCGATGCTTCATGAATTCTTTATGATAATTTTCCTGTTATTTACTTATTTTAGTATTTATACTTTCAGTGTGAGTGCAAATAATAAAACCTATCAAAGGGATGAAGGGAAAGAAAGACTTAAAGTATGTTTAGGAGCAGTTTCTTCCCCTGTCTAGGAATTGAGCTCTGCCTTCAGAGATTCTGCTGAGTTTGAATCTTCAACCAGGAGAGGAGAAACAAAGTCTGGGGCCAGCTTGAGTTTTTGGTGACTGGAGCAGACAGCACTATCCCAGGTGTCAAGATGGGGCTCCTTCTGCTAGACTCCTGGTGGAAATCAACTTCACCTTCATTTGGGGAATAACCAAATTCATACATTGGATTAATAAACATTTGGAGGGAGAGGGTGAAGTAAATACATGAATGAATGAACCTGTGGGTGGGAGCTCCTGCTTGCAGCTTCTTTCCAGCCTGTTATCATGGCCCAGGACAACCGTGTCTGTGTTAGGACCAAAAGTGTTTGAACTGAGCTGCTGGGATCTGTCCCTGTCCTATCTGGGGCAGGCTGCTATGCAACAGGGAAGTGAAGGGGCTCCCCCACCCTGACTCACTGGGGCTAGTGGGATCTTCCTACAGGGACGGTCCTCCAAGTGCCTGCACAGTTCTGAGCCAAGGCTGAGAGTCTAGAGTGGAGCCATGGCTGGATAAGATTATAATTTTCTACTGCTCTGATTACAAGCAGCTTATCTGCGTTTCACTGTTGTGGCTCTTCACAGACTCAAGGGGAAAAAAAAGGAAAATCTTATTTCTTCTTTTTGTGTGCTTTTCAGAGGGTCGATGAGTGGATGGCAAAGGAAGGCCTCTTAGATCCAAACGTCAAGTCAATTTTTGTCACCTGTGGAGACTGGGATTTAAAAGTCATGTGAGTATGAGAAGGTCTGCTTTGCTGGAAGGGCTTGGAGTCTGTGGGACCAGGCCTTGCCTTTCATAGGCTTAAATGTCCTACGCTACAGCTGGGTTAGGGAGTTCCTAAATCTTTGCCACTGCCAGGGTGATAAGAGGGCTGGGAGTGCCTGCCTACCAGGACTGCTGGGCCTTCCTTTGCCAGGTCTCCCTGCTCAGGACAGCCCTTCCAGTTGTGGACCTACATGTTATTGCCCTCAAAGGAAAGTTTAAGAGAGTCTTTATTTATTTTTTAACCAAGGACATAGTGTTTACTATTCCAAGTACTTCAGAAATAGTAACTCATTTAATAACCCTAGGTATTCTTTTTATAGATGAAGAAATTAAGGCACAGAGAGATCAAGTAACTTGCCCAAGAACACACAGAGGCAGAATTCAAACCCAGCAACATGGCTCCAGGGTCCTTTCTCTATGCTATACTATGGTACCCTCTTATCTGGGATACAAAGCTCTGATGATTCAACTGAGAGCCCAGTGGTGGGATGAGAGAGGGCTGCTTCTAGGAAGCTGTCTGAGTCACCAGCCTCTTCTTTCCTCCTTTGTCTCTATTGCATTTTCCCCTTTGTCTCCTGATCCTGCCCTGGAAGGGAAGACAGATCTGGTTCCTTTGCTGGGTTGATAGGCCTGCTTCTTGTCTATCCTCATGGATACCTTCAGACAGCTCCCGGGACCTAAAGCGGGGTGGAGGTGGTGGGGGCACTGTTTGCTGAGGATTGATAGAATCGATACCTCTGTGTTCTTTGTGACTGAGGGTGGCAGCAAGCATTCTGTGTGTGTGTGTGTGTGTGTGTGTGTGTGTGTGTGTGTGTGTGTGTGTGTGTGTGTGTGTGTGTGTGTGTGGTGTGTGGTGTGTGTGTGCGTGTGCTTTTGAGCATAGGGTGGGTGTTGGTAGATAGTGGGGAGTAGTGGCTCCAGAGTGACATTTTCCAACCAAAACAGGCATTATCTTCTCACAAAGGTTCTTTTTATGCCTTTTGGATGCCAGGTATTGAGGTGAAGTTATGCACCCAGGTGGGGGGTCGAGCCTGCTATTGGAGGAAGAACAAGCCCAGACCACATAAACACCCATACACCTTGTCTCCCACATCCCTGAGGTCATGTACACACATTGACTGCACAGCTCTAGGTTTGCACACACAGCTCCCAAGCTCCAGAGGATCTCTGTACTCCCAGATAACACCCATTTGTCAGGGAATTATACAGGCAGATAGGAATCAGAGGAGGGTCCCATGGAGAAGGTGAGGAGGAGGAAAGTTGTTGCTCTTGTCTATGGTGTCCTGGGCAGCTTTGAGCACTTGAAGCAGAGAAGGGACTTATATGGAGCTCTACTGTTTAGGGTAGGCTGATACCTGGAGTTCTGGGGTTCACGTGGCCGAGTCCTGAGGCCCAGGACTCCTACTCTTCCAGTGGCTTTCTCTTTTGGTGTGTTCATATCCTGGACACTTGCATTCCAGAATCTTCTGTGTTAACTATGAATGGCATATACATATACGTGTGTGTGAAAACTTTCCTGTGCTTGAGGTTAGGAACTCTCTGTCTGGGCCACCTAACCTTGGAATTGGTTTCTTTATGAGAAGGAGAGGAGGTTTCCGAGGGTGTCATCTTCTGTGGTCTGGCCTGTTGTGACCTGTTGTGGCCTTTAGCACCAGTTTGTGTGCTTAGGCAGATTTTGGTGACTCAGAAGGCTGCTTTGCATCCTCACGAGAAATGTTATAATCAAGAAGAGGGACTAGGTTGTGGAATCCAAGCATATATGAAAGGAAACCAAATTTTAGTGAACACATACCATATCTCATGCAGTCCTTATCTTCTCTGGTAGGAGGTGATATCTCCCTTTTATAGATGAAAATAAAAACAAAACAAACTTAAAAACTGAGGCCCAAACTGTTAAAGACTCATGGCTAGACAGAATGTAATTCTAAGACCATGTGTCTACCAAAAGAGATGGGTTGGGTAGACTGGTGGCTGGTTTGGACTTGGACTGGGGTAGCCAGTGAAGCTCTGAAAAAGAATATGTAGGAAGGAAGCAGATGTCAAGTGGCAGGAGCTGGGGGAGGGGAGCTCTGTGGCTGCCTTTTAGAAGCAGGACTCCACATAACTGCTGGGAAGGCTCTTAATTAAATGTGTAACAAAATAAAAACAGCCAGAGAGGAAACCTAAGTAGTGCTGCGTGACGGTGCACAGCTTATCGGTGTTCCTGGAACCTCTCGTCAGATGGCTCTTGTCAGAACCATCACCTTTTCATGCGCCTGGTAAAGGCTGCTGCTGAGCCTGACAAGGATAGCGTTAAATTGACACCCACAACTTGTTAGTATGTGGCTTACTTCTTATTTTGACATCCATTTTCAGATTTAACTAAGTCTAAGGAATTCAGCAAATATTTTCATTTCCTACTCTAGTTCCCTGAAACCGTGGCTCCTTCTCATGGCTGTCCTCCTTTCTCCCAACCCCCTCGGCCCCCAGCCAGCTTCACATCACTTTTGTTGGAAAGGGTCTGATTAGTGAGGCACTGAGAAATGGAAACTGAAGTGGCAGCAGAAATCCCACTGGAAAAAAGAAATCTGCTCCCATCCTGACAAAATCGTTCTGTGTCCCTCTGTTGTCAAAGCCAGATGACTTGATACTCCAGGTTTATGTGGGCTTTGATGCTGTAGTCACAGATCCTGCTAAGGTAGGTTTTAATTTGGTGGGTGTGGATTTAATTTTTCTTCTAAAGTTCTTGAAGAAATGACAATTGTTACAGCTTTGGCTCTTGGTCAGCTTGCCTTCGCTACCTAACCTACCTTTCCTTTGCCTTACTTGGTTTTTTCCTGAAGTTTCTTTTGGGGTTAGTGTTCTTTCACCCACTTTCTCTCTTCTATGTCTCCCAGGCAGGGAATCTACAGGGGATCCATCTCTGGCGAGGTGGGAGGAAGAGCTCGTGCAGAGTGAGAAGTGTACCTGCCCAGGTGCTACCCTCGAGGAACTCAGATTTTAGCTTGCAGCTTAGTTCACCAGCTGAACAGCTCTAATGGCTGAGAAGCCAGACCAGAGGCTTTCCCAGTGGCCTGTGGGTCTAAGAAGAGGGCCAGATCAGGAAGACAGGGCTGAGGAGTGGCAAAGGTGGTGGTGGTGGGGGCTAGGGAAGAGCTGACATGAGGGAGGACCTGGCCCTTGGTGCAGTCTGGGAAGTGGGTCTTTGGAGAGGGTCAGGGTATTCAGACACTGCTGTGGCGGAGCAGGGGCCAGGGGCCTGTTCAGAGTCTATTGAGAGGACTGCCATGTAACCTCAGCTTTGGAAAGGGAAGTTTTACCGTCATTGGGGGTTGAGTGTGTGAATGCTGGGCTGGTATTTGGCTTGAGGGTTTTCCCTGCTTTCCTCGTGAGCTGTGCATACCACACCCTTCTGTTGGTGCTGTGAAAATGTAGATTTGAGCACTAGGTTTTAGAAAGCCTAGAGATCTAAAGATATTTGCTCAAATTACCCTACTCACTGTTTGACTGGGGGGGGTATCCGCTCAACAGGGACTACTGAGGACTCCTCAGGGCTGCAGTCAAGCAGCTGGCCAAGACTTGAGGAGTAGAGATTGTTATCACCTAGAGTGAAGTCCCATTGTGATGGGGCCACCCCCCTGGGAGAGCACTGTGGGATAGTGACTGTCCCATGGAGGGCAGAGACAGGGTTGAAAGGCCTGGCCAGTGATGTGCTTGCCAGGATTCAGGCTGGGTCTTCTTGGCATCACTGAGCAGAGTTGACCACTTCAACTTTCATGAAACATTCTTTATCTTTACTTTTCTTATGTGTCCTACTTCTCTGGCTTTTCCTTGCAGTCTTTTTTGCAGATTCTTATTTCCTTACTTTTCTCTTAAATTTGGTGTTTCTTAAATACTGGTGTTCCTTTGATCTGTCCTAGCTATCATTTCTTTTAATTCTGTACATGTACACTTATCAGAGTGATCTCATCTTTTGCCGTAGTTTCAACTATCTCCTGTAGGCTGATGTCTTCTAATCTTTTTCTCCAACTGAGAAGTGGGAACTGACATGGCAGCAGAGATCCCACTGGAGAAAATAAATCTGCTCCATCTGCTATCTGAACTCCAAGCCTTCCTATCCAGCTATCGCTTCTGTATCGCCACCTAGGATGTCCACAGGTCCTTTAAAGCTCAGGTGTTTTCTTTTTCTCCCAGCACCTCATCCTCCAACCTTCCCTCAACTAATGACTGGTACTCTCTATGCTATAGTTCTGTCAGAAAACTGAAAATCACCCTGGATTCCTTTCTTTAGCCACAACAAAAATCGTGTCGATTCTCCCTCCCAGAAGTTCTCAAAATCATTGCCTTCTTTCCGTCCCCACTACCACTGCCTTATTCAGGTCACCATATTCTCTCTGACCCAAGTCTTGTTTTTTCTGTTCCATTCTCCTAATTGCAGCAGATCATGTCACACGCCTACTGAACACAGTTACAGTCTCCCTTTGCCCTGAAGGCAAAGTCACCCTGTTTATTGAGCCTCCACAGCTCTTGCTTACTTCTAAGCCTCAGCTCTCAATATGCTCTATGCATCCCCATGCCCACTCCCCACCAGCCAGATGCTTTAGTTGGCCAATTCCTAAGGATCCCTCATAACATCTTTCTCCAGGTGCCTTCCTGTGTGTTCTTAGAGCACATGTACTTTATTGCACATGAATTTGTACTGTAACTGCCTCTACTTGTCTTCTCCTTCACTAGATTGTGGGCACCATTATAACCCTAGGTCAATGCTTGACATGTAGCAGTTGTTCAGTGAACATTTGTTGAATAAATGATACCTAAATAATGGAGTGGGCCTGTGGAATACATGCTCAAGAAGAATGACAGAGATTGATAGTGGGTAGATTCAGGAAGAAAGGAGCAAAAGGAGAAATCTTGGACCTTCCTGCACTAACCTGAGTATCAGCAGTTAGAGAACTATGCTGCTAATGCCAGAAAGCTCCTAGATTTTCTCACTGCCGGCACTGGGTGTTGGGCCCTCCCAGTGGGTACTAGGTGATGGCCCACAGGCCTGGGCCATGGAAGAATTTGGTCCTAGGAACAGTGTAAAGGGCTTTGTCTGAGAGATTTGTGCCTCCAAGACTGAGAGCTAGGGCTGCTCTGGGAAGGTTTATATCAGATAATAAAGATAGCCAACATTTATTGAGCACTTACTACATATCAGGAGTCCCGCTGTGCTGCTTACAAATTATCTCATGTAATCCTTACCACAACCCTATGAAATAAAATCTTTTTATAACTTTGTTTTTTTAAAACAAATGGGGAAACAGGGGCCCCAAAAGGAAATTAATTTGTCAAGGGCATATCACTAATTTCTGGCAGGGTTTTGAACCTTAGCACTCTGCCTCTGGAACTCGTGTGTTTAACCACTATGCCATCTGACCATCTGCTGCTTTTCTTTATGGCCCATGGCTTTGTGATATGGTGGGAATGCTCTTTCTCCTCTCCTTTGTTTGCAGTGAGTGGCAGAACCTCGGAATGTTCTCTGACATGCTAGGCTGCTGGTGTCTGGTCTGGTGTTGGTGGAGGTTTGGACAGTTTTGTTCCTTTTGATATGGGGGCAAGGTTAGCCATGGGGGATAATTGGGAGCTGTCTGAGAACCTCCTTGCCAAGCTACAAATGAATGAATTCTCAGATCTGTTTTAGGGAAACCACTGCCAATATCACTTCAGACACCTTTATCCTGTAGTTTGTTTGGGAGCACGTGGGGCATCTCATAGTGTCACTAAGCTCATGGAAGCCTTGCCCCTTTGCCCATGGGTGTCCACTTGGTTCCAGCACTGAGTTGCATCACCTTTGATTAGTAGCCTGCTGGGAGAAGGGGCTTGAGTCAGAACTCGCTAGGAGTCCTGGCTTATCTCATTTCCGGAACTTCAAGCGCCTGGGCTCCCCTCCTCAACTAATTAAGTTTGCATGTGTTTAGACACATTGCCAAATAGGGCTTAGCAAAGCGGAACTGAGCTACATCTCTTTCTGAGTAGGGAAGGAAGGGCATATGAATACTTCTGCACGAGGGCCAGGAAGAAGCATGGATGACATGGACTGAGTGTGTGTACAGATGTCAGGCATCCTGCCCTGTCCCTCAGAGGGACACAACAGGCTTCCAAAGCAACTTTTTGATTGGCTGGCAAGGGCAGGAGAGGGAGTACCTTTTAGCTCTCGTGAATTGGGCATTCTAAAAGGGCTGAGGATAGGGAGAAGATAAGCTCTGATGTATGATTTTTCTCCCAAGCATAAGCAAAACTGAACATCAAGTTTAGTTGGATTTGCAGGTGGTGCTTATAGGGCTGTGTGCTGTTTTCTGCCAGCCTGAACCTACCTTGCTCTTAGGTTAACAACTATCTGTATGGCTAACAATGAAGGGTGGCCTTCTTTCTGTGAGAAGTACATTGGAAATGTGGACAACTAAAGGCCCATGTTTTCCTTTTTGTCTGGAAGACCCCAGTCTTGTGATCCCCATGAAGTGGCACCAGGGGCAAGTGGTGGGGAAGAATCTCCCCACCCTAGATGTGGGGTTCAGCCTAATGGGTCACTATAGTGAGGTGATGGCTGACAGCATGTTTTCCTGTCAGACTACCGCCTACCATTTCCCTAGTGCTGGGTGGCCTGAGGTCTGAAGTGCACCATGGCAGAAAATACCTGGATCTTGTCTAGACAGCTGATATGGGAAAATTACCATGCTGTGGCCTCCTTCTCGGATGTAGGGAGTGGCAGTATCTCCTTCAGAAAGCAGGAGAGCCTTCCGACTGCCATGGTCAGTCCTGTAGCTCTGAGGCCAGTGGAGGAGCTTCCTGGCCATGAAGAGGCTCTTGCTGGGCAAGACTGGCTCAGTGTTGGGCCTGGCTCACAGTGCACACAAAGTGTGCATGTTGGGTGGGGAGCATGTTTTGGAGGTTGTATAGGAATTCTGGGCCTTCGAGCTGCAGCCTAAGCCCAGAGAGAACAAGAACCAGACCTTTTGCCCTCCCTTCGGCTTCCCTAGAGCATTCTCGTCAGCAGAGGTACATCGGGTTAGCCCCAAGAAGGCAGCTTGAGTTGATGGGGTCATGTTTCAGCTGCAGCTAATCCAAGTCACTCGATATAAATCTCTCCCTGCTGCCTCTCCCCTCCCTCCCATCCCCAACGCACAGACAGGGAAATGAATCCTGGCCCTCGCCCTGAATACATCATGGCAGGCCTGCCTCTAATGAGAGAGGGCCATTCATTGTGGGGTGAAGCTCCCTGCAGAGCCTGGGATGCCATTAATTAAAGAAGAGCCACCTGAAGCCAGTCGTGCGGGGCGGCCTGCCGTGCTCAGAGGAGTGGTGGTGGGGTGGCCTCGTTAGCTGGACAGCTCCTTGGGCCGAGAATTCTAAGTCTTAGGAGCAGTGAGGGGTACCCCGCCTCCTCCTGAGAGTGCACATGCCCACGTGTGTCTGGGGTCAGCTGATCACAAACACATGAGAGCTCCCTCCTGCACACATCCAGGGGCCTGGGACGGGTGGTAAAGGTGCTCCTGATTGTGGGCTTGTGGCATTGTCCATTTCCTTTGGGCCAGTCCTACGGCAGGAGCAGGTTTCTGTGGAGCATGAGCAAGCTCCTGGTTTCCCCACCAGCGCTCTCTTCTCACGCTTCATGTGGTTATCGGACTACAGGTCAACAGGCAGCCCAGCCTGCCTCCTTCCCTCAGAGCCTGTGTTTGGGGAAGTTGGTCTGCTCTGGAAGGACTTTGGATCTAGAGGGGCCAAGGGAGGGAAGCTCTGTTGTCTGGTCACCAAGCACACCCCCTCCCCAGCAGACAGTGCCTCTTAGGCTCTACTTTCTGGGCACTTCTAGGATGAATGGTGGGACTCCAATGTTGGCTTCATTTCCTCACCCTTGGGAAGGTGTCAGAGGGTCTAAAGCACTTTAGTGGTGATTAGAACACTGGAATGGAAGTTTTGCTCAGTTAAAACCCTGATAAAAATGAAGATATTTGTGTAGTAACCGATCAGGCTTTGTGATGTTTATGATGTTGGGAGCTTCATGCTTTGCCTGCTACAGAGCTGCTGACTGGATGGTTCTTTACTGCTTAATTGGTCCTGTGGCAAGTATTGCTGCCTGGTGCTGGCCCCCCAGACTGAAGTATTGAGCTCCCCATGACCATCTGTGAGGGTCTTATTGCTTCCTTCTTGTCAGCAGGAAGGGCTGTTGGTCCTGAGATCTTTGCCATACTGCAGAATTGGGGTAGCCTCAGTCGGTCTCTGTCCCGCTTGTCAGGAAGACAAATTGGCTCTATGTCAGGCTCTTCAGGGCAGTCTCTGGAAATCTGGCCCTATGCTCTGTGGCAGAATCTGATAGGCTGCTTCAGAGAGCCTCAGAACTAGCTGGGGGCATGGCTTGACTATAGACTGTATCTCTGCTTTCCTAGAGCTTGCCTTGTAAGAAAGAGGCTGCATGGAGTCTCCTGCCAGGTCGTGACCACTGTGGAGCCTAGGACTCAGGTTGCACTCCATTGTGTTTTAAATATTTTTGGACCTTCTCTGGACTTGGCCATTTGTTTGGGCCCCTCTGTCTTCTGGCAGATAGAGTGAAGGGTGGAGAGTGTGTCCCCTGAACTCCAAGGAAAAGAAGCCACTGTTGCTTCTGGAAAATATTTTCCTTTGTGTGAGATATATATATATTTTAAAGATCTTTTTGTAACCCTTGAGATCCAACTCTTTTTAAAAAAAATCTTTTTAGATATTGAGATATGACATAGGTACAGTAGGATCTATAAGGTATACAGATGTGAAACATATAGCTTGATATGTTTTTATGCAAGTATGCACCTGTGTGACCACCACCCAGATCAAGATAAAGAACCTTTTCATCATCCTGGAAAGTTCCCTCGTGCCCCTTCCCAATCAGTAATGCCCTCCCCCTGTCAGGTAACCACTTTTACTTTTTGCTCATTTTACCTATTCTTGACCTTCATATAAATAGAATCATACAAGATGTACTCTTTTATTGTCTGACTTATTTTGCTCAACATAATATATGATGGATTCATCATCCAGGTTGTATGTATTCGCAGTCCAGCCTTTTTATGGCTGTGTAGTATTCATCATGTCTCCGTACTGCCATTTATCTGTTCTCCTTTTGTTGGACTGTACGCCTTCTTTAGTCTGTCCGTACATATTTGTCGAGTATGTGAATGTTCAGTCTGATACGAGAATTCCCCTGTGAGCTTGTCCTGATCACCCTCATCCCTTAAAACCTAATTCCAGTTGTTAGACATGTGGTCCAGTGGACATGGACATAGTCCAGTTGGACATAGGCCTTGTACTATTCTAAGTATTGAGGATATAGCAGTGAACAAAGAAATAAAACTTCCAGGACAACTTGCCTTCATTGAGTTTACAGTCCTGTGCAGGCAGCCAGCACTGCCCTCTGGCTTTTGGACCACGATGCCAGAAGAATCTTAGTCTTGTCTAGACTCCTCCATAGTGTGGGATTCCGCAGGAGGGGGGTGCAGCAGCTCTTGCCGCCTTGACAGAACCTCTCTAGGGCTTGCAGGCTTTCATCGTCATTTGCTATTGCTGTTGCTTGGCAGTGAAAGGGTTTCTCAATACTGGTGCTTCCCTTCCACTATCCAGGAGTCTGATTCCCTCTGTGAGAGGAAAGAATTAATCTTCAACTTCCCATGCCTGTAAGGTGAGTGACCTCTGTTTTGTCAGCGCTTGCCAGTCTGTCCTCTAATTCCCAGCCAGAGTAATGGAGACATTACTTTGTGATAAAACAAACCACCACTTCTCCTAGTGCAGATGCTGTACCAATCCAGCCACTGGGAACGACAGGGCAGCTCTGTGGGGATCTCCTCATAGGTGCACAGGCGGCTGGAGGTTCCTGGGGCGTTGGCACCTGAGCAGCTTTGGTCCTGAGCTGTGGTTGGCAGATTTGAGGTGGGAAGATGCCTTGCCATCAGATTCTCCCTAACCACCATCCATGCCAGTAGGGTGGCTGCTTCAGTTTGGTCTGAAATAGGTTTCTTTTGTCAGGCTCCCAAGAGAACATGAGAGGCTTGTGAACACCCCGGTGAGGAAGAGTCAGGAAGCAAGGGTCTTGAAAGATGAAGGCCAGGATCTCAAGGCTGCCGCTGGCATAGTGGCCCATGCCTGAATGATCTGTGGACTCTGGAGGCTTAGCTCTGTAAGGCTTTGGGAAGGGCGGCTGTGAGTGGGTGGGATAAATATGCAGTGTCCCTGGCTAAAGGGTGACATGACTCAGACTTGATAGTTCTGTAAACTGTTTCTTCCAAAGCCTGCGAGGATGTTGGTTGGGGAAGAAAGCCAGGCAGCCCAAAGAATCCCGGGAGCCTGACAGGCCTTTTTCTCTGCGATCCTTTCTTGTAGGCAGCCCGAGGCAGCCTGTCTCTTTGTTAACAGAGTGACAGCAATGTGACACCATGGAAATAATTACTAACAAATCACGGTGCTGACTGCAAACAGCTCTCTGTCTTCAGAGGCATGTCAGGGTGCATTAGAGCAGGACTGGAGGAGCAGCACATGTGGGGGCTGAGGCGTAGCCCGCACTCCGACACTCTCCTCTTCTTCCCCCACCCTGACCCTTTTCTGCTGCATCTGACTTTCCTGCTCATGGCTTTTCCCCACTAGGTCAGCTAAGAGACCAGCTAGATAAGTGGCGTGTGGCTATTTCCGCTTCCTCTGGGCAGGTAGCTAGGACTCCCCATATTTGCCAAGGAACACCTAAGTGACTGAGATCCAGGAGTTTCTCGATTATAGGGCCCCCAAAAGGTGGGAGGAGGCTCCGTTTTCGATTTACTCTGCCAATTGGGACCGCTTCACCTGCTAGTGGTTTTGGGGATGGAGAGTATTTGCCCCATCTGGACCCAGAATGTGGGAAGACCCAGAATGTGGGAGAAGCCCTGCATCAGTGTTGGCTCAGCTCCCTTCCCCCACCGCCCTGGTTTCTTCTTCAGTTGCCATAGTCAATTTTTGGTAAGTTGACTTTGTCCATTCCCCCTTGGTTAGCAGAGTGATGGCTCTGACTGTCAGGGCTGTAAATAATGTTCCTGGTGTGTGGCTGGAGGCAGCTGTGTGGGGTGGGGAGAGGAGTGAAGGAGGAGCAGCACTCTCTGGCTCCCTCTCGCCCCCTCCCCTCTCATACAATATTTATCCAGGGATGGGAGTCAGATGCAGTGACCTCAGGGGTCACCCAGTTAAATAGCTTCTGAACCTCCCTGCATTCTAATTGCTGCAGTTGTCCTTTGCTCTGGAGACTTCTCCTCCCCATTGTCTGCTGAGGCACACACTAATGGCTCTCTTCCCTGGCCCTGCTGAGAGACACATGGGGTTGGGGGGTGGGAGACAGGGCTCATTGCTACCTTCCTTTCCCCAGGGATAAGGGAATCTAGGCCCTAATAACAAGTGGCTTTAGCTAGGAGGACCACAATCCCCTGTCTCCCCCCAGCCCCTCCCAAAGCTAGCTGGACAAGGAGGCCCAGGCAGTGAGCTTAGTTGATGGGGCCTATGGGCTTTCCCCATTTCTAGTCCCATGAGCAGAACTATGAGACTAGTGACTCCTCTACAAGGGAACAGACCCCTGAGAATTCATTTGATGAGCATCAGACTGTTCCCATGGCCCCACATTCAGGGTTTGGAAACTTCTAACGAGTGATGTTTTCTGTTAGAATATGCTACATTTTGCCCTAAGATTGGCTAGATGCAAAAGTCCCCCGGAGGTTGAGTTAAATGATTGATGATGATGGCTACTGTGCTCCATCTGGTGATATATAAGAGTGGCATGTGCCACGTGTCGTCACTAGGACCTTCTTATAAATGTCATTCCCTCCGCTGCAGCTCTTCTCTTCTAAGGAATACTGTTGGAAACTGCCATTGAAGGCACCAGCCACTGTGTATCATGGAAGTACTGGCATTCCAGCCCTAGTTGAGAGCTGCTCCAGGCCTGTTAGTACTGAGCTGGGCCTATAGGACTGCCAGGTGATCAGGACAGAAAGATCAGCACATGCATGACTAATCACAGGCTAAGCAAGGTAGAGTATGGGAGCACTACAAAGAAGATACAAAACAAATGCCATGCGAACCCAGAGGAGCACAGTAGGGAGACCAAAACTACCACAGTAGGGTAGTTTTTTAGTAGGAAAAAATTTTTAACAACATATTAAAGAAAGCCAGATATTGCGAAATATATATTAACTTGAGCTGCTCTGGTTGAAGTGGGGGCAAGTCCCTGCCCATTATTCTTCCTCCTTCCCTAGTCCACAAAGTAGTCTGATAGCCCTCCTAGAACCCTAGAGCTCCATGGAGCACAGTTTAAAAACCACTGGCCTGTTCTAATGCCCACCCAGAAGTGTGACTGTGCAGGCCAAGTGCTTACATGTTTTGAAGGAGTCAGGGGAGCTGGGCTCAGGGCAGAGGGGATCCTCAGCTAGGGCATAAGGGGAACAGCCACCGCTGTGTCCTTGAGTGAGGTAGAAAGGTCAGACTGCATCCCAGATTCCAAATGCTTGCAGGATGCCTCTCTGCAGAGCCTCCAGAGGGCATTGTAGGCCACACAAAGGCAGCTCAGGCAAAGGGTCACCTGGCCACAGGCTAGGTGGAGACTGTAGTGGGAGATAAGTGAGGTATCTTGGAGACAGCTCACACTGCTAAGGAGCTCCTGATTTCTCTGGCCAAAAAGAGAATAGCTCATCACTAGGACACAGACCAGAGTGCTCTGGAACCCTGTCACCTGCTCATCCTCTACCTACCCCACTCCTGCTGCCTGTTGGGACCTCTGTCATTCCATTGGGGTAGAGAGCCCTGGCCAGGTCCTAGTAGCAGCTCCAACATTTCCCTCTGTCACAACAGGTGGGGCACTGTGCCCTTTCCCTGGAAGGATTTCCCAGGGAGGGACTCTGGAGAGGCACTTGTCTTATTGCTTCACTAGAGAGGGTCTAGAGAGATAGGTGTTATTTGATTTCCTAGAATATTTGTGGCCCTGGGAAGGTGCCTGTTAGACTGTTCCACAGGGGGTTTGTTGCACTTGTGTGTTTCATGTGGTCATTTATGATGGAGAAATGGGAGTAGAGAGAGTTGACAGTGGGCCAAAAGGCAGTGGAGCAGGGAAGCACTATATACATATACTGTGCCTCTTGGAGGCTTGTAGCAATTGCTTGGCAGTGTGGACTTGAGGTTGATTTTCTCTGGGAGGAGTGGCAGCCTGGCCTGTGGGGCATCCCTCTGCACCTGCCTTGTCCTGGTTTCTGTTGGGGACCCTGCAGAGCAGCATGTCTGGGAACACTTCCAGCTATGCCACCAGACCCAGACGCAGGTGACGGCCTTTCGTCTGTACCATAGGGAAACCCAGAGGAAATTAAATGTCATTTGCCCCCTGCACAGCAGGTTGATGCCAGATCAGACACTGCTGATCAGAGCTGAGCAGAGGGCACCCGAGGGATGGCTTATGCCTGTAACCATGCCCTCTGAGCTGTGGAGACTCCCAGGTAATGGCCTGGCTCACTCTCAGGGCTTTCTCTGTCAGGCTGGGTTCACCCTGGCTTGGAGCCCAGCCCTGGACTACATGGCAGCTGTGGCCCAGGCCAGAGGTGTGTGTGTATCAGTGGGAAGGAAGGGAGGAAGGGGAAGGGCAGGGCCTGGCCATAGAGGACACACAGTGGGATGATCAGCCCTTCCTCAGAGAAGCTGCATGGTATTGTGGAAAGAGTATACGGCCCTTAGAATTAAAAGAGACCTGAGTTTGAGTTCTGGCTGCACTACTTACTAGTTGTAGGATCTTAAGAAAGTCTCATCATCTCTCTCAACCACTCATAATTCCTTATCTGCAAAATGGAGATTATAATAAACTCTGGCTCCTGACATCTGTGGGGAGTAGCCTCCTACTGGAACTGGTACCAGAGTTTCCTCCTCTCCCCTCCCCTACATCTGAAAGGAGAGTGTGGAGCCCCTTACCCATGGGGCCTCACTGTGAAGTGAATTGGCTGAAGTTGATGGGAAGAGGGGAGTGTAGTGAGTCTGGCCAGGAAGGCACAGCTCGGAATCTCTGCCTGCTGAGGCCTTTCCTTCTGGTCTTGGTCCTCTCAACGAGGCATCCCAAGGCCTTTATGAGATGAGCATGTGTAATGGCGATCCCCTCCTAATTGCAGGGCTCAGCTGGCTCCTCCAGCCTCACACCTGCACTCCCCTTTCTGTTTGGGAGGACCTCAGGGCTTGTCCCAACCTCTCCCATGCCTCGCAGTCCTAGTGGCAGGCCGTAGTTCTCGACTCTACAGCGATGTTTATTAACAGGGCTTTGGGAAAAGATGTTTTAATACTGTGAGAGTTCTCCCTAGAAAACTCCCCACCCCCATCTCATCCCCCATCTGAAGCATGGCTGCTGGTGAAATTCATTAGTGTTCCCTGACAGGCAGTGGCGGCAGAGGCGCTTGCTGTCTGCCTCCCGCTCGCTCGCTCTCATGCTCCTGCTTCACGCACACTGATATTTAAAGCTGATGGGCTGCTTACAGACTTCTTGTGCCATGACAAGTTTGGGGAGGAGGGTGGGGGAGGAAGAGACAGACAAGGAGCCAGCTGTCATGCTGGTATTTCAAATAGTACTCTCTCCTGACCCTTTGCAGGCCCCAGCAAGTGTATCATCTTTCTGAAGCCTGTGGTTGGAATTGTAACCTGCAGCTGTCCCAGAGGATGGGGGCAAGTGTGGGGGCAAAGTGGGCTGAGAAGTCGGCAGTGCATTTTCCTAAGGCTGTGGGCAGGCAGAGAAGAATGGAGGGCCAGAGTGTGAGTGTGTGTGTGTATGTGCAGGCACGTGAGTGAGTGAGCAAAACGGATTGAAGCTAAGTCTTTGTAAGTTCCCCCAACATTGCCCTCCCATCACCAGAAACGAGGTGGCCCTTTCTCAGTAGGCTCTTCTGGAGTGACCATTTTATTTCATGCTGTGCTTATCTTCTGGGTGGTCCTGCAAGATCACTGAGTATAGGAATCAGTTTTGATTGGTCACTACCCCTTGAGGGTCACGGGTCTCAGCGATTCCCATAAATATGTGGTGGCAGTTGAAGTAGAAAGTTCTCCTATTTTGTATCTAGACCAGGGCCTTGGCTTCTGTTCCCTCCTATTTGCATGCTGAATCTTCTGATTTGGAAACTGAGTCCCAGTGTGGAATTCATTTTGCAACTGTAGAGTGGTTCTGGGACTTTCCCTGTCATCCTCAGTAAGGCTTTCTCCAGTAGCCTTTTCCTGACTAAGGCACTGTCTTCTCAACTCAGGTTGCCTGGAAGCATCTCCAGAGGCTGTTACAGGTTTGGTGTCCACTGACCTTATAGTCAGAATCCCTTCTCTGAGTACTTATTTACACAATGTTTCCCTTGGCTGCCTCCTATAACCTTTAGTGGGCATGGAGGTACTGTAACTTGCCCAAGGACACATGGTTACTCAACCAAGTTGTTTCTTAGTGTGGCAGAGCTCTGTGCTGGGTGGGAGCTGTACTGCACTCTTCCCCTGACCCCACCCCCAATTAGGGGACCTTCTAGCCCCAGGGTCTGCAGTGGGGGAAGCCACTGGAAGCCACCTGGCCCCTCTACCCCCTGCGCTTTCAGCCTTGTTAGTGCTATCAGCACTGGCTCTCCTTTTCAGCACAGCTGTGTGTGTGTCTGGGGGCAGACAGGTGCTACTGATAGAAACACCATGGACATCTCTTGGTGGAGGGATGGTGGAGCAGAATGCCTTTTCTGTCTCTAGACTGAAGAGGTTTCTTGAACTGTCTAGGATCATCTTTAGCATGATTACCCTTTACTATGTAAGCCCGACTCCCTGCCTTTCCCCCACCCTGCACTCTATCCTATAGGCTTCTAGAGGAGTTGCTGGCATGGGGATAGTATTTTGGGCAGCACCTTTCTCTCCTTTCCTGTTCTTGCTGATCCCTGTATTGGCTGGATGCAGTGGGTGCTCAGCCCACCAGGGTGGCCTGGGCTGTGTCCTCTGCCATGGTGTGCCTCATAGGTGAGATGGAAACTAACTGACTTTGATAAATAGGAGGCTTGAACATTAATTTTTTATACATCAGCAGCAGCCAAGTGAGTGAATTCAATTACGAGTCTTTCTCTTTACCCAACTCCCTGCAATGTGGTGGTTCAGAGCAGAGACTAAGGAACCTGTTGAAATAAGAAACCCCTATTTCCTGACTTGACCCCCTCACTAATTCGGGTTAAATTGCTGTGCTATTGCAGTGGTGACACATTGTGCCTGCCTATGTTTGTACAAGAGAATGCAGTGGGGGAGGAAGGACCAATTTGCGCAGAGATAAAGGTGTCGTGGCAGATAACTAACGTCCCAGCCTCGTGTCGTTCTCATTGTAGCTCAATTTGCTCTGTGTGGAAGGCCAGACTTCGCGTCTTTATTCCTTCCCTCCCCTTGCTCATATTTTACCTTGATGCCACAGTGTAATGATGCCCTGCATAGTGGGGGAGGAGATAGGCACCTTTGGCTGACAGCCCTTTCTGATAACCAAACTCCAGCCCATCTATCAACAGCTCCTCTCCTCAATTTGAGGAAAAGTGATTGTGAGAGGCGGGCTGTTTGTCACCTAGGGTCTGTTTATCTCCTGTGGTTGGGGGAACGGAAAGAGGAGAGACAAAGAGCTGTGTCCCCAGCTAAGTGCTGCCTCGGCCAGGTGGCCTGCCCGTGTTGGATGCAGACTCACATCATGCTGACTGTGGAGGCTTTGACTAGGTAAGTCTCCCAGGCTAGGACCCAGAGGGGGTGGGACTTGGAAAGAAGCCTAGGAAATGTGGCAGTTCTGAGATGCCGGACAGCCAGGGACAGCATTCTGCAGGAATGTTTGTATCAGAGCAACAAGTGTAGAGACCCTGCATGGAAACAAGCCCCACCCACCCCTCATAGAGGTCCCTTGGCAGGAACTTCCATCTAGCTGCTAGGCTGAGTCTGCTGGCCTACTTCTTCCCCAGGCTGGGCCTTTCATGCCTCCACCGGCAAGCTGTGACAAAAGAAGACAGAGCCTTTCTCCCTGCTTTTCACTTTTGTTCTTCAACATTCCCCTCTTTCCATATATCAGATGGGTCAAAATAGTTTGCTTTTGTAGGTGAGCAATATGTGCATATCCTAGAGCTTTTGAATACCAGGACTCAAAGCCTACATTACTGCAGTATTTAGGTCCCACACCCTTTCCAGAGAGGTAGAAAGAGGTCAAATGTGGCCCCAGATTCAACTGACCTCTTCCTCTTTAAGAGCCTGTATCTGCCAAAAGTGAGTAGCATGCATCTCCCTGATTTGAGGTTGTCCCTAAGCCTTGGAGAGAGAGAAGTGCAGAAGGAATAGTGTTTGTAACCTTTTTCCAGCTCTGGTGTCTGCTCTGGTTAGTTCTGGCTGTTGGTATCTGCCAGTCTATCTGTCAGACCTCCATGGATGCTGCTGGCCACCTCTACTTTAGCCTAGAAGTTCTAGCAGAGCCCTCCAGCTCTGCTTCACCTAATCTTCAAAGCTGGGCTTCGGCTCACAATGGCTTCATCCTGCCCATACCCATTAGTGAGGGTGGCGTTCCCTTAATGAGCTAGTCCCCTGCCTTGGCTGGCGCCGGCTACTCACACCTGTTTGCCATCAGGGCTGTCTGGGCCCAGCTCCAGGGCTGGGCTGCAGGTGGTGGGGCTGGATGAGGGGTGGGTGTAGAAGGCTGGGCTCCTTTCACTTTGTGTTGTTCACTTGCTGGCGGGTGGGAGGGTGGTTTCTTATACCCCTGTTCCTCCCATACTGCTCTCTTCTTTCTAAGTGGGGGAGGGCTCTCTGCTTTCTTTTTCATTAAGGGAACTTGGGGAGTACCCCATCTTCCCCCTGAATGGAGTATAGAGGAGCCAATCTGATGTCTTTGGGTGCGGTTTGATGTTCTTTTATCATGACCCTAGGGAGTTACTGTGATAAGAGTAAGGCCACATGATAAATGCCAAAGGCGGAGCCTCTCTCTGGCCCTGTGCCCACAGTATTTGGAAAGTTATCATATCCCTTGGTTTAAAGTCCATAGGAGGGACTGGGGGGCCCTAACTTAAAGGGGGGCCTCTTGCATGTGAAGCTGAAGGAAGTTTTGATTTGATTGAAAAAAAATCTCATTCCTTTTTATGGCCTGGACATAATTGGCTCTTTTCTATTGGCCATCAGTGATGTCATTCTGACCCTCATAAAGAAGGGGAAATCACACCTGTGGACTCGGTGCATAAAATTTCATTGGGCAACAGTAATAAGCATGGCCAGATGATGTTTGGGCAGTTGAGGAGCTCTGTGCCCAGTGATTCCAGCTGCATGGAGACCTGGGTACCATAAACCTGCCTGCACGTTCATGCCTGCAGGCTAGTCCAGGGCCCACTGCCAGTAGCTCTTTCTTGGGATCAGTATCTGGTAGGAACTCACAGCATTCAGACCTTTGTGCTAGGGGGACTTTTATCCTTTTTCTTTACAAATTGGTGGAATCATGTACCCACTTGCAGCCACTGACCCTAGCCTTAGGCTCCTAAGAACCACAGACTCAGGTGTGACCTTGAGCAGTGATCACCATACTACCTGCCTCTCTAAGACTCTAGATCCTGCCATCTCAGGGACTGTAAAAGAGCTCTGAGTGCATCTACATGACTGATAGCTTATGCAGCTAGAAGACCTAGATCCCGTTTCTAGTTCTGCCCTTGACTTTTTGTATGATCAAATAAATCCTTTTTCTTCTCAGTTTCCTCTTTTATGTAGGGGATGACAACTACTCTAACCTGCCTTCTTCCCAGGGTTTCTCTTGGTGCTCTCTAAACTGGGATAGGTTTTCTGTGATAGAAATGTGTAACTCTCTTCCCGTGAGGCACTTGGAAGTTCAGGTTCTGGCACTTGGCTTTCTGTCTCTTGAGGAGATGGGCCTGAGCCCTGCTACATCTGCACTGCTTGTGTCTTGGAATCACAGGGCTGGGACCACCCACAGGCTGGAGGACTGAGCAGCCTGAATACCTCTGAGTCGCAAACTGCATGTGTACCTGCAAATGACTAGAGCCTGAGTGAGAATTATAGTCCCCTACCTCTCTGCTTCAGTCACCCACAGGTAGAGACAGCACTCAGGATTGCTGCTGAGCCGTATCTGAAGCTGGATATGCAGCCCAGCAATCTGTCTGGTCTACCCTTGAAGGGGCCCCTCTGGTGTAGGTCCTTCTCCAAGTAGAGCAGCCAGGATCCTGCTGAGCTATACCCTTCCCACCAGGATAGAAATGTCTACAGCTGACATCTACCTTTGTAATCCTGCTGAAGAGGGAGCCCCTTCCTTCCCCAGAGCTGGCCGCAGCCAGAAGGACTCCTGGCCTGTGCCAACTAAAAGAATCACAGGGCACTGGGATCAACTAAGAGAGAATATGGTAGGTGAGTGACCCAGGATTCCTGCCTTTTGCTGGCCTGTACCCCTGACCTATTCCTTTGCAGATTCTGCTGCCCTCTTCGCTCTCAGGCCTTCATATAATTGTTTAAAAATAGCTGAGCTCAGGCAGAAGATCAAATCAGAGAGAGTCAAGCATGAGAAGGACTCCATGCACCATGACTGGCTGGATGGTGGAGAAGGCCACCTGAGAAAGAATGTCCAGTCATGTTGACCAGGGATTGGGGATTCACAACTAAAGAATTGGCCCTCAAAGAATTGGCCCACCCACATTGTGGGAGGAAGTCTACTTTAACTGGGTCTGCTGATTCAAATGTTAATTTCAGCCAAAGTACTCTCACAGACACATCCAGAAATAAGCCTCAATCTGAGTTCCCCTGACTCTGTCAAGTTGACACAGAAAATTAGCAATCACATGTATGTAATTTTTTTGTAAAAAAGGAAACTAGGTTATTCCCCAACATGCAAAGAACTTGGAAGTCATCACTCTCGTCCCACAACAAGAAAAAGCGCTAGACAAACTGAAAATCAACAGCTCGTCGTAGATAGCCCAGAGAATTGAGGTCAGAGGAAAACTGAAACTCTAAAAATTAGAGAGATGGGAATCACAGCTTACTTGGAACTGAACCCGCTGAAATTGCTGAAAAGAAGCTGCTGGGGACACTTAAAAGGTAACTGAGAAATTACTAGAAGCTGCTGGAATAGCTTCAGAGCTTAAATCTCCTGGAGGCCCAGACTTGTTGGGGGGGACCCCACATTGTTGTGAGTTTTACCACCAGGAGCCTGAGCAGGTTCTCATTGTGAAGATGCAGAAAAATCCGACTGACACTACCAACTTCAAGAATTGCTATATACATATAGTAATTAAAACTGTGTGCAGTTGTTGAAAATGCAAATAGATCAATGGAACAAAATCAGAAATAGAGCTATGTAAATGCAGCCAACTGATCTTTGTCAAAGGTGCAAACGCAATTTAATGGAGAAAGTACAGTGATAATCTTTACAACATACAGTGCTGGAACAACGACATCTACCTGTGGGGGGAAAAAAGTGAACCTACACAGGGGACCTTATACTTTCTGCAAAATGGACCATAAACCTAAATGGAGTTGTAAAACGGTAAAACCTCTGGAAGATAACATAAGAGAAAATCTGAATGACTTTGGGTGTTGTGTGGGCTTTTTAGATACAATACCAATGAACAATCCATGAAAGGAAAGAATTGGTAAGTTGGACTTCATTAAAATTAAAAACTTCTTCTCTGTGAAGACACTGCTAAGCTAACTAAAGACAAGCCACAGACTGGGAGGAAATCTTTGCAAAGTGCATATCTGATGAAGGACTGGTATCCAAAATACACAGTCAACACTTAAAATGTAACCGTAAGAAAACAAACAACCCTATTAAACAATAGAGAAAAGATCTAAATAGACACCTGAGCAAAAAAGACACAGGTGGTAAATAAGCCTCTGAAAGATGCTAAAACTCATTTGTTATTAAGGCATTGAGAATCAAAACAACGACACACCACTACACACCTACTGAAACACAGAAAACCCACAACACTAACAGCAAATGCTACCAAGGAGTGGCTCCATGGAACTCTCATATATTGGTGATGGGAACCCAAACTGGTACAGCCACTTTGGAAGGCAGTGGGGCAGTTTCCTACAAAGCTAAACATATTCTCACAGTGCACCCAGCAATCACAGCTCCAGGTATTTACCCAAAGGAGATGAACATGTATGTTCACACAAAACCTGTAGGTGAGTGGTTGAAGCAAATTTATTTATGACTGTCAAAAAGTCTAAGCAATCCTGAGAAGGAAAAATAAAGTTGGGGGGATCTTGCTTCCCAACTTCAAGCTCTACTACAAAGCTACAATGATCAAGACAATTTGGTAGTGCACAAGAACAGAGCCACAGATCAGTGTAACAGAATAAAGACTCCAGATATTAACCCAAACATATATGGTCAATTAATATACGATAAAGGAGCCATGGACATACAATGGGGAGATGACAGCCTCTTCAACAGTTGGTGTTGGCAAAACTGGACAGCTACATGTAAGAGAATGAAACTGGATCGTTGTCTAACCCCATACACAAAAATAAATTCAAAATGGATCCAAGACCTAAATGTAAGTCATGAAACCATAAAACTTAGAAAAAAACATAGGCAAAAATCTCTTGGACATAAACATGAGTGGCTTCTTCATGAACATATCTCCCCAGGCAAGGGAAACAAAAGCAAAAATGAACAAGTGGGACTATATCAAGCTGAAAAGCTTTTGTACAGCAAAGGACACCATCAATAGAAAAAAAAGGCATCCAACAGTATCAGAGAATATATTTATAAATGACAGATCCGATAAAGGGTTGACATCCAAAATATATAAAGAGCTCATGCACCTCAACAAACAAAAAGCAAATAATCCAATTAAAAAATGGGCAGAGGAGCTGAATAGACAGTTCTCCAAAGAAGAAATTCAGATGGCCAACAGGCACATGAAAAGATGCTCCACATTGCTAGTCATCAGAGAAATGCAAATTAAAACCACAATGAGATACCATCTCACACCAATAAGGATCACCACCATCCAAAAGACAAACAACAACAAATGTTGGCAATGTTGTAGAGAAAGGGGAATCCTCCTACACTGCTGGTGGGAATGTAAATTAGTTCAACCATTGTGGAAAGCAGTATGGAGGTTTCTCAAAAAGCTCAAAATAGTAATACCATTTGACCCAGGAATTCCACTTCTAGGAATTTACCCTAAGAATGCAATAGCCCAGTTTGAAAAAGACATATGCACCCCTGTGTTTATCACAGCACTACTTACAAGAGCCAAAAAATGGAAGCAACATAAGTGTCCATCAGTAGATGAATGGATAAAGAAGAGGTGGTACATACACACAATGGAATATTATTCAGCCATAAGAAGAAAACAGATCCTACCGTTTGCAACAACATGGATAGAGCTAGAGGGTATTATGCTCAGTGAAATAAGCCAGGTGGAGAAAGACAAGCACCAAATAATTTCACTAATATGTGGAGTGTAAGAACAAAGAAAAAACTAAAGGAACAAAACAGCAACAGAATCACAGAACCCAAGAATGGACTAACAGTTATCAAAGGGAAAGGGACTGGGGAGGATAGGAGGGAAGGGAGGGATAAGGGGGGAGAAAAAAGAAAGGGGGCATTATGATTAGCATGTATAATGGGGGGACATGGGGAGGGCTGTGCAACACAGAGAAGACAAGTAGTGATTCTATAGCATCTTACTATGCTGATGGACAGTGACTAATGGGGTTTGTGGGGGGTACTTGGTGATGGGGGGAGTCTAGTAAACATAATGTTCCTAATGTAATTGTAGATTAATGATACCAAAAAAAAAAAGTCTAAGTAACCAAGATGTCCTACCCTAAATGACTGAAGAACCAAACTGTGGCACATCTGTACAATGGAATAGTGTTCAGTGATAAAATGAAATGAGCTCCTGAGCCATAAAAGACAAGGAGGAACTTTAAATGTAATAATGTCAGGTCAGTTAAATATATAAAGAAGTCAGTCTGATAAGTCTACATACTGTGTGATTCCACTATAGCACCTTCTGGAAAAGACAAAACTATAGAGGCAGTAAAAAGATCAGTGTTTGCCATGAGTTTACTAGGAGGAAAGGAGGGATGAATTGGTGAAGCTCCAGAACTTCCAGGGCAGTAAACTATTCTGTATGACATTGTAGTGGTGGATCTGTGACATGAACCATTTGTCAAAGCCTATGGAACTGTATGACACAGAGAATAAACTCTAATGTAAGCCAGGGATAGATAGATAAATAAATAATAAAAATAGCTGAGCTCAAGTTAAGCATCTTCACAAATATCAGCAATAATGAATATGCAAGAAAAATTGAAGGAAATAAGAAAATTATCCAAGCATTACAGTTCTGCTTCTTAAGGCAACTACATTGTAGCTCCTAAAGCTACCTTTAGTCCTTTGACTTTGCCTAATTTCCTTATATTCTTGGTCCTTGGTTCCCTCATGGGGACATTTTACCTGGATACCCCTTCCTCATGTTGGCCTTAGCCAGAATTTCCCTTCCAGGAAATTGACTGGCTATGGCTAATGTCACTGCGCCACCTGGATGTTTGAGAGGAACCTTCCCTTCAGATAAGATTCTCTCAGGTCTTAGAAAAGTAAGTCCTTATATAATACTGCCTGAAGCATGGGGATCGATTTGGTATTAGTGCCTGTCAAATAACTGAAAAGTAATGAAGGGAAGGCTGGACTGCCCTGGAACTTGCTGGGTAGAACCAGCTATGTCAACTGGGATCTTATTGCCAAACTTCCAAAAAAGAAGTTTGTGCTTGCGGTCTTCGCTTTCTTATCTCATACTACTCCTCAACACATTGCGTGCTGCTTTCTGCCCCTGCCAGCCCACTGATACCGAATTCATTGGGTATTTCTCAGCTGGCATCTTGACCATTCTATGGCATTTGATACTAAAGACTTATTTTAAAATAAAAAATCAATTACTTATATTCCAGAAAGGGGAAGTTTGCTTTCACTTCCACAGTTTAGGTTGACCATAGGTGATGTAAACTGGGGTCAAAAGACCATGTATGACCTTGGTTATCTGATACCCTGAAAAAGGTCCAGGGATGGGGTGGGTTGGGTGAATCCTGACTTGCGGTACCTTATCTCCTGTGGAATCTTGAAGGAGCTGAGGGTATGTGACCTAGAGAAGGGAAAGCTTCCTGGGCCCTTAGATCTTGGAAGTGTTCTGCAAGGAAGAGATGGAAGTCTCATTCTCTAGTTTGTAAAGATATACCTCAGACTCAGGGTGGAAGTTACAAGGAGATGGATTTTAGCTTAGTATTAAGGAAAGATGTTCTAAGAATTAAAGGAGTCCAAAATTAGATGTGGCTGTTGTAGGATGTAGTGAGTTTGTTGTGTGTGGTAGTGGTCTTACAGGGGTGACCTGGTTTCTTTTTAGCTCAATAAAACTTACAAGACATTAGCCTGGGCTCTCTGCTCATTTCACTCCATACTCCTCCCAGATGAACTTATCTACTCTCATAACTTTAATTTTACTTAAGTTACATTAACGGTTCAGCAGTTTATATCTCCTGTCCAGACCTCTGTTAAAAACTGGATATCCAGCTCCCTTTTAGATATCTTCCCGCTGCCAGCTGTCTCCTAGGCACTTCACTCTCGGCAGGTATTGAGTGCCTCCCATATGTCAGGCATATATCTAAACTTGCATTTCCAAATTCCTCCCATATACCAGGGGTGAGGCAGTGGGAGTAGTCCACCCTTGTTTGGGCAGAGAATCTAAAAACAATAATAAAATGGACTAAATGCCAGTCTGCTCTGGGCATCAAATACATTCTCTGTCCCCATGCTTCCATCTTTGTATCTGTCTCAGTAGCGTGAAGCTGGCCAAGTCACAAACCTTTGAATTAGGTTCTACACTTTCTCTCAGTGGGCCCCACACCCCATTTGGTCACCAAAGCCTCCTTTGCATCTCTTGTATCTATTCCTTGCTTGTTATCTCTTCGGCTGTGTAGTCTTCTGGCTACTACCCAGCTCTTTTAGTCCTATTGTTTTGTTGCCTCCAGACCAGTCTTTGTAAATCATAGCTCTTCAGAAGCTCTCTATTGCCTATGCCAAGCTCTTCTCTTAGCAAGAAAATTCTGATTGTTCCTAGCTGATATTTCTAGTATCATCTTCTGTCCTTTCATGTACCCCACAGCTCCAAATTAAGACAGTTTTGTCTATTTCTTGTATTGTCCATTCCATTGAACAAACTGTGAGCCCCTTAGGGGCAGGAATTCAGTCTTACTTTTTGAGTTAAGAGTGCCTGACTTACTAAACATCAGTAAATGTTTGGTTGAATGAATTTGGGTGGGTACAACATCATAGCTAGAGGGGAAAACAGTTTATAAATTGTAATTTAAAGAAAAGGCAAAAACAAACTCTTGGTTTAAATCTTGCCCTCTTCTTATCTTCTCCAGCGTCTCTTCTCTATCTGCAGAAAACCTGTTCTGGAGACTTAAATGTGAGCTGAAGCCCCTGAGCAGCTATATCTAAATCATGTGCTCTTTCTCTCTTTCTGTCTTATATCTCTGCCTCTCTGCTGTAACAAAAGAACAATAAACTGATTCACTGGAAAGAATGTAGGCTTTGGGATGAGATGGACCTGGGTTCAGTTCTTGGCCCTATCATTTTTTAGCTGTGGAACCTTAGGTAACCCATCTGAATCTCATTTTCTCATCTGTAAAATCTAGGCAGCAGTACCCACTTCACAGCATTGCTTTGAAGAATAATGTGAAAATGTAAGTAAGATACTTAGCATGTTGCAGGCCATCAGAAAATAGTAGCTGCTGATAGTATTTTGAATAGCATCTCCAGGTTCTCACATTTGGCTCTGAGGGCTGGGTCTAGAGTCCAGTGTCCAGGAGGTAGGGTGCCTTTCTTGGGTGGGGTGGGACCCATGGCCAATGGGTGAGCCTTCGAGTCTATTTGCCCTGTGGACAGTGCTGGATTTCCTCGCCTGACCTCATACATGGGACATGGGTGTGCCCAACTCTTCTCTCTTCCATTTCTTCCAGGCTCCCGGGCCAGTGCCAGTGCTTGGGCTTGCCAGTGGCGGATTACTTCAAGCAGTGGATTAATCTGAAAAAGGTACTGTGTCTGAGCCCGCTTGGTGCTTCCTCCGGTTCTCCTGTGCCCTTGCTTTCTTCCTTCATCTCTGTTCTTTTCTTTTTGTTGCTGTCACCTCCTTCCTTTTCTTTTTGTTCTTCTCTTTTCTCAACATCCCTCCTTCCACAGGAAGATTGTGGTTGTTTCTGGGAGAGGGGAGCTGCTTGTGGACCAGGCTGCTGGGTGGAGTATGACACTACTCTACTTGATGTCACCCAGATGTACAAAGAAGTGCCAACTAAGGGGGTTTTCCAGATTCTTGCTCTGAGCTGAATCTCCTGGCTGAGCTGCATTGCCTCAGGAGAGAAGTGGCACTAGCTGAGCCTCTGGGGAAGTATCCTCTCTGATGTGATCATCAGTCTGTCTCCTCTGACCCTCCTGATACCCTGGCATCTCCCTCTGGTTGTCAAGTGGTGTTGGTTCAGGCCGGCTTTGGTCCTGCCTAGACTCAGCAGAGCTTTGCTCATGTGAGAAGAACCATGGGAACTTGAGCTCAGTTCCCTCTGAGCATGAGGGAGGACACTGGCACTAACACAGCACTAAGAACCTGGGGGGTGGGGGCCAAGGCTGTGGGCTAGGAGCCACCCTGTGGCTCGGAAAGTGGGCCCTGGCAGAGAATGAGTCACCCAGAAAACTCTTCTTTCCTAGTCTATAGGTAAGCAGAAGAAAGGAGGTGTAGGAATAGACTCCCCAGATCCCTGCTCTGCGAACGTTGCTCCAGGAGTCCCAGTCCACTAGGGAGACTCACTCCCATAAATCCTTCTGATGTAAGGGCAACAGCCCTAGAGCAGCCTCAGAAACCCCATGCCGCCACTCAGCTCAGTGGCTCTCAGGAAGCTCAGAGAAGGGAGAACGCACCATGGGTCAGAGTAGTGGCTCCCAGGGGGCTCAGAGAAGAGAGGTCATTGGAGAGTCAGTGTGGGTGTCGTGAAGATTTGGGTCTTGAACTGTGCATTCAAGGGAGGTGGGATGTGGATCTGAGGAGAAATCTTTCTAAGCAGGGGGAGCAGCAGGCTCCTTGTGTGTGTGTGGGCTGGAGCTAATTGAGCATGCAGAGGAACAGTGGGAGAGAGTGACCTTGGACTTTGTTCCATAGGTCTTGGGGCAACATTTGTGAACTTCTTTGCTTTCTTGTATGCAGTTCCTTTGTGCTCTGGCTTATTTGTACTTTGATCTCTACCCTCGTGCCTGCTGATCTGTGGACCTGAGCAATGGTGTTTACTACCTCCTATCTTTGGCTGAGAAGGCGAGGCTCTTTCCTACCTTAGCGCCTTGGCCTGTGGCTTTACCCCTGTCTGAAGTGCCCCCCAGTCATCTTCATTAGGCATATTACCACTCCTTGAAGGTTCAGCTCAGGTGTCACCTCTGCCAAGAAGCTCAGGGGTCAATCTCTGACCTTGAGGCTCCTTGACATTAGATGTTAGTGACCTCAGAGTGCTGGAACTGAGTCTGTGTGTTCCGTTGCAGACATGTCCCTCTGGAACATAGAGACTGAGTCTGTTTCCTCTCTGTGTCCTCTCTGTGGCCAGATCAGGGCGAGGTACAAAGTATGTGCTCAGTGAGTAATAACTTGCTGGCTGATTCATCTTTGATAGTTGGCTCCATAAAGGCCCTTGCACATGGGGCTTGGCAAGGCTGTGTGGTGTGGTTCAACCTGCGCTGCTAGAAGACGGCATACAAGCTGTCAGAGTGCATCTGAGGCTGCTTACAGGCCTTGGCAAATGCAATGTGATGGCCTGGCCAGGCGAGGCAGGCGCTGACCATGAACAATTGCTCTGTAAAGTTCACTTGACTTTTGGTGTGTGGATAGCTCCCTGCCTCTAGGTTCCTTGGCAAAAAGGCAGGAAAACAGCTGACCCATGTGATAACATTGTCACTCAAGGCTACCTTGGTGCTGCTGGGGGTTGGAGGCAAGCTACTCAGAGCCTGTTCAGCTTGGTTCTCTGCCAGTCTGTACTGAGGCAGAGACGGGGGAAATGGTTACATGGGGAAACAGAGGATTCTCTTTCCAGGTAGCCTTGTGATTGCCTCTTGGGAGGTAAACTGAATAGGTCTAACCCTCTAACCACATCATGTTCCAGCTGTATTTGAGGGCCCAGCAGGAGAAATGATTTAATTCTGGACTTTAGTCCATTCCTTGCCAGCAGCCCTTCAAGACAGGGAGGCTGTAGGGCCCTGGAGGCCCAGGGGCATGGCAATCTTTCGGACCTTTTTACTGCATGACTCAATGCAAACCACACAAAGATTCCTACTCCCTTCAAAGATTAACACTAAAAGCAAAGCCAGAGAGGTCATTGCCAAGGTCGTGGGAGTGTTATGCAGAAGTCTTACTCCATGCCTTCTTTCCCCACGTGTGACCCAGAGCCTCTCTTTTTATGGGATTCTCTCCTGCCCTCGATCTTACTTTATCCTCCCCCCTTCCCTTTCTTCTCTCCTTCTCAACTACCCTAGCAGAGCTTTACCTTATGAAAAAAGTGGGGAAGTTCCTGGTCTGCCTGGCCACCTAGACCTGCCTAGTGAGTGAGCAACTGGGGCTTAATTCGCCATCCCCATTTCCTAAGGCCTCTAGTCTGAGAAGAGGCAAAATGTTGTCTTTCACCTGCCCTCTCCTGTCCAGAAATGGTGTGGGAAGAGCAACTTTTCAATGGCCAGGTTTCCACGTCTCCCACCTCCACCTACTTCCCCTGTAGCAGAGTGGAGCTAGCCAATGTTTGCTGACATTTGGAGTGTTATTGAATGATCTTACACTCTAATTGAGCTATCAGCTTAGAGAGGACTTGGGGTCCCGCTCCTAGCTCCCTTCAGGAAGTCAGAGCTGTCACTGAGAGGCCAGAAGAATACACACACACACATATAAATATATACATGTATGTTCATATGAATGGATATACCCAACTGGGCATACCCAAAATTGTATGTATGTATCCATACATGCATACATGTGTAAATGGTCAAGAAATACATATTCACATAGTCATCTGCAGAAATACATGGAAATATACACAGACATGAATGTGTTTATAAATACATATTCATAAAGTGTAAAGACTCATGCACATATGTAACATACACATCTTCATAAATAAATATTCTTGAGTGCCTTCTGTGTTCCAGGTATATGCTAGGCCCTGGAGTGATAACAGAAAAAATGGATATTAAGTAATTTCAACTGGATTCACTAAAAAGTTCGGAGTTATGGGATCATTTCATAAGTGGACCTCACTTAGTGGGGTGGGGTCAGAGAATGGTTCCCTGAAAAAGGGTGTCTAAACTGAGATCTGAAGTTTGAGTAGGAATTGGCTAAGCATGTGGCAAGGCTCTGAGGTGAGAAGAAGCCTGGAAGCTTCATGGAACTAGAATGCAAGTTCCATGAAAGCAGAGAATTGTTGTCTCTTTTGTTCACTGTTCATCACTTCGAGTAATTCCTGGCACATGGTAGATATTTAATCATTATTCGTTGAATGAATGACTGCCTGAAGCATAGTGAGTGTGGGGAATAGAGGAAAGTGGCACGAGATGAAACTGGAGAGGAGGCAGGAGTTTGTAAATTTTAGAGTTTGAGCTTTAGTGAAACGGGAAGCTCTTGAAGGGTATTGCACATAGGAGACAAATCATCCAATATGCACTTTGAAAAAGCTCTCTGTGGCTGCAGTGTAGAGAGAGCTAAGAGTAGAGATAGGGAACCAGTACAGGTTTTCTTAATGGAGCTGCAGTTAACATATTGGGTGGGATAAATCACTGTGTGGGCAACATTGCTGAATTTGTAGTATCCCTGGCTCCTGTTCATTGAATGTCAATAGCATCCTTCTCCAGGTCAACCAAAAGCATACCCTCCCTGCCCCCATACACATACATCTCCAGTGGCCCAGAAGGGTGGGAGTGGGGGAGGTACTATCATGGTTGAGAATCACAGAATTAGACCATTGCTCTAGTCCAGGAGAACCCGATAATTACTGAGATTAAACCAACAGTAGTGGAAATGTAGAGATATGGACTTATTCTAGAGTGTTAATTGGTACAGTCTGTTCTGCTGTAATGCAACATAGACCTTCCTAAAAATCACACTATGGAAAGTTGTAATAACAAGTTGCAATAAAAATAGGGTTAGGGCTCAATATTCAAAAAACTTCAATGACATAGAAAAGATAGGAATATAATAAAAATGGTCACATAATTTTACACATGGTAAACAGTCAAGAAATACATAAGCACCACAGTGACTATGGCAGTCTATCTTGAAAAAAAAAACCCTGAAATTTGCTTGTGGAAATAGGTATGAGAAGGGTTGCAGCTTATGAGTTACTGTGAACTGGTGGAAGGAGAGTTCTCCGAACTCGGATGGCAGGATGTAACCAGGTGGATGTGGCTTAGAACACATGAGGTGGTCTAAATAGCTGGTGTATGTTTGAGGTGTACATTTTCTGTATTCTTACATGGCCCTATTCTGCTGGGTATTGGTTCCTGTGTTTCTCTAGTATTGCTTATGGACAAATTTGCATGTAAACAAGTGCAAAATTTGCATTACGCTAAATTGTTCTCTAAAACATCAATTGTATTGGAACAGATTTGCTGTTTCAAAACGAGTGTTAGAGCTGAATTGACTATACAACAGACAGGAAATGGTGATTGATTGGCTGTGAGGGTTGAGGATGAAGGAAGAGACCATAGTGACTCCAAGGTTTATGATTTGAACAACTTGGTAAATTGGAATGAATTTATTAAGATAATGAAAGAAGAAGTGTGAAGTCTGAAAAGAAGATGAATTCAATGTGGGTCATGTGGAGTTTAGATGCCTCTGTGACTTTCTTGTGAAAGCTGTTGAGGAAGTAGTTGAATATATGTCTTGGGCTCAGGGGTAAGGACTAGATAAGAGATACAGATTTGAGGGAGTTATTGGTGTGTGAGTGATAATTGAAGCCATGGGAGTGGAGTGTACAGGATGAGAAAAAAAGAGAACCTAAGACAGATCCCGGAGAAATGCCAACATTTAATTGATAAAGGAGAAGGAGTCAGAGAAAAAAGGGTAGTCACTAATAGTAATAATAGTAGTTCTTATTTATTGATTGCATTTTGTGTCCTAGACTTATGTTGTCTAATGTAGTTGCCACTACAAAAGATCACTTGAAATGTAGCTGTTGTGACTAAGGAACAAATTTTTTGTTTTATTTAATTTTAATTAATTTAAATGTAAATAAAAAGCTTTCTTGAAGAACTTCTAAGTATATTTAGAACAGCCTGGGTTGGTGAATCTACATTTTCAACTGTTAACTGTTTAAAATGTAAAAACAGATCAAGTATTTCTGATGAAGATTTAGCATCTGAATGACATGTAAGTATAATTACACACTTAGTATGAAAAAATATGAACTACTTCATTAATAAATTTTTATATTCATTATATGTTGGAATGGTAATCTTTGGCTATATTAAATAAAATAAAAAATATTATTAAAAGTAATTCCATCTGTTTCTTTTTACTTGAACTGGGCATTCAATTAATGAATTACTTATGTCGCTCACCTTGTATTTATATTTAACAGCACTATGTTGGACACTATGCTCATGAACCTGCATTATCCAATCCTCACAACAATATATACAGTGGTCACTCTTGTTTTTCACATTTTAAGGTTGAGAAAACTGAGGCACAGAATGATGATGAATCTTGCCCAGCGTCTCCCATTAAGGATACTCTGGAACTAGAACTTAAATTTAGTTTTGCCTGACTGTTCATGCTAAGGAGAATAAACAGAGTACAAAAGAGAAAGACTAAAAGAGCAGTAGAGTGCAGTGTCACAGAAACCAAGGAAGAGAAAGCGTCTTCAGAAGAAGACTGGTCTGCTCAGAGAGCCTCATAATGTAAAGACTGTAATACGAGCGCCAGGCCTAGGCACAGGGACCTCAGCGGCCTTGGTAAAACTCTTGTTGGCATGCTAGGAACAGGAGCCAGATTGGAGTAATTTGAGGAGTAAATGAGGAGATAGAGAAATTTTAACTTTTTTAGAAATGTGGCGTAAAGGAGAGAGAAAGGACGAGAGCTATGGTGGCAGGTATGGGGTTGAAGCAGGTTTTGTGTTCTGAGATATTAGACACATGTGCATGTTTGTAGGCACTCTTAGAGAAGGAAAATTGAGAATATAGGAGAGAAGCTTCTGAGAAGGTGAGATGACATAGGATGGAAATCCCAGATTCTTGAAATCGGCTCTCTTCAGGCGGAAGGTCCCCTCTTCCACTGTGATGGGGGAGGGAGAAGATGGATGCAGAAAGATGCAGGTAGGGGTTGAAGTAGTTCCTATCTCATGAGTTGTTTTTGTTTTGTTTTTCTCTGTGAAGTAGAAGATGAGTCATTTGCTGATAACTAATAACAGAAGGCTGGGAAGATTTGCAGAAAGTAGAAAAAGTCTGCTCTAGTAAAGAATAGAAATGTGAGCTGACTTGATAAGAATAGTAGAATTTCTAGGCAGTGTTGAGAGTCTAGTTGAGGTTGATGACATTATTTCATAGTGGAACCACTCTGTTCAGTTATATGGCTTTTCTTTAGCAGAGCTCAGCTGCCTGGCTGTAGGCATGCAGAAGGCAGACATTAATTAAGATTCAACCAGGGTGGAGGTTTTCCCCAGAAGTGTGATGAAAGGAACAAAGGACGTGAAGATTTGCCAAGACAGTCGTTCCCACGGTGGACTATGGCATCTAAGCTGGATTTTGAGGGAAGAGAAAATAGCAGAGGGTCCAATGGATATGGAAAAAGTAGATAGGTCCCAGTGAGATGAGGAACAGGTGTATCAGGTATAGTGCCAGGTGGAAGGATAAGAGCTTATAGGTAGAATAGGGTGTCTGAATTCATGGTTTCAGAGATGGGGCAGTTCTAGGTGTTGGCAGGTTCCAGGGTATGCCCTTGGGAGTGGGTAGCTAAGAGTGGGTGGAGGAATATGTTACTGTAAATAAAGAGGTCAAGAATTGGATGGGTCAGATGAGACTTCCATAAGGATGTGAATATATGGAAACACACATGTACAAATGGTAAATATATTCTTGCTACATATGCACAGACACATTGGTATTAATTATGTACAAATGCATGCCATATACATGTACAGTTCACATACAGTCAGACCAACCATGCAAAGGCATGCACATACACTCTGAAATAGTCTGGAATTCCCTCTGATGCCTGGTCCTGTTTGGATGGGCTTTTGGGGAAGCAGGCAGGCAACCTTAGGAGGATTCTGAGTCAATCCTGGTAGATAGGGCTTGGCCTGTCATGCTGAGAATTTGTAGGGACAGAGGTCACCTAGAATTTAACACTCAGATGTACCAGGTGTGAAGATTGCTGCTCCACTTTCCCTTTGCCATCTCTGCTCCATGCCCTGATACAATTTCTGGGTACTCTGAAGGGCCTGGGGTGGGGACTAGCTGGGAAAGAGGGAGTAAGGAAGAGGAGACCTTCTTGGGTCCCTCCAAGGAGCCTTTCTGTCCTCCCCCCCTCCCCGCTAGGAGTGCATAGTAGGAAAAACTGCTGAAGGGAAGGTTAGTGTCTACAATTGAATATGACTTTTCCTGACCTTGGAGCATTCAGAGTCCCAATCAGTGCAGTAATAAATTAAGGGCTTATGGAGGAATAAATTCTCAGCCTTAATGAAGTTCTTTGCTGGGGGCCATAGGCAGGTCAGTAGGTCAGGATGATGCAGATCAGAGGCTCCAGGAGTGGGCTGAGCTAGTGGGGAAACCATTGAGAGGGAAAGGATTGGAAACTGTTGATCAGATCACTGATTTGGAGCTGTGGGGATAAAGCTGCTCAAGTGATAGGCAGCCTGATAAGAGGCTGGGACTTTATAAAATGGTGGCTGCATGGTGCTGGCTTCAGAACCCCTTGATTGGGGCTACTCAGAAGCTGATTTGGAAAAAAAGAACAAAACAAAACTGAAAACCAAGAGAGACATGAAGATCTAGGGGCCCTGCAGAGGGTTTGTTTTTGTTTATTTTGGAGAAGAGAATACTTACCCCAAGACAGATGCTTCTGGACCACTCATTGGTCAGAACTGGACAGGCTGTGGCCCAGGTCTTTGGCCCCATCCAGAATACAGAGCATTACCCATGGGGCAGTGGGCAACTGTGGGCGGCTCTCCTGGAGGGAGCCAGCTCTGAGACCGGGGAAGTTCCAGGTCTTTGGGAAGAAATACCTGCATAGAGGACAGGACACAGAATATCAGGTACAAATGAGAGAGAATGGGGGCAAAGGCACAGGACAAGGAGAGGGTGACTGGGAGAGTATGCTGGCTCTCTGGCTGCTGGGTTCAGTGCTAAAGCCCTGGGAGGGGCCAGTCTAGGCAGCTGGAGGCTACTGGATTATAGAACTAAAACTAGAACCCAGGCCTCAAGACTCCACATCTTATGCTTTTTCCTTTGATCCATGCTCTGCAACGTCTGCCCATGGGGATGAGCTCTTGGGTTGTAGGCCAAAGGTAGCAAAGGGAACAATGTTGTATATGGAGTCAAGGCAGCTGGAGTTAGAGAGAATGTCTTTCCTTCTCATTTCCCTGCCCCCATGGTATAGTGACCTGCCTGGGCTTTTCCTTTAAATATGTCTTACAGCTGTCTGAACTCTGAAATTTCTTTCACTTCTTCCCTCGCCTTGTTAACATGTGTTGCCTTTGGGGTAATCAGGGAAAAAATATTATGTCCTTTTACAATTACCGGGTTTTGGAATATTAAAATGTCTCGCTGCATCGGCACTGTTATTTTGATTGGTATTCTAACCTTTGACTAGCCCATAAAGCGCGCCGCTCCTGAAGCCAATATTGCAGGACTGAAATTTAATTCCGAAATGATTCCAGATAATAGGGAGACAGATAATATATGCATGAAGGATATTATGTTTGGACTAACTGCAGCAGGGCCAGGGCTGGGGAGCTGAATAATAGCCCAGAGTGAGTTATAATCTGTGGGACAGAAATGCCTTACTGTCAGGGCCAGGAGAGGAACTCTTAAATCAAAGGCATGGGAAAGGGTGCGATTGCAGTATGGTTGTTTTGACAAGAAGAACACTGGAGCCAAGAGGTAGGTATGGAAGGCTGTGGCCCATCCTTTCTCTTGAGCAAGATCCTCAGGGCGATCTGTCTCACTGCAGCATGCCTATCTTCATATCTTCTGTCCCTCTAACATTCCAGCCATATCACACTTCTTGCTGCTTTTCATATATACATGACTGTTTTACTTCCCTTTCCTCATTCTGTTCCCTTACTTATATTGCCTTTCCCCTTTTAGTGTGTTGGAAAAACTCCTGTTCATCCTTCAAAACCCCCTTCTGTAAAGTCTTCTCTGATATTCCCCCATTTTGGTAGAAATAATCAATCACTTCTTCCTTTGTATGGCTTCAGTACTTTGTAATGAGTATATCATGTACTTTGTAATGAGTATATCACGTGCTCTTGTAATTATCTGCTTGTATGTTTGTGTTTCCTACTAGACTGTGAGCTCCTTGAGGCCTGCATACCACTCATCCCTGTTTCTAGTGCTCAGCACTGGGCCTAGCATGCATTAGGGGTCAACAAGAATTAATTGATCCCACACTGAATACAGGGCTGGACTAATGAATGCTGAAGTCCAGATGCCTATTCACCTGCCAGATTTCCCAGACAAATAGGCTTAGAGAAGTTAACGTGCCCTAGAGCACATAGCCAGGAATAGGTAAAGCTAGGATTTGGACCCAGGTAGGTGTGTTCTTTTCCTCAAAACATGTACCTTAGACAGGTGGGCAGGGAAGGAGTTAGAGGTCATGGTAGGAAAGACAAATTCATGTCCCTGACTCCTTACTTCCATAGCTCAGGACATGAGCCCTCTTTGTTGGAGATCACATTGGTTCTTAACATTCATGGGACCCAAGTCCTGGAAAGAATTGTGCCTTTTATTGCTGCTAATGACCTTTGGACAGTTATTACACACAAAAGACACTTCTCTGCCATGAGTTTGTAACTAAGGATCAGAAACTACATTGATAAAGTACCTTAAATGTGGTTTTGGAGAGCTCTTAGGGAGGTAAGCAGGCAGAGTCCATGCAGCTCTTAGTAATGTCAGAAAATTTCACAGATATTCCCTTCCTCCCTTAGTACTTGGTGGAACTTATATTTTGGGTGTTTAGAGATAAAAGCAGTACATAATGAAAAAAGCTACAGTGAATTTGGTTGACTTTTAAGTGGGTTTGTATTTTATTAATTATAACATAATCTGAAGAAACCTGGACAAGTGTGGTGTGGCTGTATGTGAAACTTACTTTCTCTTAGTCTGTAGGTGATGCTTGGTATATACACTGGCCCCAGGGGTGGTGGCTCACAGGCTGGAGACCCATTGGTGCAAGAGAAAGATTTCTGATATGGCTCAAATTTCTAATGTAGTTACCAACTAGCTGTGTGATCTGGAGCCAGTTCCTTAACTTCTCTAAACCAATAAAAGATGACTAATATCTGACACACAGAACTTGGGCTCTGGAGTCCAGTGGGCTTGATGGAATCTTGACTCTGCATGTACTAGCTGTGGGGTTTTAGGGAAGCCACTGAACTTCTTTCAACCTCAGTATCATTCTCTATAAAACAGGAAAAACAATACCACTCCTAGAGTTGTCCTGGGCATGAAATGATAGCACTGTGCCTCTATTTCCTCCTTGTCCTTTTGCTGACTGCTGAAGAGGAGATGACTAGGCTATGGGGTAAAGCAGAGAGGAGCTCAGGGAAGTGTAAGCCTTTGTGGGTAGGAGCTGGGAAAAAGAGGCTTCCCTAGCAGAATCCAAGTGAGCAGCGCCAGGGAGGAGAAGCCCAGCTTACCCTTCGTGCTCACTGAGGAGCAGAGGTGATCTCCTCATGTCCTTGATTCTGGCGGCCATCAGCATGCCTGGCTGTCCAATGGAGTATAGTCACATTCACCTTCAGACAGTTCTGGCTCTGTCACCTACTTGTGTTATAACCTTGGACAAGTTACCTTCTCAGAACCTTGGTTCCCTTGTTTATAAAGTAGAGATAGTTAATAAACAATGGTTCATGTGAATTAACTCACATAATCCTCAGACAACTCTAATATACCATGATTGGCTATCTTACAAATGAGGAAACTGGGGTACAGAGAGGTTAAATACCTTCCACAACGTTCAACAGCTAGTGAGTCATGGAGTAGGTACTTAAATCTAGGCTGTAGACTCTGGCCTGACTTACTTGCTTTGTTGCCCTCCAGTACAAAGGAGGGAGGAGTCATTTTCACCTGAGGTGTGGGAAAGAAAATCAACAAAGGTTCCACTGAGGAAACACTTGAGTTGAGCCTTGAAAGATGAGTAAGATTTCCAAGACAGGGTGGAAAGGGCACTCCAGGCAAAGGAAGCAGTGTGAACAAAGGCCTCGAGGGGTAAGCAGCTTGTGGGATTGGGGAACTACAAAGGGTAGTTTTCAGGTTTTTAAGTTACTGATGTGGGCCTGCTGTGTGTAAGCCTTTCACCAGAAGAGAAGCTGAGAAAGTGAGAGCAAGCAAGCGCAGTAAGGAGCTATTGCCCAGTGTCTAGAGTGGAGCCAGCCTGTGTTCTGAGAACGGAGCAGTAGCTCCAGAAAGCTGCTCTGTTTATGTGCACTCAAGGGAAGAAAGAGCCTATGGGCCAGAATAGCACGGTGGGGAAGAGGCCATCATACCTTGTAGCATTATTGGCTGTGAGCAGTCTGAAACTGCTATGCCGTAAGACCGCAGACCCTTACGGCAAAATGAGGCAAATTACCTGAGGAATCAATTAGGTTACATTTATAAAGCTTTTAGAAGAGTGCTGACACTCAGTGTGTGGGTGGGCAGCATGGCACACCCTCAGCCAGAGAGCTCACCTGCCTTGTTCTGCATCCCTGGTGAGTGTGGTCACAGGGTGGGGGGGTGGGGAAAGGGGCTGGTGAGGGAATTAGCTGGGCTTCTTTCTTCCCCAGTGAGTTCCCTGCAGCTGCTACAAAGTGACCCCTACCCAGGAGTTGCTTGCAGTGCCCTCTGTGGCAGGTTTTCACAAGGTGGCCGGCCCTGCAGTCTGCCTTTCGCTGGCTGCTGCTCAGAGTTTTGTCAAGTGATGCAGCTTTTTCTTCCTAGTTCCCCTGTGAGACTCCTCTGTCTTTCTCTTATGTCCTTAAGGAAGTGAATTCTGAGCTTCCTCTGGAGCAGGAGAGCATGGGGAGCTCTCCTGGGCCTGTTTGGGGCCTGGATTAGACCTAGACATCCTGACTGTAGAGCCCATATTCTACCTCTAGGGCCAGATGCCAGGGCCCCGAGTAGCCTGGATAGCCTCTTGGCTGTTGTGTGTGGCCTGGTTTGTTCCTGTGTGGGACGATGAGCCACTCGAGTAAAGGGACTAGATCTGCTTCTTGAATCCACAAGAATTCTGAATCCATCTAGGTAGGCAAGCACAGGGGACCTCGGGAAGCTCATAAAGGCATAGATACCGGGGAATTGCTGAAGACAGTTTGGGAGAGAGGTGAGGCGAAGTGAGGTGGGGCCTGGTGGCGGCGGAGAAAAATGAACTCATCCATGCTCAGTGAGTCTGAGAGAGCTAAGGAACCAATGTTGGTCACTCTGCCTTCTCCCAGGTTTTTGTTTTGTTGTATTTTGTTTTCTTTTGTCATTGTTGCTTTCTGGACCCTGGAAACTGGCAGGAATTACAGAAAAGGAGAGACAAGGACAAGCAGATTTCTTTGAAGGCAGAAGGTACAGCCCTGTCTCCCCTCTCTCACATTGCCTGTGGGCCATTTGGGAAAGGCATGTGTGACCACGTGTCAGTATCAATAGCAGAGCACCAATGTGTTGAGCCCCAGTTGGTGCCAGCCTTGGTGCTAGGTACTTCACACATGTTATTGCATTTAATCCTCATAGCTACTCAGCAAGGAAGGGGCTATCATCCCTTTTTTATGGGTGCTAAAAGAGAGAAAGATTAAGAAGCTTGCCCAAGACCACATGACCACGAGGTAAATCCAGGTTCTCTCCTTCTATGGCTTCTTGTCCCATAGTAGATACCACCTGAAGGTAGTCCCTCTGGTCTGTCTGATCTGGTTTGAGCTGGAGGTCTGGACACATGCATACCAACCATTATAAGTTGTATGGTCATTGAGGGTCAGTGATTGGGGAAGGACAGGGATTGGCCTCATACTCCAGGTCTCTTGGTATGACTCCATTTTAATGGGGATCTGCCTGTGTATGTAAGACAATAAGCCCATGGGTACATGCTTATCTATATGTCTATAAAGAAATGTATGTGTCTGTAAAGAAGTGGGGAGGTGTGTGTCTGTGTATACTCAGGTGTGTGCTTGTGTCTACACATAGGAATATAGAGAAGGTGTAGATGGGGGATTTGTGGTCTGACTCCAGGAACCCAGAGGGGGTAAGTGAGGCCCTTGTCTCTAGAGAAGAGCACGAAGCAATATGAAGTACCCCGGACTGAACTTGAAGCCAGAGAATAAAGGCATGGACTCTCGTGTTAGGTCACTTGCCCTTTCTGAGGCCTCAGTTTCCTCATCTAAGAAAGAAGGGAGCTGGAAGAGATGATCTCTTCTACAGTCTGAGGTCATTCATGATACCTTAGCTTTCCTCTTTGTGCTCCCAGCAAAAAATGGGACAGATGCAAGGAAGGCGAGAGAAATACCCACACCCGTACTCACTTTGATCTCTATCCTTGGGACTACTACACTCTCTCAGTGGGAAAAGTTGAGGGTTTAGGGAAAGCAGGGCACTGCCTGGCATCAGGTCAGGAGAGCTGGGGGCTCAGGTGTTTGGACAGGGAGGGGTTTGGACAGCTGGCATCTATCACAGTTTGGAGTGGGCTGGACTGGAGCTGAACGCCATTGAGGCTTTGGGCTTTTCCATGAGAATGGAGAAGGTGAGGAGAAGCTTGGGGTGAGGAAAAGCTTGTTGTCTCTCTGCTTCTTTGGAGGGTGTCAGGGAATGGGGCCTCTCAATATCCTAAAGGCAAGGTACAGGCCTGGCCTTTTCTTTGATCTTTTGATCTTCTTTGTTGGTGATCTTGGCAGACACAGAGTGATGGCCAGCTAGAGACCAGGGAAAGCAGCTGGACACATGTTCACATTTTCATGACACTGTGTTGGCTCAACCCAAGGGCTTTCTGTGAGCTCATTTGGCCTGTTGTCTGCTGTCTTGGGGAAGGAGTGACTTAGGGTTGGGTGCTTTAATTTTCCCTGGCTAACTCCTCAGAGCTGCTCTGGGTGGCTCCTAGAGATGGGACCTTCAGCTGTCTCAGTCTTCAGGTTGGATTTCACCAGACTTCTGTCTGTGCTGTTCCATTAATTGGCTGTCAGTTCCCTGAAATTTCTGAATTTGAGTGGCTGGGTCACCAGAGAAGGAACGGGCATTGTGTGGACTCACAGTGCAGTGCCCTCTGTGCTGGTGAGAATTTCTTTCTGTAAGTTGGGTTTAGGCAGCCTGGACCTCGGCCTCAGGTAGCAAATGACCTGTGCTCTGCATGGGCCAGAACATCTAATTTCACATCCAGCGACCAGTTACTCACTGAAGCTCCTTTGTGTACAGGCCATTAGATTCAGAGATGAATCACGTCTGGTTTTCACCTATACAGAGCTCCTGGGTCTAGCTAGGAAGATAGATGCAGTATAGTGATAGGAATATGTGTATGGTGTGTGGGGGTGTGTTTTTAAAAAGTAATTCATTTAGAATTCAGCTCTGTGCTGAGCTGGAATTTACAAGAAAGAGAGTCTATGAAAGCATCTCTCTGTGCTCACATGTCCCCTATGTGTTCCACTTGGTAAGCTCAAAGCTACCTGGATGAGCTAGCTAGCTAGCCCCTGCTGTATCCTGGCCTGTGACTTCTTCAAGGGCTTTAAAGCAGGACCTTGAAGAGACCCTAGGCTGCCCTACTTGGGAAAGAGGAGCGGCCATCCTGGGAGATGACATCCAGGCTCTCTGCTCAGAAAATGCTGAGTATGGGTATGGGCAGGTGTCTTACAAATGTGTACAGGCATGAGCCCAAGTGTGCATATGGCAGCAGCCAGTGGTCTGTCCTCAGGCCCACAACCAGGTCTTATGGTGCTAGGCTTGGGCTTGCCACCTACTTGGTTGCAAGCAGTTGGGCAGGCTGCAGGCAGATCCCAGGGCAGCCCTGAGGCCTCCCCAGTGGTGTGTTTGCTGTGCCTAATTACCCGGCAGTTGTTTAACTATGCAAGCTGCATGCCTGCCTTTATTGCCCTGTGATTGCCAAGCTGCCTATGGGGAGTGTCATAAAAAGATATAAAATGCCCATTATCTGTCTGACGCCCTCCTCCTGGACTGTGGGTGTTTGTGTTTTATTTTATTTTTATGGCTCGAGGGAAGCTCTGCAGGAAGGAAAGGGAGGGATGAAAAGGGAAAGGAGGGGAGGCTCTGTAGAAATTGGGGGCTAGGAGACTGAGGAGCCCCCATACTGTGGTCAGCCCTGAGCTGAAGGGCTCTCCTGACCAGAGGGGAGCAGCAGAAATGACAGATCTCCAGGGTCAGGATAAGGTGCTCAGAAAACAAGGCTCACAGCTTCCCCTCCTCATCTGCCTGCAAGTCCTGCAGCTTACGTTTCTATTCTGCCTATGCTCACCTCCTCCCTGCCTGTAGGCCCACTGCCTTGGGTGTAGGGCAGTTTGCAGAGGGTTCTGAGAATGAGCTGTGGGAATGGTCTCTCAGTCCCTCTCAGTTCTATACCGGCTTTCATGGTTGCCTGCTGGCCTCCTAAAGCACCATGGCTTGCAATGGGACAAATACTGTGGTACCACCCCTGCTCCTGAAGCCCTCCATCCCTACAGCTTCACTTTCCCTTTTCTTACCAGCCACTGCAATGTGTTCAGGTCACACCTGTCCAAGATTCACTGGGTCTTAGGGAAACTTCCTCGACCAGGAGAGGGAAGGGAATTAATATGATCTGAGTACCTACCCTGTGCCGTACAAAAGATGTGTAAGGCATTAAGTCAAAGATCAGATGGGCCCTACTCTTGAAAAGCTCACACTATGTAACTAGAGTGCTAGCTTCACAGTAGGTGTTGAATAAATGTTGGTCAAATGGGACTGATTTCAACATATCCATTCATTCATTCATCCATCCATTCATTCATCCATCCATTCATTCATTCATTTTCATGCAGTAAGTAGTTGTTGAGCACCTATTGGGACACTGCTAAGCACTAGGGATTAAGTAATGAGCAAAACAGGCAAAATCTCAGCCCTTACTGATATTCGAATTTATTGGGAGAAGAATTTAAGAATTTAAACCCTGGATATCTGACTCCAAAAACCATGTCCTTTCAACTATTTCCCATGCCTGAACTGTCCACTCTAGGCGACCTTGTACTAATCATCTAACTTCTCCCTGAAAGATCTTGGTGTAAAGTGCATGCTCTGTAGCCTGTTCTTTGAAACCCCTAAAGTACCTTTACAACTATACCAAGATAGCCTGTATGGCTCACTTCCAGGCCTTGTTTATATGTGAATGCCCTTTGCTGAATTCCTGCCTACTGAACTCCTATTTAAACCTCAAGACCTATCTCCTTTGTGCTTCTGTGAAGACCTTTCCAGTTACCCACTGGGACCTTCCTCCCTCTTCAGATTCCTATATTGAGTACCTGGAGTGCTAAGCCACCATTTAGAGCCTTTCCTTGCTTGTTCACTTTGGTGAGCCTTCTGTGGGCTCCATGGACTTCATCTATCATAGTGTACTTTTGGAAGAAGTTTTATTGAGATGTAATTCATATATCATACACTTACCAATTTGAAGTGTACAATCCAGTGTTTCTTAGTATATTCACAGGGTTGTGCAACCATCTTTGCTATCTAAGTTTAGAACATTTTTGTCCCCCACGAAAGAAACTCCATTAGCAATCACTTCCCATTCCCCCCAGACCTAAGCAACCACTGTCTACTCTCTGTCTTTATATAAATTTGCCTATTCTTACAATTTTAGACATTTATATGTGGTCTTTGTGACTAGCTTCTTTCACTTAGCATAATTTTCAAGGTTCATCTATGTTGTACCATGAATCAATACTTCATTTCTTTTTATGGCTGAATAATATTTCATTGTGTGGATATACTTTATTTATCCCACCCATCAATTGATGGATTATTTCCACTTTTTGGCTGTTATGGATAATGCTGCTATGGACATTTGTGTACAAGTTCACTTTATTGCTTAGGGGGTTTTTGGTGTTTTTTTGCATGTCTTTCCTAGTAGATTGTGAGCTCCTGAGAGACAGGGTCCCTTCTATTCTGTTTGCTGCTGTACCCCTACCACTTAGTTAGTGGTTATACTCAGTTAATGTCAGTGAATGAATACATACATGCTTTCTAATTCTCTTATCCCCTCGGGGTGTAATAGCAAATTGTTAGGACCTGTTTTAATCCCATAACCTACAGTGTCCTAGGTGTAACTGTATCCACCATCTGCCCCCACTCCCCCACGTCCTCATGCTGAAGCTGTAAGTTCATTCATCAGTGTCCCAGACCATGCGCCTTTCATTCCACTTTTGGTCTCTAGTTTAAGTCCTTTGCCCGAGAACAGCTGGTCTGAGAAACTTGCCCTGTTACCCACAGGATGGCAGACTTGACCTCTGGCTGTATCAGCACTGAGGCAGAGACTGATTTCACTCTCTTCTCCTCTACCTTCTTCTCCTGAGGGGCCTGGGTTGTCTCATACAAGGAGGGCTGAATCTGTGGGAGGACCCTAGAGGGATGCTGGGCTGGGTGGTCTCCTGCCTCAAGGCCAGGCTGGCTTTGTGACAGCTGCAGATGCCTAGGCATCTGAGAAAGAAAAGAGGCTGCCCCTGCCATTCCATCAGTAGCCCATATCAACCCAGTCTGTAGAAGAAAAGGAATTTCTAGAACCAATAGCCTGAGAGATTAGTTAAACCAATATTTCTCTTTTCTTTGCACTTACTCTCCCTAATAGTTTGAGCCCATAATTAGGATTGGGCTTTATTAGGCTAATTAAGAGGTAGGAATGGTGGCAGGAGGGCATGTGGAGGTGCATCAGGGTAGTGGCAGTAAATCTAGGGTTTGAATAGGTTTATTCCATAATCAGATGGTCTGGAAGTCTGACTGGGTGGCTGGGCCCCCTCCTCTCCTGTCTTTCTATTCCCATCACTCCTTGAAGTGGCCTTCATACTTTGCCGTCCTTGTCCTCGATACTGGCAGCGGCGCTGGGATATGGGGAACTCAGGAGGGAGGGAGGAAAGAGACCCCACCCGGAGCTTCATTGCCTATGCACACGCCGTCCAGCCTGGCGGCATGATTACCTTGCTGAGAAATCCGTCCAGGCGCAGGGCTGCTGATAGCAATCATTGATTAAGAGGGTAATTGTCCTGAAAATTCAGATTGATCAGAAGGCAGAAATGATAACTTGTGTAACTGTGTTTAAAGCCACGTCCTGTCAATAGAAGAGACTGAGATGTATCACGCCAAGAGGGGGGCAGAACGGATGGGTGTGTGCAGGCGGGCGGGCGCTGCCATCCTTCTCTCAGGGCTGAGCAGGATGTTTCTTGTCAGTAACCTGGACTATTGGAGATTCAATCACTTTTATCTCCCCCCTCTCTCAATCCAAATGCCTTTTCATATTAGGAAATTAGAATCGGCCCTACTCATGCAAGATTTATTAGCTCTGCTGAGCAGTCACACTGAAGAGTAAATGATTTTGCTTTGCTGGAGCTTTTTACACATTAGGACCCAACTTCTTCTCTGCTCTATGCCACTTGGCTGCCTGGAGGAGTAGGCTAGTTACTCAGGGAGTGAGCTTTCAGTCTGGTTTGGGGGAAAGGCATCATTCGGGTCTGACTTGACCTGCCAGAGACCCTGTTGTATCTGGCAACTTCCTTCTGTCTGATTCCTAGGGAACTGGGTCACCTCTCCCAGCTGAAGGGCCAGGTCCCCTGATGGAGTGAGGGTCATCCTTCAGAGCTGGATGACCTGCAGAGGCTTACCATGGAGGATGGCGCTGAGACTGTTTATTGAGAAAGGATTAGCAGTAGAGGCAGAGGGTAGAGGGACTGCCATAACTTCTCAGAGCCTGGGATTGTCCTCCTGTTGCAGTTGGGATTGCCCTGGCTGGAGCATCTTTCTGAATCCCTGAGGAACTGCCCAGGAAGTTGCCTAGGAGTTTAGAATTGGAAGCTGGTTAGAGCAGGTTTAGGGGTATCCAGGCCTAATGGCTGCCTGTGTCTAGAGGGCCACAGGGTTGACTGGCTGAGGCTATCTGATCTGCCAGCAGTGCTGGCTTTTAGGGAAGAAAGGGCCTGGGATCTATGCTTCTGGAACTCTGCTGTGGCCTTGGACTCAGAGGCAGTGTGGGCCTGCGTGACCGCTGGACCTAGCCTGCCCTGGAGGCTGTGGGATAGGTTGGTTGTAGAGAGGACCATTCTCCTTCACTAAGACTGTATCATTTTCTCCTTGGGCCACTTGGACCGATGGACAAATGTCATTTTCCACCCTCCTGATTGCAGGTGTCTGATCCTGGAGGCATGGTGGAACAGGTGACAGTGTGGAGAGTCCTTCTGGTTTGGGATGAAGAAAGGTTAACAGAACTTCTGAGTTTTTTGTGAAAGGGATATGATCCTGAGGACTGCCCTTTACCGAGTTTGCTCTTTTACTTTGCCCTGTGAGGACTCCTTTGCTCTGAACTCTCAAAGTTATTTCCACGAGCAGAGATGTAACTGGGCAAACCTGAGAGGTGGGCCTAGAAGTGAGGGGTCCCTAGGAGTGAATGGTGGGAATAGGTATCAGCCTTTGATCGAAAAGGAGGGCTATGCTCCTGGGCAGGAGGCAGAGGGAGGCTTTTTACAGGAGAGTATCTGGCAAATGTCTGCACGGTATTCCCTAGATGAGACCTGCCTGTAAATATACCACAAGGCCACCAGCTTTCTACTAAGGGTTGGCTTTAGGTCTTTCCTGTCCCCCACCAGACTCTGTCTTTGGAGAAGTCTTGACTTTCTTGAAAGGCCTCTCCTACTAGGCTGGATTGGGCAGGGCAGGCCTTCCTTCTACACCTGGGCCACCCCACCTCCCACCACGGGGGTATGCAGCAGCACAGAGTGGTTTGGGAGCTTGGTGCAGCCCCTCTTAACCTCACTCTGATGGATTATGAAGGGAATGGCTACACAGGGCCAAGAAGGCTTCCCAGGGTGGAGTGTTTCTGTCCCCACCTCTGACCTAGGCTTGCTAGATGTATAGGAATACTTTGCAGCCCAGAAAGGTCAAGCTTATTTGACTTAGCCTTCTGCTAGGGCTAGTTTGGTCAAAGTTGAGAAAGAATGGAAGTGCCATGGGCAACTTGGACCTAGGAATAGAGAACTCAGGACAGACTTCCAGTGGAGTGAGAGACAGTCGCTGCAAGCTAATGTAAATGGTGTTGCCTTCAAGAGCCCAGAAGAGGGAGTGCCTGAATTTTCTTGGAAGAGCTCAGATTGGCATCCAGAAGGGAAACCCTTGAACTTAGTCTATGAGAAGGGTGAGGCTTATGCTATCGAGATAAGTGTGGGTGAGTATCTGGGCAGAGAGAACAAAGAGCAAGTCACAGATCACTTGTATTAGGGCTAGGACCCAGTGGATTTTATTTTCCCTGGCTCACTTCTCCACTGTAATTTGGAGATATGGGCCACATCTCAGTTTCAGCAAGTGTAAGGGGTGCCTACTTGCACCATCTGCTTGGGTTGCTGGGGACTAGGGGCCTTGGATTGGACCAGCTGGAGCCATAGGTTAGAAGAACATATAAGAACCTTAGAGGATGGACCCCAAGCCTTCCCTCTGCTGTTTCCTTTCCCATTCTGCCCAAATAGCAGGGAAAGGGGCAGGGGTTTAGGCTAAGGGAACAGCCCTTTCAAAGCTTGAGGCCTGCTTACTCCACCCTTGCTGAACCCATTCCCAGCCCAGTCTGGTGCCTAGATCCAGCCCCCTGCTACCAGGGGCTGGACTGGTTCCCTGGGCCTGGTAGGGAGGCTGGGAGGGGACTGGGAAGCCAAGAGACTCATTTTCACTGGAATTTGACCTAAAGCAGGATTGGAAGAGAAGAAAAGAATTTAAACAAAAGTGCAGGCAGGAAGGAGCTGTTAACGAGCCCTTCTTTCTCTTGGGGATGGAGTGAAGCACGTAGCGGGGCGCAGCCACCTGCCCTCCTCTGCAGCTCTCTAAGGTAGCTGTAGTCTCCGGCCGCCGCCTGCTCTCGCTGGCTCTCCTTTTTTCCCCTCTCCTCTTTCTCGGCTCTCTCTATTATGGGGACTTGCTCCAGCTCTTTCTCTCTCTTCTGTCTCTCCTTTTGTTCTCTCTTTGTCTATTTATCACACTGTGAAGGTTGAAAGAGATGTTATTAATCTGGGAGAATGAAGGCAGGATTAGTGGTATGAATCGGATTTTGAGAGGTGTAATGATAGAAAGACTCGCTCGGCTGGCGGCCTGCGTGAGCTTGATAAATGGGGAGCACTCCAGACTGACTCGCGCCTTCCTCTGCACTGTGCGCCCTGCCCGCTGGGGCGTGCCGCGCTCTCAGATCTGCCAGCCAGCCCACCCCACTCCTACCTGAACCGGAGCAAAAAGCCAAGGGTAAAGCAGACACAAATATCTCCCATCGCACTTGGAGACATCATTGCTTTTAGCACCCTTTGCAAGTGGAGGCCTGTCGAGTTCTCAAAGGCCTGTTGGCAGAGGGAGTGGGACCCAGAATACTGCCTGCTTCTAGGGCCTGTGAGGGTGGAGCTCTCCTCTTGCCTCTGAAATGGATGGGATCAGGGAGTGATAAGACAGTCCCCAGACCAGTCAAGTAAGAGTACCATACCATAGGTAATATGTAATTAAGTAAAGTGCTATTGGGAGAACTGTGGTATGAACTGTGGAGGTCCAGGTGGGAGATGGAAGAGGGAAGAAGAGAAGTCAGAAAGGCTTCCTGAAGGTGGTATCATGGTAAACAGGTAGGATTTGGAGAGGATAGAGGAAGGCTACTGTTCCAGGTAGGGAAATAGTGTAAGCACAGATGTGGGGACAGAAATAAGCCTGACTCTTGTGGGAGGTTGAAGAGCCTCAGATTAGGAAAGGACTTAAGAAATGAAGTAAGTAAGCTCCTCATTTTCCAAAGAGGAAACAAGCCTGGGGACTAGAGTTGCCATTTCCTGAAACGATGTTCTATTCAACACCTGTCGTTTGTTCTCAAGGTGCCCCTTCCATCATCCTTGGACAATACAGCTTTCCCTTTTCTCTCCTCTATGGCTTTCGTCACATCCTTTCACCTTTGCAAACAGTACAACCTGGCTTAGGTTCACTGCTGCTTGATCTCCAGCCTTTTCCCAAGAGCCTTGGCTCAGAGTCCTCCTCAGACCCCTGCCTGCCTCCAGCCCATTCAACAATCTGAGTGGCAGTGCTGTCCATCCAGCCAACTGCTGCTTGGCGGTGAGGAAGACCAGGAGGCAGCAAAACACCCTATTCTGGGCTGCAGATGCCTCTGGGCCTAAGCACTTTCCTCCTTTATATCCCTACTGTAGTTCTTTCTCTCTACTCTATTGCAATGATTGGGTACTTATTAGCAGCCCTTTGGTGAATGTGTGAATCTTTGATGAATGAATGAATGTGTTCTGCTGTTTGTGCAGTTTTTTCACTCCTTCCAGATGGAAATGGTCTTAGTTGTCTATTAGTTTTTCCCAGGCCTGACTACCTTTAGATAGGGAGGGGCAGGTGTGCAAAGGAACTAACTTTCGACATTGGTAGAGTACCCCAAGATCACATAGCATGACAGTGGTACCCCCTTGGATGGCTTCCCATCACCTCAGGAAACAGTACAAAACCCCCTTATTGTGTTCTCTGAGGCCCTGCATGGCCTGGCATCTCCTGCCTTCCTCACTAGCCAATCTCGTACTCTCTGTGCCCTAGGGATACCAATCTTGATTTGATCCCCCCCAAGTGCTGTTACAGTTTGCCTAAGGCCTTAGCACACAGCATTCCCTGTCCCCAAACACCTTACGCTTCCCATTAGTCAGTTCCTGCTTACCTGTCCTCAGGGAAGGGTTCCCCAACTGGGTTAGGTTCCCTTCTCTGTCTTATCATGACGGCCTTCCTTTCTCCTTTGAGCCTTTATTATAGCTATAACTTAGTGATGGTTTATGTTGCTATTTATTTGACATCTATTTTCCCCAATAGATTGTAAGCTCTCTGAGGACAGTACTGTGTCTATATTGCTACATGTGTGCATCTGACTTGGCATATATAATAGGTTCTCAATAAATGTTTGTTGTCAGAGAGTCAGTGTGATTCCAAGGGCTGCAGTCTTCTGTTGTATCACACCTGGGTAGTCTGAAGGTGGATGTGATAAAGGGAGTCCCAGGGGTGGGGATATTGGGTGTGCCCAGAAAGGAGGCCCACTGGGCCTTGGCTCTGGAGGCTATAGTGTTCATCCTTCCCATCTGTCAGCCTTCCTTTCTTCCCTCCAAACCTCAGAAAAGAAAAGGGTCTCATTTAACTCTGAAGGCTTCTATTCTCTTCTAGGTGGTCTTATCCACTCCTGCAGTTTCATGTGCCATCTATATGCATTCTTAGGACTTTCTTGTCTCAGCTCAGACCACTGAACTAAGCTCCTGGCCTACGTGTCCACCTTCCCTAGGCACTCTGCCTTGGATGTCCCACTGAAGGCCAGCTTGGTCCTCAGTGATTTCCCTCCAGGCCTAGGTAGGGTTTCTCCCTTGGGGCTCTTACAGGATCTCAGCCCCTCACTGCTGTGAGTTTACATGCATGCTTACATGTCTTTCTTTCCTAGTTTGGAGACTCCTTGAAGGCAGTAGCCTCATCTGTTTGACCTGTGTATCTCCAGCACCTAGCACAGAGCTTGGCATGTGATAGTTCTTGATAAGTGTTATGTGAGCAAGCCAATGGAGGGAGGTCTGAGATGCAGGTTTCAATCTCCCTTTTCATTTTTCCCAGGGAGAAAGAAAGTGAAAGTGTATAGGCTGTGTGCAAGCATGCGTTGCCTTTGTGTGTGAGGGGCTGGTGGAGGTGGAGGTGGAGGTGGAGATGGTATCACATGCCCAGTAAAGGATTATATTTTAATTTGGAAAGCACTTTAGAAACTTAAAGTGCTTTGCCTAAGTGCTGACTGCTATTAGTGTCTCCTTTTTATTAAGAAAAAGGACATGATTTTTCTCTTTTATCTTCAGGCCTGTCCAACTTCTGAGAGTCAAACTTAGCAAAATGCCTGCCCCTCACTGAGGACTAGTTCCATGCCAAGTTCAAAGCTTTGGACTTGAAACACAGAATTCTGCTTTGCAGACTGGTTCTACACCCCTCAGGGGATTAGCCCTAACAGCTCAGTATCAGGACGGGGGTGGGAGAGACAGGGTCATTTGATATAGTTCATGCTGTAGTCCCAAGTGCCTCCCTTCTCCATCTAGGCCTGGGTGGGAGGACATAGGAACTTGGACCATTTTAGGGGGATAGGGGAACAACTCCAATGGTTATCAAAAACTCAACTTTTCATGCAATATGAAGGGCCAGACTTCAAAGAGAGAATTAGGGAGGAATGGCCCCAGGAAGAACTGGGTTTGTTCAGCTCAGGGATGATAGATAGGACCAAGAGGCAGAGACATCACAGCTGCTGGACCTGGTGATGTGAAGAGCTGCCATCACAAAGGGCTAGGTCAGAGGGAGGGTGTATGTGTAGCAGTAGCAAGAGGAATTCTGTTACAGGAGACCATGAAGCAGGAATCTGCCTTGTGCCTTAAAAACACCTTTGAGGGCCTTAGTGGCTTGAAGGAAAGGTAGCACCCTTCCCCATGGAGATTTGGTACTGCAATGGTAAGATGTCTGGAAGGCCCAGATGAGCCTTGTTGTTGGGTCATTTGACGTAGACAGGGTCATTTGACAGAGCTCATGCTGCAATCCCAAGTGCCTCCCCTCTCCATCTAGGCCTGGGTGGGAGGACATAGGAACTTGGACCACTTTAGGGGGATAGGGGAACAACTCCAATAGTTATCAAAAACTCACTTTTCATGCAATATGAAGGGCCAGACTTCAAAGAGGCCTCTCTGTGTCCATAAGACAGAGGCACCCTCATCTCAGTCTGGCCTCTCTCTGCCAGTGGTGGTTGCTGAAGGCTCTGCCGTGGCTGAGGCACTGGAAGGTGGGAGCTTTGGCTCATCCTGATAGCACCCTGCAGTCCCCACCTTCTAATCGGGCCCCAATCTGGGGGAACTAGAGTGGGAGTAGTAGGGGGAGAGTACATTGAGCCTTCTGCCTTAACCAAATTTCCATACCTCCTGTTGTTAATTATAGAGATGTAATAATGCGATTAGTGCACGATTAAAAAAAATCCCTGATATGATTACCATGGATTTAATATCACATGATATATCATTATATCGTTATGCAGTGACAGATGTAATTGAAATACACTTATTGGAGCCGGGGGTGGTGTTTCATTCAATCCCCAGCACCCCGGGGAGGAAAGGGCTGGCTAGAAGAGGCAATGGGAAAGGCAATTGTAATGAAAACAAAGAAAACTCACAATGCAGTTCTCACCCTGGGCAGCCGGCTCAGACCTGCTGCCTTTGACTCTGTGACAGTGCACATGGCGTCTCAGACAGGTCAGGCTCTTCTGTGGGGACTCAGGCAGCAAGCCTCTGGAACTCTTCATCTGCTGCTCACCCTTGAAATCTCAGTCTGCAAGTCCCCTCTGACTCAGCAGTGAGGCAAGGACTCTCGGAACATGGAGAGATTGCTCCACCTGAAGATGGGCTCAGGACCCTCACAGGATCAAACTGAGCTAACAGCTGTCCTCAAATGTTGTGGGCCCTGGGCCCGTGGGGCAGCTCCTGCCTTTGCTGTAGTAGTGGTCCAGCACACTGGAGGCACCTGTCCTGTTCGAGACAGTGAGTGGGAAGGTTAAGTACGCAGAGATGATAATTATCCCACTCAAGTTGTGTTGATGGACAGAGGCAGCCACAGCTCTGGGACCCTGAAGTATGTTGGTGACCAGAGAACACTGAGCACACAGAACTTGCCGACTGGAAGTAGAGAGGGTGGGCTTATGTCACCCAATACGAGGTCCACCCTTAGGCTTCTGTGGTCTTGCTGGGCAAGGCCTCTGCTGAGCTTGAAGGAGTGGGGGCTACCCATAAAGCCAAAGAGAACAGAAAAGTAGAAGGGGAGCAGGAGCAATTTCCTCTTCTTTCTTCACATGGGCATCTGAGCCCCCAGTTCTAAGAACAGATATGGCTGGATTGCTGCTCTGCTGGGCAAGAACAGCAGTGGTTCCTGAAGGAGACTGGATAGGTTTGACAGGAGTAGCAACTCTGAAAATTAATCCTTTGTTTGGCAGAATCAGACCCAAAGATCAGTCTTTTTTCCCCCCTTCCCTCATTCAGAGAGACCATGCCTTTAAAAGTCCCCCAGCATCATGGGGTAACAGATTTGTAAATAAATCTAATGTTACAGGTGCTATTCAGAGTATGGATGGTTTTAAAGAAGGGATGAGTTGGGAAAGACTTGGTAAAGGAAGGTACTTTTACATGTTCATTAGGACAAAAAATGGAAGAAGCAGAGGGCATTGTAGGCAGGCTGGAAAAATTGCTCAAGTAAGGTCCTAGAAGCAGGAAGCATCAATCCCAGGACTTGGTAAGTGGTAAGAAGCAAAGTTGAACCCCACATTTCTGGTAGGCCAGGTAGACCAGGTAGATAACAATGGCTTTCGCTGGGATTCAGTGATCCAAGAGAAAGCACTGTGCAGAGGAGATGTTGAGATAAGTTTTTCAACATACTGAGAAAGTAGTGCCTGAGTGAAATTTAGGAGGAATGCCAGGTAGTCAGTAGAATTTATATGTTTGACTCTCAAATAGTGGCAAGAAATACTGATTTGGAAGTTAGAGAGGTTTAAGACAAGGAAATCAAAGAAGTCACCCAGGGAGAGTGGTAGAGTGTAGACAAAAATAGGAAGAGGGAGCACATGGGTACACATATAGGCTGACTAGATGCAGAAGAGGCAATACAGGAGGTTGTGAGGATAATGTCAGAGAACTAGGAATACTCAAAAGAGTAGAATATTGAGAAAACCAAAGGAGAAAGTCAAAGATGAAGCAGGTTCTGGTGACAGCAGCAAGAACCTGAAACTGTCCATAGATATGTGCAGCTTACTGAGCATTGTTGACTTTAGCAGGAGCCCACTAAGTGGTGTGGTAAGGCCGGAAACCAGACTGTAGGGCTTAAGGAACCATGGGGGCAGTGAATGGAAACAGCTTTGAGAAGTTTGGTTGTTGACAGAACAGGCAGTAGCTGGATGGAGATGTCCTGTGAATGGAGGACTTTACAAATAATAATCTAATACTTACATAACTTTCAAAGAGCCAGATGTTGTTTTATTAAGTACTTTCCATATACAAGCTTGTTTAATCTTCACATCAGCTCTATGGGGTAGGAACTATTACTACCCTCATTTTACAAAGAAGAAACCAGGACATGCGAGGTTATGTGAAGATGATAGAAATGCAAGCATATGTTTGCATGCCAATGGAAAATAGTGAGCAGAGAAGGGGAGGTTAAGGATTTAGAAAGCAAGAGGACACTAGATGGAGCAGGAGAGGAGCAGGCAGAAAGAGGATGAGAGGTAAAGAACAAGTATGAGATTGGCCTTAGACAAGAAGTGGGGTGTCTTTTAGACTGTTAGAACAGCATTGGTGAAGGAGCAGGTGGGGACAGATACAGATACGTTTATAAATGAAGGGCATGGAGATGAAAGAGTTCTTCCAGCAGCTTTTTTATCTTTGTGAAAGTGGGAGAGAAGTAGGATTGCCACACACCAGGAGGCTGCTGAGATTGTGATCTTGTATCCTCGTGTCCACTTTCTATACATAGAGTGACTTTTTCCAGCATCACTTAGCTCACGTGCAGGTGTGGAGAAATGGAGTCATGGCTGGGATTTCTCAGGGGCAGTGTGCTAGGACAAGTGGGCAGGGGAGTTGAAGATTAGGAAGTGGATGGTTGAAGTGATAGATTTGAGGACTCCAGGCTTGGTAGAAAAGGCAATGATGCCAGAAGGGGATAGACAGACTGGGAAAAAAACAAGAGTAGAAGGAAAGAGGGCAAAAGCTGAGCAGATGGGGAGCTGGGGTCAGAGTGGAATCTGCCCTTGTAAGATTTCAGAGGCAGAGCAGTTCTGGGCTCAGAGTTTGGCTTTAGGGATATAGATAGCAGAAATACGTAGAGGAGAGGTCTTAGAGCACAGGGAGTCAAGAAATTGAAAGCAAGATCCATGGTTGGTTATCCTGTAGCTACTGAAGATCCCCCGAGTGATGATGATTTGGATGGAGTCCCAGAGTGAGAGTTGGAATAGTCCAGGAGCAGTAAGAAAGAAGTTGAAGGTATTGGCAGAGTGATATTCAGAAGTGAGTAGGTATTGGTCTTCCAGTTAGAATTGCTGCATAACAAATCACCCCAAAACTTAGCAACTTAAAACAATTATTTTATTATGTCTCATGGTTTCTGTCAGTCAGGAATTGAAAAAGGGCAGGTAGGTGGTTCTGACTCAGCTTCTCTCTCATGCATTTGTAGTTAAGTCTCTGGAGCTGGCACAGTGCATGGGTTGGAGCACCTGGGGATGGGCTGGACATCTCTTTACCTAGTCTCATGGCTTCTCTGCGTGGTCTCTGGATGGGCTAGTTGGTGCTTCCTCACAACATGGCTGCCTTGGAACAGTCTGACTACTGGCTCCAGGGCAAGTGTTCCAGTGAATGAGGAAGCAGCTGCCTCAGCATTTCTAAAATAGCTTTGAAGTCACATAGCATTACTTCTGCATTATTCTGTTGGTTGAAATAGTCATAAAAGCCTACTCTGTTAGAAAGGGAGGGACATAGACATCCCCTCTTGATGACAGGTATATCAAAGTCACGTTGTAAGAAGAGCATGTAAGATGGCAGGCAGTATTGCAGCCTTTACTGGAAAATACAATCTGCTGCAATTGGTGTTAGACTGAATCCAGAAAAGCGGGGCAAGCAGCATTCTCAAAGGCAATGTGCATTTTGGGTGATGGTACCAAGAATATCTGGAGGTGGCAGTTGGAGTGGGTGTTTCTGAGTGACCTCAGGTATACCTAGGAGAAAGAACTGTCATTCCATTCTGTAGTACTGGAGACTGAAGCTCAGAGAGGTTTGATAACTCACTCAAACTTATAGTGCTAATAACTGGCAGAACTGAGAACCCAACCAGTTTTGTCTGACTCCTGAGCCTGAACACACTGTGAAGTCTGAGCTGCTGGCTACACCATCCTTAGGTTACCTGTGACCTCAGTACTGGTTCACCAGCTGTAGAAGTGTTGGCAAGCTAGACAAAGGTTAGATAGTAGTTGTGTCGGTCAGGCTTTCTCTCCCCCATCTTCCAGACTATCGCCTTATGACTTTATCTGTTCACAGTGTTTATGGGAATAGCAAGTGATTTGATTTGGTTCCTTGTCTTGGGAAATGGACCATCAGCCTTAGGCCTACAAGGTGACATGTGACCCAGAAGTCTGGTTAAAGGCTGCTCCTCCACACTCTGTGGGAAGTCTGGAGAGGTTGGACGTGCCAGTTTCAGCTTGGAAGAACTGGGTTTTGGGAAGTTGCCGAGCTGCCTGTGCCTCTGTTTGCAGTCTGAGCTGGGTTCCAACCCCAGCCCCAACCACTGCCCTGCCTACTCTGTGTCCACCGCACTCTCAGGGCCATGGTAAGGAGTGAATGGGTGGGCAGACACCCTAGCAGCTGTCGATGCCTCTTCTTTCCCCTTTGAAGGACCTGACACTGCTGCCGATGAGGCTACTTCATCTATTAAACCCAATACACTTGTCGCAGCTGCTAAGCCCCGTAAGCCGCCGAGCGCCGTGTTTGTGATGGGACTGACAGTGCATGGAGGAGGCTGATTATACACGATTCCATTTCGCAGGCCCAGCAATGTAATTTCACAGGGCGATCAGCGTTTGCATGTAATAGCAGGCTGTGCTGAGGTGTCAGAATATTAAAGGCGCTAATGGCAAAGCTCCCTGTTACACAGGGGGCCACCCGCCGCGCCTACAGCAGGGCTGCACGGAAGGCCCGTCGCAGATGGCTGGCCACTAAGCTAATGGGGCAGCAGCCAAGGCGGGCAGAGCCGCACGAGAGAAGAGCCAGCCGGGAGCAGCTCAGCACCTGCTTCCCTGCGCATGGAAATTACAGCAGCCCAGGGGAAGGAAAGTGTGCATGCCTGCCTGGCACAGGGCTAGCATGTGTGGTTCGGTAGATCCAGCATCTTTTACCCCAACTTCACCTACCCTCCACCTGCCATACCCTCTGGTCAGGAACCCACAGCTGGGCAGGTGGGCCTGGTGGCTGGGAGAGGTTGCATCTGAAGAAGTGGCACCCAGAGAATTTGGAACCAGCATGGTTCCCCCCAGAAGGGGACTCAGACACAGGCTCCTGGTGAGAGCTCTTAAAACAGATTTCTGATCAAGGTCAGAAAGCTTCTGGGTTCTTAACCCATGCCCCAAAGGCTGGCAGAAGAGTGGAGGGAGCAGGACAGGAAGCAGGTGGGAAAAAAGGGGTGAATAATAATTACGACCTCTTGATTGATGCCAGTGTTGCTGTTGGTACACAGAGCTAGGAGGCAGCCCCTCAAGACAGGGCTGCTTCTGTCCACATTGGCTGCCCCAGCCACACCCAAGCCCTTGCCTGTACTCTCATGGAGCTTTCTCCTGCCTTTTTCCTTTGTCCTTGCTGTGTCTTCTGCCTGATGTGTCATCAAACCCTCCCAGCCCTCCAGTACCACTCCCTCCAGGAAGCTTTCCTAGCTGCTTCCAACCCCATACAGGCCTGTTTGTCTCCATTGTACCTGTGAGCAACCCACAGACAACAACCTCCCTGATCCTCCTGCTCTGATGGTTCCCTGGGTCCCAGCCTTGACTTCTCAGCCAGAATCTCTGGACATAGCCCATACCACCTTGCCCTGAGCTGGACGCCTGGGAAGTCTCTGCTAAGATTCAGAGATAGATGTATTCTCTCAGGGAGGATGTCCAGAGGGAGTGGGGAATGGAAGGATGGGTTGAGGAACCTGAGGGAGAGCTTGGTGCCTGTGTGGGTATGCACTGTTCCACGGTATACATATCAGGGGAGGAAGGCAGAACTTTGGGAGTAAGTGCTGGGGGTAGTGGGCACTTGGGTACAGGTGCAGAAGGCCAGCAGCTCCAAGGATCCAGACCAAACGCTGGTAGGAGCAGATTGCTGTAGGACCCTGTGTTCTCTAGGCGGCTCTCTGTGTCCCTGTGCCTGAGGGGTACTGAGATAGCAGAAGTTAGGGGGAGCTTGAAATGTTGTGTCATGGTACTGTGCCTTGAGGCTGATGGTAACAACTGAACTTTCAGCTCTGCAAGGGTGTGTGACAGTACCCCTGGGTCTGTGTGCCAAGGTTCTCAGCAGGGGCAGCAGTGGGGAGCCCAGGCTGAAGGAGAGCAGTTTTAATTAACCGTTTTTAATATCATTTTGGACTTTGGCTGGTATGTGAAGGCCCCGCTGGAAGCAGCATTTGTAAAAATTAAATCCCTCTTATTAGGAGCTTGGCAGACCCATGTGCATGCACCACCCTCTCCCCCCACCCGTGTCCCCCTGAGGAAGTGCTGGATGAGGCCGTGTCACAGCAGCAATTGGTTATCAGCCCTTATCTGGGAATATGAAACTGTGTGGCATGACACCCGCGGCCACAGCGGAGACGCCAATTCATCTCGCCTTCGCTCTGACAAGCTAGACTGCCCTTCCTGAAAGGCATCCGTCAGGCAGGACCGGGTCTGCTGCCATGCCCGGTCCCTCTGCTGACCTGCTGTGGGTTCCGGCTTGCCCTGGTCCACCAGACCCAGCCTGACTCTCCTGGTCTCTGCTGCCATCCACCCCCCCACCACAGGATCCAGTCTGGGAAAGATCTTGGGGAGTCATAATTATAATAATAATCTAATCACAGTGATGCGTGGGGGTGAACGTCTAGTGTTATCTGAAGTGGTCTTCCCGCTGAGCTGCGATAAGACTCAGGGTGACGTGCAGATAAGGCTGAGCTGTCCTGTCCCCGAGCCGTGAGCAGAACAGAGGGGCCTCAGCAGCCCGGCTGCCCGCCCGCCACTTTAAGCCGGGAAGCGGCAGCACCTGCTAATGCAAGTGTTTAATATTTGATGGGCTGGGATAAAGCAGGATCACCTTCGAATTGAATTGAGTGTCAGCCGAGAATCTATTACTGAAATTCGGGTGTGATTTGACAGCAAAGTAGACGATGTTATTCTTCACTAGTTACTGCAATCTTCTCCCCGACATCACTTAAATATTTTTTTCTTTGCTTGAGTAAACACACATTATCCTTCTTTTTTCCCCCTTCCTTCCCTTTTTCCTTTTTAGAGAGGGAAAAAAAACATCCAGCTCGCCTTCTCCAGGCTGATAGGGTAGATTGTTATTTCTTTATTTGTCCTATTAAATGGAATTTCTGATCGTTTAATCCGGCCTTTGTAAGTGATTTTAAAGTACTTGAAAGCTGGCCCGCCACTGCTCTCTGGCCCACTGCGCTCCAGCCATGGCCCTGACCACGCGCAGCAGCAACTCCAGCTGTGCACCGCCCACTGGCTGCTTTTCCTCGCTGCCTGTGTTCCACAGCTCTGCTCTGGCTCCAAGCCAGCATTCGCTCCCAGTCCTTGAGCCTCACAGTCAATCCCCAATTTGTGGGTACTGCTATGGCCTGGGAGCAGAGTGGGAGGGTTGGCTGGGAAGTTAGGCTGCGGACAGTACCTCTGTGATCAAGGAAAGTGGCTTTGGAGGGGGCCGAGGTTGAGGCACACTGGCTCTAGCCTCCCATTGCCCATAGGCCTGAGGCTTGGTTCCTGCAGCTGGGTAGGAACAGTCCTAGCCCTCCGCCCCATGGCCCTGACACAGACTCTGTGTTAACCTCCTGTCTTTTACTTCTGACCCTGTGCTGGGCCTGTTCCCCTGTGAGGGAGTCTGTAGTGGGTGATGAGCAGGCACCCTGCAGTGCCTAGCTCACCATGGCTGCAGCCACTTTAGTTCTGTCAGTGGACTCACCATCCAACTTTTGGAAACTCACCCATGCTTCATTCCCATTAACCATGTCCCACACACTTCACAAGACTTTTTAAAGTGTCTTGGGACTTTTTAAGGTGAAGGGATAGGTGACGTTTGAAGGTCAGGTAGCTATATAAGCCCACTGGTAGAAGCCCAGGGCCTTGCTAGCAGACTGAGCAGGAATTAGATTCCCATTGGGCCACTTACTAGCATTTTAACCCTTTTAAGTCTCTTCTTTCTGGGCCTCAGTTTCCTCATCTATGACATCAGGTCAGTCATGCCTGTAAGGGACTAAGAGAAGGTGCCATCCCTGTCCTGCCACGTGCACACCTCCTCCCGTGGAGGTTGGTGGCGGCCAGGTGGCGCGAGGAGGGGATGGAGGGGGGCAATGAAGTGCTGGGGGCCTGAGCAGATCGATGCCCCCAGCACTTCCTTCCCCAACCCCAGGAAAACAATTAAGTACAGATCGATGAGTGACTGCTTTGAATATGCATAAGTGAGCACTTGACCTTCAGCGGAGATCTGCTCCTCCTACCACACACACACACACACACACACACACACACACACTTCATGTGCTCCCCTCACAGCTGCTTGAGTGGAGCAGGTGACCTTACCCCTCCTCAGTTAGGTGATCTTACCCCTCCTCAATTGAGCCCCCACATGGCACTCAAAAGCAATTTGACCATGGGCAGGTAGGTGGCCCTTCTTCGATTTTCCTGTCTGTGGAGTGAAGTTTAGATATGTTGGTCTCCAGGTCCTTCCCAGCACCAATCTTTGTGACCAGCAATACTATGGGGAAGAGGCCCAACAGACTGCTAGGGACCCCGGAGAAGGAGGGATCTAAGGAGGGGTGTCTGGTGAAGAGGTGCCCTGATGAGAGCAGGGGTTCTAATATGGAGGGTCTTATTAAGTGGGAGCTTCTAGGGAGGACCCTGGTGGGGGAGCACCCAGTGAGAGCCGGGGGCGTCTGAGGAAGATACCTGGAAGAAAGAGAGCTCTGGGAGAGAAGGGGTTTCCTGGTGGAGGGGCCTGGTAGAAAGGGGACCCAGTGAGGGGACTGTCCTGACGTGGCATGATAGAAGCCCTTAGTGGGGAAGATCTGGTTGCGGGTGGGGAGGTGGTGAGTGAGGCGGCTCAGGGCCTCTGTTAACCATTCTTGCCTCCTGTCTTCCAGGCTTACAGCTTCGCCATGGGCTGCTGGCCCAAGAATGGACTTCTAGACATGAACAAGGGCCTCAGCCTGCAGCACATAGGCCGGCCCCACAGCGGCATTGGTCAGTCCCTCCACACGTTCCCCTGGCAGCTTGGTCAGTCCCCTGCCCGCATGCCCCAGCCCATGGCACAAAGGAATTCTGTGACTTATTCCTTGCTCTAACAGGGAGCTCTCCATAGCTGGAGGGAGCGGAGAAGGAGGGTGGAGTGAGGGGATAGTAGAACCAGACCATTGGAAGGGATCACTCAAAATAATATTTAGGAGGCTGGGGTCTGGGCTTTGGGTGGCTCACAGGTGGCCCTGGATTCAGGCCATGCTTTCCTCACCCCCAGCTGCATCTCTCGTGGGTGATGTCCTCAGAGGGTGGGCACATGTCAGCTTACCCACCCCCTGTGGAGACAGAGGAGGCTGTTTAATATTGTTTCAAGTCTGTGGCCACTAAACTGGGCGATCAATGGGAGTTAAGGAGATGAATTATTTAAACCTCACCAGCTTTTAATTAGTCAGGGTCCTTCTGACCGATGGCTCCGTCCACAGGGTATTGACTCCCCTGCAGGAGCAGCAGCCTCCATTGAGTGGTGGTGGGTTAGGTGGGGCCAGTTGGGGTTCAGGTGGGGGTGCACCCTCAGGGGGATTCCTTCTTTGAAGGGGGCTGGAGTGGCTGTGGTTCTAGGCATTGGAGGCTCTGCTAGCTTCCGATAGATCAGTATAGGTATGTGTCTGACACCTTCAGCTGCATGTCTCTGTGTGTCCCTCTAAGAGTATATATGTATCCATGTATATGTGTATCTGTTTGAGAGATGCATGTGTAACAATATATTTATATACATTTTTCTGAGGGCACCTTGTCTGTATATGGAAGCAACCAATCCCCGGGTGTGTGTATCCATGAGAAAGTGTGTCTGTTCATTTCTGTGTATCTTATTTTGTGTGTGTGAGCATACATGTGCATGCAAATGCTTTCAGGCAGGGTACTTGACAGGCATAGTCTTTGTTCCAAGTGGGAAGGAGTGGTAGTATTCCTAGGTGGTACTGTGACATTATCATAACCTGTGTACCTTTGGGGAGGGAGGAAGGGGGAGAAAACTGACAAGATGCATCAAAAGGACCCAGTTACCTGCTACAGACTAGCCCTTCATCTTTTCCACAAACACAACTGGTGCCTAGCAGACACAGGGCATGCTGAGTGGGAGTTCCTGTCCTGAGGGAGGTCACTTCCTGGGAGGAGACAGAGACTGAACTGGGCAGTTGCCACCCAGCATACTAAGGGCTGTGATTGAAACACTTGGGCTGCCCCAGGGGAGGTCGCCCTATTCTCAATTTCCAAGGTGACTTCTACCACTTCATTTACACCTCACTGCATCATTCTTGTTGGGACATCCCAAAGCTCTCCTGGGGTCCAGGGGGAAAGAGGAAGTAGTCAGCAAGCCTGGGGAATCGGGGGTATTCCCAGCAGCAGCTGCTGCTCCCTGCCATAGGAGCTATTCCATGCAACCTGGAGGAGGCCCCAAACCTAGCAAGGTGGTATGCCTAGGAGGTCAGCAGGAAGATTCCTAGAGAAGAGGACACTTTAGGCACGGGATCCTTGAAGGATGAAGAGGAGTTTGCTAGGTGGAAAAATGAGGGAAGGATTTTCTACTTAGGGGGAACTGTGAACAAAAGCCCAGGGGCATGAGGAGGTTGGCATGTTAAGAGGGTAAGTTCAGACATCTATAAGTAGTTTCCTGTGACTGGAGTGGGACATTTGGGGTAGGGAACAGATAGAAAATAAGTGGCCTTGATTGCTGGTGAAAGGGTGTGGCTTTGAGGAGACAGAAGGTTTGTGAGTGAGAGAATGACAGGATCAGAGTTCTGATTTAGAATCGATGAGGAGCTTTGTACTGCACAAACTAGTTCATTTTACTAGTTAGTAGGTGCTCAGAAAATGGGCCAGGTGGCTGAATGACCAAGCGAGGTAGTCGACGAATCAATGAAAGAGTGTGGGACCAGGGCAGCAGAGATGAGGACCCCTGAGAAGACTTGCATTGGCCCAGGGGAGGAGTAGCTGCCAGCACCTGAGTTTGGCTGGAGGGAGGGACCAGGGGACTGGGTTAACACACCCCGCCCAGCCTTGAGCTAGGTGCCCTGCTTCTGTGTGTCTGTTCCAGGGTGTGTTTGTGGGAGAAAGGGAGTCCTCTTTTCCACTTTTGGCTGCCTCCTGGCATTCAGTGATGCCCACCTTGTCTGTTCATACATGTTGACTTCGGGTTAGGGCCCCTGCAGTGTTCCCTCCTTCTTCAGAGGTTTCTCCATCTGGGTGGGACAGCCCAAGGCGATGAGTGACAATGGAGTAAAGGCTTTGGAGCCAGAGGAAGTTCAAGCTCTGCCACCCAGAGTCCTGTGACCTTAGACAAGAGACAGTGCTGCTGCCTCTCGGGTGCTGGGAAGGTTCAGTCAAGTTGCCTGCGTAAAGAGCTTGCACAGTGCCTGGCACTTGGTCTTTGTATCTTTGATGAAGAGGTCTGCCTGGCTCCTGGCTGGCTCTGAGGTGTGGGTGAGGGTGCTTGGAAGGGAGGGAGGATGCAGGGCATTAATTGGGCTGAGAGAGGCGGGGAGGGGAGGCTGAGTTTTGAGCAGTGAGGTTAATGGCCCTCGCGCCAAAGAGACAGCTTTAATGAGCTTCAGCTGGCGGTGCCCTGAGTTACTGTGCGTGCTAAAAGGGTCGCGCTGTAAGAGTTTGATGTGGACTATTTCCCAGCCCTGGGGTTGGGGTCAGCTCCTGTCACTGGCCACTCAGGCTGGTCCTTAGTGACATGGTGCTAATTAACTGTATGAGGAGCTGCCAGCCTGGAGTGGGGAGTGGTATGTATATTGGTGGAGGGTGAGGCGGTACTGGTGATGCTGGGCAGGGGTTCTGCAGATCCCACAAACTTACCATTGCCAGGATCTGCTTAGTTCTCCAAAGTGCCATAGGGGAGGGGGCAGTGGCTCAATGTCGAATCACAGATGACCCCAGGCCCTAGAGGGATCTTCTGAGTCTCTTTCTAAGGTATGTGTACAGGGGGAGCCTGCGGGGACTCCTGCTAAGCATTCGGGTGGTGGTGATACTGAGAGAACAAGGGACAGGCAAGCTGGAGGGTTGGGCTGATGTGGCAGAGCTGAGAGACTGGGCTGGAGGAGGGGAGCAGGCCCACTGGGATGGCCGTGGGAGGCTAAGCCATTGGAAGGGAGCCGTGGGAGTGTTCTGGCAGAGCAGCGACCTGGTTGGAGTTGGGCTTCAATCAGAGCAGCTTAAGAGTTTGTACAGGGAGGACTAGTGAAGAGAAACTGCAGCAGGGAAAGGATAGTAAGGTGGATGGAGATGACAGTTAATTTAGAGCTGGCAGTGGCCATGGGAATAGCGGCAGGGGACCAGGTCAGTGAGGGTTACAGAAGGTTACCTCCTGTGTATCTGGAACTATGATAGGTGTGTTGGTTAAGATGACATGGTGCCCTGTACCCACAGAGCGCACAGACAACAGTGGTCAGGATGGGGTGATGCTTGGCCCTGGGGACTGAGGGAGGGTTCAGAGATGGAGACAGTGGAGCTCCAGGTGTTGGGGGCTGTCAGCATGGCCTCTTAGGCAAGGGAGGGCCACTTCCCCCTGGGGTGGGGGTCGGCCTTGGGAGCCTGGTGAACAGGGTGGTGTGAAGCAGGTTGTGGGTGAAGGGCTGCATGTCTGTAGAGCTGCTGGCTGCCATGGCTGGCAGTGGGCTCTGTCAGCATCCTTGGTTTGAACCAAAGTCTCTGAGGCAGGGCAGCCTCCTCGGGGCCTGGTGAGTGCTCTGGGGTGCTGCTTCGGTTTCAGCAAAGGCTCAGCAAGGTACTCACATTAGTATTTGGGGATACTTTTTATTAACTAATTTAATTTCCACACCAGTCTTATGAAGGTAGGCATCATCCTTCCCATTTTACAGATTAGGAAGCTAAGGCTCAGTTAAGTGACTGGCCTGAAGTCACACAGCCAGAGTGAGGTGGGATTCACACCCAGGCCTGCCAGAGTGTAAAGCCAGTGTGCTCACCATTGTGCCGAACTAGGAAGCACTTTTTGGTGTCAGGCTTTGTGCTACCAGCAGAGACAATAAGGAAAAATGCTCACGTCCCTCATTTCTCTCATTGTTATGTGGAACATACAGACCTTGACAAAGCTTCAATAGCAACAGTTGAGGAGAGAAAGGAGGTGTTGCCACCCGGTCCCCCCCTGCCACAGCTGCCACAGCTGCCCTCAGGCAGGGTCCCTCAGCTGTTGGCTTCTGATCCCAACAGCTCTTACTCTGTGCTTTGTGCTCCACCAGTGGGCCCAGGAAACTCATGCCCATCTTCCAGCAGCCACCTCCTCTGGGAGTCTTGCCTGGCCCTCCCAGGACAAGTGTACAGAATACACCCTTGGGTACAATTACAGTTTGTCAGGGGTAATGATCAGGCTCACATGATCTCTCCAAGGGCAGGACTCAGGCCTCCTTCCCTTCCTCCTTTTTGGAAATCTACACAAGAATGTCCATAAAATCTCACCTGTTGTTAGGACTTGGAGGCCCCACAGACTGCCGGTTTCACCTGGCTGAGAGAATAGCTGGAACCTTCCCTGATGCCTGGCTGGGTGATCCTGTCCTGGTTGCTTAGCCCCTCTGCTCAGGGTCTGAAGAGCGCCCCTCTGTGGCTCGCAGCAAGGTGAGATAGCCAGACACCACGTGGACCTCCTCAGGAGTTGTTGCCCAGCACAGTTTGGCAAGAGAGCTGGGCTAGCGGGTGGCAGGCCGGGGGGGGCCTGTCCCCAGTGGGGCAGTACTGGGCTGTGGTCTCCCCCTGAAGGAGTGGGGTGCCTATCAAGAGTCCAGTCAGAGAGCGTTAGCTCTGTGACATGGATCTCATTAGCTCCCCTGAGAGGTGTCACTGCGGGAGAATCGGGAGAATCGTAGGCTCAGGGAGACGCTTATACGAAAGGGAAGAAAGGGCAGTGACAGCCTTTTCTCTGCCGCTTCTGCCACCACACTCCTGGGCCGCCCGCCCTCCTCCTCCTCGTAGGGGTGTGGGGGTGCTGGCTAATGAGCTCGTCTACAGTACAGCTTTGCCTTCCCCTCCTTGAAGCTCCCCAGGTCCCTCTGAAGACCTCAGGCCCGGGATTAGCACACACCAAACACCAGCCCCCCTCTTGCCCAGCAGGGAGTTCCTTCTGATCACCCTGCTTCTGCTGCCATGGGCGAGGGCAAGGAGGTGGGGCCAAGACAGAGCCCCTGTGTGTGGAGGGGGGGCATCCAGCCCTGGAAGGCGTAGGCCCCTCCACCTCCTGTGACAGAGTGACCAGGCCTACTTTCGTGCCTCAGGCTCTTTCTCCCGGAGCTGCAGTCTCCTCCTCCACTCCCCTTCCCCCTTGATATCTCCATCCTGGCAGTGTCTCCAGCCCTGTGGTGAACCCTCCTCCCAAGGCAGGGAAGAATGTGAGGACTCTGGGCCTGGGGCTAAGCAGTCAGCAGGTAGCATTTAGATCTGATCTAATCTTGAACTTTAGCTGGGCCAGAGGACTTCAGAATCAGCCAGAGCCCAGTCTGGGCTTTGGATGACTTCAGGGTGGTGAGGCATTGATATGAGGCCCCTGCAGACCTGATAGCCAGCTCCTGGCTGTCCCAGAGGGAGAGAAGTGCTGCCGCCTCTCTCACCTGCTATGCCTGTCTTCCAGGCTGGGAGAGCAGGGGTTAGCACATCTGCCTTATGGGGATGGAGCAGTGACAGCTGGAGTGCCTGCTTCCTCAGCTCTACCCTGCCACCCCTTCCCCTGTCCAGCCCTTTCTGGTGACCCAGAGAAAGCGAGGAGCCAGGGGACAAATGGGAAGGGATGACTCTCCAGGCATCAACAGGTCTCCGCTGGCCAGCCTGGACAGTGCTCAGGGAGTGGGCACCCACTCCTTCCTTCCTGAGCCGGCACCCTTGGAGCCCCAGGGATATCTGAGGAGTTGGTCCTTGCCAGACACCAGACTGTAGTCTTCAGTAGCAACCACAGATGGAAAAATGGATAGACGAAGAACAGGTAGACTAACAAATAGGGGAAGGTTCTGGTGTATGTATATACATGTGTGTGTGTGTAGTGTGTGAGATGCATTGGGAAATACCATCTTTGTTTCCCTACCTTCCTAGCCCCAGGGCCAGCCTGGCCTTCTCTTGTCTCTCTCTGTATCTCCTGTCAAACCATCACAGACTTAAATGACAAAGAAATCAGAAAGACAGATCAATGCCGGCCAAATTAGCACTTGCAGATAGACTGTGCGGGGATGTCAGCGCCCTGACCCCTGGTGATCTTGCAGCCTCCACTGCTGATATTATGCAAATTGCATCCATCTGGCAGGACCCGTGTGCTGGCTGCTTCTACTCAGAGGAGTAATGGACTGGGGGCGGGTGGGAATGTTGGAGCAAGAGCCAGTGGAGTGAGTGTGCGTGCGTGTGCATGTGTGAGCATGTACTTGAGTGTGTTTGAGGGTGTGTGGTGCCCACTGAGCACTGGGCGGTGATGAAGTGATTGACAGGGCAGATAAGGGGCTGCACTGGATTCCTCTGGGCTCGGGGATTAGGAGCAACCACAGATGGGAGATAACCGGACTTCATTTCAGTTTATTTTCCTCCTTATCCCCTCTCCCCACCTTCACTTCCCGAAAAACACAATCTCTGTAGTTTGTGTTTTCATCAATATTTGCAAGTCATTACCAGTGGTTTAAGGTGAGAGACAATGTCAGGGCGCAAGTGCCCAAACCGAGCCAGCCCCTCCCCCATCTCACCCCAGTCTGGTACCTTGAAAATGAATACTTAGCGCAGCCCAGACAGTCTTCATTCCTGTGTGTTCACAGCACCCTTCCTTCCAGGCCCACAATACTCATGAGACGATCAGTACCTCACGAGCCAGCCCCACTGACCTACCTAGTCTAATGCTATTCTACCTAATGTCACCTGACAGCCCTTAAGCTGGGGCCCTGCCCCTCACATCTGAAGCTGCTGTGTGACTTCCTTGTCCCCAGGTTTAGGCTCCAGCATATATGCTTCTGCCCCTGGTATTAGCTGTGTCCCTGGGAGCTGCGCTCCTCTTCTGCAGGGCCCTGGACCCTTCCTCACTTCTCCCATCCTTGACATTATTGACCTGCGCCCAGACCCCAGCTGGGCAAAAGGGGGCCTATGGCCTTCAGAGAGAGGGGAATTTTGTCTGAATCCCCATGCACACCAGTATCTTCCACAACATTTGCTGAGCACCACACATAGTACAGAGGTGATTATATGTGTTATCTCATGACGTTCCCAAACCCTGTGAGATGGGGGCTGTCGCCACTACTGGCGTTAGGGGACTGAGGTTCAAGAAGGTTATCATTCACCCAAGGCTGCAAAGCAAGGGCATGGGGAGGGATGAATTTAAACACACATCTCTCTGGGATCAGAGCTCTCAACCACCATGCTCAACTGCTTCTCTGCTGGGCCAGTGGCCCCAGACACTCACATCCTGCCTAGGTCCCTGTAAGGGAATCGTCCTCTTATAGTTGGCACAGAAGTTCTTTCTGCTCCCAGCCTCCGAGTGCAGATCCTGACCCAGACCACACCCCATTCCAGGCTAACTCAGCCTAAGCCAGGCCAAACCAGACTGAAGGGGACAGGATTCAAACATATTCCGGCCTCAGAAACAGTGTATCTGAGACTATCGGGCTGTAGCAAGAACACACAGGGGACAGAATGCTCCCAGCAGCTGAGCCAGCCCAGGGATATGTCACAGCATGTGGCATCCAGGCCCCTGCAGCTTAAGAAGAGGGACTGAGCAGCTCAGACCAGCCACCACTTAGCTGTCCCAGGGGCCCCACCAAAACTGGGTCCCTGCTGTACCCTCCTTCCGGGCAGGGTTGGGAGCTGGGAGTGCTGGGGACATGTCCGGGGACACGTGTGCAAGGGGAGCTTGTCCTAATGAGGAGAACATGGCTGCTAGTTAGGCAAGGGGCGGGCAGGGAGCCGCAGAGCTGATTGAAGGCAGGGGCAGGGGTCAGACAATTAGGCCCAGATCCGGCCGTTTGATGTGAGTTCTGAGGCCTCAAAGCCTCCCTTCAGTCCGCTCCCTCCTCTCCCTCCTCTCCCTCCTCTTTCCTTTCTTCTTCTGCCCAAAGGCAGGAAGGATGGGAATGCTTACTCTCACTGTTACTATTATTAAACTCTGCAGCAGGCCAGCCAAACCCCAAGGCTCCTGCCCACAGGGGGCACCCCAAGCCCTCAGGAGGCTCCTTGGGCCCCAGGAGGGCATCTGGCCAGAGGCCAAGACCAGCCCAAGGGCAGGGATGAGCTGAGTCCTAGGGTAGCGTAACTCTGCTGCCTCTTTTGCCTCTGAGGCAGGAGTGAATGGGGTGACCTCGTGGGGATTTGGGCCTGGGGTTGCCAGGGCCACATCCCAGGCTTGCTTTGACCATCACTCCTTGTAGCCACCTAGTTCTTTTATATTCTGTCCCGGGGTTTGGGGGTGAAGGTGTGGTTCATTCATGCTCATACCTCATCACACAAGTAGTTGTCCGCAGCAGTCAAACTGCAATCTTGCCCCACAAGATAAAGGTACACAGAACACACATCTCCACAGTACTGTCACACTCAACACACCAAAGCAGAGCTGCCCCCATCCCACCCCACCCCCACCATGTCAGAGCTGCACTTACCATCACGGGGCCCTTACCTTAGCACGCCCTCACGCCCTGGGCATTGCACAAAAGCCCTGATTGTCTCCTGCGGCAGGGCCCTGAGAGCTAAGCCCTTCCCTGGAGTAGCTGGGAAAAGCAGTCGGGTCTTGTGTCCAAGGTGGGTGGGTGTTGGGCCCTTCCAGTTCCCCATCCTAGGAAGTAAGCCCAGAGAGCGGGTGCTGACCAGAGAGTGGGAAGAAGCCAGATTGGGGGGGCAGTGGGGAGAGGGAGGATGGAAGCAGAGATAAATGTTAGCTCATTTCTTCCGTAATTAGTTACTCCCTCATCCCCGCGTTGTAATTGTGAACAAGCTGTAATGTTTAATTAGTCTGTAAATGAAACCCCAATTTCATAATGGCCTGGCTGACAGGGCTAAGTGAGCAGGGGAGGAGGCAGATGGGAGGTAGTAGGGAGGGCCTGCAGAACGGGGAGGGCAGGCTTGTGGGATCACCTCTCCTCCCGTCTTCAGCCTCAGCCTAGCCTCGGCGGGGAGGCTGTGTGACAGGGCCCAGTACTTGCATCCTGCCTTTAATAGCCTCTCCACGGGCCCTCCTGACCAGAGAAAGGAGAGGGAAGGGAAGGTTCCTGGCATCCTCACTCTCTCCCTGCCTCCCCTCCAGTTCTCTGCTGGGGCACCACAGTCAGCCCAGCCTGGGTGCTGCTGGTTGCAGGCCCAGGCTTTGTGATCCCAGCAAGGATGATGCTTCCTCCAAAGGTCCAACCCTCCCCCTCCCCAAATCATCCTACTAAGAGGTCTTTACCTGGCACCTTTGCCTCAGGATCTGGTCCTGCACCCAAAGAAGCCAGTGATTGGCATAGGATAGGTCCCTCGTCCTCCAAGTCCCCCAGTGTCCATGCTATGCCAACACCACAGGCCAGGCCTTACTCTTGGAAAGTAGCACCACAGACTGTGATAAACTGGAGTTGCCGCAGGGGGGAGCCCCTGGCCCCTCCGCTGCCTCCTAGGTCTCTCCCTGTCTCCCCCACAGCATCTTCATGCCTGCACACACCCCCGCCCCGCCTGCTGCAGCCATAAATCTCAATTTACGAGGGCGGCTCTGGTGGGGGAGGGAGGCAGCGCGGCTAATGACGGCTCCTCAGCCGGATTTTTCATGTTGCACAGTCATAAATTTTTAAGAACAGCATGGGCAGCACGTTAGCGAGTTATCGAGGCTGCCTCTGTGCTGGAGGCCTAGCTCCAGGAGAGCAGAGACTGGGTAGGGCAGAGGAGGCATCTGGGCACGGTGGCGCCCGGCAGCCAGGTTAAGGCAAGGGTAAGGCTGGGCCAAGCAGGCAGCTGGCTAACATGGGCCTTTGCAGGGTAGTGCTCTGAAAGTGTGACCAGGGAGGGGTACCTGACCAGCTCCAGGTTAGAAGTTGGGCGTAGTAGTGCTGCCAGATCAGCCAGGAGCCAAGGACAGCCACTTGGGTGGGATCAGGCATGTGGGCACACACACCAAGGTTGCTGGGAGGCCCTGATGGATGCCTCTGCTCTAGGACTTGACACCATGATTTACAGGGAGCCTGGAGACATACGGATTTTCGAAGTGGCCACTTTGAATAGAATTACAAACCCTGACCATGTGCACAATGAGGCCTTTGCCCTGGAAGAGCTGTACTTGGTTCATAAACAAGCTGCCTTTTAGGATCATTCTCAAGAGCTAGGGCCCCTGGAGCCACCAAGGGAAATGCCAACTGAAGGGGTAGATCTATGCGTATGCTGGAGCCAGGAGCCTGGAACCAAGCTGACTGCCTTCTAGTTAAGGCTCATCACTTCCAGGCTGTGTGGTCCTGGGTAAGTCATTCACCATCCTAGGTCTCTCTTTCTTCCTCTTTAAAATGGGCTGGGTGATGGCTTCTGCCTTGCACATTTACTATGAGGATGAAGGAGATCATGCATTTGAAAGTATTGTGCAACCCTGAGTAGAAGTTAGCTTGTCTGTTTTAAATCTCTGGAAAAGTTGAAGAGATGACTGGGGAAAAGCTCTTTGTACAATGTGGGGCATTCACTTTTGCTCAGCCATTCTGCTAGAAAATGTTTGCTGAGGTCTTCTGGGTGTCCAATCGAGTACTGGGTTTGCAGAGGTAAAGGCAGGTCCTTCCTTGTCATGTGAGCACTTGCGGCACAGGCAGGTCAGCATTCCATGCCCTGAAGAGTCAGTAGCCAGAGCCAGCCCTGCCTGCCAGGAGCACAGGTACACCTCAGGGTGCAGAGAGGCCCCCTCCCAAGCCCCAGGCCAAATGCTCACCTGAGTTTCCTGATCTGTGCAGTCGAGCATTATGATCTTGACTACCTCTTGGGAGCCACAGGCACCAGGTCAAGGAATCATATGTTGCTCACATCAGGAGAGGTGGTGTGAGTGTGTGTGTGTATCAGGGTGTTTAGGACAACTTGGGGTTATCCCTAGGCTTGGCCTTATTGGCATAGGAAATAGTCCTCATGCCCCTCCTCATGCCCCCTGTACTCCACCACAAGCCTGCCCTCATTTTCTGGAACCTACTGTGCCTTCTCTTCCCACGTGGCCTTATTTTCTTTGGGAACCTCCCATTCCCGTCCCTTGGCCTAATAAACTCTCACTTATCTTTCACAGAGCAGCTCAAAGTTTGCTTCCCCAGGAAAGCCTTTCCTGCTCCCTGGAGTTGGCCACATACCCCTCCCTGCTCACTCTTTCAGAGCATCCTGTGCGCCCCCTTTAAGCATTCTGTCACAGTCATATTAAGAAATAAGTTGTTTAATGTTTCTCTCCCCTGCTGGATTTTAAGTTCCCTGAGGGCAGGAACTTGGGTCTGTTTTGCTTAGTTTGTATCCCCAAAGCATAACATAGTGTCTGACCCATGTAAGCAGACAGTAAATAAAATGTGTTGTTTTGAGTTGAATTGAGGTGAGATGGCCCTGGCCCACCCTGGGTGCCAGGGCAGGGGGAGGCAGCTAGGGAAGTGCCTGGAGCCTAGGTGGTTCCCATTAGTTCTCATGATTAATTCACAGCCACACTGTGATGGAGTGGGCTTGTCCCCAGTCAGCGCCTCCGCTGGGGCCCACCTGTTAGCGACAAACAAACAAAGGGGATAAATAATGCATTGGGAGCTGAGCCAGGCAAGGCGGTGGTATTGAAATTAATAGGGATTAGCTGAGCAGCTTGAGGATGAAATATTTACCAGGTGGGACTGGGTTTAGGGAGGGTAGCCCCCCCTCAGACTCTCCAGACATAGCCAGGCCCTCCTCCAGGGCATCACTGGCTGGGACTGGGGGCCCCACCACCACTACTACTGCCCCCAGATGCCTTGGTTTGCTGGGCGCCCAGACTGCTGAGAGCTCAGGTCCCAACCACTTTCCTAGCTCAGAAGTCCTTGGGGCAATCAAGGTACTAGGAAGGGGAAGTGGGGAAGGGGCTGAACCCCCCAGCACTTTGGTAGCTGGGGACAGGAACGTGACTGATTTTCAGAACCTGGGCATGTCCAGGCTTTGGGTGGCACGTGGTAGGGTGGAGTGGGGTCACCTGCAATCTTGCTCCCCACACATACACCTTCACTCTCTTTTGCTCAGTCCTTCTTTCCACTTAATACGTATCTACTGAGGGCCCCTGTGCAGTTAACATTAGTGCCCTCAAGAGGTTTATGGTCTAGCAGGGGGTGATAGAAGCCATCACAATGTGGGAACAATGCTAGGTACTGTGGAAACACACAGAAGTGGTTCCTAATGCATATTTGGGGGCCCAGGTAAGGCACCTCAGGAGATGATAGCAAACCTAGCATGCTCTGAGAGACAGGGGCAGCTGCAATTGGCAAGTTGGGAAGGAGCATTCCAGGCAGAAGAAAGTGCATGTGCAAAAGCCAAAGAGCACAAGAGCCTAAACTCTGCTGTCCAACAGAAGAGAGGGACAGGTGAGGCTGAGAGGAAAATCTAGGCAGGTCCCTGCAACTTCATAGAGGAGTTTGGACACTGTCCTGAGAGCAGTGAGGTGCCCTTGGAGGTGGTGGTGGTGGTGGTGGTTTTAATTTTTAACCCTTAAACTTTTTACTTCAAACTGATTTTATATTTGCAGAAAATTTCTTTATCTTTTTCCCAGCTTTCCCTAATGTTAACATCTTACATAATCACAATACAGATATCAAACCAGAAAATTAATAATTGATACTATAATATAAACTAAAGGCTTTTTTTTGAATTTTTCCCATGTTTCCATTACTGTCCTTTTCGAGGACCATTGAAAGATTTGTGGCTTAGAAGGACACCTTGGAGGAAATTGGCAGGGGCACTGCTGTCTCCTGGGTGAGAGATGGTCATGGTATCCTGGCCAGGATGGTGGCAGTGGGAATATAGGCTTAGAAATTACTGAAAAACATGGTAAATAAAGCTTAGGGTGAATAAATTTGCCCTGGAAGAGAGTAAAGGGTGAAAAGGGAAGCAGGCCAGTGACATCTTAGGGGTGGTCAGAAGAAAAGGCTCACAAGAAGGAGCTGGAGGGGAGCAGGATGGGGAGAGGTGGCATCAGTGCAGCCAGGGGAAGAGAGTTCCAAGGCGAGAGTCAGTCCACGGGGCGGATATAAACCTGAAAAGCTCCCACTGGCCTGCAGCCCCTTGAGGTCGTTGGGATCGTTAGAGAAGCAGTTTGGAAACAGCTGGGGCTGGTAGGGGACATCAGATTGCAGGGCAGAGAAGGAGTATGTAAGAGCTTGCTTGAGTGTTAACAGCTGGGAAGTATGAAAGGGAGGAGAGACTGGGTACTAGCCACAGGGGAAAAGGAGTTAAAGGGAGGTTGTTTTTAAATATGTGAGAGTTTTGATATATTGACATGCTTATGTGAAGGAACCTGTGCACAAGAAATAATGGAAGCTACGTCAGAGATAAAGGGGGTTTCTCACAATGTAAGGTCCCTGAAAAGCAACTAGGGTTAGGCTCTAGAGCCCAGGGGGAATGAGGGATGGGCTTTAGAAGTAAAATCAGGATGGGCCTCTTTTAACCTATGAGAGAAGAGGCGTGGCACAAATGCACACAAGTGGCTTCTGTTTCCTCTGACTTAGGATGCAAAATTGTGTGGGTGAGGGGGTTGGGGTGGTGTTGGAGATAGGGGATTTGAGATCTGTGGAGAGTAGAGAAAATTTGAAATTGTCACTAGGGAGAAAGGGGGAGAGAGCCTGTGCGTTAATCAGGAACATAGAAGGTTCGCTGGGCAGCTTTATGCACCTAGTTGAGGTTGATGACTAATTTAATGAGTGGCACGAATCTATACAGTGGTGATTTTCTCTAGTCACACTCAGCTCAGATGAAAGCATAGAGAAGGTAGAGTTTGGGTTTTTCCAGATAAGGGTAATGGAACAAAAAGGGGGCAAGAATGTTGACAATATTGGCAAGAAAGGATTGAGATGATGGACCATGGAATTCAAGCTCCAAAGTGAGGTTATTTGTTACATTGCTGAGACAGAAACTGCCTGACATATCCATTGTCCTTCGTCCTCACTAAATAGAGCTGCTGTATAATTAGGAGCAGCAGTTAAAAGACTACTTTTTTACAGTCTCTCATATGGTTATGGTTCTGTCTCTGAGTTCTGGTCAGTGAGATAGAAGGAAGAGTTGTGTGGGACCTCCAGGAACAATACTTAAAAGGAAGTGACTCAGCTGGGATGTATATTATTCTTGCTTTTTCCTTCTTGCTTTTTGGATGTGATGGTTGGAGCTCCAGTAGCCATTTTGGACCATGAGATAACCTGGAAATTGGAAGCAACATGCTGAGAAGGACAGAAAGAAGAAGCCTGAGTCTCTGATGATGTTGTGGAGCTGTGGGACTGTCTATCAACTTAGATTGCAAGCCACAGACATAAAAAAAAAAAAACAACTCTTAGTGAAGTTGTATTTTCTTCCCTCTCTGTATTCACACAGGTTCCTGTCTAAACTTGACTCTTTTAGCCTTTTTAGTAACATGGCCTGTGTCCTGAGATATAGCAGGAAACAATTTGCCTAAATGTTTCAAGAGAGCATAACAAGACTTTCCCACTTCCTAACCTGAAATAATAGTGTCCCCATTGCCCTTTACCCTACCTCCTCCATGCAGCCAAGTTTACATTATAGGGGCCATTTGTTACGTCATTTTCTTTCCTGCCTTTACATTCTGTGTTGGTTAGTATGCTTTTGGGTACAAGAAAAGGAAACCCAATTTAAAATATCTTAAATAATAAGAGAATCTATTGCCTCACAAAAGTTTGGCAGTAAGGAGACTGGTTAATTTGGCTGTAAGGAGATAGGGTTGGTTAATTCAGCATCTCAGCAATGTTATCAGGGACCCAGACCTTTTTTCCTTTCAGCATGTTCTTTGCAGCCTAACTGCCCTTAAGGTTGAACGGTATCTTTTGCAGTCCCAGACATGTATAGACTTGAAAATATCCAGCGGAATATAAAGGACTCTTCTGCCCTTAGGCTTCCCTTCTTAAGAGTGAAGAAGTTTTCCTTGAAGGTCTTTCCACAAACCTCCTATCCTCTCCTCATATTTCAGTAGTCAGGACACTTGGCCACCCCGAAACCAATGAATGGCAAGGGGGATAGGTGCACCACAATGGCTCAGACTGTGAAGGATTCGCCCTGGCCGTGTGAGGGAGGAGTGGGCTCTGCCAGCATGGCAGAAAGGGAGTGGCTGCTGTGTAAGCAATCAAAAGTGTCCAGGGAACAAAGTGAAGACAGTAGGGGGGTGTATCCAGAGAGGATAGAGGTATTCATGATTTCAGAGTTGCAGTGAGATGAAAGAAAAAGTGCGTACTGTCAGTAACTAGGAATATTTAAATTTAGTATTTCAGAGGAAGAGCAGTGGAGGGTGTTAGAAAGGTGGAGGCTGTGGAAATGGGTGGAAATAAGATACAGTGGAGACAGTTGTTAATGCTGAGGTCAAAGAACCACAAGGCTGGCAACAAAGGACAGGTTTCTGAGAGGTAAGGTTGCAGAGGCTGTAACAGGCAGGTCTTGTGAAGGAGGTAACCCCAGTCTGCATTTGCAGCACATACTCATGTGAAAGCCTGCAGATAGGCTGCTGGCACTTGAGTCTGGGGCCAGGTCACAGGTGCCTGGGGCAGTACGGGCAAGAAGCCTGACCTGTCTGTATCCCAGTGTCCCCATTTGAGAAATAATCTTCCCTGGTTGGTCAGGCCACTCCGGAAGGGGGTGAGCTCTGTCACCTTTCTGTTGAGCCACTCCAGGACCCCTGGAACACAGTCCCACAGGAGAGCCCTGGGGACAGGGTAAGGTGGCAGCTTCGTTGGCACTGAGGTGGCTCCCAGGTATGGCAGATATGCTTGGCTATTCTCAGCAGCCACCTCCTCCCCGACCCCTCCCTGGCCGGGTCCCCTTCACTTGGCCTTAAGTTATCTGGCTTCCATCTGGCACTTCCAGCTGTGACATCCCAGCACCAGGAGAAGGGTGAGGCTTCTTGGCCCCTCTGCCTGGATGGGGCCTTGGCTGGGAATGAGGGAGGAGGCAGGCACCCGTTGTAACGGCCAGAGCAGCCGCCCTGTTACTACGGCGTATTTCACTTTTAATTCTGACATATAATGTAATGATCTTTTTTAAGGCCCGATGATATTATCTGCCTGACTAGATTATTGAGTCTTCATCATCTCCAGATAAATTTATGGCTAGGACGAGGCTCAGGATTTATCATCAGTCAATAGAGCTCGATACTCTAACAAGGCGTGTAATAAGATATACATATTTAATGATCCAAGGGGAGGAGCGCTAATGGAAGCCCAGAGTGAGTGGTCCACCTGCCAGGCTCTGCCCTACGGCTGCCATAACTGTAAGGGGTCTGGATGTGGTCTTTGCCCTGTGGGCCCCAACTCTGGCCTTTCTCAGTACTGCCTCCATCTAACTCCTTGCAAAGACCTGAGGGAGAGGCAGATAGGGAAAGGGAGAAATGGCACAGGGCTGGGGCCGACGTCTCTTCAGCTCAGAGGGTGTATACACACCCCACGGGGGAACTCCTCTCGAAGCTCCTGGGCCTTGGAGGGGTTGAGGGGGTCCTTAGACCTGTATGCCCAGTTCCCTGAGCATTAGGGTGGGCCCACGAGGGGAGGGAGTGCTGGAGCTGCGTGCCCAGGCCGCACACTGATGGTGACGGATGGTTTTTCATTACAGCCTCTCAGGTCCTGCCCGCGCCCTGTGTGGAAATTCTATTTATTCCCTAATTTGTAAAAATTCCCTCTTTATCTGATCCCAATCAGGGTGGGGTAATTGGCTCTCTGGGGCAGCGGCTGGGGTCCTTGATGAAGAGCTATGTGGATGTACCCAGCCTGGCCCCCACCCGGCCCGCCACCAGGGCCCACAATTAATAATGATTTGCAAATGGCAGACAAGCAATAACACAGAAAGATGTGGCGTCCGTGCTGCCTCTTCATTTCCTCCCCTTGCAGATATAAATGGCCACAGAACAAAAACCCAGCACTATAAATTCTGAAATTAGTTATTCACCGGGATAAATGGGGCCTGGAGCCACCAGCCCTTCTCCTGCCTTCCTTCTTGCCTGCTTTTCCCGAGCCAGGTCTCTCCCCAGGTATGTTTCTGAGACTGGCCCCTGGCTCCTCTGCATCTCTGGCTCCTGGTTCAGTTTCCCAGCTTTCCCCTAGACCCTTCCCCACCACTCTAGTACCCCTTCCTGTGTGGCCCAGAGTTGGGAGTGGCCACCTGCTCTGGGTCTGTGGCTTCGTCAACCTCTGCCTTTTCTTACTGACCTCTCTGGCTGCCTGACCTGGCTTCTATCCTGACTGTGCACTGGGGTTTGAATGGAGCTGACAAGTCCTGCCAGGCCAGGGAGTTGGTCAGGGTTGGTATTGGGTGTCTTGGACATTTGGGACCAGTCCAGTCATTTGCCTGGCCAAGTCTGAGTTGGGTTCCTGGTGGCCAAATATGGTGTGACATAAGGGGTTTGATGCTGTGCTTACTGGTCAGGCTGTCATGGCATGTTGGCAGAGGCATCTCTGGGCACTTTGCCCTCTCGGCCAGGCACATCCTCTCCCCGCCCCCCAAGTGGCTGTGAGCTGGCGGGTAATGGGCGTGTAATGGCCTCATTTCCATGCCCGGCCTCCAGGAGCGTCGGTAAGTGTTTGATTGCCTTAATTTCCAAACACATCATTATCCCAGCTTTACCAGCGCTTAATAAACACTTTATGAGGATTTTTTTAAAAACATCTTCGGTCCGCATACTTCTCTGAAGTGATAAACTCTAATTAAGTCTAATATTTAAAAATATGGTAATGGTGAGTTGTTTGAATAAGTGGACTGCATTTCTGTAATTTCATTATTACGTAAAACACGCTAATTATTTGGAGCGCGCTTATTACGGAGAGAGAAATCGCCTGCTAATCAAGATGAAATTGCCTTTTCCCCTTATTGTGGAACCACTGCCATCCTTCACCATCAGCCCTGTGGCACCTCCAGGCACCTCAGGGTGGAGGGGGCTTAGGGGAGGGGCTGGGAGAAGGGGTCACTTTGGAGTTGAGGCTATAAGGGCCGGTGGCGGGGTTAGGAGAGGGGAGCTGTAGGAACAGTGTCTGTGGGGAGAGGGAGTCTATGTCTGAGGTGGGTGTCAGATTGGGGGCCCAGGGGACTGCATGCGTCCATGTCTGGGGCAAGGAACAGGGGATTGGGGACTATCAGGGTATTGCTGTGGGAATAACAATATTATTGGAACAACAGCAATAACTAACCCAGCCACTGTTTTAAGCAATTCTCAAATAAAAACCCATTTCATCTTTTCAACAACCCTTTGAGGGAAGTAGTTGTTATAATTACCATTATTCCCATTTTAGAGAAGAAGAAACCAAAACACAGGCTAAAGTACGGTAACTTGCTCAAGTTCACACAGTTATGAAGCGATAGAGTTTGGATTTGAACCCAGAATTTAAGGCTATACAGGCGCCTTCTGCTGGTTCAGTCCTAAATTTGCTGCCTTGGCCCATTCTTCCTTCTGAGCCACCACTTGCTGTTGTGCCCTAAATTACACCCTGCTGTAGCTACAGTCAGTGCTGGCCCCTAGCGTAGAGTTGCTAATTTAGCAAATAAAAATATAGGACACCAGTTAAATCCCAATTTCAGATAAACAACAAATAATTTTTTATAGAAGCATGTCCCATGTAGGGGTGGGGACATTTAATCTGGCAGTCCTATATCAAGCAGGCCCCAGTTGACCCCCTCGCCCTTTGCTGTCAGCATGTTCCTGCCAAGATGTCCAAATAGACAGACAGGTGTGGTGATGACAGAAAAATAAGGTTCTAGAATGTCAGCATGTGAGGGTCTTGCTCTCTCATCCTTATCGTGGTTCCTGCTTCCTGTGCTGTTCTCCCCACCCCCTCTTTGCTGATCCCTGCCCCATGGGCTTTGACCCCATTCCTCACCAGCTCCTAGAAATGCAAAAAGGTGTCACTAGGCTGAGCCATTTGGAGCAGGAGGCCTCAGGTTGTGTCTGAGTCTTCCTTTAGGCCACACTGCTTCTTAGCCTCATAAGGTCAGCATCTTAACCCCCTGATGTCCCGCCAGTCCAGTGTTTCCTCTTTGACCATTTCATGTTCATTCTCTTTCCTGGCTCCAACAGACCCACGTATGGGAATTGTGTATGTGTAGAGGCATTGTTGCAAAAGGGTGAAGAAGGTGTGGACAGTTCAGTCAGTGATGATAGGACAACCAGCAATCCAATAGAGAAAAAATAAAAGTTAGATATTCTATTTCTCACCATTTACAAAAATAAATTCCAGACAGATTAAAAAGTTAAATATAAAAACTGAAAGTATTAGAAGAAAATATATGCTAGTTCTCTAATAACACTGGGATAAGACATGCCTTTTTAAGCAAGATAAAAAGCCTAGAAGCCAAAAAAAAAAAAAAAAGCCTAGAAGCCATAAAGGAAATGCCCAATGAATTTAGATGTTCCATAGGACTCTCACAACTTAAAACACGTGATGCTAAGTTCATCACTGCCCCAAACCTGCACCTTCTCTGGTTGCCTTATCTCAGTGACTGACACTAAAATCCTAAGCTCACGACTCCTCTAGCCCTCCTGATCTCCCCATTAAGTCTTGCTCATTCTATTTCCTAAAAATTTCTTGCCTCCGACAACTTCTCCACATCACCAATGTATCTTCACCTCCACCTCCTCTCCACCACCGGTCTGGGTCTGGGCCACCATTTCTGGCCTGGACCATAGTACAGTCTGCTGGTTGGTGTCTCTGCCTTCAGGGTTAACCCCTTCAGTCCTTGCATTATTCTGAAACACAGATCTGGCCCTGTCATGCCCCTCCTTAAACATGCGAGGGTCTCCCCACCATTCCTAGGATCAGAAACTCCTCAGCAACTTAGCTGAGCATTCAGGGCTCCTCAGGGTTTTCTCAGGTCACTACTGACCTCCCCAGCTTCATCCTTTGCCACTCCCCTGCCTCTTATTCTTCACTACCCCCCTGCTAGACTGAAATTTTTTTAATACTCCACATTTCCCCTTCAGAAATGTGCCCATGGTCTTCTATGGTGAGACCATTTCCCCTCAACCCCAACTTGCTGGCTATTTCCATCCTACATACCCCTCAGACTCTGCTTAACTTTGTCCTCCCAGGAACCCTTTTCTGATCTTCAGACTGAACAAAGTGCCTTTTCTGTGCATCTTTTCTCATAACACTGTTCACACCATACCGCTTACACGTCTGTCTGAGTGCTTTGAGGGCAGGGAGTCACTCTGTGCAGCCAGTCAACCCAGCATGGCCCATGTGCACCTAGCTCACAGAAGGTGTCTGTGGGTTTGCTGAATGAAGGAATGCACAGATAAGTGGTCCTCCAAGAGTCCTTGGGCCCCTCCCCCTTGAGGGTGGCCCCAGCCTAGGCCCTGCTTCCTGTCCTCTACTAGTCAATTACCAGGCAAGCACAGGAACCTGGAGTATATCGGCCCCAGGTGGTTACCCGGTGTGAGCTCTCACTGGGTGTTCTAAGTGATCTGAGCCACCCTTCCACTAGCAGCTCCTTTACTAAGCAGATACCTGACTACCCTTGGGCCCAGCCAACAAGCTTATCCTTTGTTAGAGGCTAGCCTTACTCACCTCTCTGAGGGATGTATGCAGCTGCACCCCTCCCGTCATGGTCTTGGCAATATAAAAACATTTCCAACATTAAATATTAATGCCAAAAAAGAGAATCATCTTGTCACAAGTTGATGATCCTGAAGGAATATAAAAACAGGTTAGTCTTCTAGAACTTGGAGGTGAGGAAGACCTACTTTTCCAGGCCTCCATTGTAGGCACAAGACTGTGCGCGCCTCATACGCTGTAACAGCTTCAGGCTGGCCTCTTTAGCTCAGTGAGAGGTACCAGTAGGGCTCTGACCCTGGTGGCCTTAGGGCTGTGAGCAGAGGACTTTCTGTGAGGCTGTGTTGTCTCCATGCTCACCCTGCTGCTGTTTCTGAACTGATGGCCTATTGAAAACCCCAGATTTGTCTCTGTGCTTCTTCTGCCCAGTTTACTTATTTTCTTGCTGTGTCATTGACTTTTTAAACTGATTAGTAGGTTACACTGACTGTCATGAAGCCTTCGGTAGCTGGATAAAGAGCCTGGGCTAGAGGCCCATAACTACCATACCATTGATTTGCTAGGTAAACTGAAACAAATGTCTTCCCTGATCTGGGTCTCTCTCTCTCTGCATTTGTAGTGAGCCAGTTGCAACAAGTTAGACTCCAGAATCTCCAGTCAGCAGGATTGTAGTCAGGGTTTGTGGCGTGAAAGGCCATTGGTTTCAAGTGCACTGACCCCTGTGTCATCTATGTCAGAGATTGCACAGTATACACTTTCTCACCATTGGGTCTTCCAGAAAAGTAGGATCCCTGCCTTCCTTAAAGAAAAGAAGAGGTATTCCAGACATAAGGCATGTGCAAAGACATGTGGGTCATCGCCTGTTCAGTCCCCACAATAACGCGGAGGCAGCGCCCATCACTGCCCCTAGTGGAGGAAACTGTAGTTCAAAGAAACTAAGCACGGGCTGCAGGGTATGCAGACAGTGGGCGAAGTTAAGACTAAAAAGAGGTCTCTGACTCCAAAACCTATCTGTCGTTTTCAGAAAACAGTATGTTTCCTTGAGGTTGGAATATGGGGACTGGCGGTAGAAAGTGGCAGACGTGAGGCCAGAGAAAGCAGGTCTCCGTTCTTGCAGGGCCTTTACCTTAAAGTCATATGCAAGAGTGTACACAAAAAGACATGATCAGGTTTGTGTAAGAAAGATCACTCTGGCTATATGGGAATGGATTTCAGGGAGAAAAAGGACAAGCTGGTGTCCTAGCCCGACGTGACGGTCTGGACTGGGGCATGGCTGCCGGAATTAAGGAAGGAGATAATTACAGAAGAAGAAGATAAATTCTGTTATTAATTTGGGGAGTAAGGGAGAGGGCAAGGTGTCAAGCCTGATTCTCAGGTTTCTTTGGACATTTTGGGGGTGCCCTTCACTGGGATAGAGAACACAGAGTGAAGAAGCTTGGGAGAGTTCATTCATTACTTAGCATTTTGAGTTAGCATGTGTCCACCTAGAAAGAGATGTTCTCAAGGCATTTGGATTTGTGGTCTGAAGCACAGCAGAGGTCCAGGCTAGAGATGGCAATCTGCAGGGGAAGTGCAGGCTCAGGATGTGGACGAAGCCATCCACTGTGGCAAGTTGGAACAGGTCAAGGCCAGAGACTGAGGCACATGGACCATCTCCCAGCTCAGGGCTGGGCCCAGGTGGAAGGTCAGTGCTTGCCCACTGGATGGCTGGTGACCTGAGGGGAGGGGCTGGGCACATTCACTTGGGCCAGGGGAGGCAGATTGAGCGATTCGTCCAGCAATGAGGGAGGAGCCAGATGAAGTCAATAGAAAACTAATTTTCTTTTCTGCTGGAAGAAATGAGGTGTGTGGCCGCTGGGTAATTGCAGATAACGAGGGGACTTACTCTTAATATGCACAGTGGCCACGGTCCCCAGAGTGCAGGAGGCAGGAAGGATTGGAGGTGCCTTGGCAGGGCCAGACTTATTTGGGAAGAAAATCACCCTATCGTAGCCCTTTTGACAGTGCCATCACAGCCCCTGGACCCTGTCATAAACCCTCCCCAATCCCAGGTCCTTCCTGTCCCATCCCCACCCTTCCTACACAGCTCTTCTTACCCCATTCCCCTTACTGTCAACTGCCTAGCTCCTCCTGTCACAGCCCCCTCCCTCCACCCTCTACCCACGCGGCACAGGCACACACACTAAGGGAGACAAATGATGGGGCCTCAGCTGAGCAGGGTGCGTGTCCAGCCCATAAACCACAGGGATGGGTCATGTCTGGAGTTGCCATGGCCGCCACCACCCACCCATCTGTCTTCCCACTGTTCTGCCTCCGACTGGGTCTCATAGCTTCCTGAGTCCCTGGAAGAACAAGGTGTCCCTGGTGTCTGAGTCCTGGGTCACCTCTCCATGCCACATCCACTATGGGTACTTTCATATTGGGCTCTGCCAGACAGGGCCCTCTGTGACTTGTCTGTTTAAGCAGTATCTGCAGAGTCAGGATCTGGCTAATGATAGAGGCCCTGGGCTGACGAAATTCCTCCTGCTCCTGCAGTCCTCTTCTAGCCCTGCTGGGTCTCCTCTCCTAGTCTAGGGTCCTGGCAAGGGCATGCTCTGGGGCACAGTGGATGGAAGGCATTGGTCCTTGACAGCTTCAGAAGCCTCCTGACCCCACCTTGCCCTTAACACCCCCCCCACCTGATTACAACATCAATGAACAACACTTCTGCAGTCATAGCATCGATTGCATGAGGGCTGGTGGCAGCTGAGGTCCCAGTTATATGGCCCAGGAGTGTGTCTGGAAGGTGGCAGAGGGCTGGGAGGAGAGGCAAGTGAAGGGATGGGGAGCTGGTGGCTGTTCTGGGCAGTGGAACAGAAAAACCCAGGCACCTGAGCCATTGCTGCCCTAGGCTTACTATATATAAGACAAGCTCTGGGCAGCTGCATCTCCTGCTGGTGGAGGGACAAATCCTGGCCACATCCACTATACTGAGCCCTGAGCACCTGTGGGCATCCCTGCAGCCACCAGCATTCTAGGACAGTTGAGAATGGAGTTTCTCGTGGCGACCAATCCCCAGAAACTGCTATGACAGGGTCTGCAGGCGCAGACACATTTAACCTGCCAGAGACGGCTGCAGCCTGACCAGCGCCAGCATTGAACCTCCTGGGTGGGAGAGGCAGGACTTGGGCTGAAGCACACAGGCACGCCTACTGGAAGGCTGCAGGCCAGACTGCTAGAGGACCACAAACCTGTGCCCCGGCCAGCGGGCTGGGGTGGCATGGGAGCACCTGCCCAGGCAGACAAGCCTGTGGCCCAGGGCAGGTGTTTCCCAGGGCCTGGCCTGGAAGTGCTGGGGCTTGTGCCTGTCACTGGTGATTATGGCCTAGGCCACATCTCCCACACACACGCAAATGCCGGCAAAGTCACCCTGGCCGTGGGCGTGATGAATGGCCGCACAGTAATGAAATGGAGACATCAAGGCGGGTGGCGGGAAGACGGAGTGTGGCGGACGGGCCGTCCCCACGCGGCGGCAACAAGAAGGATCGCCCAGCGGCCGGGGGCCGTCAAGGGAGAAATTACACATTTACTCTGCCTTTTTCTTACTGCGACGGCGGCCATACATCACTGCTGGGGCCGGGGCGGGACATGCCGGCCAATTTCCAGCATGAATTATGGGACTGAGCAACATTGAGACCAGGCTTCCTGCTGGCCCAGCATCACCCAGCCTAACCAGAAGGTGGAGATGCTGCCACCAGGGGATGGGACCTTGGTTTAGAGTTCGTGGCTCCTGAGTCTTACCTGGCTTCCCACCCCCCACCCATGTAAGAGCACCATGGATGCTGAGGGGAAGGAGCAGGGGCTGATTTTAATGTCTTCTCTTACTCTTTTTAGATGACTGCAAGAACATTGCCAACATCATGAAGACACTCGCATATCGAGGCTTCATCTTCAAGCAGACATCGAAGCCATTCTGATTGGCCGAGGATGGGATGGGGCAGGACAGAGTAGCTGCTTGGCCCAGCCCAGAACCCTCCACGCCCTCACCAGAGGGGAAAAAGGACAGTGGCACAGCTCTATGTCCAGAGTGTCCCCCAGCCTGTCCTGTGGGCTTCTGCCCTGGGTAAGGGCTTGGCTACTTGGCCCCTCTGGAGTAGACACTTTGTGCCCTCCACCCCGACCCCTCAACCTCAGCCCAGTATTAGCCCCTCCCATTGTGGGCCTGGGCTAGGGGGACCCAGGCACTCACTGCCTCCTCCCCGGTACACAGGCTTCTGCTGGGGCCACCAAGCCTCCCTGTGTCCCTTCCCATCCGTAGTGCATGGTGTGTGGTGCCCACAGGGCTCCAGGACAGATCAGGCCCCACCTTGTGTCTACCCCCATCCCCGCTGTGAACGTGCCACTGAATAAAGTCGGGGAAATGAGGCCCGGGGCGTGTGTGTGGAGCAGGTGGTAGTGTGTCTGACACTGTCAGGATGTTCCAGGCCACTCTGCTCGGGCCACTAATGCAGCTGGCAGTCAGTGGAGCCCCTGTGGGACCCTCACTGAATATGCACAGCACCATGGGGACTATCTGAGCACCAGACTGAATAGCTGAGGCCACTTTGTGTGAACCATCCTGAGTGCAGAACCACAGGTGTTCCCATGTACAGGTATTTGGGCAAAACGCAGTGGTTAGAGGGCTGCTAAGGGCCTCAATGCAGGAAGCCCCACCACTGCCCCCATGTGGTGGATGTGGTGACACCCCCCATGCTCCCATCCAGTAGCATCGGAGTGGGGAAGGAAAAGGAAGCAGCCCAGTCCAACTCAGCAGCTCTATTCACACAGCAGCAGCATCCCCACCCCATGTGGCCTCTCACGGCTTCTTGGCTTTCTTCACAGAAGAGGAGCTGGAGGCTGATTCCCGTCGCTTCCTCTGAGGAGACACAGAAGGTGCTGAGGTCAATGGCCCCCAAGGCCTGATTCAGGCTTGAGCTCATGGCACGTGTGCCTCAACATTCTCGGAGAAGGCAATGCCCACCAGCCACCCACTCCTACCCTCAGTCTCAGAACCCCTCTGAGTGCCGGTTCCTGAGATAGACACAAGAGGGAGCAAAGCCTGAGTGTGCACGTGCTCACACACAGGGCTGCTGGTGCTTCCAGCCTGCCCAGGCTCTTACCGAGTTGGGCGTGAGGGGTGCGCCCACCACATCGATGATGGTGTCCTTGGTGGGGTCAGGGCCGAGACCAGGTTCCGATCCCGCTGGTTCAGCAGAGGCCGGGGCTGGGCCCGAGGCTGGCACGCTGGGGCCCCCCAGCCCACCAGCCCGGGCCAGCGCCTCGTGTCGGTGCCGCAGCATCTGCAGCTCATACTCGCAGTTGGCGCAGGCCTGCTTGAGCTCATAGAGCAGCACCAGGTCACTCCGCAGCTCATTGAACATGTGCACCAGCTCCTCTGTGGGTGTCGGGCTCAGCTCTGCAGGCAGGTGGGTGGGCACACGGGCAGAGCTGGGCTGTGGCCAAGGTCAGCAGTAGGAATAGCCCCTCCCCTGCCCAGTCTCCGTCCATGGCCTGGTGGGGGTGGGGAGGCCACATCCTGTGGGGCCCAGCTCCCACACTCACCCACACCAAGTTCCAGCAGCATCTGTTCCAAGGCCTTGATCTTCTTCTGTCCCACAGAGCTAGGCAGCTTCATCTGCAATGACCCGGGTTATTAAGCCCTCTCACCAACAAGTGGCTTAGGACAAGGGGAGTAAAGGCAGCGGGGGAGGGGAGAGAACCCCAGAGGCAGCTCTGGGTCAGAAAAGGCAACAGTCAGCAAGGGGAGATAAAAGCTGTGACCTCACCCTGGCTACATCCCCAAGAGCCAACTGAAGCCGCCACCCTCTGCAGCATACCTACTGCCCCAGCCACACAGCCTGCAGTTTTCGGGCTGCAAGGAGCCCAGGGCCCAAACACACAGAGGGAGGTGACTCACCCTCTGGCTCCTCAGTGTGACACCTGCAGACTTGAAGTCCGGAAACTTGATGCCTGCAGTCTCAGGAACAGCCTGGGGAAGAAGGCCTTATGGAAACCAAGGTTCACAGGGTACCCCGCTAACTCAGAGCTCTCCCCTAGAGGTCCCCAATGCCAGACGACGCCCCCCAGCGCCAGGCTGGGCTGACTTGGTCTGCATACCGGCTTCTCTGCCTCCTTTTTCTGGGGTAGCTTCTTCTTGGGGGCCTTGCGTTCCGTGCGCCGCTGCTCTGCAGTGGTGTCGGCCGCAGTTATCAGCTTCTGCAGGTCCTGACTGCGCTTCTCCCGCTCCTTCTTCCGGGCCTCGATCTTGCGCAGCTCCTGTAGCAGGTACTCCTCCTCCGCCACCTGGGAAGGTCAGAGGCTGAGAAGTATGGGAAACGTGGGAGAGTGAGGGCAGACAGGGCGCTGGGCTGTCTGAGGGAATCTGAGAAGGACGGGACCATGAGGGCGGTGAAGAGCAGGCAGGTGGCCAGAGAGAAGCAGCGCTGACCGGGACAGGCAGGGGAGGGGCCCAGGTACCACTGGGGGGCAGGGGGACCTGGAGGGCATGGAGAACTGAAGCAGTGAGCAAGGAATTCCAAGGCACTGAGGGGTTTATGGGCTGGGGACTGACCTGCTCTGGAGTCCGGTTGTACAGACGCTCCAGCTGTTCCTTCCGCCGTCGCTCGTGCCCAGCATCAAACACTGGTATTTTGAGGTCTGTGCCTGGCACAGCCCGCACATTGGCAAGCTTGGCACAGATGTGGTAGTACCGCTCCTTCAAGTCCTCCACAGAACGCTTCTGAGGATAAAGATGTGGGGGAAGGGAGGATGAATGCTCAAGGGCATGTGGAAGGGATCACCTGCAGGCAGTGGGCCTGCCAGGCCCAGAGGTTGTGCACACATGCAAATGCACGACACCAACTCACCTTGAATTGCTGGTGGTCGTACCGGTCATGGATAACTACAAAACGTAGGTCAAAGCGGCGGCTGAGGTCAAAGAGGTGGTCAGTTTCTGCCTTAGTCCAAGCATCATCATGAAGATAGAGCTGGTACTCCTGCTCTGAATACACAGGCACCTGCACAGTCTGTTGGCACAGAGGGACAGAGTGGGGGCATGCCCACATCACGTTGTGTCCAGTGGGCTGCAGCCCCCCATGTGACCATAGCCCCTCCTCTTTACTGCCACCCCCTGGGCTGGACAAAAGCAAATTCACTGCTTGGGGCCGAACACAGGGCAGCTGGAAATCTTTCCAAAGTGAGTAAAGAAACTGTCTTTGACCAGAGGCGCTGACTGACTCTAGGATTTCCACCTGCTTCTGGATTCACTCCAGGAGCAACTTCACCATTCCTTCACTTCCAGAGCCTTGGTTCCTGCCCACATCAAATACTGATCTTCAAGGGCTGGTTCAAGTGAGGGCCCCATGTGTAAGCACTGCTGTGGAGTCCAACGGTCAACCTTGGAGAAGGGCAGACGGCTAAATACCAGAGAAAGACCCAGGAACCCCCAGTCCATGAACACTTGCCTGAACCACTCCTGCCACCCAGTGGTGACAGTGAGACCTGTAGCTCCTGCAGAGCTGACCAAAGTCACAGCTCTATAGAAAAGAGGCAAGAATCCTACTGGCAACATGCACGCCTGTCCATGCCCCTGTCCCCCTCTGCCACACCTTGTCCCCCAGGCCAATGACGTACAGTGCCACCACCAGCTGGGTCTGTCAGACACCCCAGGAAGGGGTCAATGCTAGATGGAACAAAGGAAGCTTCTCTTCTCCATCAAAGACCACGTTGGCTCTGACCCTGCTCTCAAGACCCTTCTTCACAGCTGCCTCGTGGACATCTGCTGGAGGTCCTACATACAACTCAAACTCAGTATGTTCAGGTGACACATGTAACTAGACTTACTGTGGTGGTCATTTTGCAAAATATACAAATAACAAACTGTTTTCATGTACACCTGAAACTAACAGTGTTGTATGTCAATTATCCCTCAATAAAATTTGTTTTTAAAAAACAATATTTCAGGTCTGACTTCATTACTCTCCTTCAAACCTGTATCTCCTTCAGTCCAGATCTCAGTCCACGTCACCACCACCCAAGTGCCCAAGTCAGAAATTGGAGAGGCATCTTTAGTTCCTACCTTTACCTTGACCCCTCCCCTTCCCCAAGTCTGTGGCTTTTACCTCTGGAATCTCTATGTCCACTGTCACATCCCCGTTCAGACCACCACTACTGCTTGCCTGAGTCAGGGAAACAGCCTCCCAACTGGTCTCTCTGCCTCCATTCAATCGTCCTCCAAGCTTCTCCATATGCAGCCAAGTTGTGATCTCTCTGAACAGTACTACTTAAAGGACTGCCTGCAGACCGGTGCTGTTTTGCAAACTGGTATCACCAGTCTATGGTAAGTATGGAAATTGATAGTGGGAATTTGGAAATTCAATAATTTTACAGCAATCGTATGCTGCTAAATCTGATAATGAAGAAACACGGACTTGCATTTTGTCTTTTCTTGTAATGTATCAGTCTCTGATGGATTGGAAATTTTTAAAAATAATGTCCTTCACCATGGATAATTTGAGAAGCACTGTTCTGGAATATCTGACCATGTCACCCAAATATCCCTTATCAAACCCTTCAAAGGATCCCCACTACTCTAAAATAAAAGTGCCTTCTAGATAATTCACAAACTCAAGAGCAAGGGTTGTCTGGTTCATTTCACTGTCTGGCACACACTTCAGGGTTCACAGGGCACACAGGGCCAGGCAATAGGTACCAATGAATATTTACTGAATCAGCCAATGAACACATGGGTGAATGACCTGGCCCCTCTCTGTAGCCATTGTCCCTCATGGACCCTGAGTTCCAGTCAAATGACTAGCAGTTTCTGGAACATACTAGGCTTTGCCCTTCAGCCTTTGCTGCTGTTGCCTGAAATGCTTTCCCACTTACACACTCCTTCTACCTGGATAACTTCTCATCCTTTTGATCTCTTTCACAGATCATCACCTCTGGGAAGTCTTTCTGGTGTCCCAGGCTTGGTTAAAAACCCTTCCTATGGATTTCAATTCCATTTAATTAAAAAAAAAATTACTCAGGAACTGTGTAACCAGTCCTGCTCTAAAAGAGCTCACAGTCAAGCAAGGGAGACATTCATTCATTCAACAGATATTTATCATGGGTGTACTAGACCCATGCTGGGAACACAGTGTTGAATAAGACAGACAGGAAACTTACTTTCTCAGAGCTCACAGTCCAGCTGAAAAAATGAGTGCTGTGTGGCAAGTTTGGTAACAAAGGTATGCCTATGGTATAATGAGTAACACCTGATCTAGCCTAGGGACAAGTTGATCAGAGAAGAGGTAAATGAGGCCTGGTTCAGTCTTAAGGTTGAGTAGAAGTGAACTGGGGAGCAAAGATGGTGGAGAGAATCCTAGGCAGAGGGAGCAACACAGAGGAAGAAAGAGTGTGTGTGGGTGTGGCAGTTAGGGTTACGTTAGGGAAACTGGTGAGGGGCAAGACATGTGAGGAAGAGGCATGGAAAGAGGTTGGTGGGTCAGCAGAAGTCAACTGCTGCAGGCTTTGTGTGCCCTGCGAAGGAGTCTGGAATGCATCCAGATTAGCAAGGTTAGTTTTAAAGAAGAGTGGAATAGTCATGATTCTCTCTTGCAAAGACCCTCCTGGAAGCAGTGAGGACAGACAGGGTGAAATAAGAGGCCGGGAGACACTTACAGGCAGGTTTTAGAAATAATCCAGGCGAGAAGTGAAGAGGCCTAAACTGCAGCAGCACCACGAGAGGGAGAGAAAGGGGCACACACTTGAGAGGTGTTAGAGCAAAACCACACGACTTGGCAACTGGACAAGTGGGATGAGGGCAGACAGACAGGTGACTCCTGCGTTTCTGGCTTGAGCCAGAGTATGGCTGAGGAACCACAGACTAAGAGTGGGACCCCAGGAATAAGCAGTATGGAGGGAAGATCATTGATTCACTTTACTCTGACTTCATTCTCCACCTGTAGTCACCATGATCTTTCTAAAACTCAAATCTGATCCTGACACTATTCTACTTAAAACCTGCCAGTGGCTACCCAAAGACATCAGGACAAAGCCCAAATTCCTGAGCTTGGTCGCCAAGTCCTGCTGACCTCTCAGGCCTCATCTCCCACCGTGTCCTACCTGGCTTTATGCTTCATCCACAGGGGAATGCCTTCAGCATCCCATACATATAGCTGGCTTTTTTACTCTATGCCTTTGCCCCTGCTGCCCCCTCTGCCTGAAAAAGTCACCACACACCTTTCCTGATAGTGCCTAGTAACATCCTTCAAGACTCAGCTCAAGCTCTAACTTCAGGAAGAAGCTTCCATGGTCTTTAGGTCCTCCCAGTATAGCATGTATCCACCAAACTAATTGCGCCCATGATAAATATCTGTTGAATGAATGTGACCCACTGCCCACACTCCCCATATGCTTCTTCCCAACAATATGGAGAGTTTCTTGAGGGCAGATAATGTCTGATTCATTTTTGTGTCCTCGGTGCCTAGGGCTGGACTGAGCATGGAGCAGAATTTACTAAACACAAAATAAACTTTTTTGTCTGCACCTCAAACTGCCTCCTCCAACCTTCCCTCCCACTGCCTCAAGCACCTCATCTCTTGGTTGTCCCTTCTCACCTGCCTCTCCCTCCACTGGACCAGAGGAGCCTAAGGATGGTGGTGGGATGGAGGAAAACTAGGTTTGGCGCACAGAGGAGAACAATGGGTCACACCTGGACAGCTGAGTCTGGGGTGCCTGGGAGCCATCCAGTGGACGGTGTCCAGGTGGGTGGTGCTGGATATCCTGTGCTGAGGGGAAAGTTTGGACTTGGAGTCCTGGGTTCAGCCCTCCAGTGCTTTCTCGCTTGAAGTCTAGGCTGCTCCAGGCTGCAAGGACTGTGAGGCCATACTGCATAGTGGCTTCAACAATGGCCTAGGAAAAGCGAGCTCAGCCCAGCTCTGCCTCTCACTGGCTAAGTCTGAGTAAGGCCCTGCTCCATCTGAACCACAGTAACAGAGACCAGAGATAATTCATCTTCAACTAGGGCATTAGCATAGAGGATGAACACAGGCAGACATGATTTATTACAGAAACAAAATCAACAGGATTCAGTGATTAGATGCATCACTGAAATCTAGCTCAAATACTACCTTCTCAGAGAGTCCCTCCCTGACCACCTTATCTAAATTAGTGAACCTACAAGTTCACTTTTTATCGCATTTCATATCCCATTTGTATCTTTGTTCCATTTTAGTGATGGCTCTTATCTGAAAGAATCCAGTTCATTTGCTTACATATTTGGTATCTGTCATCTCCTACCTTCTTTGTCCCACTGTTGATTGAAATAATGTGACAGCTAAGGAGAAACTAAGTCAAGGATGATTCCCAAGTGTCTGGTTTCAGCAGCTGGGTGGAGAGTGGTGTCATTCACTGATATGGGAACAGGTTTGTGGGTGGGGAATAGAGGGAAAATTATGAGTTCTGCTCAAGAGTAGCTACTTGCTCTGAAGTACCTACAGGGCCTTTGGGGAAAGATGTGCAGTAAATGACTAGACATGTGGGAACTGTTGCTCTGGCTTGGAGATATTAAGTTAGGGTCACTGGCACACAGAAGGTAACTGAGGCCATAGGGTAAATGAGACACTCTAGGGAGAAAGTATAAAGAGAAAAGAGTAGAGCACTAGGGCACATTTGCAAATTTTAAAGAGCCACAAGAATCCCACCCTGCAGGTATTGGCCATGAGGACTGAGTGGGGAACCATGGTTGTGACAAAGGCCTGAGCGTGTCCCTGGACCCAACCCTAGGAGACTGGAGAGTTCACACAAGTAGCTCAGAATGGGTAAGCCACCTTGACTTACATCCAAATGATGGTGGCTTACCTTATTGAACCTAGCGAAGGGGTAGTCCTTGCCCTCCTCAGCTGCTCGTCGCCAGTGGAAGAACATAGCACCATCCTTGCGGGCTGGGTTGGTGAATGGCATCCACTTCCAGGGCCGCACCTTCTTGGAGCCCAACTTGGCCTTCACTGTACGGTAGCCTTGACCAGTGTCACTGGGTAGCAGTGGGGGTGCATCCCTGGCAGCAGGGTTTAAGGAGGTGAGAGGTTAAGACTCAAAAGGTGTGGATAGAGCCTTTGGGCCCAGGTAGCTGATCAACGCTACAACAAGGAAGTCATCTCCTGGAACAAGAGATCTAAGTTCCTCCTGCACCCTACAAGCAAGCAGGAGCCCTGGCTGGGGACGGAGTCAGGGAAAGAATTGGCAGAGAAAACTAAGAGTTAAGGACCATGCAGGTGGATCAGAGACAAGAGCCTGGGGGGCTTGTGATTCTTATACTTGCTTCTTGTCAGAGTAGAGCAGTGCATAGACCTCCCGGTGCATGCCCTCAGGCCTCTTGAAGGTCAGTGTCTCAGAGGACTTCTTGGACTTTTTCTGAGGAGGGAAACCACAGGAAAGGAACCACAGCCTAGACTGCCTTCCCTGAAAATTCTCTAGCCCAGCTCCATCCCTGAACCAGCACCTACAGGTACAAACACACATACACACTATGAAGGTACAGAAACCCACTCATAGGAGCACCCCCAGACTGAGCAGGTCATTCCCCTTCACCGCCCCACTTCACCTGGGTAAAGCCCCAACCTGTAGGAGTAGAAGATACTTTTCCACTATCTCTCAGAATGTCACACCGACTTGGTAGCCCCACCCAATATCCTGCACATGTCACACTCTCTTGGTCCTCTCATCTTTTACAAGTGTCACACCCCCTTGGTCCCCACCACTTCCCACGGCGTCTCACCTCCTGCGCCCCATCTCATCAAGGTGACACGTATACTCTCCCGTTATTCACACCTTTTACCGCCCATCTCACGAAAAGTGCAGCACCCTATCACCTCCCCCCTTCTCTTCCGCTGTCACTCCTCCCCACCAATTCAGTCCTGCTACCTAAGGCGCTCAAGCACCTCTCATACCTTGTCCGGATTGATAATGTCCTTCTTGCTGATGGTCCCAGAGGCTGCATCCCCCTCTGGACCTCCGAGTTCTAGAATGTCCCGCACATCCGCGCCCGTAGCCATCACGCCTGGGAGATGGGGGAGCGCCCTGAGGTCAAGGGTCAGTGCCTGAGAAGGGACCGGGCTCGCTTCAGGGGAAGGAACCACTTCAGCCCCAAGTTGGGGTGGGGTGAAGAGGCGGGCCGCGAGGAGGAGGGTGGCCCAGATCAGGTCGGGGCTCCGCCTGCGTCCCGCCGCTTGGGTCTCCCTTAACAGGCCCAATGCCTCCTAAGCCCCAGCGCCTCCGCAGCTGGGATCCCCGGCCACCGCCGCAGCGATCCCCTATTTCTGAAGGGCCGCGGACAGAAACTTCCGGTCGTGCTCATTAAAACTCGGCCGACAGGAATACTTCCGGCCCGTGCTTAGCGGAAATGGAACCGGCTGGCAACCCAGTGTGAAAGCTACTGGCCGCCTGGAGCTTGTCACCGTCCTTGGCTCCCACGAGCCCGCAGATGTTCATGTGCTGCCTGCTTTCTGGCATCATTTTCCCTCACCATTGCTCCGTTGAATTTCGGGCAATTAAAAGAGAATGCAGAGCTTTGTGACCTTGGAAGTCGCTTAATTTCTCTGAACCCATAAAATGAAAATTGTGATGGTACCTGCTTAAATGAAGTATCGATAATCCATGTAAAACATTAGCACAGTGCGAGAAACATTTAATTTTTTTATTAAATGAATTAGTGGTATCAGTTGTCCCTGCTTATTAAATGCTGAGTATGTGCCAGGCACTGTGGTAAGCTTTGGAGATGAAGAGATGCACTAGATAAGGGGAAGCTTCCTAGGGTGGCTGCCAAGATGAAGTGAGGTCAGGGCCCTCACTTGCACCTCCTCTGAGGGAAGTTTCTGTGGGCCAGGGCCTCAAGGAGCTTTTTCCTGGAGCTCAGCTTTCTGGAACTTCACTAGTCCAGGAGCTTACTGCTCTAGTGTGTGTTACAAAGAGGCCCAAGGACACAACCCAAAGAGGGAGCAGCTGGAAGAAGTATCCCTCAAGGGAAGAAACTTGCTGATCTCCCTGGAGAAAAAGACTTCTAGAACAGGAGATCCTGAGGAAGGACAGAAAGGACAGGGGAAGCAGCTCCCATCTTCAGCCTCTGCAAACCAGCCTGCAAACATGGAGGGCTGTTTGAGCATGGGGGATGGAGTGGGGCTTGTTAAAGGCATTAGGAGACCAGACCCCAAACTAGGGCTTGCCAAAGATCCAAGCAGAGACTGGAAGGGAAGACTGCCTGCACAAGTTAGCCATCAATGTTGTAGCCTGTTCTGGCTTGGAGGGGACATGAACACAGCAGCTGCAGCCACAAGCCTAGCTAGATCCTAAGACCTTAGAAAACTGGGCCTGGAGGTACAAACCTTGTCCTGTTTCTGGGGCCTGATTCCTGGGTGAATCCTTTGAGCTCTAAACAATTTCTAGGGGAAGCCAGGGTTTTGCTGCAGAAATTGCCCTCGGGGTAAGGGAACAGTCCTTGGAGCCAGAAGTGGACAGAGCAATGAGAGAGGGTCCAGCATCTCTGCCTCAAGCATTTGACTCTACTTATAGTTAAGTATTTGTATAATTAGTTTTTTAATATATATCTCCCACTGATAGACTCATTGCTGTGGGGACATGAATCACAGTACATAAATGTATGTGCTAGGCATTGTTCAAGGCTCCAGTTGAATGAGATACAAACTACCTCCTGGTGGGTCTTATTTCTACTGGAGTAAGAGAAACAATGAGCATATAAACAATAAAATAAATAGTAGTGTAAGTTTTGATGGTAACAAGCTATGAAGAAAATAAAGTAGGGTGATAGGATTGGGGGCTGTGTAGTGTGGTCAAGCAAGTATTCTCTGGGGAACTGAGATGCAAGCTGAGGTTTCAATGATGGCAACAGCCACAGAACACTGGAGAAGGAACATTTCAGAGTGGAGGAGTAACAAGTGCAAAGTTTCTTGAATGGAAAGAGCTCCATATGTTGAAGGAACATAAGGAAAAAAGTTCAGTGTGGTGGGTGTTGAGTGAGAAGGTGGAAAATAGGAAGACTGGGGATCAGAGGTAGGCACTGGGGGTCATGGTAAGCTTGTCTTTTACCCTGGCAGTCATGTGTGAGCCAGCCTTGGCCACAGGCTGGATTCTATCCCCATCCTTGGAGTGCCATCTTAGCTGCTGTCACTGGGAAATTCCCCAGGGTGACTGGTCCAGGGCTTCTCATCCTATGGCAAAACTGAGTTCAGGGATTGGGGAAAAGAGAATGAGAGAGGAATGAGTCTTTCTTGCCCCTTCTGGGGAGCCACTGCCCACACTCCTCATGCCAGACTGCAGGTGGCAGAGGGTCCCATGGCCAGACCTGAGAGGAGCTTGCTGTGCAGTGCTCAGCCCATGGAGTCTCCATGGGAACCCAGCGTCACTTCTGAAGAGACCCTCACACTGCAGTGACTACTAAGGGGCCAGCACGAGAAACTTCAAAGGAATTTTTACCTAATCCTGAGAGCAATATGAAGCCTCAGAGGGTGCATGGTGGTGGGTGTGGGGAGGAGAGTTGAGAAAAAGCCTGGAGAATCAGATTCATCCTTTAGAAAGATCACTGGTGGCCTGCTGGTGGGGAGGGCAGAGCTGGAGGCAGGAAAACCAGGTGAAAGGCAGTGGTCAGCTGGAAGCAGGAACTGGTTGGATGTGGATGTGGGAAGCAGAACAAAAAAGGTGCCCGGAAGTCCATCCCTCCTCAGCCTGTCTATTCACAGCGGGGTCTGGATGTAGTAGACCGGAGTCCTGCATACCTGGCCTGGCTCTCCCCTTCCTTTCCTCCCCTCCCTTCTTCCTCCTCGTCCTTCTCCTACCTACTTACTGAGACCATGCACATCCCCTAGACAATCCTAGTATGAGGTGTGCACATGCTCTGTTTGCAGGGACTTCTGAGAAACTGCAGCAAAGAGGCACAGTCTGCACCTGGTGTGAGCGAGATCCAGAGCATCTCAGTCTGATCTGGTTCTCCTCAGGTTAATCACAGAGAACACTTTCTACTAAGGACAAATTTCCCCCTTTTTTAAATAGGCAAAAAAAAGTATTAGGAAAGTCACAAAACTGCAGTAGTCAATAAATATACCAGTAAGCACTCAGCCTCACTGACATACAAAGAAGTGAAAAACTGAAAACTGTAATGAGATACCATTTTTTGCCTATCAGCTAGGTAAAACTTCAAATAAATAATTGTGATACTTATGATGAGCAACTTCTTCCTGAACGCATCTCCTCGAGCAAGGGAAACAAAAGCAAAAATGAACTCATGGGACTACATCAAACTAAAAAGTTTTTGTATGGCAAAGGACACCATCAACAGAACAAAAAGGCATCCTACAGTATGGGAGAATATATTTGTAAATGACGTATCTGACAAGGGGTTAACATCCAAAATATATAAAGAACTTACACGCCTCAACACCCAAAAAGCAAGTAACCCAATTAACAAATGGGCAGAGGATATGAAGAGACAGTTCTCCGAAGAAGAAATTCAGATGGCCAACAGACACATGAAAAGATGCTCCACATCACTAATCATCAGGGAAATGCAAATTAAAACCACAATGAGATATCACCTCATACCAGTAAGGATGGACAGCATCAAAAAGACTAAGAACAACAAATGCTGGCGAGGATGTGGAGAAAGGGGAACCCTCCTACACTGCTGGTGGGAATGTAAACTAGTGCGACCATTGTGGAGAGCAGTATGGAGGTTCCTCAAAAAACTAAAAATAGAAATACCATTTGACCCCGGAATCCCACTCTTTGGAATCTACCCAAAGAATACAACTTCTCAGATTCAAAAGACATATGCATCCCTATGTATATTGCAGCACTTTTTACAATAGCCAAGATATGGAAGCAACCTAAGTGTCCATCAGTAGATGAATGGATAAAGAAGAGGTGGTACACTGTTCACCATGTAACTTATTCACTATGTAAGAATTTGTTCTCCATGTAAGAACTTGTTCGTTATGCTTCAGAAGACTGGAGACTGACGAAAATTAGGCTTGGGGTGGATTAATGATTGTGCATTGAGCATTGACTCCCCTATACAGAATTTTATTGTTGTTAACAACCATTTGATCAATAAATATGAGAGATGCCCTAACAACAACAACCAAGAAAAAGTACACACTTCCAATTGTAAAATAAATAAGTAACCGGGATGTAATGTATAGCATAAGGAATATAGTCAAAATATTGTAACAACTTGGTATGGTGATAGCTGGTACTTAGAATTATCATGTATATAAATGTTGAATCACTGTGTTGTACACCTGAAACTAATGTAATGTAATACTGTGTGTCAACTACCCTTCAATAAAAAATAATTATCTAAAAAAAAAAAAAAGAAGAGGTGGTACATATACATAATGGAATACTATTCGGCCATAAGAAAGAAACAAATCCTACCATTTGCAACAACATGGATGGAGCAGGAGGACATTATGCTCAGTGACATAAGCCACGTGGAGAAAGACAAGTGCCAAATGATTTCCCTCATTTGTGGAGTATAACAAGGAAGCAAAACTGAAGGAACAAAATAGCAGCAGACTCAGAGACTCCAAGGAGGAACTAGTGGTTACCAAAGGGGAGGGGTGTGGGAGGGCCACTGGGGAGGGAATGAGAAGGGAATTGAGGGGTATTATGTTCAGTACACATGGTGTGGGGGGTCATGGGGAGAACAGTGTAGCACAGAGAAGGCACATAGTGGATCTGTGGCATCCTGCTGCACTGAGGGACAGTGACTGCATTGGGGTATGGGTGGGGACTTGATAATATGGGTAAATGTAGTAACCACATTGTTTTTTCATGTGAAACCTTCATAAGAGTGTATATCAATAATACCTTTAAAAAAAAGACAATGTGATGGTGATGATGATATGACAACTACAACCAGTTGTGATCTAGCCTTGATACATGTAACATAACACACTTATCTTGAATCCATGGTACTGAAATTAAACAAGCATGTTGGGTACTTTCAAGTTGTTTCAGAAAACTTAAGCGGTATTTAATGAGTAAAGATAGTGGCCATGCTTTTTAATTAAGATGTTGGATTAGTAAGGGTTTTTCATCTGCCTTTAAGTAAAAAAAATAGCGCTGTCATTTGTCAAGAAAGAAAGAAAAAATGGAAAGCCACCCAACACATTTTATTGACTGTCATTTCCTGAAAACAAAGCCAGACAAGGACAGCAAGAGAAATAACATGTACATAATCCCACACATGAACAAGAAAGCAAAAATCCTAAATAAAATGTTAAGAAATTAAATCCAGCAGTGTATTAAAAGAATAATTCATCAAGCCCAAAGAGGATTTATCTCAGCATTGCTAAGATGGTTGAGCATTAAAATATGTATCAATTTAACTTATAATATCAATAAATTAAAAACATGATTATTTTAATAAATTCAATACCTATTAATGATATAAAAGAGAAAAATCTCGTAAACTAGAAGACAGCCTTCATTTGACACATTGTTTGTTTTTAATGAAACAATGATAACAACCTATAGCAGGTGCCATACTTAAAGGTGAGCCACAGACACAGACACACACCAAGTGAAGTCAGAAACAAAGCGAGAATGACCTTCATCACCATTACTATTCAAAATGGTGTCAGGTAGCCTCTCTAACACAAGAAAAGAAGGAAAACAATAAGAGGTAGGAACATTAGAAAACAAGAGGCAAATTGTGATTATTTGCAGATGACACTATTGTTCACATAGAGAAACCTAAGAAATCAATTGACAAACTATTAGAACTAATAAGAGAATTCAGCAAGGTGACCACATACAAGATCAACATACAAAAATCAATAGCTTTCCTATATACCAACAATAACCAATTAGAAAATGTAATAGAAAACAAGATTCCATTCACAATAGCAACGGAAACTATTAACCACCTAAGAATAAACCTAAAAATGGAATTTATTCTGGGCCCTAAAGGATAGTTCAAAATTAGGAAATCCAGCAACCTAATTAATTACATTGATAAAATCAACTTGAAAACTGTACACTTATATAGCAGCTGAGAAAATTTAAGAACCGTTTCTGTGAAAACACTAGTAAACAAGACACAAAGGACATTTCTTAACTATGATAAAGAATTGGTTTGTTTTCATTTTCCAAGAAACTAACAGCAAATATATTAAATGGTTAAATATTAAATACACTGTCATTAATGTCAAGAAAAGGCAACGATCATTGCTATCCCTCTAAATTGTGCTGTGTAAAAAGGAAATAGATTTGGTAATGGGAGTAACAACTTCATATAGAGACCCCATTTGAGAGTCTGACAAAGTACAGAGGGGAATACCCCCTCTATAAACAAGACTATTTTGATTTTATATTGCACAATAGGACACAAACTGAAATCTTGCCCAGAGACAAGAGACTGATCCGAAAGATCTTGGCTTCCTTATCAAAGCCAATTTTTCCCTATCAAAGCCATTGCCAAGCACTATCCAGATATAACTCAAGTTGTTCCTATCCTCTGCTGGAAGGAAAGATTTTTAAAATTATCTAAACTGTCCTGCAGCCCGGAGCTGTTTTTGGCCAATAAGGCAATGGGGCCTGATGACAAGGGAGCCTGAATTGCAGCTAAGCATCTGAGGGTGCAAAGGGCTGTCAGACCAATGGAAATGGGGTTCTGACACCTGGTATTACTTTCCGCATGCTCACAACTTACAAGCACATTTGATAGCCAACACAATTCTTACCTTGTTTAGGATATGGAGGGCTGGGTTTATTCTTTTTTTTTTTTTCTTAAGAAAAATAAACCCCACCAAGATGGGTTCTAAACCAAGTTGGGAGGTAGGGCTTTTAAGCAGGGGGTCTGCTGAAGTTACATGTTTGTCTTCCGTCTCCAGAAAAATGTTGCTTTAGAGCAAATGACCAGCATAAGTTAGAGGTGAGATGGAGGGCTGTTTGAATCTCCCCACACCCTCTCATGGAAACAGACGGAGTACTGTGTGTTAGGGTCCTTGAGAAGTACACTATACAACAGGGACTCTGATCTCTGTTTAAGGAGTGCCGTGGTACCGACACCTGCAGCGGGAAATGGAAAAAGCAGGCATGGGCTTTTCTATTACTCACATTACCCCGTTAGTTAGAATGAGAAGTTAGACTGTGATAAAACCCCCACAAAGCCTCAGATGCTCTGAAGGTAGGACGACAATTGAGAGTTTTTTCCAGACGGGCTGAGGAGACGAGGCCCTTGTATTCCCATGCCAACCAGCCGTCAGATGTGGGCTCTCCTGGGAAGGGAAACCACGCTGGGTGAAGCGACTCTTTTCAGTGAAGGCAATTTCAGTCTCAGCTGCCGGCAGACCTGGGTGCCATAAGATAGCACTCACTAAGCAAAGTAACTAGGATAGAAAAGGAAAAAATGTGCAAAGGACATTTTCAACAATGTTTCAACAAAACAGGGGACAAAAATCTCCCCCAACCACCTTAGAATATAAGCTGGCAGTGCCAAACAGCAGCAAGACCTGGGCGTTATCAACAAAAGTGAAGAAGGAAGCAGAGAGCAGCCAGAGGATGAGTCCAGAAGCCATCAACAAGTACTCAACCCCAAAAGGAAGCGCAGCACCCAGAGTGGAGAGCTCGGCTGGCAGACCCGGGAACAGTCAAAACCGGGAAGGGGCTTCACAGGTTTTGATTTTTACCTGGGTGTGAGGGGGCTGCAGGAAGGCCTGAGGGAACCGAGAAACTCTGAGTCCTCAAAGCCCCAGAAAATATCCAATGAGGGGACAGAATTCCTCACTCACTGAGGGAAATCCAGTGTGCATGTTGTACAAATCGATCAGGGCAGATACTTTGGAGATAAAGAAGAAAGAAGGTTTAGCTATTTGTTGGGGAAAAGAACAAGAGGGAGCAGCTATCTGAAACTATTGGTGAGGTGGCAACACTGAATATGTCTTAACACTTCAGAGTAACAGAATACAAGGAAGCTAGGTACATCCAGCTAAACTGATCATGAAGTATAAAGGCCACAGCTAAGCGCTTATGAACATCTAAGTGAGAACTCAGGAAATATTGTTCCCATGAGATCATTCCTGAGGAATCTACAAAAGAATGAACTTCATACAACTAAGAAATAACTAGAGAAGCTTCAATGTAAGGATTAGTGGTAAACATGGAATGTAGTTAATTGTAGAACTCAAAGTAAATATTGAGGACAAGGATGACAGAATGGTATGTACTTGTTATATTCCTGAGCATGCAGATAAAGGGCAATATCAAAAATGGGGGAAAGGAAAGGAGAATATATGGACAGTAGGATAAGCCGACCAATTGCTTGTAGCTATTAAGAGGGAGTTTTAATATATTACTTTAAACAGATGTCAGGGAGAGGAAGGAAAAGGTGAAGAAGATATAACTAGCTCATTTTAATATTGCTCAAAGTAGGGAACCAATAGATATTATCTTTAAAAAAAAGAAAGGAAAAAAGATAAATAGTATTTTGCAAACGTATTATTATAAAGATAACAATGGAACAGAAAACAAAATTCCCTAAATTCTAAGAGAAATATTCTCTAAAAGAGCTAGTGAATGAGAGAGAGAGAGAGGGAGAGAGAGAGAGAGAGGGAAATGACCATAGAGTAAAGTAACTTATAACTGAAAAAAAACCCATATTGGTCTTTATCAATAATGTAAATGAGGCTAACTCACATATTAACTGAAAGCTTTTCAAATTATCAAGCAAAGCAAAGTCTAACCTTATGTTATATATAAGACACACCTAAAACAAAGAGATTAAGAGAGTTTAGAAATAAAAGAATGAACAAGTATATGCCATGCAAAGTGTAAAACACAAAGAAAGCAAGGGTCAAGATGCTGACATCTGTCAAGGTGGAATTTTGACCAAAAAAAGCATTAAAAGGAAAAAGAGGACTATTTGTACTGCTAATAGCTAAATTAATGATGGAGATGTATGTCTACTTAATAGCACAGAAATCAACTCTCATAAAGTAAAAACTACAGGAGAAGCAGACAAAATAAAAACATATTCACAAGAGAAAAGTTTAACACATTACTCTCATTCCAACACAAATCAAGTGGACAAAAAATGAAGAACTGAGGAAACCTAATCCAGTGCTAGGAAAAATGTGGTTACAGACCTGAGCCACTTCATGAACTGTGGCTACCAGATGCAATGAGATAAGAAGCTTGCTCCAGAATATCAATGCACCACTTCCTTCACTAAGAAAGTCTTGCTACAAAAGAAAAAAAATCAGCTGCACTGTTTGCAGATGACACTAAAAAACCAGACTGCCTACTTTGAGTAGCACTGACCCAAGCAACTTAATCAATACAGTCACTCTTACAAATATGTATACATTTCTGAATCTCAATATTAAAGACTACACTTCCTTTTGAAGTGCCTGTGGAAGAGTCATAAAAATGGGCATTTAAGGATAAAAGAAAAACTGCAATAAAAGGAAAATAGCACAGTGCTCTCTGACTATAATGCTGGAAAAAAATTTTAATGCATATACTTTTAAATAATTCCTGCAATGAAGAGAAAATAAAAAATTTAGAATTCTTGAAAATAGTATTATGGATAATGAAAGCATATTTGAATAAATGATCTACAGCAAAAAAATCAGAGGAAAATGCATACTATTAAACACCCCTGTCAATGAAAATGAAAGTAAATAAATGAAACATTGAGGTCACAAAGATAGAAAGAAATCAAAGAAAACCAAAGGAAAGCCTAAGGAAGGCATTAATAAGATATGAATGAAAAATTAGGGAGTTAAAAAAACAGAAACAGAATAAAAGTAATACATAAATAAAAAGGCTTATTTGAGAACACTAACAACATACACAAATTATTAGATAACTTCATTTTTTTTTTAAAGAGAAAATTCAAATACACGAATTAAATGGCAAGGGGGACAGGGCCATCAGGCAAGTGCAAATAAATATGAAAAATTCAATAAAACAGATAATTTTCTACATAAATAGGATTTTCCAAAATTGATCTCAGTAGAGATATAAAGTCTAAACAGACAGAATTTTGTAGAAATACAAATTTTAGACCAGAAAAACCAACAAAAAAAGCATCAGGCCCATATGGCTCTACAGGGATTTTTACTAAATCTTTAAAGAAAAGATAGTCTGAATGTTACTTTAGCAATTCTAAAGCAGAAGATGAAGAAATACTTCTAATTTCTTTTTGCAAAACAAGTATAACATTGATAGTAAATGAATAAAAAGTAAAATATTGGCAAACATAACTCAATAGCACATTAAATAAATACACATAGCCAAGTGGGGTTTATTTCAGGAATATAAAGATCATTTAACATTAGGAAATCTGTTGACATAATGTACCAAATGTATACATAAGGAGAAAATTAACTGATAATCTCCACTGATGACCAAATTTAAAGCCCATTCATGTTTAAGACTCAATGAAACAGAAACTGAGGGATTTTTCTCTTACATATCTTGACCCCAAATTTATCATCTTAATTAATGGGCAACACTAGAGGCATTCCTGCTTGTGATACAATAATTTTTTAAAAAATTTGGTGGGGGGTGGGGGGAGGGGGGAGGGGGGGAAGGGAGCAGGGGGTGAGGGGAGGGAGCGGGGGTGGGGGGGTGGTTTGTCCCAGGTTCCAGCACAGAGCTTCAAAAACCCTTGGAATTTCCTGAATGATAAGAGTCTCTTGTTATTCATAGTAAGTCCTTTGATACTTGGGTTTATAAACCTAATACTTTATTAACATGATACTTTATAAACTGAGTGTTAGGCTGGAGGAAGGAAAAACAAGGACATGCAAACAGAACAGAGAGATGCCATAGGGGGAGAACAGACCAGACCCCAAGGTCCGTGCCTTATATGGAAAGGGGACAGCTCTTCCTGAATTCCATCCTTCTGATGTGCCAACTAAGACCCGGATGTCAGCCTCCTCCCTCTTGGAAGGAAAAAAGGTTTCTACTTGTCTATTATGTCACCTTTAACCAATCATACCTCTCCATGCCCCCTAGGATAGTTTGCCCACTCCTCTCCCTCCTAACCCTGTATAAGCCCCCACCTCCCTGACCTGGTGTGACTTCCCCAGCCTGTAATACCCAGACCAGGGAACATCACCCGGGAATTGCGCTCAAATAAACTGCCTGGCCCTTTGTTGCCTCTCATCGCCTGCTTATTTTGGCTAGAATTTATCTTACACTGAGTACTTGATTTACACTAATGAAGACATTCATGAGGAGAGGGGCTTGCTAGATTAGGATGGAGGCTGGAGCCAGAGGAACAAAGCAAGGGATTAGAGGGCTGGAACCTTCAACCCCAACCCCAGCTCTAGGGGAGAGAGAGGGACTGGAGATTGAGTTCAATCAGGAAGCTAAAGATCTAATGTCCCAGAGCTTCCCTGGTTGGTGAACAACTTCATGGACTGGGAGTGAGGCAGGCTCAGATTCTACAAGGAGAAGGCATGGAAACTGCCCTCCTCCCAACTTCACCCTCTGTATCTCTTCATCAGACTGTTCATTTGAAATCTTTGTAATAAAATGGCAACTGTCAATAAAGCACTTTCCTGAGTTCTTAATGGGTCCAGTGAATTACCAATCTGAAGGCATCTGTAGCCAACCAGGCAGAAATGTGATCAGGACTTTCAACCAGCGACTGATGTGGGAGAAGCCTTGTAGGACAAGAGGTCTTTAACCTTTGGGGTCTTTGCTAACTGCAGGTTGTTAGCATCAGAATTGAATTGAGTCGTAGGACACCCAGCTGGTCAGACAACTGGTGTTGGAACTCAATTCAAAAATCGGAAATAAGCCAAAGATCTCCACTATTTTAGTATAAGAGAAAGCAATTAGAGGCTTAAGAATTGATTTAAAAAAAAGAGATAAAATTACATCCATGCATATGATATACTTCCAGGAAGTATGATATACTTCCAGGAAACTTATAATGAATGGAAAGCCTCCTATGAACAATAAAAGTATTTTGTAAAATAGCAAGATATAAAATTAACATAGAAATAAAGAGTCTTCATAAACACTTGGAAGAAATAATGGAAGAGGAGACCGCAGATCACATATATGATAGCAAATGCAAAATAAAACAAAAAGCACAAATTCAAGGAGAATTTTGTAAAACCTACATGAGGACAACTAGAAAACATTCTCACAGAACAAAAAGTAGACTTGAACAAACTGAAAAACATACCCTATTTGATCAGGAGAATCAATATCAGAAAGATATCGATTCTCTCTATTTAAAACTTACAAACAATGTGATCCCAATAAATATATCTTCAGGTTTTTTTTTTTTTCCTGGAGGCAAGTTGATTATAGTTATTTTGGAAAATAAATGCAGGACTAGCCAAGAATCTCCTTAAAAAAAAAAGGCAATGGGGGATTAGCCCTACCCCACATTAAAACATTTATAAAGCCCCTTTAATGAAAACATTATGGCATTGGTGCACAAATAGACAGATGGCTAACAGAACAGGATATAAAATCCAAAGACAGATTCCAAAGGCATATGAAAATTTAGTGTTTGATAAATTGAGTTGGAATAACTGATAGCCATATGGATAAAGATAAATTGGATCCATTCCTCATACCTTACAGTAGGATAAATTCCAAATAGGTAAGATACCTAAATATAAAAAATAAAGTAATATAGATACTAAAGGAAAACATGGGTCAACTTCTTCACAACCCAAGAATGAGGAGGAATTTCTTAACTATGTTTCCATATCTGTATTCAATAAAGGAAAAATCAGTAAATTTGTCTATCTAAAATTTTTAAAAATAAAAAAATCGCATGCCCCAAATAACACAAGCAATGTTAAAGTAAAGTGAAAAACTGAGACAAAATTGTAACTAATATCACAAAGGGCCAGTATCCCTAATATATAAAAATTTTCTAAATATTGAAAAGAAACTCATATCCTAGTCTAATAATCCGGAAGAAAAATGGAAAGTTACAGAAAAATAAATGCAAATAGCTATTAAATAAATGAAAAGATGCTTAACCTTGCTCATAATGAGAAATACATATTAAAACTAAACTGAGATTATCATTATTTATCTATCACATTTGCAAAATTCCCAAACTTGACAACATACAGAGTGGGTGAGACTGCAGAGAAACAGGTACTTTCATGTATTACTGATGGGGATGAAAAATGGTACAATCAAGGACGAGAATTAACAATAGCTGGCAGAATTACATATACATTTACACTTTGCCCAAGCAGCCTCCCTTCTAGGTATATATACCTAAGACAAAATGGCAATAACTTTAAATGATGAATACTCAAAGTTATTTATTGCAGCACATTTTGTAATAATAAAAGACCAAACGGCCCACATGTCTACCTGCAAAGGACAATGGCACTCACATGCTCTGGAATAGTATTCAACTGTAAAAAGAATGAGGAATATCTCTAGACAGCTGACTCTTAATGTGAGGTGCGCTGACCCCCTGCACAGTCGAATATATAACTTTTGACTCCCCCAAAACTTGACTGCTTACAGTCTACTGTTGACCAGCAGCCTTACTGATAACATGAAGTCGATTAACACATACTTGGCATATGTATTATATACTGTACTTTTACAATAAAGTAAGCTAGAGAAAAGAAAATGTTCTTCAAATTGTCACAAATCTCCAAAAAATTTTCCAATGTATTTGCTGAAAAAAATCTGTTTATAAGTGAACCCTCACAGTTCAAACCTGTGTTGTTCAAGGGTCAGCTGTATATTGCTAAAGAGTGATCTCTAGGATAAAAATGAAAAAGCAACATGCAGAAGAGTGTATATACTACTTTTGTGTAAGAATTTAAGGGAAATAAAAGTATATGTATATACTTAGACTTACATATATACTTATACGTATATACATATCTATTTGCTTTTATTTTTAAAATTTAAGTGTATACAATAAAAGCTGATAAATAAAAATGATCACCTATCAGAAAAAGGACAGGGATGGAAGTTGTATCTCTCCAAATGTATCTTGTTTTATAGTTTTTATACAATAAAATACACATATAATTTTAAAACAAACTTAGTTAAAATAAAAAAGCAATCACTATTTTTTTAAAACCTGAATTAAGAAAAACCAATTTGTTTATTAATTTGTGTCATCACTATACAGAGAATTCAAGTGACTCAACATAATATATTGACTGAACAGGGTAGTGAGATCTGAAGGATGGAACAAGTACAAAGAAATCCTAAATAGTACTCAGTAGACTTACTGTTAGCAATAATAATGGCATTGATATTTCTAAACTGTCATGTTCATGTAATAGGATAAAGCAAATGTAATTAGGAACCTGGATTTTCAGTATAAGAGAAAAAAGTATGCATGTGTAAAAGCAAAGAAGTGAAAGCTATATACTCTTCAATCTGAATTGAAAAAAGCAGTTTGAACTCTTGATTGTTTAATCTTTCTAAAAAATATCTATTTCCTTCTCTGATCTCTGAAAGCCCTAAAAGTGATAATCCAGGAGCAATGAATACCCCTAGTGGTCTGATCATGGTCTCTAAAATGCCATTTCCCCTCTAAAGGGAACCAGGCAGGGCTCCTTGAAGAAACGGCCAATTCCAACTCTGGGCCAGGAAGCGTACAGAATAAACCCAGCTTATCTTGTCCCTGAAAGTAAAAGAGCTTTCAAAAACACCAGGTCGCATCAAAATGACGGAGGCACCAAGTAGAAGAGACTCTTGTAGGCCAAATATGGAACAATTTCAGCATCAAGGAGAATAATGACTATAATGAAAGAAAAAACACATAGAATATAGCTATGAGTTCCTAATGATAATTTTTTGAAACCTCATACCTACATGCTGATCCTTTGTGACTCATTGTTTTGAGTATCCACTGCTGCATAATAAACCTATCCCAAAACATACTCTTTTTCTCTTAATAAGTCTGGCTAGAGGCTTATCTATTTTGTTTATTTTCTCAAAGAACCAGCTCTTGGTTTCATTGATTTTTTTCTATTGTTTTATTCTTCTCAATTTTATTTATTTCTTCTCTGATCTTTATTATGTCCCTCCTTCTGCCGACTTTGGGCCTCATTTGTTCTTCTTTTTCCAATTTCAATAATTGTGACTTTAGACTATTTGTTTGGGATTGTTCTTCCTCCTTTAAATAGGCCTGGATTGCTATATACTTTACTCTTAGAACTGCTTTCACCACGTCCCACAGAAGTTAGGGCTTTGTACTGTTGTTGTCATTTGTCTCCATGTATTGCTTGATCTCTATTTTGACTTAGTCATTGATCCATGGATTATTTAGGAGCATGTTGTTAAGCCTCCATGTGTTTGTGAGCCTTTTTGCTTTCTTTGTACAATTTATTTCTAGTTTCATACCTTTTTGGTCTGAGAAGTTGGTTGGTAGAATTTCAATCTTTTTGAATTTATTGAGGCTCTTTTTGTGGCCTAGTATGTGGTCTGTTCTTGAAAATGTTCCACGTGCTCTAGAGAAGAATGTGTATCCTGCTGCTTTCAGGTGTAGAGTTCTGTAGATGTCTATTAGGTCCATCTGTTCTAGTGTGTTGTTCAGTGCCTCTGTGTCCTTACTTATTTTCTGTCTGGTGGATCTGTCTTTTGGAGTGAGTGGTGTGTTGAAGTCTCCTAAAATGAATGCATTGCGTTCTATTTCCTCCTTTAATTCTGTTAGTATTTGTTTCACGTATGTTGGTGCTCCTGTATTGGGTGCATGTATATATATAATGGTTATATCCTCTTGTTGGACTGACCCTTTTATCATTATGTAATGTCCTTCTTTATCTCTAGTTACTTTCTTTGTTTTGAAGTCTATTTTGTCTGATACTAGTACTGCAACACCTGCTTTTTTCTCCCTATTGTTTGCATGAAATATCTTTTTCCATTCCTTGACTTTTAGTCTGTGTATGTCTTTGGGTTTGAGGTGAGTCTCTTGTAAGCAGCATATAGATGGGTCTTGCTTTATTATCCATTCTATTACTCTGTGTCTTTTGATTGGTGCATACAGTCCATTTACATTTAGGGTGATTATTGAAGGATATGTACTTATTGCCATTGCAGGCTTTAGATTCGTGGTTACCAAAGGTTCAAGAGTAGCTTCTTTACTATCTAACTGTCTAACTTAACTCGCTTATTAAGCTATTATAAACACAGTCTGATGATTCTTTATTTCTCTCCCTTCTTATTCTTCCTCCTCCATTCTTTATATGTTAGGCGTCTTATTCTGTGCTCTTTTGTGTTTCCTTTGACTGATTTTGTGAGTAGTTTATTTTATTTTTTGCCTTTAGTTAGTATTTGGTTGGTCTGCTTTCTTTGATGTGACTTTATTTTCTCTGGTGACATCTATTTGGCCTTAGGAGTGCTTTCACCTAGAGCAGTCCCTTTAAAATATCTTGTAGAAGTGGTTTGTGAGAGGCAAATTCCCTCAACTTTTGCTTGTCTGGGAATTGTTTAATCCCTCCTTCATATTTAAATGATAATTGTGCTGGATACAGTATTCATGGTTCAAAGCCCTTCTGTTTCATTGCATTAAATATATCATGCCCTTCTCTTCTGGCATGTATGGTTTCTGTGAGAAGTCTGATGATAGCCTGATGGGTTTTCCTTTGTAGGTGACATTTTTTCTCTCTCTGGCTGCCTTTAATACTCTGTCCTTGTCCTTGATCTTTGCCATTTTAATTATTATGTGTCTTGGTGTTGTTCTCCTTGGGTCCCTTGTGTTGGGAGTTCTGTGGGCTTCCATGGTCTGAGGGACTATTTCTTCCCCCAGTTTGGGGAAGTTTTCAGCAATTATTTCTTCAAATACACTTTCTATCCCTTTTTCTCTCTTCTTCTTCTTCTGCTACCCCTATAATGCAAATATTGTTCCATTTGGATTGGTCATACAGTTCTCTTAGTATTCTTTCATTCCTGGAGATCCTTTAATCTCTCTCTGCCTCAGCTTCTGTTTTCCTGTTCTCTGATTTCTATTCCATTAACGGCCTCTTGCACCTCATCCAGTCTGCTCTGAAGTCCTTCCAGAGATTGTTTTATTTCTGTATTCTCCCTCCTAACTTGATCCTTTAGCTCTTGCATATTTCTCTGCAGGTCCATCAGCATGGTTATGACCTTTATTTTGAATTCTTTTTTAGGAAGATTGGTTAAATCTATCTCCCCAGATTCCCTCTCAGGGGTTGTCTGGGTGATTCTGGATTGAATCAGATTCTTCTGCCTTTTCATGGCTATAGAGGTAGTCACTGGCAGTTGGTGCATGTGTCAGCTGGGAGAACAAAGTCCCTTCCTGGTTGCTGGTCACCTTGCCCTCTTTGGAGCAGCTTCCAGTTTTATTTCCTGAGCCGCCACGGGCGGGGCAGCCATTGGAGCAGTCCAGAGCCCTGCAGCGAGGGGCAGGCATGCCGGATGTGCTCTCTGTAAGAACAGTGACCCTTGGTGCCCTGTCCCGGCTTCCTCTGTTTGTGTGTGCCGGCAGGGCCTCTGAATCTGGCCTGGGTGGCTGCGGAGGAGGCTCTGGGCAGTTGCTGTGGGCGCAGCCGCTCTCAGGCTGCTCCCCTGCTATGGCGAGGCTGTGCCAGAGGGGGAATGGACAGGAGGCTGTTTATCGCCATGAGGGGCTTCAGAGCTGTGCTGTTGCCCAGGGGGTTAGGGCACCTTGAGTTCCCCAGGATTCCCAGCTGGTGGGCTGAGTGTGCTGGAACGATTCCATCCAGCTGTGAAGCTCCTGTCCCTTGAAGACTTTCAAAAAGCACTTGATTTTCTTTTGTTCCAGGGGCGCCAGCTGTGGGGACCCACTACAGGTTTTACTGTTCCGTTTCCCTAATATCCAGCACACCACGCAATGTGTGTCTGCGCTCCCGGTGCGGATGACTAGGGTTGGGTATTTAGCAGTCCTGGGCTCCCTCTCCCTCCCCGCTCCAACCCCTTTCCTCCCACTGGGGAGCTGGGGTGGGAGTGCTCAGGTCCCACCGGGCCATGGCTTGTATCTTACCGCCTTTGTGAGGTGCTGAGTTCTTGCAGATGTAGATGTAGCCTGGCTGTTGTACTGTATCTTCTGATCTCTCTTTTAGGAATAGTTGTATTTTCAAAAATATATATGGTTTTAGGAGGAGATTTCTGCTGCCCTACTCACACTGCCATCTTGGCTCCTCCTCTGACTTCTTTTTTTAAGGGAAGGATCCAGATGCCTTTCCTGAAGGTCCTGTATTTCAGGCTATCCAAATCAATGATGAGAGAAGGTAACTTATAGAAAAACACACAGCTAATAAAAGAAAAAGAAATGTCAGATATAGAAAAATCAGTATTTTGCAATCTCTTATGAAATGATGGATCTAGGCAATGATCATCAATTACTACTAAAATTATTGGCAAACTAAAAATTTTAAACCAAACTTTAAAACAGGCTGAAAACTTGATCAATCTCAACATCACTAAAAGTTGGATAATACCCTATGGCTTCTGATATGATGCACAGAACATATAGAACACCACTTACAATGTATTCTTGACAAAAAGAAAAAATCATCAAGCCACTAGATGTAGGTATCAGTTTATGGAGAATATGGAGGATAGACAAATACTTTAAATGACATCATAAGGTTACAAATCCAGATCCAGAATGTGGGAAATCTCCCATGACAAATTACTTAGTATCTTCAGCAAATAACTGGTATAAACAAAATAAAAACGAACCCAGTAACAAAAAAAAGCGTCATTCTATTGATTAAAAGAGCATTAAGAGTAGCAAATTCAGCCCGGCAAGAGGGCAGGACTCTTGCATTGGTTCACAAGCCCCTCGGCAGCTTCCCAGGTATAATCTGAAACTGGCCCCCATACACAGAGGGCAGGAAGAGATGCAAGAGAGGCAGGCCATCCAGATTGTTAGGTGGCAGGTTTAACAAGCAAGAGAATTTATATGCGAGGCTCATCTTGGGTGGCTGCGATGAGTAGGTCTCCACACTGACCCCCCCAACTCTTAAAAGTTTATGTAAAAGCCTTAACTGGGTTCAGTCATATGTACCATCCAGATGGTCTCAACACCACATCACAAGCTCAAGGCTGTGTCCTTGGGGCAGCCTCTGGGAGCAGGGAAGGCAGGCAGAACCCACATTCCAAGGCCAGGGGAGGGGATGAGGAGCCTCTCACTGCTGGGGTCCAGCTCACAGGTCAACTGGCAGTCATATCCTCTGAATGACCTCCCCCAACACCTCAGAGCTCAGTGCTGGGGAGATCACTGTGGGCCCCTATTGTACAGAGCGTGTCCCTGGCAGTGATGGCCAGAGGTGGCCAAGTCTTCTGTCAGGTGCGAAACATCTCCGTTTTTCTTTGGAGATGCACGTTCTACTTTCCATGCCTGTGTGTTTGGTTTCCTTGCACCTCTTCCTACAGAGCTCTTTCCTGAAGGTCAGTTGCAAGAACATTTGAAACAGCTCTCCAACCTGTGTTGCTTTTGAGATGGCATCCTGAACAATTATTTGAGGCATAATCTTGGAGATGGATGACAGGCATCCCCAAAGCCCTCAACTTTCTCTCAGGAACTGCCCACACTCAAGTTGATTCCAGAGGAGGAAGAAGGTAGTTACTTACAAAGGCCACCACCCTGACAGCTGTCATGCTTTGTGCCCAAGCTTGTGCGTTCAAGTCAGATGATTGTTGCAGTGATCTCTTACACTAAGTGTGTGAAGGCAAAAAGAAAATATTGTTAATATGTATCTGGAAAACTCTAAAACAAAGGGAACTTTCTATGTCATTTTTAAAAATTGTATTAAATTTAAATTACATTTTAAAACTGTATTTAAAAGCTTTTATTCTAGCTTGGCCATGCATTTTATATACTATTAAGATGAACATTAAATGAACTTGGAGAGAAAAAAAGGAAAGGACATTGTGCTGTACATATTAAAACAAATAAACCTGCCTTAATCTTAGCAGATTTTTGCCTTTGGTTCATATGTCTCTGACTGAAAGCCACAATTCTGTTCTGAGTATGCACACATAATTTATTCAATTCATTTATTCAATTGACTAGTTTTCTTAGACCAGTCTGAATATTTAATATGTGGCTCTCTGGTTAAGGCTTTTTCCTTTGATGGTTATTTTAAGAGCAAGGACAAATATAAATTACTTCAATAGAAAAGCTCATACTTAAGTTTAAAAAGAGGAAGAGAGAGAGACTTAAGAGGCCTACCAACCAAATGCAATATGTAGGTTTTGCTTAAATCCTGATCTAAATAAACCAACTATAAGACAACATTTTGAGACAATTGGGGAAACTGAATATGAACCGATTATGAGATGAAGTAAGGAATTCTTGTTAATTTTGCTAGGTACTGTAATGAGACTGTGGTTATAAATTAGTCTACATGTGTTAGAGGTTTTTACTGAAGAATTTACAAGTGAAATGACATGATGTCTTGGATTGTTTTAAAATACTCCGGTGAAAGAGAAAATAAAAGTAATGGTGAGAAGGATAGAGTATACATAAGAGGAACAGAGGGGTTGGTAACTGTTGAAGCTGGGTGATACATATATGGAGACTTATTATACCATTTTCTCTACTTTATGTATGTTTGAAATTTTCTGTGATAAAAAGTTATGAATTTTCTCACTCACATCTCCCCAGGTGAAACCATTGAACTCAAAAGAGCAAGATCAAGTGTTAGATCAAATAAACGTTTTATAATATAAATTACTTTAAGTTGCTTTCTTTGGTCTTGAAAGCTTTTTAACAGATAGAAGTTAAAATATTATGGAAAAATAAAAGACCATTGTCACAGTCTGTTAATCCCATATGCTTCCCATGAGAAGGCCAAATGGTTATACAGCAGTTTTATGGGATCCAGGGCCCAATATAGGAAAATTTCCCAAAGGGGCCCTCTAACACACCATCCTTCCTTTTCTTCTCTTCTTTTTTTTTAATCAGTTGGGGGCAGATGGGGAAAAAATTGAGGTATGAAGTTATCTCTTATTTGACTAGTTAGAGCAAAGTAAAGATGTGGGTTGGTGGCCTTTGACTTGAGATACTCTGTTGTAGCAGAAATGTACCCACATTAAGGCTACAAGGAAAATCATTTGAATTTGCCCGGTGAGGCTAGCTTTACCCTAATCAATAGAGCATCATTTAGAAAGCATGTCCTCTTCAGCAAATGGCTCTTTTGAGAACTAACCTTTGGCTTGCTACTGGACTCCAGGAGAGTGTAAAAACACTTAACCAGGAAATACTTGGTGACTATATAAGCCAAACTGATCCCAAACCATCAAATAGAGAGCACTCCTTCCATCAAACGGAAGCAGTACTTGTAAGACCAGGCCCGAGTCTGTATACACAAACAAGCTGCACGAGCTGGCTGCTTATATTCCCATATGTCTACCCCACCGTATGTCATCCGTCCCTCAGCCTACAGCTGTGACCTCACAGAGAGTTGCCTATGATCAGTAAGCAAAGAGGGGAGACTTTGAGGCTTTTCACAGAATTCTCAGCCCAGGACACTGGCAGTGGCCAGAAGTACACTATTGTGTCATTGTATTATATTCATTATATATATATGTCATTATATCATGTGTGCCTAAAGACTGTAAAGAAGGGAAATCCTTGTAGAAAGTAGGACTTCAAGTAGCACAGCTTGTCCACTTCCCCTATTCGGGAAGATGACCTGAGCTAAGGCCCTGCAGTAATACATAAAAACTGGCAAATTATTAACTATATGCTCAGGGGATTGTTAAGAGGCAAGATAAGAAAATTGCTAACAAGGAAGATAAGAGAAAAGGTATGTAGATGGATTCAAGACCCTCTTAAAATCAGTCCAGACTACGAGAGTATTTGTGTGCCTTGTGAGGAGACGCCGCACAATCTGGTAGACGAGATGACTCGTTCCGTACTCTGTGGGTATCATCCCAACCATCCCAGGACTTGCTCCACGGGTTCATAAGTAAAATGGGCTCAATGGCACGGGCTTCCCCTCACCAAAGCCAACGTGCTTATTGCCCTTACTGATGGCAAACTTGCCAGCCGCAGTGACTAACCCATATCCCCTTGCTCTTGGGACAAACAGGCACCTGGACGCAGGTGGGTCACATCCTAAAGTGGTAGTGACTTGGCCTCCACTGGAATAGACGCTCTGATGTGTTCCCCTGCTCACCATGTTAAGTGCCTTATGCAGCTATAGTATCTCATACTTATGAGTAATGATAACTGAAATGCAAAAAACGACCACCCAAACACATTTTTAAAAACATAGAATCCCATTAGTCACAGGTTTATCTTATCCTTAAGCATGAAAGGAAAATAGAAAATTTCCAATCAGCTCCAATAAAGAGTACATCTATGTGATTGTAGGATGTCTGAAGTTCTTGAAAATAAGTTTTTCTTGGTTACTGGAGAGATGTTATCCCTCTACAGAGATATTATGTTCCAGGTAGTGGACCCAGAGCACCATAACTAACTTTTTTCACAAAAGCATTGTAGCTTTCTAGGCTAGTCAGTAAAGATAGTTGTTCTGTTTGCAAGCATCTACTAAAGGAAAGAATAGCAATAGATCGTCACTACATTGAAAGAGACCAAGCAACCAGGAAACATGTTTAAACCCTTTAAGATCATTTAGTATGATCTTAATGTTTCCTGTTGTAGGTCAGAACAGATAAGGTAGAAATCCAAGTCTGTGATTATGAATGCTTAGCAGTAGGTGGCATGTCAGGCAGTGGCTGGATTAGGGGCAATTGGAAATGAAGGCAATACTGTGTCATTAACAGAATGGAGATTTTTGAATTAAAAGATAGGTATTTTTACTCTGCAGCCTTTCTGCAAGGTATCCAGGTACAGAAAGGCTTTCATGTGAAAAACAGTTTTAAAAATGGTATAATTACAGAAGGGAGCTTTGAGAACTTCTTTTGCTTCCAGATGCAGAGGAGACTATCTTAGTTTGCTAGGGCTGCTTTAACAAAACCACAGGCTGGGTAGCCTGAACAACAGGAATTTATTTTCCCACAGTTCTGGAGGCAAGAAGTCTGAGGCCAAGGTGTGGGCAGGGTTCGTTTCTTCTGAAATCTCTCTCCGTGGCTTACAGATGCCCATCTTCCCCTTGTGTCTTCCTGGAGTCGTCCTTCTGTGCCTCTCGGTGTCCAAATTTCCTCTTCTTATAAAGACACCAGTCAGACTGGATGAGGGCCCACCCTAATGACCTCATTTTAACTTAATTGGCTCTGTGAAGACCCTATCTCCAACTACAGTCACATTCTGAGGTACCAGGGGTTAGGATTTCAACATCTGAATTTGAGGGGGGACACAATACAGCCCATAGCAGGTATTAGAGAACTGGTTTATCTGTAGGAGGTAGTCACTGCAGGACCCGGAAGATGCTCCCGTTTTCTTTTAGTCAGCTCTGGGCACCCCTCCCCCCAGCTTCTGCATGCCTGGCCTCTGAAAGCTTACACTTGCAGCCTGCCAAGGATTGCCCTTGGGCACTGAATCCCTACCTCTGCCCCACCATACAGAGGGTTGGAAGTGCCTGCAAGTCCCCAGGGGCCTTTAGGCAGTCACTGGCTGGGAATACAAAAGCCCATCGTTTTAGCTCAGGGCAAAATCTGAAGCCTGCTTCCTGCCTGAGAGCTCCCAGCAGGACCAGGTGCATCTGGGATGTCACTGGCAGGCTTCTGCCCCTTTGGGATCTGCTTTCCCATTCCCTCACTGATTCTCCTGAAAGCCTGCCTTAATAAGCCACTTCCACATGGGTCCTTAGCTCAGAGTGGGCTTCTGGAAGAATCCTACCTAAAACCTATTTTAACTAGCTAAACACAATGAATAATCAAATCTACTACATCAGATACCAAATGGGAGGAGGCACAGAAGCAGAAACTCTTGTTGTTTAAATAGAGGTCACTGAGATGGGGTTTTTTAAATTGAACATTAGAGATTTAGTTAGAGCTACTAATGCAGAAACCTCTGGCTCTGGGGGAGTGGTATGTCCTTCAGGAACTCTCTGCCAGGTCTCCTGATGAAGGATTTTAAGGGGAATTGTGACTCAACAGGTTGACAGGAAAAGGATTTAATTAAAAGTGCAGAATGGCCCTGAGGTAACAGCTACAGGGAGAGGTAGAAAAAGTCACAAATTGGTTAGAAATTCCTACTGCATTAAAATTTCCTGCAGAGAAATTTGTTAAAGCTAATCAGACCCCGAGTATGGAGACAAGCCCTTATCACGGGTGCCACCTCGTGTGCAGAAGATACAAAGACCAGAGTGACCCAGGGGTCAGCCGTGGGCAAATGACCTTCGAATTCACAGGCTCCCCTAAGAGGCTATGGATTCCGAGGTGCAACTTGGTCCTGAGTCCATTGAGGAGGTGGGCCCAAGGATTATTTCTGTTCGGTGGTGAATATAGTTATTTCTGTTTTCCAAAGCTCTCTTTGCCTGAGAAGTTTCCCACTCAGGATCTTCGTTAAAAGTGCTTTCTCCCCTTTCCTTTGTAACTACTTTTCTTATTCCAGTATTTCTTTCTTTCTTTTCTTTTTGTTTTTGTAAAGCTACAATTCTACTCTTGTGCTCTAAAAATTATGAGCAAATTTCTGCTACTGTCAGAAGCACTATCAGTAGAGACTGATTTAGCTGTATATTCTTCAACCATTGGCAGTAAGTATTAATAAAGGCAGTTGCTACCTCTGTCCCTTGGTATGAAACAGGCCCAGGATTTAGCTGGCAGGGTTGAATGTTTGGCAGCACGGCAGGCATGGTTAGCAAGGTGGGAGCCAAAGATTTGATCGGTGCTACTGGCATTGTCCACAGAGTTGAGGCTAAGGAGTAAGGCAGGGCAGCAGGCATAGCTGGCAGCACCAGAACCAAGGACTTCCTGGCTCAGCCAGAGTAGCCAGGGGTCAGTGGGATCGGGGTCAAGCAGGCTGCAAGTGTGACCAGATATCTTACATACAGATGTGTTGAGCAAGTAAGTAAATGCATTGAGAATAATGGAAACCAGGTTTCTCACTGCTGGAGAAGGGAGTTCCAAATATGGAAAGCGGAAAGGCTAAAATAATTCTGTAGGATTGAACTGGAATTGATGGCATCAGTGAAAACTCATGATATTTAATAGGTAGACATAAAAAGCAAACAGAGGTACTTATACTTGTTTGTGTTTGCAAGTGTGTATGTGCATTTAACTATGTATTTCCTAGATCTGGGGAAAAAAATAAGAGCTGAGGATATCTCACTGTGCCAGAAAATAAGGACATGGTCAGAGAATTATGGGAATATGTCAGAAAGAACCTGAAAAAAGGATACAGATACTGCCACTGGCCAAATTAGGGACAATCTGAACATCCAAATATACAAGGATAGTAACGGATTATAAGTCATTGAATAAAATAGGGGTCTATGAGCCCATACTCATAGAAATAAATAAATGAATAAAAAAATAGGGAGAATGGAAATTCTTCCTTACAATAGAATGCCAACTAATACATGTAGAAGGAAGGCTAGAACTAGAAAATTATCACTTGGCCATCATCATTGTCATCATAACTGGCTTATGCAAGAATCATCAATGAATGCTACAACTAACAGAGGAAAGTTTGATGGAAAAAAAGGGTATTTACATAATCTCAAATTCTGTCCCCACAAAATATTTCCTAATTACATGTTAAATTTATAAACACAATATATTTGTTAGTTAAACTGAGAAGGACAATATGCCTGTTCGTTACCTTAGCAGTGGAGAATCCTGGAAGACACCATCTTGACCAAGTGATTTAAAGTTAACATTAACAGTAATGGGACAAATCAACGTTACGTGCTTTCTGATTAGAGGTACTGAAAAGAACGCAGCGTCACTTCTCAGGTATTCCTGCTAAAAGCATACACAGCTGACCCTTGAACGACTGGAAGTTAAGGGCACCAACCCTGCCTGTAGTAAAAAATCTGAGTATAACTTTTGACTCCCCAAATACTTAACTACTAAATAGTCTACTGTTGATTTTATGATAGCAAATGATCAACTAGTATCTATATATATTTTATGCATTCACGACATACCTTTTTCTTCTTCTTTTTTTTTTTTGTACTTCTAGGCCACGTGGTTCATCTGTGACTTTTTTCAAATGGTTACAAATCTCCAAAAGGGTTTCCAGTATATTTATTGAAAAAAATCTGAATGTAAGTGGACCTGTGTAGTTCAAACTTGTGTTGTCCAAGGGTCAACTGTAATCTGAATCTAATCATTTAAAACATCATACAAACCCAAACCCAAACCCAAACCCAGGGACATCCTACGAAGTAACTTGTCTGCACTCTTAAAAAAAATGTCAAGATGATGAAGGATAAGGAAAAAATGAAAGAACTGTTACCTATTGAAGGAGAATGAAGAGGCATAACAGTTAAATGCAATCACCACTCCGGATGGGCTCTAGGACCTATAAAACACATTTGGAAAAGAGACAGAATGTGAGTGGAGCATGTAGATTACCTGGTCAAATTGCTTCAGTGTTACGTTTCTGATCTTGGTGGTTGGCTGCACTGAGGTTATATAAGTGAGTGCTCTTGTTAGGAAACTGACATTGAAGTAGTAATGGAATATTGTTTGCAAATTACTTGTAAATAGTTGGGGAGCAAACAAATACATCCAAGTCTATATAAACAGGGAGAGAGAGAATAACAATAAAGATGATTAAGGCAATTGTAAAATATCAACAATTGGGGAATCTGATTGGAGGACATTTGGGAGTCCTTTGTAGTATTTCTGCAACATTTTTGAGTTCCAGAATCCTTTTGAAACCTCCACTTTCCATCTCTCAATCAATTCATGCTTTCTTCCAGGAAGAAAAAATCTCACACACTCAAAGAGTTAAATTCATTACATTCTCATGCAATCTGGAGACTTTAAGAAGACCCTCCTCTGAGACAACATGTCCCCTTTCCCCAGCGCCAAGCTCTGGTGAGTATCCCAGTCCAGGCACAGAGTGTGTAAGCCAGGAAACTCCTACGTGAGGAGTTTATTATTGGAAAATATTTCTTCCTATTTTATTACATATGCTGCTTTCATTGTCCAAATGGGTTGAGAGATTAGCTTAGGCTAAGCACAAGTTCTGACATCTAAGGATAAAAATGCCTTTTCCTGTCACATAAGTTTTTCTCCACTTCCTTTTTTGGCTTATGTAGTAGACTGGATCAATGGTTCCAATTCTTCACTCCCTTCCTGTATTAAAATTATACATACATGGCCTTTGTCATCTACTTTGTAGTACTTCCCAATAAAGGAGGCTGAGCCATAACTCGTGATGTTGGGCTCGGCCAAATGATTTGTTTTGGCCAGTGATATATGGGCAGACGTAACTGCAATTTTTAGCTTGAGAAACATTGCATTTTTTTCCTACTCTCCACTCTTATATTTTTCTAACTCACCATAAGAAAAGAATGTTCAGGGAGCTGCTGCCTCTTCAGGATGGGCCCCAGGATGAGGAGCAGACCTGAGCCAAGTCCACAGCTTTCAGACAAGCCCAGCCAACCCACAGTGTAAAGCAGATGTTGTTGCTGACCTGCAGATTACTGAACAAGAAAAATAAATGTTATGTTTTGAAAGCCACTGATTTGGGATGTTGTTTATAATGAAGTATTATTAAAGCAATAGCTGACTAATATAAATCATTTGACATTTTTGTAGATTTCCATGTCTTCTAAAGGAAATAAAGGAGAGATTTGCACATTTGGAACAAGCTTCAAATAAGCAGACCCAATTCATCCATGATTTAAAAAGGTACACTCAGAATAGAAATATAATCACACATCCCATCCTGAACTTTTAAAACACCTATCTACTTTGCCCATGAATTTTCCTCCAGAATAGGTAGTTTCCTATTGGAGAGAAAGGACATTGTATTTCTTGCCAATAGGTTTCCCTCTAACATAGATCAAAGATCTGCTTTAGTTTGTCTGCAATCTAGTAAAGGCCCTCTGACATGGCAGCTTAATTTCAGTTTTCACAAAAGAAAAAACCTCTTAGGTCTATAACCTATAGAATTTTACAGTATGACAGCAGGTGCTGCCTAAATCTGATTCTTCCCGCACCTCAGAGAACTGAGAGTAAATAAAAATACCTGGAATGTATCTTTATACTGTAACTCTGAAACAGAAAAGAATACACATTCCAATTTTAGAGAAAGTGAGGGAGATGAACACAAGGGACTAGCAGAATTGGTGCTTCAGCCCTGAGATGCGGAGCACAGAAGGAGCTGCAGGTCCAAGGGGACAACGTGGACAGCTACGAGCAGTGGCAGAACACAGATAATAGCAACACAGGTTCATCCCAGAAGGAGAGAACCCGATCCAGAAGGGAACTTCTGAGAGCAGATCTGAGACTAATATGTCAGAGCAAAGGCTGTAGGAGAGTCAGAGGAAGTGGTTTGGAAATTCACCACAAAGTCGTGAAGGCTTTAGCAGGTGCCATTTCTAAGGGAGAAAAAGTGACACACCCTCCAGTGCAAAGCTCTAGAAGTCTGAGCAAGTGCCATAAGATCAGGTTGTGGGGACAAGCTGAGGGGTCATGACTGGGGGCCCCAGAGGGGCTTGTGAGCCAGGTTGGCTCTGCTTCCTGAGGGGGCATGAACGTGGCAGAGGAGCTATGGGTGTTGAAGCCAGAGAATCTTGACTCTGAAGGGGTTCTAGGAGGGGCAACTGGCGCTGTTGGGGGCGTTGCTGCTGGGGTAGCACAGCTGTGGACCTCAGGCAGGTTGGAGGCCCAGCTGCTCTGGTTGCCAGAGGCCCCTAGGCATGCACACTCGGGGTTGAAGGGTCACTCTCAGGGGTGGCTGTGGCCCTGCCTGTCTCTATGTTAATAAGCCTTCTATGTCAAAAAGAGAGAGAGAGACAGAGAGAGAGAGAGACCCTGGGAGATAGCAGAATCTCCCCTAAGTTCTCAGTAAATGATGAAGCAAAGGAAAGAAGTAGCTCATAACAAGATTCTACTTAAATAGATAAGACCTAAGGATCAGAGAAAGAATGACCAGAAATAAAGTACCATGTATTAAAGAAACAGCCCTACGTTGTGGCAACAGAAGAGGGAGGCCTTGAACTGAGACATAAACAGGAAAACTTTAAATCAAGCATATGTACAAAGATACAATGATTGTTAAAAATTAGAATCAATTTTTTTTGTCAGATGAAAACACAGAAGAATTCCTATCATGTAGGAGAGGAAATTTGCAAAACAACATCTGACCTGAATTTAAAATACGTAAGGCATTGTAGATATGGTGTGGGGGTGGGGATGGGGGGAGTGAGCAATCACAAGAAACAAAAATGCGACAATACAAAAATGCAATAAACTAGAGGGTGATGTGTGAAGAGTAGCTTATTCACTTAGGAAAGAAATCTAAGAAGACAAACTATCTCAGAACGGAAGAGTTACATTACAGAGTGCCCCAGGAAGAACAAATAAACTGAAAACACAGCAAAGGATACAGAGGCTAGAAATAAAAGCCAGGAAAATAACTCAAAAACAATGAAAGAGATTAAAAACAAGATCAGAAAGAAAGTGATAGGGAAAACAGGCAAGGAAATTCAACAGATACATAACTGGAGTCTCTCAGAAATAAAATCAAAACAATGTAATGGAACTAAGAAAACATTTTGAAATTAAATAGATCCAAATGTGTATATTTAAAAGGTACCACATTTACCTGGGGAACTGACTCAGTACAGTCAATTCTGAGACTGGTAGAATTATTAGACATTAAAGATAAAAGAAAATTATTAGGGACTTCAAGCAGAAAGATCAAGTCACTTAACAGGGGGAAAAATCAGTATGGCATTATGTACCTGATATAAACATTTAATACAAGAAAACAGTGGAATAGCATCTACATAAGGAAAGAAATTATGGGACAGTTATAAAGGCTTTAGGAAACCAGTTTTAAACATGCCAGAACTCAGAGAATATTGTTCCCATTAGCTCTTCCTGAAAAGGGATGAGGATGGAGCTGTACTGGAACAAAGTATTATATGTTATTAAAGTTAAATTGGTATAAATTCAAATTACAGCATTAAAACCTTAAGATGTTAAACATAGTTCCTATGGCAACCACAAAGAAAATAGCTATAGAATATATACAAAAGAAAACAAAAGAGGAATTAAAACCTACAAAAAATCAACTAAATACAAAGACAGCAATATAAGAAATAAGAGACAAAAAAACACCCATAAGACATACAGAAAACAAATAGCAAAATGGTAGAATTAATCCCTTCATACCAGTAATTACTTTAAATGTAAATGGATTAAACTCTCCAGTTAAAGACAGAGATTAGTAGAATGGATTTAAGAAACATAATCCAACTATATGCTATCTACCAGAGACTTATTTTCTATATAAAGACACACTAGGTTGACAGTGAAAGAATGGAAGAAGATATTCCATGCAAATAGCCAAAAGAGAGTGGGCATGACTATACTAATACAGACTTTAAATAAAAAATAGTTACAAGAGCCAAAGGATATTATATATGAATACAAAGTTTGATACAGCAAGAGGATATAAAAATTATAAACATATACATGTGTAGGAAACCATCAGAGTATATAAAGCAAAATAGACAGAATTGAGGGGAGAAATAGATGATTCTACAGTAATAGCTGGAGAGTTCAATACCCAACTCCCAATAATAGATAGAACAACCAGACAGAAGATAAGTAAGAGGACTTGAACAATACACAAAAAACAACTAGTTCTAACTGCAGAACATTCTACCTAACAAGAGAATACACTTTCTTCTCAAGTGCACATGGGACACTCTACAATGTAGACCATATATTTGGCCACAAAACAATTCTCAACAGAGTAAAAAAAAAATAGATATCATACAAAGTATTTTTTCAGAGCACAACAGGATGATGTTAGAAATCAAATACCAAAAAGAAATTGGAAAAATTCAGAAATTTGTGGTAATTAAACAACATACTCTTAAACAACCATTGGGTCAAATAAGAAGTCATAAGGGAAATTAGAAAATACTTAGAGATGAATGAAAATGAAAATACACAGTAGTGGAAATATCAAAACTCATGGGATGCAGTAAAAGCAGGGCTAAGGGGGGAATTTAGAGCTGGAAATGCTTATGTTAAAAAAGAGAAAAAAGATGGCACATCAATAACCTAACTTTACACCTTAAGGAATTAGAAAAGAGGAGCAAATTAAACTCAAAGCTAGCAGGAGGAAAGAAATACTAAAGATTAGAGCAAAGATAAACGAAATAGAAAAATAGAGAAAATCAATGAACTCAAAAGTTTATTCTTCTAAACGATTAACAAAATGCACAAACCTTTAGCTAGACTGACTAAGGAGCCTGTATTTGAATTTCAACAGTTTCTCCATTTGGGTCCTGTTTCTTTTCTAGCATCCAATCCAGGACACCACATTGCATTAACTGCCGTATTTCTCTAGTGTCACCATTTCTCTGTGTTGCCTTGTTTTTCATGGTCGAGGCATGTTTGAAGAATACTGGTCGGGTATTTTGTAGACCGTTCCTCAGTTAAGGTTCTGCTGAAGTTTTCTCATGATTAGATTGGAGTTACATATTTTGGGGAAGAATATCACAGAGGTGAGGTACCCTATTAGGGGTACATGATGTGAACAGGACTTGCTACTCTGCTGGGTGAAACAGTCTTAGGCAGCCCTGAAGTTTTTCTCTTTGTCTTGACAGTTTTCCCCACATTGTGGGAATGACAGACAAGGCAGTTTTTACCACACTATTAAACAACTCTGGAAGAAATAGGAGCAGAGCAATTATTTTCTAAACCCCTTTGAGGGTGAACTGCCTTTGGGTGCCCAAGCAAGATAAAGAGAGATACTCAGTGACTGTCTGGGCAGGGCACAGGCAAAAATACTGGGTGCAAGAGAGACCTTCATGATAAGAGAAAGGCAGGATCACGATAGAGAAAAAACCATGGGAAACTAACAAACAAACAAACAAACAAAAAACTGGTCAGTTCACACTGGTGAAAGCAAAGGTGAATGAGAATGAGAAATGGCTTCAGCCTTGCCAATGTAATCAGTGGCAATGTTTATTACATCCCCTTAGATGGCCCGTCCTTTCTCTACTCACACAGGGGAAAAAAGCAGCAGTTAGAAGTACTACACTAATTCCCTATCCACAGGACTAGACCTCCAGACACAACCTCCAGTGAAAATAGGCAAATTCCAGGATAAATGCTGAATAATGCTGTTTATATGAATTTAAATGGACATAAAAACACTATACTTTGCCATATGGGACAGTGAGAGAAAGCAGATCAGCGGTTGTACTGGGATGCGGGGTGACAGTGAGAAAACAGTCTGGGTTATAACCTGATTCCACAATAGCAGCCCCCTCTGGGTGGGTTGAGACCAAGGCAGCCTGCGATGCCAACACACACAGGCCTTCCGCAGCTCCTGCGGACCCTCTCGCCTCCCCTCTCTGCCCGCCCAGGGTCCCAGGGGAAGGTGCTAGGGTGGCCTGCATTAAGGCTTTTAGAGACCTGAGTCTGACGGCGGGGGCGCGGGTGGAGGTGGGGGCCCTCAGGCAGGACTTTCCAGGAATCACTAAAGGCCCAAGGCTTGCTGCTGATGCAAGGGCCATAGGCGGTGGGGCCCAGTGGAGACCTAGAGCTTTGTAGGAAGAGGGTAAGAAGTAACCCATGTGACCCCAGGCATATGTTACCCTGCTAGTGTGAAGCAGTCTCTGGGATTGAATGGGGCAGGGGAAGGGAGATGGGCATCAAAAAATGCCATTACCTTTTCTAGGTAACCTGATTGAATCTAAAAGTTCGTCCTGGAAGTAATTTGTATTAAATTTACAGCAAAGAAATGAAATATGCCGAACTGAACGGCTGATTGGATCTCGGGTCAAGGCCTCGTGTGTACTTAAGGAGTCAGGCTACCAGGGCAAAGCCATTTGCGTTCAAATCCGGAATCTGCGCCTGACTCGCTTTGTGACCGCCAATGAATTACTTCACCTCTCTGTTTCCGCATCGTATGATCATATATATAAAATCCACCTCACAGGATGGTGGTGAGGAGAATTGGGCTACCTCATGTAAATTCTGCCCCACGGGATGGGGACACTGGGGAAATGACCATAATAAATAACTTTGTCCGGCGCCTTACGGTGACTCAATTAGTCTCGGTGTCCGGAGAAGTCGAGACCACGCAGGTGGGAGGACGGCGCCCTGGGCTCCGCCCCGGAGGGCGTGGCGACACGCGGCGCCTGCGCTCCGCAGCTCAGTGGCCGCTGCCCTTACCTCGTTCTACGCAGACCCCATTCCTGCGCTAGATCGTCTTATGGTGAGTTCACCTTTGAACGCAGGGGCAAATTCCAGGTTCTGGGGTTGGAGGCCAGAAATTCCCAGGTGGGCAGTCGAGAATTCTAGCGAGAGGTTAACTCATGGGAGACAGGGACCAAAACATCCGAAATCGTTCAGTGCTTCAGGACACCCCCACCGCCCCGAGTGACTGCACTGCCCACGGGGTGCCGTCCTCAAGACTGACGCGGGCCTTCAGAGGAAACTGCAGGTGGTGATGGTCCTGCTGGCTGCCGTCCTTGAAGGCTCCTCCAGGACCACTGCCTGGTACTAGGCCGCTACCAGCGCCTGCGGAGCGATAGAAGGACGCGCAGATCGCGAGGCCGCTGAGGCACAGGGGGCCTGGGTCAATCATTCGAGAGAAGATGAGGTAGGCATAGGGTGTGAGTGAGAGAGATACTTCCCTTCCTTCCTAACTTCTCTGAACATCTTTTTATTTTCCCCAGCTTTTTTGAGGTATAATTGACAGACTTGTGTGTATTCAGAGTGTACAGCATGATGATTTGATGTATATATACATTGTGAAATTACTACTGCAATCAAGGTCATTATCACATCCGTCATACATCACTTGTTTTTGGTGAAAATGCTTAAGATGTACTCTCAGCAAATTTCAAATTTACAATGCACCATTATTAACTTAATCACCATCCTGTACATTAGATCCTTAAACATACTCACCTTAGAACTGCAAGTTTACAGGCTTTGACCAACGTCTCTCATTTCCGCATGGTCCCCGCACCCGCCAGCCACTAGCAACCACCATTCTACTCTCTGATTCTACGATTTTGACTTAAAAAAAAATTCCACAGTGATACATACATATGTGTTTCTCCTTTTTTTTATAGAGCATGATGCCCTCCAGATCCATCCACTGTGTTGCAAATGACAGAATTTCCTTCTTTTGTATGGCTGAGTAATATTCCGTTATGTATATATATATACACCACATTTAAAATTTTATTCATCCCATTAACAGATACTTGTGCTTTTCTGTATTTTGGCTATAAGGAATAATACTGTAATGAACGTGGATTGGTGTGTAGATATCTCTTTGAGATATTAATTTCATTTCTTCAGATAAATACCCATGAGTGGAATTGCTAGATCATACAGTAGTTTTTTAATTATTTATTTTTTGAGGAACTTCCACACTGTTTTCCATAATGGCTATACCAATTTACATTCCCAAACAACAGTGTACCAGGTTCCTTTATCCACATTCTCCCCCAAATTTGTTATCTCTTGTCTTTTTGATAATAGTTATTCCAACAGGTGTGGGGTGCTTTCTCATTATGGTTTATATTTGCACTTTCCTGATGATTAGTGTTGATCAACACCTTTTCATTTACCTGTTGGCTGTCTGTGTATCTTCTTTGGAGAAGTGTCTATTCAGGTCCTTTGCTCATTTTAAATTGGATTGTTTGTGTTTTGCTATTTTAAGTTGTATGAGTTTCCTTATATATTTAGATATTAACCCCTTATTAGATAGATGGTTTGCAAACATTTTCTCCCTTTCCACAGATTGCTTTTCACTTTTTTGATTGTTTGCTGTGCAGAAACTTTCCAATTTGATATAGTCACTTGTTTATGTTTGCTTTTGTTGCTTGTGCTTTTGTTTTATCCAAAAAAAAAAAAATCATTGCCAAGACCAAAGGCAAGGAGCTTTTTCTGTATGCTTTCTTCTAGTTTTAAAGTTTTGGTTTCAAGTCTTAAATACAAGTCTTTAATCTATTTCAAGTTAATTTTTGTGAGATGTATGATAGGTATCCAGTTCCATTCTTTTGTATGAGAATATCCAGTTTTTTGAACACCCTTTATGAAAGAGATTATTCTTTTCCTGTTGTGTGTTCTTGGCACCCTTGTCAAAGAGTAGTTGACCTATAGGTGTGTATTTATTTTTGGGCGCTTGATTTAGTTCCGTTGGTCCTTGTGTCTGTTTTTATTCCAGTACCATACCACTTTGCTTGCTATAGTCTTATCATGTAGTTTGAAGTCAGGAAATGTGATGCCTCCAGTTTTGTTCTTCTTTCTCAAAATTGCTTTTTAATTTTGGGTCTTTTATTGTTTGATCTGACTGTCAGGATTATGTTTTCTATTTTTGTGAAAAATACCATTGAAATTTTGATCTCTAGGTCACTGGGTAGTGTGGATGGACATTATAATATTAATTCATTCAATCCAAGAACAAGGGATATCTTTCCATCTATTTTTGTCTTTAATTTCTTTCACCAATATCTTACAGTTTTCATTGTACAGGTCTTTCATCTCCTTGCTTAAATTTACTCCAAAGTGTTTTACTGTGTTTGATGCTGCTGTAACTGGGATCGTTTCCTTAATTTCTCTTCCAGATAGTTCATTGTTAGAAAAATACAACTAACTTTTGTATGTTGATTTCATATCCTGCAACTTTGCTGAGTTAATTTATTTCAAGAGTGTTTTTGTGGAATCTTTAGGGTTTTCTATACATAAGATCCTGCCATCTGCAAACAGAGACAATTTTACTTCATTTCTGATTTGGATGCTGCTTCTTTCTTTTTCTTGCCTATCTGCTCTGACTGACTTCTAGTACTATGTTGATATAAGTGGTGACAATGGTACTCTTGACTTGCTCTTGATGTGAGAGGGAAAGCTTTCAGTTTTCATCATTGAGTATGTTAGCTGTCAGTTATATATGGCCTTTATTATGTTGAGGTACATTCCTTCTACCCTTAATTTGTTGAGAGTTTTTATCATGAAAAGGTGTTGAATTTTGTCAAATGCTTTGCCTACAACTATTGAAATGGTCATGATTTTTATCCTTCATTTCTTGGTTAATTTGTCACATTTATTGATTTGTGTATGTTGAACCATCCCTTCAACTCAGGGATAAATTCCACTTGATGATATGTTCTTTCTAATGTGCTGTTTAGTTCAGTTTGCTTGTTTTTTGTTGAGGATTTTTACATCTATGCTATCATCAGGAATATTGGGCCTTAGCTTTCTTTTCTTAGTGTCCTTACATGGCTGTGTATATACGCCTGCTGTGTGGCTGTGACTGATACCTCCACTCCTCTTTGTTCCTAACCATCTCCAGATGTCTCAGCCAAAACTATATTCCAGTGATCCTTTGTGGGGTTATTCGCTGTTTTTTTTCCCCTCCATTGTGCTGCTGTAATTCTTAATTGTATCCTTGAGCCCTCCCCAGACTATTTTCATTTGTGGATTGCTATCTAATTGTTATATTGTGTGTGCAAAGGGATGAATGGTGTCTTTTATTCCACCATCTTGCTGACATAATTTCTGAAAATTCAGGACTAATTTAAGAGTTCCTAAAGCCAGAAGGGATCGATCTCTTTTCTCAAGAACCTATGTGTTAGGGCCTGGATGCAGATTAAAGCTGCAGGAGTAGTAAGCAAAGTCCTTCACTGGGTTCCTGTTTTCTGAGGTCCTCCTAGCAGGATCTGTCAAACCTGCACAGGATGAAATAGAGTTCTCTGGACTTGAGGACCTTCTAGTCCAGTGGCCAGGGGAGCAGAGTAGATAGGAATTAAACTATTACAAGGGTGGGAAAGGAAATACAAGAGCAAGATGTTATGAGAGGCTGACATTTAATGAGGCCATCATCTCAGAGAATCCCTAGGTTTTGATGGCTCCTCTCAATAGTGTCTCCACAGTGGCACTGGCCTCATGGAGGTGCCTTGAGCCCATACCTTGAAGTGACAGTGGCCCCTGCTTACACAGTGGCTTTGAAAATTCCATTTATTTTTGCAGGAGTCCAGCTCCTGCAGTGGGGAGGGTGTTGCCGGAAAGGATGAGACGGAGTCAGTGCATGGAAAGACAGGACGCAGAGTCAGTTGAAGGAGGTCTCTCGACAAAGTGCCGATGACATCTTTATTTATACCATTTTGCACAAGGATATGATTATTTTTTATTTGTTCTTTTGATTAACAAGCATAGGCAAGCTTTTTTCTTTCTGTTTCCTTCTAATCTATACGTGGTTAGCCAACTGTCAGACAGGTGACCTTTTTCTGTTCCTTGACTGAAACTTTTCCTAGCAACATGTACCTGATTGTGTCTCTCATTTCTATGCAATGCAGTTTCTAAATAAGGCATGTGACTGCAGAAGCATGCAGCATGAAGCAGTGACTATGGAGTCTATCAGCTCAGGGTGAAATACAGGTCACTCACTGCTACAGTTAGCTAGGCAGGTATCATCATCTATATTTCTAATGCAATGGGTACATTTGAATTAGATATATGTGCCCTCATAGGACACAGTAGGCAGCAAAATAAATTTCCCTACCTTATCCATATTTCTCTTTCTTCTGGGCGGATACCAAAATTTCCCTGATGTCTACTATGCAGGTCCCCATGGCCTCATCACTGTAGGGACTAAACAATCTCTTACGTGGTGAATAATGCAGGGGCACTCATATCACAAAAACTATTTCTATTTTACTCATGTATTAGGAACTATAAACAATCAAGTCAGATATGATTATTCATTTGATTTCTCTACTTTATATGTGAATCCTACATAGAGATAGATGCAAGATAAAGACGGAAAGCATGATTTAGTGCTGTAAGAAAGCAAGTGTAGATGATCAGGTCTGTGCCTATAGACTAGGTATTAATCCAAGTTAGACAAGGGCAACGAAATGTCCACGGGTGTAGCAGATTTCTCTCAAAACTGGGGGGGTGAGGTTCTAAGCCTCACCTCTGTTGGCCCCCATTTTCTCACCTGATGGCCCCCCTGCGACTGTGCCTGTCTTAGGTTGTTCCTCCCTTGAGGAATCTTACCCGTCTCTGGCTAACCAGCCATCTTCCGGGGCCATACAGGGAGCTGTAAAGCTGGTGAGAGAGAAGCCATATTCTTTGAAAAGGTTAGCTTTTCACTTTGCAGATTTATGCTCCGTGACTTCTATGCCCAGCACTTGTCTTGAGGTATCTTTACCACTTGGAATAATTATGGTACTTGGTAATTTCATGTATGAGGCACGAATTCTAGTAAAGGGCTGTAATTAGGAAGGAAGAAGAAAGCTATAGAAGTAGCAGATGGAAGAAAACATGAGAAGATTGATTAAGTGTCAGACAGGGTTATTCTATTCAGTAATCTCTCTTAACTCTATTTCCTTAATTTTCCTTTAGAACTCTTCATCACTAATCTCACTAGCATTGCAAACAAGGGGGGCATTCCCACTCAGGTGGAGATGGGGTAGTCAATGTTTGACTAGCTACCTGCAGGTTTTGGTATTCTATGCCAGGATCGCCATCTGGCCTCTGCATGTTCTATTCTTCAGGAGCACTGTCCTGAAAAGCTTCTGGGAAGTTTATGTTCTCCTTTCCATGCTGCTTATCAAAGGTTGGCTTAGTCTTTGGCAAAAATGCAAGCAAAAGCAAAGCCAACAGTATAATGGAGAATAACAAAGTCAAGGTGGGTAATAGGGGGAGCCAGCTGCAAAAGCCCTTGCTTTGCGGGGGTCTTCCTCCAGCCTGAGCTTTGCTACACAGCTTGAGTAGCATGGCTCCTGCCTTATTTTCAAGCAGTTATATGTACATCAATTAAATATAAAGCCATCTGTCACTTCTATGGATTTGGTGTAGGAGAGTACTTCAGAGTGCTCTCAGTTCACCACATGCAATGGCAGTCCAGTCATACACTTTGAATACTGCCTGGGGGAATTAATGTGGCTGGCTCTCTGCTCTGAGAGTCAAGATTTGATACCAGATGTATAGGAAACCTGGAAGTATATGGATGGCCACTTTGAACAGAAGTATAAACCTTGGTCATGTGCACATTAGGCCTCTGCCTCTAAAACTACTTCTTTGAATGGTTGCAGGAAACTGATGCTTTCCAGGATGGTTATCAGGAAGCTAGAAGCCCTGGGAGCACCCAGGAAAGTCTCTGGGAAAAATTTCCACAGTGGATACAGGTCTGTGACCACCCAGAGCCAGATGGGGTGCAATTCCAAGTTGGAAGACCTCTGTTTTCTTTTTTTAAAAATGGGATTAATAGTGGCTGCCATCTTCTGGGGTCATGGTGGGAAATGAGATAATATGTTTGAAATTTCATTTGTTTAACCAAATATCCAGTCAATGCCTGAGGAGGCAGGATATCTTTGAAAAAGTTTGAGGCAAGATCTCTGTAGATAATGGGGCATTCATAAATTCATCTAGATTTCCACCTCCACTGGTAGGTAGGAGTAGATAAGAACTGCATTTTTAAAATGTTACTCTGATTGTGTATTGGTGTGAGGGGCACTGGATGGAGCCAATTCCAGACCCTGGGGGGCCAATTAAGAGGCAATTGCATGAGATTTCAGGCAAGAGATGATGGTGGGCTAGACTAGGAGAGGGTCATCAGGGATGGAAAGGAAGGGTGTGTGGAATTGGGATTTGAGCTGAGTAGTTGAACTTCTTTTTTGTAGGATCCCACAACTGAAGATTTAATTCAGTTATCAGGCAACATAAAGACATTTAATTCTACATGGATTCTTTCCTTCAGACAGTAGAGGAAATTGAAGAGCTTCTTCAGGACCTCTCTGAGACATTTAAGACAAGAACCCCAGCTGTCCCAGAGCCACAGCTCTATATGCCTCTGACTGTCCATGATGAGGATGGACAACATGAGTCACCCCAGAACGAGGTGGTGACTCCCGAGGCCCACAGTGATGGCTTCAGCATGTCCTAGCATCCCTGAGACAGTCCTTGTCCAGAACCAAACAGTACCCTCTGTTAAAGCCTTGACATTCCCCCTGGACTCTTTAGATTTTTTTCTGTGGACCAAAAGATGACCTCCTTTGAACAGAGAAAATCAGCAGAAACATCCCTGATGACAGATGGCAATGACAACCCAAAGGCACTGTTCACTGATTGCCAAAAGATAACCACCACTGCAGACAAGATGACAATCCCCAATGAAAGCAGCCAGATGAAGACCCTCAGCGATGACCAGACCCTCTATGGAGGCCAGATAATAACTCTTAAAGGGGTCCACATGAAGACATTCAGTGGTGACCAGACCCTCACCAAGGGCCATACAGTGACTTTCAGTGGTAACCAAACCCTAGATGGGAGCCAGATGACAACCCCGTGTAAAGAGCAGTGGAGATCCTCAGTGATAACCAGACCCACAGTGGAGGTCAGATGACCTTCGGTGGGGACTAGACCCACTACTGGGGCTAGTGGAGGAAGGGATGCACGTGGAAACTCCCCGTTGAAGATCCTATGTGATGACAAGATCCTCTATGGAAGCCAGATGACCTTCAGTGGTGATCAGACTCTCTATGGGGGCCAGATGAAGGCCCCCAGTGCTAACCAGAATCCCCATGGAAGCCAGATGGTCTTCAGTGGGGACCAGACCCCCTACTGAGGCCAGATGAAGACTCCCAGTGATGACGAGAACCCCCATGGAGGCCAAATAACCTTCAGTGGGGGCCAGATGAAGACCCCTAATTATGACCAGGCCCTCTATGGAGGCCAGGTGAAGGCCTCCAGTGATGACCAGACCCTCTTTGGGGGCCAGGTGAGGGCCCCCAGTGATGATAAGACCCTTTATGGAGGCTGGATGGATCCCACCTGTGGTGACCAGATGTCCCATGGAGGCCAGATGACCTTCAGTGGGGACCAGACCCCCTACTGAGGCCAGATGAAGACTCCCAGTGATGACCAGAATCCCCATGGAGGCCAAATAACCTTCAGTGGGGGCCAGATGAAGACCCCTAATTATGACCAGGCCCTCTATGGAGGCCAGGTGAAGGCCTCCAGTATGACCAGACCATCTTTGGGGGCCAGGTGAGGGCCCCCAGTGATGGTAAGACCCTTTATAGAGGCTGGATGGAGCCCACCTGTGGTGACCAGATGTCCCATGGAGGCCAGATGACCTTCAGTGGGGACCAGACCCTCTGTGGGGGTCAGATGACCTTTAAGGGGGATTGTATGATGACCTTCTCTGATGGCCACACTCTCTATGGAGGCCATATATTGCCAGATCAATCACCATTGTTGCCGTGCTCAGGAGTCCCGTACTTTCCAAGTTGCCCTTTGATCCAATGGCAATCCATGGAAAAGCAGAAGAGTGATCTCAAAACCCAGAGATGTCAGTTCCAAAAGAAACCTGGCACTTCGAAGGCCTACACTTGTGCATACCAGGACTGTGGGAAATCATATGCAAAGCCTTCCCAACTCCGAATCCACGAACGCAGACACACTGGTGAGTGAGGGCAGAGGGATAGAGATGACAGGCAAGTGACTAAAGATCTGTGCCTTTACAAACCTTTAGGGTCATATGAGATTGTTGACACCTCCAAGCCTGGAACCCCAAAAGACCCCAGAAAAGTGGCCAATTTGAAAGGGGGGGATACAACAGTCCTAGGGACAGACAGACCCCAGTTCAGAGACAGAACCAACCCAGCTGCAGTGTTGACTGTGCTGGAATGGTGGGATTAAGTGGGCTTTTTTTTTTTTTACCTCTTAGGAATGGTCTTGACTTGGTCCAAGACTGCCCCTCTCTCAACCTCCTATTCCCCCACTGACTTTCCTGCTGACCCCTGCATCTCCTGTTTTCTCCTTTTTCTTTCCCTCCTTCATAGTTTTCCTCTCATCCTTCCAGCTCATGCTGCCCTCGTTGTCTTCCTCATTTACTCACTTCCTCCAGTCCCCTTTTTCTTGCTCTCCTGCAGTACCAACATGCCCCAAACCTTTTTCTTCTCCATTCACTTTCAACTTCCGTGTCCCCTGCTACCTTGAAGCATGACAAGTCTCTTTCTCCCTCTGGTCTAGGGGAGAAGCCCTACGAATGCAATGTGAAGGGATGCACGTGGAAACTCCCCCGTTCAGATGAGCTCGGCAGACACAGGAGAAAGCAGAGTAGAGAGCGACCCTACCTGTGTACTAAATGCAACCGGAATTTTGCACAATCTGATCACTTAAAGCAGCACCAAAGAATCCACAAATAATTTTAGTCCATGACTACAAACCCATCAGCCTATGAAGAAATGAGTACAGCTGAAGGATTTTCCCTGCTAAGCCTTTGTTTGCCCAGCCCCTAGCACTGTGCTGGCATATAGTAGGTGCTTAATATTATTCATAAACAGTTAAGATTTTCATTTATTTTTCCTAAGACATACAAGGAATACATGTGTGCATGTCAATAGAATTAAAAGCACTCTTCATTCACTGCCCTCTCCAGGGGCTGCTGCTTCTGTCGTGTGCTATAATCTTTCTAGATCTTGCTCTGTACATTCACCTCTGTGTGTACATGTAAAAATGTATATATGTCAACAATTGACATATATACATAGTTCAGATATGTAAAGAATGTAGCATTCTATATCTGAGCTCACGTCTCTTTGGAGCTCCATTTTTATGGGGTTGAGGAGAGGAATACTTGACCACTTCTAGTGTAAAATGGTCTCGGATTAAATAAAACTCACTTGGATGAGTACTTAATCTGTTCAAAAGTTGAACCTGCTGTCATGGCCGTTTCTTTCCTCAGACAAAGTGTCTCTGTCCCCTCTGCCTTCTCACTATGCTGTCAAGGACATAGTGGGTGATGGCACTGGCACAGAGGTGGTCACATGCTGGCTGCCAGGGTAAGGATCATTTGCCCTTCTATTGATCACTTATGCTGACAGATCTGCAGGTGCAGTGGCCTGTGATCTGTTTTTCTTTTCATTGGCATGGCTTCATAACTGTTCCCGAGGAGCAGAGGTCTTTCCCTCCTGACTAGCTCCTTCGCCCAGCTCCTGCAGGCCCTGCCCGCAAGCCTGGGTTTGATTCCCCTCCAACACCCAGCTTGTGAAACATCCCGCTGGCAAAAAGGTTTGGGTAAAGACACAGATGTGATTTATCCCACTCCTCCTTTCCAAGGGGAGCACCTTGAAAAGCCCTTTCTACCCAAAGCCCTAAAAGGGAAGCAGACCACAAATCCCCAGGGCTTCAGTGGGCCCAGCAGCATTTGAGGTTCTTCTTGACCCACCCACTCTCACCTCACAGAGGGCCCAGAAGTTAGATCCCCTGAGTCTTTGAGGGACTCGGACAGCATTTTGAAAATTATACCTTAATGTTATATTTGATACTATATGAAATAATATATATAAGTTGTAAGTATAAAAAAAGGGAACATCTGTGAGAGTCCATCACGCAATGCCATCAGGTGTCAAGACATTTGATTAGAGTAATGAGCCAAACTGAGAGTAACTCTAGTAATCTAGCTTTTATTTCCTTACTGCTGGGGAGTAAGCAACAGGCAAAAAGAAGAGGCACCCACCTGCCTGTGTCCCATCATTCCCCTGGAGGATGAGATTGGCCAGACAAGCATTAAGTGGCATGCTGTGCAGATGGGGGGAATCCTCTCACTGCCCCAAACTAAAGACTCCTACTTTTTATGGCTGGGGAATAGAGGGAGGGAGAGGGGAAAGGGCTAGGAGCAGAAAAGTACCGAGTCAGATGGGGAAAATGTGCCTTGGCCAGGGCTTCCAATAAGGAGGCCTTTGCAAGGGGGCACCCAAGCTAGGAACGCAGGTATGAGTATGAGCGTGGCCAGCCCGTGTGGTGAGCCTTGGACAGCAACTCCCTTCAGAAAATTGCCATACACCTGTGCAACAAGTCTGGTGTGGAGAGGGCAGCTTCCCCCCATGAGGACTCACAGGCAAAGTCTTATAATGACCTATGGTTGGAACTGAAGATGACAAATAAGATTTTTTGACCTGGAACTGGACTTCTCAACTCCAGGGCCTGAGCGAGAAGCATAGGCTACCCCATCCTGGACTCAAATGAGCCAGACATTGAGATGTCGGGACCATGCTGGTGAATCATTGTGAGGGCCACGATCAAAGTCACTCCCAGTAGGATAATCAGGCTTGCCTGGAGAAGTGAAGATAGATATGGGCCCCATGGGCTAAAAAGCTGGAAAAAGATGTCCATAGCGCCTTAGGATCTACTCTAGAGAGCCAGAGGCCTTCTGTCTAAGCCTCTTAATAGACCGTTCTCTTTTGCCAAGTTCATTCCTCCAGGTTTTGGCAAATTCACAGACCTCCATCCTTGGCTGGCCAGCTGGGAGCCAGGACTATGCAGTAGGCCAACATTATGCAAGCCAAGTTGTTGGAGCTGGTGTTCCTTGACTCCAAGGCTGACACAGTATCATTAATAACCTCAGTGAGGGTTAAGGACAACCTTTTCTAATTGGATGACCCCAACAGTAGGAGCGAGTGTAGGTAAACAAGAAGGCCACTGCCAGGACAGCCAAAATGGCTCTGATGGCAGATCCTGCACCCCTCTTCCAGATGTTGTGGTGTCCTCCAGAAATAGGACTGTTAACATTTAGGGAAGTGTTTTGCCCCTGCAGAATACAGTTGTGGCAGTGTATCATGTCCACATTAATAAGTTGGTGCATTTCAGTCACCAGAAAGCCCCTAATAGGCCAGTAATTGCTTCTCAAAAAGTGTGTACCTTTCAGCCAATTCCAGGAGTTTATGGATCAAAAAGCCAAACAGGGCCACTGGCCCATGGCACTGTTCTTCTGCCATAGGCTCCAGTAGGCAAATTGAGAAGCTGCTGAGTCCTCTTAACCCAGAGGCAAATGTGGATTCATGGGGCCAAGGAAGGGTGGCTGGGGTGGCCCATTGGAGGGCCTCCACTCTAAGGTAGCAGCCTTTCTCGTAACCCAGTAGACAAATGCCATTAAGATCCCAACATGGATTATGTGAGAACACCAGTAGCCAAAGAGACCCACCAAAACCACCTCCTTTATGTTCGTCATTGGCATGAGAGGTCATGCTCCTTCCCAGATAATACCCAGGACTTTCACTGGATACTATGTCCTTGTGCCTTACCTGTGTTAATGGTACAGCTGTATTGTTACCTGTGGGTCGGTAGGCTGTTCAGTCCTGGTTGGGCAGTGCCCTTGTCTGGGCCCACCAGGAGGATGCCATCAGTATGACAAATGCTGGTGCTCCCTCCAGGTGCAGGATTTTTTCCAGGCCGTGTTGATGGTGGAGCCAGAGAATCTAGGTTGCCTTGTAGTAGGACATTAAAGGTGAATCACAGCATATTGCACATAAAGGCAAAGTGATCTTAATCATCTGAGTAGAGAGGACCTGCTAAAAAAGGCATTTTCAATATCAACTGGTGCATACTGAGTTTCCTCACCTTGGGCAATAGCCTCTGTCAGTCATGAGATCAGGTACCATCAGGGCTGTGGCACCGAGCCTCCTGTAATCAATGGTGAGTCTCCAGATATCCTAGGCCTTGAGCACAAGCCAAACAGGTCTATTGAATGGAGGAATCGTCTCATGGAGAACTTCAGCTGCCTTGACTGGCAAAGTGGATGGTTATTTCTTTTTTTGTCTCCAAGCAGCCAATACCTTTTAGGTGCTGGTAGGTAACTGAGTAGGTTCACAGATCATCCACACGCCCCACTGAAATGCAGCGATTCTTGGCAGGAATTTGGGGCAAAGGCAGTAGGAATACAAATAGACAATACATCTGTACCTCCAGTACATTCACTAGTGGGAGCCATAGCAAAGGGTGTCTGGAGGGACCCAAAAGGACCCACTCATAGCTGGGCTTGGGCAAGGGTCCCAGTGGTGATCTCAAACCCAGAAAGAGAGAGCTTTATCTGTTTGTCCCTCACCCAGAAGCCAGGGTTTCAGGGATCAGTTGCCTGGGCACAAGCAGCCAAAGGCGCAAGAAATGCAATTCTTTCCCTCATCCCCACTGAAACTTGACCTTGGCAAATAGTCTCCAGTCTCTTATGGGGACAGAGGGACTTTGGCCTGCCCCCCAGTTTTGTTCATTTTCGAATGCCAAGAGGTCCAGGTAAGATTGGCGGTGCTCACTTCACCTCTAGGCTCACCTGGGAGTCGCTGCTCATCAGGTGCCCCACAGTTGGTACTTTGTCCTGAGTTCCTCTGGCCCATCAATCTCCTTTGAGACTGTCATGAGTAACCACCTTTTGGGGAAGGCCTTTACCCAGGGTGCCCAGGAGAGGGCGCCAGATTGTTACTCTTACGCCCCTCTTTCCCCTGATCAATCTGTTTTCTTGCCAGTGGCCACTTTTTCCATGTCCAGGAATTTGTCAGTCAAGACTTGGACTGTGTAATGGAGCGAATGACCAGACCTCATGAGGAAGTTTAACTGGGTCTGGTGACCAGTGTGGACAAGGCTGGAAATTTGAGCCTGGCTAGCAGTCTTACCTCCTCCTGTTCTCAATCCCTCACTGGAAAACCAAGAAATCATGAAGACAGATTGCAGGGGTGCTACAGCCTCTGCAAACGTGGTCCAAACAAGGACCTTGTCGGGGCCAAACATCTCAGAGCCAAATACTTCCCACTGAGGAAGGTGTTAGATGCTGCTGCTCTTCCTCCCTTCCTTCCTCCTTAGGCAAGAGTAGCTGTGGTCAGGACACTTCAAAAGAGGTGGTCTGTGGCAATGCACCCCACCAGGCACCCCTATTCCTCACTACGTTTAGGAAGATAATCTTTTTCACTGTGGAAGCAAACTATCCAAGTCTCTAGAGTTCTTTGGACCACTGGACAAAGCAATCCCTAAGGACTCGACACTCATTCACTTAAAGGCATGAGTCTCAGTAACACATGGCATCCCAGGATGTCCACTGGAATCAGGGGCCTGCTTAAAGCCAATAGTTATGGAATGCACTTAGCAGGGTCTCTGACAGTTTTTGGTTCCAACTTCCCCTGCAGTCTTAAAGTTCCTTTTGTTGGATTTCCAATTTGACCCCCTGGGTGAGCCCAGACAGAGAGTTGAGAGGGAAAGACAACCAATGGTTCCCCTTAGAACTGATCCGTTCCTGTAAACGACCCCTAGCACCACCCAAGACCCATTGGCACAGCAGTGGAAGTGCCCCATGGGACCCTGAGGTTTTTTTATTCCCTTCCGAACAGCTTTGTGTTCAATAAGCCACCCTGCTCGCTCCATCAGTTTGTTGAGTTGCCAGGTTCCAAAATGGTTAATTAAGACGAGACAAACTGAAGGTAAAAATCAAGCCTTTCTTCACCTACTGTGACAGTGCAAGCAAAGGGTGAGGAGGAGAGCGGCTGGCTCCACCGCTCCACTTCTCCCCATGGAGCAGTGTGGGACCAGGGGCAGGTGAATGAAGGCAGCAAGGATGTCACCCTGCCAACATGCCCCGCAGGAAAAGCTCCTGCCTTTTTATAGACCTGGGTTATCTGAGGAAGGAAGGGGAGGAAGGACCAGCAGTGGAAAAGAACTGATTAAGAGTGAAGGGCCTCACTAAGGTCCCCAGTAAGGCAGCCTCTGAAGGAGGCAACTGGGCGGGAAAAGCAAATATGCACCTGAGCATATGTGACTCCTTGCAACTCTTTTCAGAAAACATCAGTGCCCTGGCTACACGTCTACAATAATCAAGTCCCGTGTTGGGAAAGCAGCTTCCCCATGAGGATGGCCAGGCAACTCATGGTCAGTCTGCTGATTTGTGGTCACTGGGGAAGCAGAGCTGGTCCACAGTCACTGAACAGGCAGGAGGCAACCCCCCAGGGTGCAGGTGGCTGCAGACCGTCCAGGTGCATAGGAAGGAATAGAGGTGCTGGTGGGCAGTGTGTCCATGATGGGCTGAGTGCAGGGGTTGGGGGGGCGGTCAGGGAACAACCTGGGGAGTTCACAGAGGGCCTGAGGGCACTGGTGGGTGGCAGGCCTGGTACGTGGAGAGTCAGCATCGAGCAGGCTGCAGGAAGGTGATCACCAAACTGGGCTGGGGATGCAAGGTCAGTGAACAATGTGGAACTTGTGAGTGCACAAATAGACCAGAGGAATAAACCAGAAAGTCCATAAATGCACACAAGTACACATGGAAAATAAGAATATGATAAAAGTGACAAATCACTGGAGCAAAGATGAACTTTAAGAAACTGTGTGGGAACAACTGCTGAACCTACTAGCAAAAGCTAAAATTAGATCTCTATCTCAGTCCATACATAAGGATAAACTCCTAATGGATCAGGTATCTAAAAGTAAAATATGAAACCCTACAACAACTAAAAAAAAACTGGTGAATTCCCCTATAAACAAATTTAGAGAAAGGATTCTGACTCAAATTCAGATGCAATAAAAGAAGAGGGTTGGTAAAATTGACTGCATGAAAATAAAAATCTCTCACATGGTTAAAAACATAGAGACAGGTAAAATCAAAAGATTAACTAGCAAACTCTCAAAAATTGGTAAAATACACCAAAACCCAGAGGGAAAATGGACAGAATTGTGAACAATTCAAAAAGAAAAAAGCCCATACATACACGAAAAGAAATCTAATTATCATTCATACTTTGGAAGTGCAATTAAAACAATGAAAGAGTAAAGTCAGTGAAAATGGTGGAGGAAGGACCTCCAAAACTTCTCTCTTCCAGAAAAGCCGGAACACTGGCAAACATCATTAGAATCAACACTGCCAGCACGCAGGAAATTAATCAAAGGCCTACAGCAATCTGGGGAGCATGTATTGAAGAAAAATGGTTGCATATCGGTAAGAACAGTGAGCTTTGTGGCATTCCAGTTTGTCCTCTTCTCATCCACCCTAGCACCATGATAACCTGGAACGCCAGCAGCCTGCAGTCAGGGTGAAAACTAGCAGCCCAACAGCACTGCAGAGAAAAGGACAGGGTTGGAGTTCCTTTAAAGCACCATTTCCAGGGAACTGTCATTATTTGACCTGATTCCCTGCAGGACCCCAGCTTGCAAGGCTGTCTATATTTGACCTGACTCAGAGCTTGCAGGGTGCAAACAGCCTTTCCTCTGGGGGCATTTACTGAAAATGATCACAGTCGACTGTTGACCATCACACCTGCCTGAGGCAGTGGGCAATAATTGGGAGCAAACAAATAGGCTAACTGAAAAGATGAAAAGTTGAAGAGGGGTAATAAGACGTCCATAGGAGACTTTGTAAAACTCCCACATATTCCTGGGAATCTGGAAGCTCCCCTCCACACACAGGGCTGTGCTCATGCCCAGGGCTCTGCATGTGCTTGGGAAAGACGTGAGAAGGCCCTCAGCTCTCACCTCTGGTTGACCTTGAGGCTTTGCGCAAGCAGGAGTGAAGGCTAGGATGGTGTCATCAATTGCCATCTTATTGGATGTTGAAGATGTGCTACCATGATATGCACAGGGAACCAACTGACAGCTGTGAGACTCACTGTTCCCAGGCATCTAAGGAATCTCTGTCCAATCATTAGCTGACCACACAGGGACAGAGCAGACGTCAGTGGTCAGTCGCACATGAAAAGGAATACAGCCTTTGTAGAATTAGTTCAGAAAAGTTGCTAAGCAGATACAATAATAAATAACCACCACCAACCCTGGGGAAGGGCAGAATCACATTTCTAGAGTTGCTACATTATGTTATATAAGAATGTCCAGTTTTCAACAACAGTAAAAATTATGAGACATGCAAAGGAACAAAAAGGTATGGCCCACACACAGGGAAAAAAGTATTCAATAAAAAATGTCCCGGAGGAAGCCCACACATTGTACTGACGAAACAGAATTTAAATTGGCTATTTTAAATATTTCCCAATAACTAAAGAAAAGTATGAAAATGATGTCTTACCAAATAGAGAATATCAGTAGAGAAACAGGGACAGCTAGATATCTACATGCAAAAGAATGAAGTCACAGCACACACAAAAATAACTCAAAATCATCAAAAACCTAAAAAATATGAGCTAAAACTAGAAAACTCTTAGAAGAAAGCATAGGGGTAAATCTTTATGATCTTGAATTAGGTAATGATTTCTTAGATATGACACCAAAAGCACAACCAACCAAATAAAAAATAGATAAACTGAACGTCAGCAAAATATAAAACTTGAGTCTTCAGAGGACCCCATCAAGAATATGAAAATACCACCCACAGAATGGGAGAAAGTACTCACAAATCATATTCCCGATAAGGGTTGAGTATCCAGAATACATAAAAACCCTTACAACCCACTAATAAAAACACAACTCACCCAATTTTTAAAATGAGCAAGGGATCTGAATAGCCATTTCTGCAAAGAAAGAACACAAGTGGGCAATAAGCACATGAAAACATGCTCAGTTTGCTCAGATAGCATTAGTCATTAGGGAAATGCAGATCAAAACCACAGTGAAATGCCCCTTACACTCACCAGGGTGTCTATAATCAGAAAGATGGACAATAACAAGTATTAGTGAAATGGAGGAATTGGAACTCACACTTAGCTAGTGGGAATGTAAAATGGAGTCATCACTTTAGAGACAGTTCGGCACCTCTTCAGAATGTTAAGCAGAATTACCATATGACTCAGCAATTCCATACCAAAGAGGATTGGAAACAGGTCCACACAAAAACCTGCACATGTGTGTTCACTGTAGCACTACTCACAATAACCAAAAAGTAAAAATAAGTCAGGGGTTCAGCAACTGATGAATGGATAGTGTGGTATATCCATACAATAAAATATTCTTCAGTCATAAAAAGTAACAAAGTCCGAATTCATGCTACAACATAGGCAAATCTTGGAAACGTTATGCTAAATGGAAAAAGCCAGTCACAAAAGGCAATGTACAGTATAATTTCATTAATAGGAAACGCCCGAACAGGCAAGGCAGCGGAGACAAAAGTAGGTCAGTGGTTTACGAAGGGCTCGAGAAAGGCGGGGAAACGTGAAGACTACTAAGAGGTATAGGGTTACTTTTCCAGGTAATGAAAATGTCTTGGAATTAAATAGTAATGATTGTACAACTTCATGAATATACTAAAAAATGCTTAATGTACACTTTAAAAGGATGAATTTTATGCTATGTGAATTAAATTATTTGGATATAAATAATTAAAGGAATAAATAGGGAACAGAAAAATCTCCCATGCAAAAGAATTCTAAATAATTTATGTAGATACTCTGCCTTCAGAGAAGTAGAATGTAACCCCTTACTCCTTAACTGTGGGCTGCATATGTGACTTCCTCCCAGAGCCCCCAAAAAGGGAAGAGGGAAGCAACGTAACAGTAGAAAAACTTACCACTCACTCAGAAAGGTGATCAAGGTGAACATCAATAGTGATAAGCCACGTAAATAGTAAATAGTATGTACCCATGAATTTGCTGAAAATGGCATTTTACCTCTTTGCTCTTGCTCTGAAAACACGTAACTTCCAGCCAAATCATGCAAAAAACCCAGACAAATACCAACTGAGGGACATTTTACAAACTCTGACCACTGCTTCTCAAAACTGTCAAGGTCATCAACAACAAGGCAAGTTTGAGAAACTGTCACAGCAGAGAGGAACCTGACATGACTACTAAATATAATGCGGTACCCTAGACAGAATCCTGGAACAGAAAAAGGGCATTAGATAAAAACTAAGGAAATCTAAAGTGTGGATTTTAGTTAGTAGAAATGTATCAATTTTGGTTTATTAATTGTAACAAATATAGCATACTAATGTAATAAGTCAGTAATAGGGGAAACTGGGTATGAGGTATACAAGAACTCTATGTACTATCATCCTAATTTTTCTAAAACTGCTCTAAAATAATTTAACTGCCTTCCAAAAGGCAAAATAAATCAGCAAGACTAAATTTAATCGCAATGGAAATAAATTTCATCTACTGAAAGAAAACCAGTTTTATATGGATTATAGCATTATTTCATAGCAAGTGGACAGAACGTCCTTCAATAGAAGACTGGTGAAATAAATGTTACATCCATAACAATGGAATTATACACTTCAATTTGAAGATTCCAGTAGTTCTGCATTTGCTTACACAAAACAGTATCCAAGATGTACTGATAAGTGAAAGCACCAAAAGACCCAGTGGTATGAATAATATGCTATTTATGTATGGGTCTGGAAAACAGTGTATGTAACAAGAGGTAGGTAAAGAAGGGGAGGATTAAAGATGGCGGCGTGAGAGACAGAGGCTTCCTCCTAAAACCGTATACAATTAGAAAATATAGTTGGTGCAACTAATCCTGAAAGAGCAAGAGGCAAGAGAATGGCGCCAGACTGCACACGGCTGGAGAAAAGACGAGACCTCACGGAACAGGGTAATGTACCAGTGCCGTGGCCGGGTGGAACCCAAGCCCTTCCCCCACCCCAGCTCACCCGCGGGAGGAAGAGAAACGGAGCAGGGAGGGAGTGGAAGGCTTGGGACTGCTGAATACCTAGCTCCAGAGCTGCGCTGGGAGCACAAACTTACATTTCATGGTACTTTCATCACACTCTCGTGATTACGGGGTCGGAAAGCTGGGACAGGCAGAGTTCCTGGGGAGACTGGAATTCCGGCCGCTTGTGGAAAGAAGGGATCCACATCCGGCTGCTCTGGGATAAAGCTTATATCTGTGTGCTCCGCCCACTGGCTCCAGCAGTGGAGTCCGGCACATCAGCCCGGAAGCAGGAAACAGCTCTTTCCTCCCCCCAGGCACCAACCAATACCGCTCCCCTGCAACTCCCGACATTGCTTCAGGGGCAGAGCAGCTCCAGAGTAGAGCTTCTGGACACTAGAGGGCGCCATATACAAATATGAAACGCCAAAGGAACCTGGTCCAGAGTAAAATATAACTCTGGAGAAAGAATTAAATGCAATGGACCTTACGACTCTTCCTGAAAGGGAGTTCAAAATAAAAATCATCAACATGCTAATGGAGGTACAGAAAGACATCCAAGAACTCAGGAATGAATTCAGGTCGGAGATACAATCGCTGAAGAGCACTATGGAGGGTATTAAAAGCAGGTTGGATACAGTGGAGGAGACGATAAATGAAATAGAAACTAGAGAAGAGGAATACAAAGAAGCTGAGGCACAGAGAGAAAAAAGGATCTCTAAGAATTAAAGAATATTGAGAGAACTGTGTGACCAATCCAAACAGAACAATAATTGCATTATAGGGATACCAGAAGAAGAGAGAAAGGGATAGAAAGTGTCTTTGAGAAGGTAATTGCTAAAAACATCCCCAGTCTGGGGAAGGAGATAGTTGCTCAGGCCATGGAGATCCACAGATCTCCCAACACAAGGGACCCAAGGAAGACAATACCAAGACATATAGTAATAAAATTGGCAAAGATCAAGGATAAGGACAGACTATTAAAAGCAGCCAGAGAAAGAAATAAGATCGCATACAAAGGAAAACCCATCAGGCTAACATCAGACTTCTCAGCAGAAACCTTAGAGGCCAGAAGGGAGTGGCATGATGTACTAAATGCAATGAAGCAGAAGGGCCTGGAACCAAGATTACTTTATCCGGCAAGATTATCATTTAAATTTGAAGGAGGGATTAAACAATTTCCAGATAAGTAAAAGCTGAGAGAATTTACCTCCCACAAACCATCTCTACAGTCTATTTTGGAGGGACTGCTATAGATGGAAGTGTTCCTAAGGTTTAATAGCTGTCACCAGAGGAACTAAAACCACAGTAAAGAAAGTAGAACAGCTAATTACTAAGCAAATGCAAAATTAAATTAACTATTCCCAAAGTCAATCAAGGGATAGACAAAGAATACAGAATATGATACCTAATAATATATAAAGAATGGAGGAGGAAGAAAAAGGAGGAGAAAAAGAAAAGAACCTTTAGATTGTGTTTGTAACAGCATATTAAGTGAGTTAAGTTAGTCTCTCAGATAGTAAGGAAATTAACCTTAACCTTTGGTAACCACGAATCTAAAGCCTGCAATGGCAATAAGTACATACCTGTCGATAATCACCCTAAATGTAAATGGACTGAATGCACCAATCAAAAGACATAGAGTCACTGAATGGATAAAAAAGCAAGACCCATCTATATGCTGTCTACAAGAGACTCATTTTAAACCCAAAGACATACACAGACTAAAAGTCATGGGATGTAAAAAGATATTTCATGCAACTAACAGAGAAAAAAGCAGGAGTTGCAATACTTGTATCAGACAAAATAGACTTCAAAACACAGAAAGTAACAAGAGACAAAGAAGGACATTACATAATGGTAAAGGAGTCAATCCAGCAAGAAGATATAACCATTATAAATACCTATGCTCCCAACACAGGAGCACCCACATACGTGAAACAAGTACTAACAGAATTAAAAGGGGAAATAGAATGCAATGCATTCATTCTAGGAGACTTCAACACTCCACTCACTCTGAAGGACATATCAACCAGACAGAAGATAAGTAAGGACACAGAAATATGAGTACATGTAGTAACCACATTGTTTTTTCATGTGAAACCTTCATAAGAGTGTATGTCAATCATGCCTTCAAAAAAAGAGGTAGGTAGCATCACTTACAAGGGGAGAGGGTCAGGAGTGGCAGGAGGACTTTTCACTGAATAATATGCTCTACTTTTGAATTTTGTACTATATGTATATATTACCCATTTTAAATGCTTAAATGCTTTTTTTAATGAAGCAGGCAAAGGAAATGGAAGAAAACTGAAAGTTAAAGGCTTATCTTTTATCTCAGCACTTAGCACTAGTGAAAGTATATGATTCATAGCCTGAGGTGTGAATCACCAAGTGAGAACTGAGTGAATGAATGAACTCCTGAAAGCGGAGAGACAGACTTACTGAAAGGGGACATTATGTTCTTGTTATAGTAAATGAAGGAGTGGAATAGATGTGCCAGTGTTTTTTCTAAAAGCCTTTTCACATACTATCCTTCCTATCCCACTCTCCACACAATTTCTGCACCCATTCATGGCTTCATTCAAAAGGTGGTTTCCATCCCCAGGACCTAGGATTCTTTTAAGAACTGTCTCCAGTCTGTGGAGGGTGGCTGAATTCTATGCTGGCTCAGACAGAGGAGGGGGTGTTCTCCTCTGGACCCACGCCAAGCCCAAGGAACTTGACTCTGGAGGGCATTAGGTGTAGCCCCAGGCAGCCTCCATCTTTGACAGTCATCACCCTATGTACCCAGCGCAGGAGTTGCCAGCACAGCCGGCCACCAGGGACAGTGCCTGGGGTGTGTAAGGGACCTATACAATGAAGTCAGATTCTTTTCTGCTTAAATACCTCACCCCAAACACCACTCCTCAATCTGCTGATTTTGCAGACCACCATCTTGCCTCCTTCCCCATATGCAGTTGCCCACTCTTTGGCCCAGAAGCCTCCATCCATGAGGTACCCACAATGGGCTTGCCAAATACAATTGGGATTACACTCCTGGGTTATTCTTCCCTGCACTTAGCTCAGAGCTCCAGGAGGTAAGACCCAGTTGACCACTTGGCCACTGTATCCCCAACGCTGAGAGCTCCTGAGCATTGAGCAAACGCTCAGTAAGATTTTGAATGAATGAATGATAATGAGATCCGACAGCTGTGCAAGGTTGGTGTCCCAAAGACCTGGGAACCTTCCCTTCTCACATTCGTATTTCCCATCCTTTCCCTGAACTCTCTCCCCAACTACCCCACTATACCCTCTGAATTCCTTCCCTACCATCTGGGAGCTCCCTTATGAGAACTTAGCACCTGCTTCATAGACTCTAACGACATCTAAATGAAACAGAGAAAGACCAGACTGAGACTCCCTGGCCTCTGTCCTGCTGTGGCACTCACCTGGCAAAGACCGAGCCCCTGCAGACTCTAAACAACTATACAAGCAGCCGATGCCACAGGAGGAAGTTCCGCAACAGGACAGATGGCTACATCCATAAATTAATTGTCACCAAGCTCAGCCAGGCTCTCCACTTTGCCTGGCAAGCCTATGACCCTAGTCAGCTCACAACCCACTGAGTCAGCAACCACCCTTAGGAAAACGCCTCAAAGAGAAACAGCACAAGTGTTAGGTTGAGGAAGGAATATTCAGAGCAGTATGGTTCTTAATAAGAATTTTAAAAAAAAAGAAACAGTGGAAAAGCATAAGGACATTAAAACAGCTCTTTAAACTATGCTTCATATGTTCAAGAAGGTAGAGGAAAACATTAAGCATAAGAAGAGAAACAGAAAATGTAAAAAAAACATCCAGCTGGAATTTCTAGAGACAAAAAATACAGCACCTAAAAACCACACAGGTTGGAACTGACAGGTTAGACTCTGCAGAACAGACCAGTTAGCTTGAAGACATTTAAAATCAGAGAAAGACTGAAAAAAGTCTACACAGCATCAGTGACCTGCTACCAAGTGGTCTATTCCAGGGGCAGACAGTGAGCGTGCCAGAGGGAGAATGGCGGGGGTGGGAGACAAAAAATTGACAAAAGAGTGGCCAAAATTTTTCCATATTTTATTAAGACCATAAACCTTTGGATTGAAGAAGCTCAGTGAACCCCAAACAGAAAAAACCAAGTTCAGACCACATAAAACCAATCATATTGTTTAAGAAGATACATATATGGTAAAAACAACAAAGAAAAGCGAAAGGCAAGATGAATCAAAATTCAGGACAGCTGTTACCTTGGCAGAAGACAGGGGGTGTGATTTGGAGGGCAAGGGGAACTCAAGGGCTTCAGATGTCTTGTCCTTTCCCTCAAGTGGCATAAAGGACAAATGTTTGTTTTTATTATTCTTTAAATTGCATATATACAAGATGTTTTTTGCACATACAAGTGTAGCATGATAAAAAAGTATAAAAATAAATTAATAAACTTCAATTTTCCTTCTGAGTTACAACACAAGCTCTGAACCTGGGAGTAGTTCTGGACCACTCCCTTACCAACCAAATCCAACTATCACCAGTTAATTTTCTCTCCCTCCTCTTTCTGCTACTCCCTACCTCCACCAGCCCACCCTGGTCCAAGCCCCCTTTCACTCATCTGGAGTGCTCAAGCCCCTCCCTTTCCCTTAGGCCAGTCAAGAACCTTTTTTTTTTAATTTATTTTTTTTATTAAGCTATTATTGATATACACTCTTATGAAGTCTTCACATGAAAAACAATGTGTTTACTACATTCACCCATATTATCAAGTCCCCCCCATACCCCATTGCAGTCACTGTCCATCAGTGCAATAAGATGCCAGTCACTACTTGTCTCCTCTGTGCTGCACTGTCTTCCCCGTGACCCCACCACCACCGTCAAAACCATGTGTACGAATCACAATACCCCTCAATCCCCTTCTTCCCTCTCCACCCGCCCTCCCCCACCCCTCCCCTTTGGTAACCACTAGTCCCTTCTTGGAGTTCAAGAACCATTTTTAAGTGCATTTAATTTTCTCTTCACTTGACTTTTATCAGTTTTCTCCACTGCCATCTGAAGCAGAGAGCGGAGTACACTGCCCGGGACCACACAGCCAGGAAGTGGCAGAGGCAGGATTCAAAATCTACTGGTCACACAAATGTCTTACCCACCCCCTATCCTGGCCTGTGCTGAACTAGGCGATACTGGGAAAGGCTTAGCGAAGGCCCGCCTCAGGGCAATCACCGGGTAAAGGACGGACTGGTTTCTTCCAATCACCAGCTCACCTCCTTTATCTGCCTAACTCCTAGTTAGTCCTTACCTGAGCTCAAACCACACTTCCCAAGAAAGGCCTTCCTAGCCCCCTTGGACCACTTCACCAAATCTCTGATATTCATCCTTAGAGCACATTTATCTCATCCCTCCTCCACTAGACTGTGACCTACCCAAGGGCAAGAGCCTGTTTTACCCACTGAAGTATACACAGTGCAACCCTGCCCACTGAATCCTCCCCTCCAGTTCCTCAGAGACAGTGATGGGTCACCAACAGACTGTTCTCTTGCCTCCCAGAAAGGAACCTTGCCCACTAACCCTGCTGGCAGGGCTGCCTGTGAGCCAGTGGGAGTTGGGGACAGAGCGCCCTGGGCCACTGAGTCTGACATGTCCTGCCCCTCATGTCCTGCCCCACAGAAGGACCTAGAGCCCAGGTGGGAATGAAAGAGACTTCAAGTACTTGAGTCCTCAGTCCCTGGGGCCAGTAACTGGGTTGAAAATGAGCGCCCCCTGCCCTTATTTTTATCACACCCACTCCCTTCCCAGAGTCTGGGCACCCAGATGCCCAGAAGTCTACCTGGAAGGCACGAGGGGAAGAGACGCAGGTGGCCACGCTGCACAGGGCTGAAGCACAGCCAAGCCCCCAAGCTAAACTTGCCCAGACACCCAGCACGAGCTTGGGCCTCCTCGGCAGCATGGAATGTTTCCTCAAGTTTCACTTGTGATCTTTCTGCTCCACAGCAAGCAAGGAGCCCTCATGCTCTGAGTCCTCAGTGTCCAGCACAAGGCGTGACAAAGTGTAGATGTCCAGCGAATGGGAGCTCCAGCTAATGCCCAGGAACCCTTCAGGGCTCACTTAGGCACCTCCTGGAGAAGTCTTCTTCCCTGACACAGCCCTCCGTTGTCTCTGTGCCCCCCAACAGGGGGCCCTCACAGCCACAGTGCTCTCTGCATTGTGGGCTCAAAGAACATTCGTTGCATGAATAGAGGCTTGCAGGCTGACTCTCCTCTGAGCAGATGCCGAGGCCAGTGCTCTCTCTCTCTGCCTGAAATTCTCTTTCCTCTTCATTCACCTGCTCAGTTTATTTCAACATTTGAGGGACTACTAGGTAACACATACATCTGCTAACTGGGCTCAAGGGTCACCTCCCCCAAATTCTTTCTAACCTTCCTGTTTAGGTACACCTTCTCCCATGGCCACTGCACCTAGGTGGGCCTGTCAGCCACTAGACTAAGATGGTCCCTTGACCACGGGAACTGGGCCTGATTCTTGCCTCATACTGTGTGTGGCACTGTAGATAGCATCATCTTTGGAGGAGACAGATCATGGCTGGGATCTCAGCTCTGGCAACTGAGCGCTTGGGCAAGTTCCATTCTATGAGTTTGCTGGTCAGTATAAGGGTTAAAATCCAGAAGTGAGGTGCTGAACTACCTGGCTGGGTTGCCAGGATATAATCATTACGCCCTCAACCCTAGGGAAGGAGCAGGGCAGGACAGGCCCTTTAATACCTAGTATTTGGTAGTCCAGGTACCCGCCCTCAGTGTTATAGTGAGGTTCATCCTTCTCTGCCCCAGTCTAATGTCCTCTACCCCCAAGACACCTAGAGAACAGAACCTAAAACAAGAACTAAATACTGATGTTTGATTTGGGAGGTACAAACCTAGGGCACTGAGCCTGGGAAAAGGGAAGTAGGGAAGAACTGGGCATCATGCCACGTGGGAGCAGTCTGGGTCCTGCTTGCTGACCAGCCCCGAGCAGCCTGGCAGGAGTGGCTGCCAGCTCCATAGGAGGCCTCCTCACCAGCTCTGCTGTCTGGAGAAGAGCCTTGTAGCACTTCAGGGAAGGGAAACAAGAAGGAATTTTTCTGCCTGGCTCTCTCCCATCTACCATTAATCAAATGTCATCCCAAGAGCATTACCTCCCCCCAACTTCTGGGCTGCCAGTGGCTACTCAAATGCCAGATCCCATGGTTGTGGTGGGACATTCCCCCCAAGTCTGGAAGTGGTGCGAGGAGACGTGGCTGGTGAGTACCAGAGAGAACCAGACTGGGTATGTAAGATGTGTCCCAGACAGTCCAATACTTTTTTTCTCATTTACCAGAAGAGGAAATATGGCATAGAGATCAAAAACCTTCCCCAAGGTCTCGGCTAATAAGTGGTCAATTCAGGATTTAAACATTGTCTGGCTCTGGAAACTGTGAGAGACCAAAATGAGGAACTTGGATATTATGTAGCAGGCAAAGGAGTCACTGAAGGGCTTCAAGCTGGGGAGTGACCTAAGATAAAGAGCTTTTTAATAAAGCTTCCAATCTGTACTTTGCTCCATCTTCCCACGTGGCTAAACTCTGCAGAAGTAAGTGGCCCCAGAGAGGTGAGAGGGCGTCCAAGACAGCTTTTGAGGATTCCCTGACTGTGTCCGGAGCTCATGTAGGCCTCAACACTGCCTCATGATCTTTCTGTCTTCACCTAAGCCTATATCTGCCAGAGACTAGCTGCTCAGAGGTAGGCAGGATCTGGGTGGAGAAGCCACATTCAGGGAAGAGGAGATTGACCTACAGACCAGCAACAGGAGGACCAGCCATCTGTCCATCATTGGCTGGTCGGTGTGGAGATCCTGGCACCCGCAGATGAGTCCTTTGATGCTGCCTGCGATGGTCAGATCTCATGAACTCTCGGCCACACTGATCACATCTATATGGTCGATACCTGGTGTGGATACGCATATGTCGTCCAAGCTCATCTGAGCGGAAGAAAGACCACGTACAGCCTTCCCACATGCATTTGTAGGGTCTCTCGCCTGCAGAGTTGGGTGACAAGAGAGAATTAAGTAGAGGCACAGGTCAGCATGTGGAAAGGAACGGGTCTGACTCTACGAGGCAGAGCAATCAAGGTTAAGGAATCAAAAGGAAAAATAGGAAAGCGGTGAGGAGGCAACACAATCAGCAATCCCAGTCACCTTGGCACAAACTGGCCTGTGTTAAGGCAAGCTGGGGGCCCGCACAACTCAATCTCAAGGTTGAAAGGTGACGGGCTAATCCAAGAGCATTACGAAGCAGTGGCCCAACACAAATCTGAAGACCAGAGACGGCTCCACCCCTGTCCCACCCCACCCAACTGATACCTCATTCACCTGTGTGTTTGCGTTCATGACTCACGAGGTGGGAGCGTTTAGTATAAGCTTTTCCACAGCTCTCATGCTGGCAGCGGTAAGGCCTTGAGATCGGGGATCTCCTCCTGGGAGCCCTTTCCTGGGCCATGGAGTTCTGCTCTGCTTTACGTGGAACAGGTATAGGCTGCTCAGGTAGGAAGGGGTCTTCCTGGGAAGCTGGCTGGCTCACAGAGTCCTGGGATTCTAAAGCCAGCAGCGATGGGGAACCAGTTGGCGGCATCCCAAAGTCGTGGGGATTTGTAGAGGGTAACATATGAGTCACAGGAGGGAGCACTGCCTGGGCCTCAGCAGAAGGCACGGTTGGGCCCAATAACATTTCAGGTGTTAAAGAGTCTCTGTTAGAAGGTCCTGCTTGGGGGCCAGAATAAGGCATTGTTAGCACCTTGATGTGAGACATCATTGGGATGCCACTGGGAGCTGAGACTGGCAACCCGCTGGGGGCCACCCTTAAACTCTCACTGAAGGTCATGGCCATCCCTGGAATACTGGGGTCTCCTGAAGGCATTGTCTGGGGCCCCTTGAAAATCATCATTTCTGGCTGGGAGGAAGATATTCCCTGAGAGTAAATGATCGGAGAAGCAGTAATAGTCACTTGAGGGCAGTAGTTCAGACCAAGCTCAGGCAGCAACATGCTGAACCGTGGCCCCATTTCACTTGCATTCTGCCTGGGTGTCTCTGCAGAGACCACGGGGACCCTCTCCAGCTGTGTGCGCCGAGGAAAGTGAATGGATGGGCCATGGTTCCAGGAGGTGTGCACTCCACTGCCTCCAGGAGATGGAAACATGTCCAAGGACACTGACTTCTCGGTATCCTTGGAGAGAGAGGAGAGAAAGTGAAATTCACCCTAGCTCAAATTCTTGTTTCCTAAGTCCCTCCTCCTTTATTTCCACACCTCACCCTAGGCCTCCATCACCTCTTGACTGAATTATCCTGCCTCCAGGTCATTGTCCAGGTTGGGCTTTCTAAGAGGCAGGGCTGACTGACAGGAGCATGGGGGAAGGCTAGATGTGACTCATACTATTTTTCCTCCTTGGCAGTTTTTTGTTTTTATTTCATAAAATGCTATAAAGAGAACAAATAATATATTCCACAACCCACAGACCTTTAATAAAATTCTAAGAAAACCCTCACACTCCAGATTATATTAAGTGTGAAGGTGAAGGAACACCACAAACCAGCAGAATGGGTGCAGAAAGCCACAAAGGTAGAAGAATGGACGCTTCAGATGGGTTCTGGCTTTAGCAAAACTGAGAAACTCTCTGAAAACATCTACCTATTGAAGAAGGTCTCAACCTAAGTGGAAAATGCTGTGGACAGGTCTGAGATCAAACCGGAAGAGATAAGGAAAAGACGCAGACTTTTAAAAAGTGGTTGGGGGGGGCGCATTGTCTTAGAAGTCAGGGGCAGTACCTTTGATGGGTCACTGCTGTGAAGGGAAGAAAAGAAGAAATCGGTAGTAGAATCTCTTGAAACAGGATAGGATCCAAGAATCGTATATTTTAAAGCTGTCCATTCCTGTAGTAGTAGAGAATGACCTCTTGAGCTGAGAAACTGGGAAAGCTATCCCACCCACTCCTGTGCTGGGAAGGTCCAGAAAAGACAAATCCATTCCAATAGGAAAACATAAGTAGTATGTATCCATAAAAGATACAAAAACATAAAAATAGAAATTGAAGATTATGTCTACTCCACCCCAGCTTTCCTGTTCCCTCCTCCACATCCTCTTTTTCCCATCCGATAGCTCAGACGCAGAGTCCCAAGAACCAGCCAATCAACTGATCCTCTAGACCTAGTGTCACTTCACTGCAAGTCCTCTGTGATCAAAATGCCAGAAAAGATTTAAAGATATTACCAGCTTTTCCAATCAAAACTCTTCAGGAGCATCCATCCCTTGCTTACTATGATGACAGAGTAATTGAAGATTATTTGAATATCAAAGATCTGGCTTGGACCCAAACTGTGGTTCACTATATGAAAATGGTAGAAGCTCTACTGACTTATGATGTCCGTTATTATGCAGTAAAGGATCAACAAGGACTTCCTCGGGGGCTTGGAATCAGCTATAAAGGAATCAGCCAGTATGATTTCCAAGATAAAGTAGCTGTGAATCATTTCAGACACTTCCAAGAACCCTGAGCAGTTGTGAAGCTAGCAATATAACTTTAAAGGACTGAATAGTCTTAGGCAAGGAACTTTGGTTAGTGAAGCCATAGGTTTGGAGAAGACTGAAGTGTAAACTACTTTTTATAACTCATTTATGTACCATTTATACAGCAATTCCACATCTAATCATTTATACTAAGGAAATAAAGTTATGCACAAAGAAAGAAAAAAGAAATTGAAGATTGTAATTTCTCAAGAGAAAAAGCAAATTCACCAGAAAAATGCTGCCACAGATCAAGGAAAAACTAACATTTCAAACACAAACTTAAGAAAAAGGAAGAAAGCAGAACTTAAGAAAGCAACTGCAACCTTTATTCCAATTACCGGAATATCACAGAACAAAAATAGAGGAATCCAAAAAGTTATGTCCAGACAATAGGCTACAAGTTGTATTGGAGGAGGGGGATGGGGGGGTGGGCAGGGGGGGTCACGTGATAAGGGGAACTACTGTGGTGGTGGCAATGTTTCACAAAGTCTTTACTTTGTAATAATTCATCAAGCTATGCATTTATATTCACTTTTTCTGAGTACTATTTTTCACAGTAAAATGGTTTTAAAATAATGTGAGAAACTGGGATTTCCAGCATAAGTGAACATTCTCTTTTTGGAAGAATTTACTTCAGAGAAGTAAAAACACCAAAATTTAAATACAAAATATTCTATGCAAACTCACAGTATCTTCATGCTCAGATTTTGGTCTCCAATTCCATTTCTCACTAAAAGGAAGAGAATTTCCTGACTACAAGTCTGTAACAAGGTGGCAATAAATGAGCCTGGTACATCTTGCCAGAAAATAATGGAACTTTCAAAGGTGATTAGGATTGTGTCTAAAGGACACAAGAAGTGAGGAGGGAAGATGGCAGAGTAGGAAGCATCAGAAATCTGTCCTACCAAGATAACAATTACACCTTCAGAATTTGTCTGATGTAAAATGGAGTCTCTTTAAGGTTGGCAATTTCCAGGAAATTAAATTGGAAGATAAACTATGGTTAATTTTGATTTCAGCTCTTAGGTAGGTAGAGGCTACCCTAAAACACCCCTGGTCCCATAGCAGGCAGCCTTACACACATTCATGGGGCAGCTTACATTGAGTTTGTAGAAGCCAGAGTGGGCAATAAAAATCCTGTGCTCCAAATTCTGGGAATCTGTGTTCTGATCTCCAGTTGCTGTCTCTGATCATGAGGTGAAGACACAGAGGTGGGAAGCCACTGTTGAAAGGCCCACTGCCATTGTTACAAATCCTTCTTCCTCCAACTAACCAGATTTCCAGGGTATTTAAAGGGCTGGTGCCAATTTCTTTCCCCCTCTGTCTTTGACTTTTTTCTCTTTTGGGAAGCAGACATTTAAGGACTGAAATATTCAGAAGCAACCACATATACCAGAAGAAAAGATGCAGGTTCAGAAAAATATCTGAGGAAACTTACATTTACACCTCAGGATGATCTTGGCACAGAGATAAACCACATATAACAATCAAAAAGAAAAACCATATAGTGACTGCAATGCAATGGGGTATGGGGGGGAACTCAGTAATATGAGTGAATGTAGTAACCACATTGTTTTTTCATGTGCAACCTTCATCAGTGTATATCAATAATACCTTACAAAAAAAAGAAAAACCATATAAACAAACAAACAGACAAACAACAAACCCTAAGGAAGAGGGAGAATCTGACTTTCAGATTTCTACATTGTAAGATTCAAATCTCCACTTTAAAAACAACCTCCAAAAACAGAAAATGTCCCTGAGAAAGACCAGATGGTGTACTTATTACACACACAAAAATTTAAATAACTGCCTTAAAGACACTCAAACAGCTCAAACAGATATTCAAAAAAAAAGAATGTGGACAAAGTCATGAAAATGATGCATGAAAAAAATGGAAACAGAGAGATACGGAAACAAAAAGAAACAGAAAAGAAATTCTGGACCTGAAAAGTATAACTAAAATGAAAACTGACTAGAGGAACTTAAAAGCAGATTTGAGTAAGCAGAACAATCAGCTAATTTGAGTGTAGGACAAGTGAAATGACCAATTTAAGGAACAGAAAGAAAAAGATTGAAGAAAATTGAACAGAGCCTAAAGGAACTGTGGGACATTTAGCAGACCAACATATACATTGTGAGAGTCCTAGAAGACAGAAAGCAATGGGCAGAGATATTTCTTGAAGACATAATGGCTGAAAACTTCCCAAATTTGATAAAAGAAAGACATGAATATAGGCCAAGAAGCATAATGAACATCAACTAGGATAAATGCAAAAAAAAATCCACACTGACACATCATAATCAAGCTGTCCAAAGACAAAGAGAACCTTGAAAACAAGAAGCAACTCATCACTTATTTCCAAATAAGATTTCCAGCAGATTTCTCATCAGAAGCCTTGGAAGCCAAAAGGCAGTAGGTTGATATATTCAAAGTGATGAGAGAAAAAACTGTCAACCAAGAGTCTTATATCTGTCAAAACTATCCTTCAAAAATGAAGGAGAAATCAAGCCATTCCCAAATAAACAAAATTTAAGGGTGTTCATTACCACTGGACTTGCCCTGCAAGAAATGCTGATGGGGTCCAGCAAGTTGAAATAAAAGGACACTAAACAGTAACTCAAAGCTGTATGAAGAAATAAAGATTCCTGGTAAAAGTAAATAACATGGACAATTATAAAAGCTAATCTTAATGTAATTTGATTTCTAACGCCACTTTTTGTTTTCTACATGATTTAACAGACTAATTGTAAAATAGTAAGAAATCTATATATTGATCTTTGCCCCTGGTTCCTGATAGGAGCATCTTTTGTTCTAATGAGGTGACTCCCAGAGGGGGTTGGGAAGCAAATCCCAGAAAAACCAAGCCATTATTAGAAGCTTGGAAATTCTGACCACCCTTCATTCTGCAGAAAAAGGAAAGGAGCTAGAAAATGAATTAACAATTGATCATGCTTATATGACAAAGCCTCCATAAAAATACCTAAAATATGGAGTTCAGAGAGTTTCTGGATTGTTTAACACACGAAGGTGCAGGGAGGGTGTTGTGCCTGGAGAAAGTTCCGGACCCCTTCCCCACACCTCCTGTTTTCCTATACCTCACCCCCACATGTATCTCTTTATCTAGCAGTTCACCTGTAGCCTTTAAAATACACTTTGTAATAAATAAGCAATAGTATGTACACTGCTTTCCTGGGTTCTGTAGGCTACCCTATTAAATTATCAAACCTGAGGAGGGGGTCATGGGAATCCCAATTTATGGTCTGTCGTTCAGAAGCCCAGGTGACAACCTAGACCTGCAATTGGTGTCTGAAGCAGGGGATGGGGAGCAGTCTTATGGAAGGAAGCCCTTAATCTGTGGGTTTGAGTGCTAACTCCAGGCATAGTGTCAGAGTTGCTTAGAAAAGTGTTGTAAATTTGAGAGTAAAGGAAAACAGTTTTTTTTCCCCGCAGGCACTAAAGCATACAAAAACTATTTTTAGTCTATATTTTGAGATATACAATGCATGAAGATGTAATCTTGTGACATCATTAGCAGGGATAGAACTTGATGAGGCAGTTTTTTGTGCTACTGAAGTTAAGCTGGTATAAATTCAAATTCAGAGTATTATAACCTTTGGATGGTTAGATGTTCCCCATAGTAAACAGGAAGGAAAAAGCTATAGAATATACATAAAAGGAAATGAGAAGGGAATTAAAGTTTCATTACAAAAAAAATCGGCTAAACACAAAAGACATAATACAGTAAAAGAGGGACCACAAAAGCTAAAAGGCATATAGAAAACAAATAGCAAAATGACAAAATTCCCTCTTTATCAGTGATTATTCTAAATGTAAATGGCTTAAACTCTCCAATAAAAGAGATTAGAAGAATGGATTAAAAGAAACATGATGCAACTAGATGGCGTCTACAGGAGACTCACTTTAGATCCAAAGAAACAAATGGGTAGAAAGTGAAACAATGAGAAAAGATATTCCGTGGAAATAGTAAACAAAAGAGTAGGAATGGCTATACTAATATCAGACACAATAGACCTTAAGTCATAAAAGGTTACAAGAGACAAAGGACATTATCTATTAATAAAAGGTCCAACCAATATAGCAAGAAGACAAAACAATGATAAAAATTTACACACCTAATAACAGACCATCCAAATATATGAAGCAAATCCCAACCAAATTGAAAGAAGAAATAAACAGTTCTAAAACAATAGTGGGAAACATCAATACCCCATTCAGAATAATGGATAGAACAAGGAGAGGATAAGGAGATAAGGACCTTGAACAACACAATAAACCAAGTAGATGTAATAAACATAAAGAACATCTACCTAATGCATTCTTCTCAAGTGCACATGGTACATTCTCCAAGATAGATCATATGTTAGATTACAAACTAAGTCTCAATCGGTTAAGAGAGAAATCAGTAATGGCAGCAACACTATAAAATCCCCAAGTTTGTGGAATTAAACAACATACTCTTCAGCAACTAATAGGTCAAAAAAGAAATCACAAGGAAATCAGGAAATTCTTAGGATACAAATGAAAATGAAAATACATTAAAAAAAGAGTGGGGTACAACCAAGCAGTGCTAAGACATAATTTATAACTGTAAATCCTCACAGTTAAACAAAGACCTCATGTGCTCTACAATAAAAACCAAATCTATTAGATTTGGGCAGGAAGAGAAGATCTCAAATATCAATCTGGCTTTATACCTTAAGACACTAGAGAAAGAACAAACTAACCCCGAAGCCAGCAGAAAGAAGGAAGTATTAAAGCAGTACCAATGAAACCAAAAGTTGGTTATTTGGAAAATTAATAGGATTGCAAAACATTTAGCTCGACCAACCAAAAAAAGAGAGAAAATTCAAATTACTATTACCAGAAATGAAAGTGAGGACATTACTACTGATTCTACAGATATAAAAAGGACTATAAGATAGTACTATGAACAACTGCATGCCAACCAATTTGATAGCCTAAAAGAAATCGATAAATTCATAGAAAGACAAACCTACCAACACTGAATCATAAAGAAATGGAAATCTAAGTAGACCCATAACTAGTAAGGAAACTGAATCAGCAATCAAGAGCCCCAGGGCAAAGCAAGTTTCTGAACTTGATAGCTTCACTGTAAATTCTACTAAACATTTAAGAACACCAGTGTTTCTTGAATTCTTTAAAATTCTTTAAAAATTTAAGAGGGAGGAATACTTCCCAACTCATTCTGTGAGCCTAGCATTACCCTGATATCAAAAACAGACAAGACATCATCACAAGAAAACTAGAGACCAACTTTTTTTTACTAATATAGATGCAAAAATCCTCAACAAAAAACTAACAAATCAAATCCACCCACAGATTAAGCAGATTATACAGGATCAAGTGGGATTTATCCCTGGAATGCAAAGCTGATTAAATATACAAAAATCAATCAATGTAAATATATTAAATAAGGGAAAACACAAACCTATCAACTGATGCAGAAAAAGCATTTTTGAAACATCCAACATCCTTTCAGGATTAAAAAAAAAAAAAGCACTAAAAAACTAGAACACTTCCAATATGATAAAGGGTATTTATGAAAAAGCCACTTCTGACATCATCATCAATGGTGAAAGACTTTTCCTCTAAGATCAGGAACAAGACAAGGATGCCTGATTTTACCACTTTTATTCAATATCATATTGACTCTAGCCAGTCCAATTAGGCAAGAAAAAGAAATAAAAAGCACCCAAATTAAAAAAGCATTAAAAGTAACTCTGTTCCCAGATGATGCAATCTTAAACGTAGAGCTTTCCAAAAACCGACAAGATGGCAGAAGTGGACATTCTGCAAGTTCACCTACCATGGCACTGACCCAGACCAGATGCTGGACATACTACCTGATTCAAAATTTACTACAAAGCCACAGTAATTGAAACAGTGTTGTGCTGGCATTAAGGATAGACCTGTTTACAACATAAAGGAATAGAGCCCCCAAATAAATCCCCATATATATGCTTTTCAACAAAGGTTCCAAGACCATCCACTGGGGATAAAACAGTCTTTTCAATAAAAAGTGCTAGTATAACTAGATATCCACTTGCAAGAGAATGACATTGGACCCTCAAAACCACATACAAAAATTAACTCAAAATGGATCAAAAAACCTAAACATAAAAGCTAAAATCATAAAAAGCTTAGGAAAAAATCTAAGGGGAAGCTTCATGCCATTGGATTTGGACAATTATTTCTTGGACATGACACCAAAGGCATAGGCAGGAGAAGAAAAAATTGACAAAATTGGACTTAATCAAAATTTAAAACTTTTGTGCATCCAAAGACACTACCAACAGAGTATTAAAGGCAACCGATGGAATGGGAGAAAACATCTGCAAATTCTGACATATCTGACAAGGGACTAATATCCAGAATCCACAGAGAACATAAAAACTAGATTCAAAAATGGGCAGAAGATTTGAAATAGACTTTTCTCCAAAGAAATACAAGTGGCCAAGAAGTACATGAAGAGATGCTCAACATCTCTAAGTATTAGGGAAATGGAAATCAAAACCACAATGAGATGCCAGTTTGTACCCATTACAATAACTGCTACCCAAAAAACCCCCAAAAGTGTTGGCAAGATGTAGAGAAACTGGAATCCTTGTGCAACCGCTGGTGGGAATGTAAAATGGTGCAGCCACTATGGAAAGCAGTATGGCAGTTCTTCAACAAATTAAAAATAGAATTACCATATGTTCCAGAAATTCCATGACTGGTTATACACCTATTAAAAATTGAAAGCAGGGACTGGAATAGGTATTTGTTCACCCACATTCAAAGCAGCATTACTCACAGTAGCCAAAATGTGGAAGCAACCCAAGGGTCCATCAACAGGTGAATGGATAAACAAAATGTGATATACATACAATGGAATATTATTCAGCCCTAAAATGGAAGGAGATTCAGACAAATTCTTCAACATGAGTTCAACATGAGGAAGACATTAAGCCAGTAACAACAGGATAAATGTGTGATTCCATTTACATGAGGTTCTTAAGAGAAGTCAAATCTGAAGAGACACAAAGTAGAATGGTGGTTGCCAGGGACTGGGTAGGAGGAATGGAAAAGTTACTTTTAAAAGGTTAAGGAGTTTCAGTTTTAGATGATGAAAAAGCTCTGTAGATGGATGGTGGTGATGGACGCACAATAATGTGAATATGCTTACTATACACTTAAACATGGTTATAATGATGTTTTTATGTTATGCATATCTTACCACAAATTGTTTAAATATTTTTTAAAAGACACAGAAGGGGTTCCCAGTGGCCAAATTCGTGACGATTTTGAGAATCAAAAAGAATAATTGATTTTAATAGATTGAATCTATGAAAATTCATGAGCCAAAGTAACAAGGGTCAGCTATTATCCCACCTTTAAACATTGTGAACTGAAGTGACAGAATGAAGCACTTATTCTTTCTGGTAGGAAACTATTTCACAATGACTAAATAATTCCAGTTGTTTAAGAAAACTCCTACTTTACGGAAGAACACAAACTAATAAATGTAGAAGGAATGATGAAAGTCGAAAATCATTATTTTACAACCGCCTAATTAAACTTTTAAGGAAAAATTAATATTTGGCTGAAACCAGGAAGTGAATGGTGGGGAACGGGGCATTTGGATACATGCAAGGTAACATTACACAGATCTACACAGATCACTTTCTGATGGCAAGGTTAAAAGATAAATCTGCATAGGAGATCAAACAGGCTTTTCCATACCTTAATTCAAGGGCCAAGCCTAGTGTAACTAAACGCAGGGAACCAGATATGTCTCCTGGTATCATGCGGATGAAGCCCGTCAGGACCCATGAGTCACTCTTACCAAAAATCACAAATCCAATTAAGCTTTAAGATCTAACTCCAAGTTAGAGGTAATATTAGAGATAAGGAGATCAAGCCAAATCGTACCATGAGAAATCAATCTGATCCAGAAGAAGGAATATTCTACAAGACAAAAATTAGGATCATGAAAAACAGTCAGTCAGGAAAAAAGAAAATCATTCTAATTTCCAAGAGACTCAAGAAACATAAAAATCAGATGAAGCTTATTGTCTTAAATTGGGTAGTGGTTTGGACATGCCTGTTGTAAAGGACATAGTAAGGACAACTAGGGGAATTTGAGTAAGAATTATATATAAGATGATACTAAGAAATTATCATTTATTTTGATAGGTTTGATGATGTTTTGAGTAGGGAGGAAAACAATTTTTTTAGCCACAGAAGTGTTGAGGACAGCCTGTTTCATTCACCACTATATACTCAAGAAGCAGCATAAGTAGGACCGTAATAGGCCCCAGATAATTAGCTGTCTTTTGGAGGGGTGTTTCTGGAGCCCTCAGCCCCTTTTCCCTCCCTCTCAATAATACCCCTCTTTTATGTTCCTGATCCTTCACGGGCAAACTTTTCTGAACATGTCTAAACACTACCTCACCTTATTATTCCCCCAAATCCGATCTGGTCCACGTATCTCCACAGAAAGCTTTCATAAAGGTAACCCATGACCTCCACGCCACTAAGTCCGAACACTTGTCAGACTCGTCCTCGCGTGACCTCCCCGGGGCTTCTGAGACCACGGGCTGCTCTTCTTGAAAAGCTCCTTTCCCGTGCCTCGGGAACGCACTGTCACACTGGCCCGGTTTTCCTCCTTCCTTTTTCTAGCTCTCCTTTTCAGTCTTGCTTACAGGTTTTCCCTGCGCTCTCTGGGCAATCTTTCTCATGCTAATGAATCCACTTCTGTTTATACTCCAATTATTTTTAAATCAGTAGCTCCGGGGCAGATCTCTCCGGAACATTCCAGCTGCCTAAAGCTCCGTCCATGCAGATGGCTTCAAGGCACTTCAATGGACTAGTCAGAAACTCTCCAACATCCTGATCCACCCACCCACCTCCAAACCCGTCTCCAGGGGTTAAAAAAGCGTATTACTCCTGTCCTTTTCATTCTTGCTCTCTGAAAATGTAACCAGCATTTTCAAGCAACTGCGCAAGCCAGAAATCTGGTGGTGAACTGACCTGGGTGCCTGCTTCACCCCCTAGACCCAAGTAATAACCAATTCCTGCATCCACCTCTAAAACATCCCCAGGATCCATTCCATTTTCTCCATCTCCACCTCTCTCGTTCGGCCACCATTTTAATTCTCGCTTAGATTATCACAACAGCTTTCTAACTATTGCCTTGAATTCTGCCCAGGTCCAATAGAGCATGCTCTTAAAACAAAAACCTAATTATGAGTAATCATGATTAAACTCATCAATGGCTTCCTACTGCTCTTGGAATAACCACCTCAAGCCCTGCAGGCCCTCGATGGTGAAAGGGTCCCTGCCTCACCTGCCCTCGGCCCCCTCTCCCATCACGCTCTTGGCCTTGGTTTCACAGCCCGTCTCTCAGTTCAGCCAAGATGGGGGCGTACAGTCTCTGGCCTCGTACCCGGAAGCCCTTCCGCTAACCGGTACTGCAGTCCCAGACCAAATCCTCAGCTGTCTTCTCCACCTAAATCAGATCAAACACCTCCCATGGCCCCTGTACATCTCCTTCACGGTAATCTGTACATTTCTAATCTTTCAGGTATGCATTAATGAAATAATACCTTACGATAAACACGCAATTGTAATCCCAGAGTCTACCAAAGGCCTGCCATTTAGTAATTTTTTCCTCCTTGCCGGTACCCAGTTTACTCCCTAACTTTGTCTTCGTTCCTGGGCACTCAAGAGCCTCTAGACCGTCAGAGTTACCTGGAACCCTTTTCCCCCATGCCCAACCCAGAGGCTAATTGCTCTGTGCATATTAATTGAACAAACGACACTCCGATTTAGGTCCTCATCTCCCATCCCTCCCCTTCCCGCTCCTCCCCTGAGGCGTCCCTCAAACGGCTGATACCTCAGAGGATTTCAGCTTTCCTCCACTTCCCCAGCCCCAACGCCGGCACTGGGGCTGACGCCCGGACTCACCTCCACGAGCTGGTGCTGAGCCGCCTGCCACTGGCTCAGCCCATCGGCCTCCTGCTCCATCTCAGCCTGGGATCTGCTGCACAACCACGCTGTGCGCGGGACCAGGCCACCAGGCCCACGTCAGAATGCAGCTGAGACCCGCCGCCTGGGCGTCGCAGGTCGGCTGCCCAGCACCGCCACGCCACAATCACCTCGCTCAGCTTCTACTCCCCGCCCCCAAGGGGCGGAGCCAGAGCTGCACTCGTGCCCCACCCACCAGCGGGGCCCGGGCCCCGCCCCGCCCCGCCGTCGGGGGTCCCCTCTGCTGCCCCAACGCAGCAGGGTCACTAACATGGGCCACTTATGTCTACCATCGGGCCCACCCAGTCTGAGCTGTTTGGCCCAAGTGAGGGTGGGGACACCGAGGTTTCTGACTCCAGCCAGGCCTTGCGGACCTCCCAGTGAAGAAACCGCGGAGACTGGAGAGAGCGGTAGGCAGGTAGGGGTGTAGGGTCTCTGCCTACCCCAGAGCCTCTCCCACCACCCCGCTAGTCCGGGTCTGGCCAGAAGCTGCCGGAGGCCTCGGCCTTTTCTACTACAGGCCAAGTAGCTCTGTCCCTTGTGTATTCAAACTGAAAACTGAGAGCTCCGTGGCACAGTGCCTTTATTCGACAGAACTTAAATACTTAGTACCTAATGTGTGCCAGGCACTGTGCTTTGGACCTAGAGATGCAATGGCAAACAAGACAGGACAAAGCCCCTGCTCTCAAGGAATTTTCATCCTAAATGGGCAAATTAATATAATAAAGTCAGTAGTTATTATACTTTTAGATGCTGTTACATGCTATGGAGAAAACAAAAATAGGAAATGGTGAGCTGAGACCTAAGTACCTGAAGGGAACTAGCCACAGAAAGGTTGGAAGGATCTGAGGTAAGAAAGAACTTGGCGTGCTAGAGGAAAAATAGGGTGACCAGGGACCCTAGTGAAGTAAGCAGAGGAGAGTAGAATGACATGAGGACCGAGATGCACAGGGTCTTGGAGACCGTGGACAATAGTTTGGATTTTATTCTAAGTGTGATGGGTAGCCACTGAAATATTTTAAGCAGGAAATGGATAGGATCTAAGTTTTTTAAAACAATCATGGGCTCCATTGGGGCTTGTGGGTTACAGGGGACAAGAAGGAAGCAGGATCACCAGTTAGAAAGCTAAAGGAGCTCTCCAGGATGTTAGTGTTTGGTGGGGGTGGTGATGGTGATTAGAGAATACTTAGAATTAACATGGACAGGACCTAGTAATGGATTGGAATGATACAGGGCTGGGAGGATCAAAGATGAGCCCTGGAATACTGGCTTGAGCAACTGAGTGATGACTGCGCTGCATAGTAATACAGAAAGACGAAAAGAGGAGCAGACGTGGAGGCAGCTGAAACAAGAATTCCTTTTTAGGCTTGTTGATTTTGAGATGTCTATTAAATCTCAGTGAGAGGTCAGGGCTGTAAACAGAGATGGTGGAGACAAAGCCATTAGAGTGGATAATATTAAGCAGGAAGATAGAGAAAAGGACTGAGGACAAAACCTGAGTTACCTCTACATTTAAGGTCCAGCAGAACAGAGAGGTTATCCAAAGAGACTGAGAAGTAACAGCAGAAAAGTAGGGGGAAGGACAGGAGATGATATTTCAAGAAGGCAAGAGAAACATATGTTTAAAAGAGGGACTGTTGAGTTGCATCAAATGTTGCTGAAATAAGAACCAGGTAAGTGCCTATTAGATTTCACAAGATGGAGGTCACTGGTGACTTTGACAAAAGCAGTTACAGAGGAGCTAGAATCCTGATCAGAGTGGGTGAGAAGAGAATAGGACTTGAGGTGGAGACATTGAGACTGTCTGCGAACAACCCTTCCAAAGAGGTTTGCAGTGAATGGAGCAGAGAAATGAGGTACTAGTTGGGAAGAGGATTAAGGGAGGCTGATGGGGATCCATCAATAAAGAGAACCTGATGCTGAAGCAGAGAGAGGGAGAGAGGGCTTAATTAAAGGAGCAACATTGATAGGACAGGACCCAGAATACAAATAGACAAGTGGGGCTTTGGTGAGAGCAGGGACTTCTCTCTCTTAACAGGTTGGATAACGAGAGTCTTCAGTATCTTTGTGTCTCCAGCTCCCATGCTGACAACAGGCCTGGGAGAAACAGTGGCTGTGCTTCTATGACTAACACCTACTCAGATGTCTCCTCCTACCAGGGCCTCTCTGACTCCCACTGATGCCCTCTTCCAGTTACCGTACATCCAGTGTTCCTCCCAACATATCACCTAGAAAATATTTGTGGAATGAATCATATTTGACATTCAGAGCACATCATTTTTTCACACCTCACTCTTCTATAGGATAAAAATTACTTTCATAATACAAATACCATCTTTTCAAGTGAAATGAAATCAATAATAATAATAATGGCCAGAAATCAATAATAATAATAATAAAAAGAATATAGAAGTGAAGATTTTCTTTAATGTGTGTATATTCATGCTAGTAAAGTAAATACATACATACAATATTACTGTACAAAAAAATGAAAAAGTACAACTATTTTTTTTCAATCATTTTCACAGCTGTTTGAACTGTGATCCTTTCCTTATAGTCTAATATAGTACCTTTTATAAATGATCCCCAGATACCTAACAAGTGAACTTAAATAAAAACAAAATGCTAAGTTGTACAAATGATGTAATATTTCCTGATATATCGTTCATTTTAAAACAACAATTTTACAAAACTAAATTTCCATTTTAAAAGTATGATTCAAGTTCAGTGAAATATTTAATGTATGAACTAAAATTCACTTAGCCAAGCAAAAATATTTTGCCTCTCATTTTGCACTCTTTCACTGTTTTAAATTTTAACACAAAATTCCAACTGGTTCTATTGAATGGCAGAATTGAAGTAAATTGTTTCTTTGCCTTTATAATCAGTGACTATAAATCATGATTGTTTATATGAAGTTCCTGTGTAAAAGACAGGTGTATCTAAATATTGCAGGGTTGGAGACAACCAGTGCCTGAAAGTGAGCTCCAAACGTGTAGCTGAGTCAGTGTGTGTCTGGGTGACCGTAAAACTGAACATTCTCTGAATAACCTTCCACATAGAACACAATGTTTATTGAAGGATCTGTAATAAAATAGGCTAACAAAAGCTTACATAATTTCATATTTTATTTTTTTGAGATATAATTGCCATATAACAAAATAATCGTTTCAGATGTACAACATAATGATTCAATATTTGTATACATTTCAAAATGCTCACCACAAAAAGTCTGTTAACATTTATCACCACACAAGTTACAAATTTTTTCTTCCTTATAATAAGAGCTTTAAGGTCTACTCTCAACAACTTTCAAATATGAAATACAGTATTGTTAACTATAGTCACCATGCTGTGTATTACATCCCCAGGACTTATTTATCCCACAGTTGGAAGTTGTAGGATAAATAACTTCATCCATTTTGTTCATTCCCTATCCCCAGCCTCTGACAATCGCCAATCTGTACTATGAATCTGTGGGTTCAGTGTTTATTGTTTTGTTTAGATTCCACATATAAGGGAAATCATATGGTATTTGTCTTTCGCTGTCTGACTTATTTCACTTAGCATAATCACCTCAAGGTCCATTGTGTTGTCATAAAAGACAGGAATTCCTTCTTTTCATGGCTGAATAATATTCTATAATATATATTTTTTCTAAGCAATATATATTTATCATATATAAATACAAATTCTTATAGATAATATATAAATCATTTATGTAAAAAATATGAATTATTGTATATAAAATGATATATAAATTATTCTATGTAAATATAAATTATTACAAATATATAAAATATTCCATTATATATATGTGTGTGTATACAATTATATATATATATACACACCGCATTTTCTTTATCCACTCATCCATCAATGACACTTAGGTTGCCTCCACATCTTGAATAATGCTGCAGTGTACATGGAGGTAAGATATCTTTTTGAGTTAGTGTTGTCTTGTTCTCTTTTCCTTCAGATAAATACCCGTATGTGAAATTGCTGGATCACGTGGTAGCTCTTTTAATTTTTCGAGGAAACTCCACACTGTTTTCCATTAACATTAACATTTCCCACAAACAGAGCCCAGGAGTTCCCTTGTCTCCACATTTTCACCAGTTCTTGTGATCTCCTGCCTTCTTGTTAACAGACATTGTAATAGGTGTGAGGTGATATCTCATGTGGTTTTGATTTTCATTTCCCTGAATATTATTACCTTTTCATGTACCTGTTGGGCCATCTGTGTCTTCTTTGGAAAAACGCCTATTCAGCTCCTCTGCCCATTTTCTAATCAGATTGTTTTTTTGCTATTGAATTGCATGAGTTCATAAGAATTTTTTATAAGAATCCCTTATCAGATACATGATTTGCAAATATTTTTCTCCTGTTCGGGAGGTTGCCTTTTCATTTGGGGGATGGTTTCCTAAGTTTTGTGTATTAATAAAATTTTTAAAAACTCAATAATATCCACAGCAGTTGTTTAGATTTTACACCAACAAAATATTTTTTTACTGAAGAGCATTTTATCACAGACATTATTTTAAACTGATGGCCCAGTTTGCCAGATATGCACTCCTTATAGCCTGCACCTGGGGCTGACTGCTGCCACCCCCACCCCCCACCTTAGTATGGGGCTAGAGTGAATGAAGCTGCAAATGATCTGTAACTCTGCCCTTGACCTTTGCCCAAGTGACCCTGCATTATCTCTGCCTGGAGTGCTCTTCCCCTATTTCTCTATTTACTAGCTCCATTTTTTTAACTGACAATGGATGCCTACTATAGGTTACTCCCTCCTTACTCAGCTTGGAGTCACCTCCTCTAGGAAGCCTTTGCTGTCCCTGCACCACTTCCATGCCCTTCTCCCAGGAGGGATCCTTGAGCAAACTGCAGGGATCAGTTGAAATTCATCTCCACGTGACCACCATGTTCAGCAAACTTTTTTAAACGCAGCATCTCTTTAAGAGGTGAAGTCTGGAGTCAGGGCGTAGGTTTGAATCCCAGCACTGGCTATGGTTCTGAGATTTTGGAATCTGAGACTTAATCTTCCCGATTCTTGCTTTATTAACAATCAGCATTTGAGAGGATTAGCTTTGTGATTTGTCAATAATCCATTAACGTCTTAATTCCATCAACCCCACACCCTTCAGGGCAAGGCAGGACAGGACAGAGTCAGCCCCACCCTTTAGCTTTTTGATTTAGAGCTTTTTTTTTTTTTTTGGTGGACACCTGGAAGGCCAGGGGCTTATGGGAAGAGCTTACTCTGGGTCCTGCCACCTGTCCCAACTGAAAACGCCCCCTAGAGGTCTGACTGTCTCAGAGAAAAATGCCTAAGGCCTGGGAATAACTCAGAGGCTGGCATGTCCCTGTTTCCCCTATTGCCCCCCAGAACCTAGCTCATTCTGGATTCTGAGTTGATGAGCTGTCCCCCCACCCACTGCACCCCACCCTCTGAGGCAGCCCGATTCCTGTGAATATCCTTACACACAAAACAGCAATGGTACCAGGCACCAGGCACTGTTGTAGGCACTTGCGTGCCTTCTCTTCTTACATCATTCAAAGAAAAGATTATCAAACCAATTTTATACATGTGGAAACTGGTGCCAAGGCTCAGAGAAAAGCAGCCCGTCAAATCAGAGGTAAGGTAATTCTTTAAGCGATATACTACTTAATGCATCCAGAGCTGGTTTCTCTGTCACTACAGCTGCCCCAACCTGGCCAACTCCCACCTGTCATGCGCCTCCTATAAGGTAGCCTTCTCTAATATTTAGGCTGGGTTAGGTGTCTCCTCTGTGCTTCCACTGTCCTGGGTTACCCACATCTCAGACAGATAACTGATTGCTTTGTTGTTGATGATCTAGCTATTATTTATTTGCCTAAGCATCTTCCTTCCTGGCCCCCCACCTTCTACTGTGAGACCCACATACATATACACCCTGTTCTGTGTTTGCCTGTCACTCCTCTGTGCTACTCAAAGTGCGGTCCAGGGATGACACCAGTTTGCAAACTTAGCCAGTCTGCAATGAGATTGAGAAAAACATTTAGAAACCTTCATAGCAATTTGGCGGTAATTTTTGTTTATTTTTCTAATGGTGAAAAACCAGGGGTTGTATTTTGAATGTCCTTTCCTCATTTTATTTTTCTAACAACTGATTTTGGTTGTATTTTGCAAAATAATACATCCTTGATGGATTGGAAAAAGAAAAAAAGGTTCTTTACTGAGATAGTTTGAGAAGCATTGGTTTACTTTTATTTCCCCAGAACCCAGGACAAGTTCTGGCATAAAAAGGCATGAATGCATGCAAAAATGAGTAATAAATTAATGCAGCTAACAATTATATCTATCCTAAGATAACAGAATTTGGTGCTGCTTTGGATTGATGCTGGGAAAGAGAGGGGGTCAGGGAAACTCCCAGGTTTACTTTAAGTTCTGGAAGGTTGCTGATTCCATTCTCTAAGATATAAGTGATAGGGGAGGAGAGCAGATTCAGGGCGTGTTTACAGATGACTAATTAATTTTTAAACAGGTTGACTTTGAGGTAACCTATGAAATAGCCAAAAGGGGAAGTCCAGGAAGCAGTTAGGCATATGGTTTAGAAGTTCAGGAAGCAAAGTCTAGGCTGGAGGCATATATTTCAGAGTTGAAGCCATTGGAATGAGTGAGATCTCCCAGGATCTAGAATGGGAAGAAAAGTGGCTATGGGAAAACCTCTGGGAACTAGCAGTGTCCCTCAGATGGGAGACGAGTAGCGACTCTTTGTCCAGTGAAGAGGTAGATAGATATGAATCTATTTCATTCCAAGCTCAAGCTTTCCTTACTGTATTGTAAATTTTTTAAACTTCATGTTTTTCTGTTGCCTCAACAGCCCCACAAACAGGCCGTGAGCCCCCTGCCCAGGAGATGAGGCACATCCATGTGAAAAAGACTGGTCCCTGCGGTAGGCTCCCCTTCCTGACCAGCCTGGCCTGTGCTCTGTGACATTCAAGCACAGCAATGAGTTCCTCTCACACCTTTCATTTGTGTGCTCCGCCAAGACCCTCATATAAGCACTTGCCCACGGTCCTCACTCTCTCGGCTCCCCACCCGCTTGACTGAGTCTGCTCCCCCAGCGCTGCTCCCACAGGGTCCCCTGGTGGCATGCCTGCCTCGTTTTCAACAGCCTGTCTGATAAATCGCTTTCTCTTCCATACACCTCTCTGCTGTTCTCCAGGTCCACCCGGGTCATCAATAAGCCCATTTTAAGTATACAGTGATTCCTTGCAACATAGTTACTAACCCCACTCTGCACAGCAGTCTCACTGGAACTGGCAGTAGGGTGAGGAAGATGGGCAGAAAAGGAAAGTCTGGGAAACAGGAAAGCAGAATTAAAAAACACGGGAGAGCTGCCGAAATCAGTAGTGAACTTTGAGGGTTGACTGGGGTGATAAGGCTAGAAAAGGAGGAGCCAGATTTTGAAGGTATAGGCTGGACTTCATCCTAAATTATAGGTAGATGTGCTCTGTCTGTTTCCTGACAGTGTAAAGATAAGGACATAGGGACAAAGATCATCCCGTTTATAATAATAAAAGAAATTTTGAAGCAACCTGAATGTCTACCAGTAGTAGAATAAATATACAGTGCTATAGTCAAACAATGTGATTCTAACTTCAAGAATGGATGGACAAGAATGCCATACATCATCGTAAATCTAAAAAATGCAGTCTGCTAAATGTAATGTGATATCCTGGCTTGGATCCTAGAAAAGGAAAAAGACATTAGTGGAGAAACTGGTGAAATTTTAATGAGGTCTGTAGCTTAGTGGTATTGTACCAGTTGTTGATTCTTAGTTTTGACAAATGTGTCCCAGTTGTGTATGCATGATGTTAACATTACTGGACGCTGAGGAAAGGGTATATAGTAACTCTGTACTACCTTGGCAACTTCTGTGAATCTAAAATTATTCCTAAATAAAACAGTTTATTTATAAAAATGTAAACTTCAAGACAAAAGGGAACTCCTACAATATGATAACATTTATAAATAGTTTTAAAACATGCAAAATGATAGTATTGTTTATGGATAGATACATATGTGATAAAGACATAAAACATCCATGGGAGTGATAAATATCCGATTTAAGACAGTGGTTTCTAGCAGGAGGGAGGAGAGTAAGGAAGTAGACCCAAAAGAAGCAGTTAAAGAGTTTCAATAATATTTGTACTTTTTCTTTCCCTTTAAAGAATACTGGGGCAAATATTATAAATGTTAAGATCTGCCAAACCTTGGAGATATGAGTACATTGGTGTTCATTACTATGTTAGTCTTTATATATTTAAGTGGTATTTTTTTTGAGAAAGGAAGAATTGTAAGGGCTTGCTGAATTGTAACTATATTATAAAATATAGGGCACAGCTTAAATTCTCAGGAATGTCATCTCACTTCTCAACTCCAGACTCATGCTAATTCTGTCAAAGTAGATTCTTTTTTTTGTTAAGGTATCATTGATATACATACACTCTTATGAAGGTTTCACATGAAAAACAATGTGGTTACTACATTCACCCATATTATCGAGTCCTTCCCCATACCCCATTGCAGTCACTGTCCATCAGTATAGTAAGATGCCACAGAGTCACTACTTGTCTTCTCTATACTTCAAAGTAGATTTTTAAAAATTAACCTATTAATCAGAAAGTTGAGAAAACTGATTTAGAGAGTATTAAAGGAATAGAAATTTATGTAATTACATAGGAAGGGGGTGCTTAAGTAAGCTTGCTAAATTAGAGACTGTTATGGACTGAATGTTTGTGTCCCCCCACTACATGCCCCCAACATACTCAAAATTCGTATGTTGGAATGTGAAGGTATTAGGAAGTGGAGCCTTTGAGAGGTAGTTAGGTCTAAGGCTGGAGCCTTCATAAATGGGATTGGTGTCTTTATAAAAGACCCCAGAGAGCTCCCTGTCTTTCTGCCATGTAAGGATACAGGAAGTTGACAGTGTGCAACATAGAAGAGGACTCGCACCAGAACCCAGCTAATACTGGCACTCTGATCTTGGGCTTTTAGCCATAACATTGTGAGAAATGAATTTCTTGTGTTTATAAGCCACCCAGTCTATGATACTTTGTTATAGCAGCCTGAACTAGCTAAGACATATGAAAATAGTTAACGTACTCCCAGCATTAAAACTGTAAGCTTTTGGAGTTATCCTCTCTACTGGACAGAAGTCATTTACATCTGTACCAAGCAAAAATCTACAAGTCAACATATAGACCCTAACTAGTAATAACCACAAGTCAAACAAAGGTTTACCCCCCTAGAGAATTAAATAATAAAGCCTGTTGGACCATCTGCCACTGTAATATTAAAGGGAAATGTAGTCCAGAGAGTGATGTCATGGCAGAGTAAGAGCTTTCTACCATCTTTCCTCCAGGAAGCACCAATGTAGACAATTGGAGATTGAACAAATTAAAGAAGGGAAGTGGAACAGTTTCACTCTGTACCACCTCTCCCCCAAGGAGGCACAGCTCCATGCGAAGAAAGACCTTCTTGGCCCATGATTTCCCCCATAGGAAAAGCTAGTGTGTGAATGAGCACCAGCATCCCAAACTCATGGAGGCTACCACCAATGACGCCCACTTCTGTCTTGCCCCCTCCATAATACTGAGGTGTGCTGTATGACAGGAAGGTGGGGAGTGACTGAGAGGCTACACATAGAGCCCTCGGAGAGCATCAAAGGGATACAGATCCTACTAACTGCATCAGACTCTCAGGAAGCTTGCTTGTGAGCCACTGTTATTCATCCACGAAAAGAGGAAGTCCTGCCATTGTGACAATGTGGATGAACCGTGAGCAGATTATGCTAAGTGAAATAAGTCAGGCAGAAAAAGACAAATACTGTATGATCTCACTTCCATGTAGAGTCTAAAAAAGCTGAACTCAGGGATACAGAGTCAAATGATGGTTGCCAGGGGCTATGGGGTGTGGGGAAATGGGGAGAAGTCGGTCAGAGGGTACAAAGTTTCAGTCATAAGACGAATAAGTTCTGGGGATCTTATGTACAGCATGGTGACTATAGTTAACAATAATGTATTATATAATTGAAAGTTGCTCCATTTGCAGCAACATGGATGGAGCTAGAGAGTATTATGCTCAGTGAAAAAGCCAGGCAGAGAAAGACAAGTACCAAATGATTTCCCTCATTTGTGGAGTATAACAAAACAAAACTGAAATAACAAAACAGCAGCAGACTCACAGACTCCAAGAAGGGACTAGCGGTTATCAAAGGCAAGGCGGTGGGAAGGGTGGGCAGGGAGGGAGGGAGAAGGGGATTAAGGGGCATTATGACTAGCACACATAATGTAGGGGAGTCACAGGGAAGGCAGTATAGCACAGAGAAGACAAGTAGTGACTCTACTCCTCTACAACATCTTACTAAGCTGATGAACAGTGACTGCAGTGGGGTGGGTGGGGCCTTGATAATATGGGTGAATGTGGAAACTACAATGTTTCTCATGTGAAACCTTCAAAGGGTGTGTATCAATGGTACCTTAATTTAAAAAAAAAGTTGCTCAGAGAATACATCTTATTGTTTTCACTACAGACACACATACAGAGGTAATTATATAAGATAATGGAAGTATTACCTAACTTGTTGTGGTAGTCATTCTGTAACATGTGTGTCAAATCATCAGACTGTGCATCCTAAACTTACACAATGTCATATGTCAGTTATATCTCAATAAAGCTGGATAAAACAAAAAAGTAGAAGAAAGGAAATAATAATGATCTAGGCAGGAATAATGAAACAGAAAATAAGCATAAAAAAAAGAAAAGCAACAAATGGATGTTTTGAAATGATCAAATTGATAAAGCCTTAGAAAGAGCAATCAAGAAAAAGATAACTGGAAATGTTACTTTATTCATTTAGTTAAAACTTGAAGAAATGTAACAGAATTGTAAAAACCACCTTAACATGATTAATACAATTTTCTGGATTTATAAATAGAATAATAAGAAATACTAGAATCACATGTATTTATATGAAAATTTATATGTAATTATATGAATATAAAATAATAGAAATTATATTTTAACAAATAATATGATCAATATATAAAATAAAACCTTGAGGAAAAACTTTTTTTTTTGCCATTATAGCTTTAATGAATAAAATATTAACCTTGAAAACCTAAAAAAAGAAAGTACACGCTTACCTAAGATGTTAGCCTTGTGCGATGCTGGGTAACAGGTCTATGGAACACATTGTACTGTCATTGAAACTCTTCTGAAAATTGAAAATTATTTCAAAATAAGTTTTTTAAAAACTTCCTGAAATTCCTTTTGCCTTATTACTAGTTTCATAAAATTTTTCTTAATAAACATCCCATTATGATAATAAATATTCTCCAAAGATTACCCTTGACTATGATGATAATTGCGAGGAGTCTGCCCTCATCATATTTGGCCTGATTTGTTTACAACAAGCAGCAGAAAGTCTTGTAGTTGGGTCAACAGATCTAGAGCAAGGCAGTACTGAGGTACTGAGCAACTACAAGGCCGGAGAAGTAACATTTGTCCAGAGATTACCCAAGGAATCTAGGATTGGCCTTTTGCCATATAATGAGTTATAAGAAATACATATTTGGTCATTCATATGAGCAAATACATATTTCCCAGGTATATTTGGTCTTACCCACAGTTCCTGAAAACACTTTAGAGCCTTAAAGGTGAGGGTGTCTTGTCATGTTAATGAGACTTTTAGACTCAGAAGTTGGATCAACCAATGACCAATGATTTAGTCTATCATGACCATGCAATGAAGCCCCAACACAAACCCGGGAGATGAGCACGTCGCTCTCTTGCATCCTATTTCTCTGTTGGAGTTTGTGTGTTTGGGGAACCGGAACACATCCACATTCCACTGAGCCAGGTCCCAAGCTCCACAAGGATATAAGCCCCTTTTTTGGGGGCCTTGCTCTATGTATCTCTTCATCTGGCAGTTAACTTGTATCCTTCACAGTATCCTTTATTAAACTGGTAAACATAAGTGTTTTCCTGAGTTCTGTGAGCTGCTTCAGCAAATTAACCAAACCTAAGGGAGAGGTCAGTTGAATCTCCAATCTGTAGATGGTTGTTCAGAAGCACAGGTGACTGACTTGGGCTTGTGTCTGGCAAGTCGGGGGTAGAGGGCAATTGTAGGATTGAGCCCTTAACCTGGGCAATCTGGTACTCTCTCACGGCAGGCAGAGTCAGAATTGAGTTGACAGACACCCTGCTGGGGACACACACACACACACACACACACACACACACACACATTGGAATCGGGTCCAAGAACCGAAAGAAGTTATATTATTACTGCTGTGTAGGAAAAGAACTCCACACCTTTAAAGACTTTTATTATTTGCTTTTCAATCCCATGGCTAGGAAACTCAAAAAATTAATTTCTGCTATGTTTCACCTACAGTAGCTAAAATGTTGGGAATCCATTCTCCTCAAGGTTCCCCAAATGTTCTGAGTTTTGGCATGACAGGAAGTGATCTTCCTCACTACCTCAAAGTCTTCAATGCTATAAACCGTGGGATAGGCACGATGCCATGTCAGATTCCTGGGAGGGCTTTGTTGGATTTGATTCCACATAGGAAATGAAACCCTTGATCTTCAACTAGATTTGCCCAACAGAATGAGATTTATTCTCAAGTATGATACTCCAGGGATGGGCATGACTACACAGTAAATTTGTCCAATTATGTGCGGATAAAATGGTGGACAGGTACTTACTGAACCCATGCAAACATCACTTCCACATAATAATTAAAATTAAGTAAAATGGACTCAGACAGATACTTGTACACCAATGTTCACAGCAGTGTTATTTACAAAAGCCAAAACCCAAGTGTTCACCAACAGATGAATGGATAAACAATGTGACATGTCATACAATGGAAAATAATTCAGCCATAAAAAGGAATGAGGTTCTGACACATACTACAATACAAATGAACATTCAAAAAGTCAACCTAAAACTATCAGGGGGCAATATGTAATTAAGCAAAAGCATTTACTTGGGATCAAAGAATTGCAATTCAGGGTACACGGACCTGGAAAGCAACAAAAACGGTGTCCCACTAGGGAGCAAAGTCAGGGCTTTTCAAAGACAAATAGGGAATGCTTGTATATTGTGTTTACAAAGATTTTGGTTGGTGTCGGCAGCAGAAAATTAATCTTGACTAACCCTGTTTGGTTGCTAAGGCTGTCACTAAACAAAAGTCTGTTACCGTAGCAAGTTGCAGGTGTTCACTGTAGAGCCCTCAGAATATCTGTTGGTCTGACCCAGGCCAGAAGTACATGGTTCTCCCAGGTGTACGGCCCACCTCCTTAATGGCCTCGCAGCTCCATTTCAAAACCCCTCAGACATAAGTGACTCCATTTTATTTCATCTTTTACAAAAACATTATGATAAGTAAAAGAAACCAGGCACAAAAGGACAAATATTGTGATTCCACTTAGATAAAACATTTAGAATAGACAAATTCACATAGACACAAAGCAGACAAGAGGTTACCTGGGGGTGATGAAAGATTTCATAAATAGTGCTGATGATTGAACAACATTGTGAATGCAATTCATGCCACTGAATTGTGCCAATTTTTGTGTTACATATATTTTACCACAATTTTAAAAAAATTAGTAATATACCAAAATTCTTGAATCATATACCTTAAACCTTAAATGAGTGAGTTGTATGGTATCAATAAAGCTGTTTCAAAACAGGATTAGAGAAAAACATAAAACTATGTTCAACTAAATTGAAGTATATTCTGACAAACTTCTTAACATCAACAGTAGTTAGGTTCTTACAGACTATAAATATAGTTCCCAACATCTTTAGTTTACTTTAAAACCTAAGACAAATATTGAGTAATAATTTTTGGATATCTGGATAATTCCTAAAGATAGAATACTCAAACATTGGTCACCAAGTACAGTCTGTATTTAGCCTTGCTTCTTATTTTTATGTTACAGTTAGGCCTCCAGGTCATGTTAAATGCTGTTTTAAGAAGGTGTAAAAAGATGTGTATGGCACTGGGATTATCTCATGTGCTCCTGAAAACTGTTGGTTTGTGGGATACTGCAATTTATGATGAGAAATATGTATTTGGTCTTCCTCCAGCTCTGACAGAAATCTCCTAAAACCCTTGGAATTTCTTAAGGATGAGGGTGATAAAGGTGTCTTTTGTTATGTTAATAAGGTGGCTTTGGGGAAAGTCCCTAGATCACCTAAGAATGGGGTCTAGTCACCACATGATTAGAGGGTTGGAGCTTTCTGTCCCATCCCCCCAGACGCTGGAGAGGGCAGAGCCTGGAGGTGGGACCAATGCCTGTGGCCCACGATTTAATCATCACGCCTATGTAATGAAGCCTCCATAAAAACCCCAGAGGACAGGATTTGAAGAGCTTCTGGGTTGGTAAACACGTGGAGGTGCTGGGAGAGTGGTGCCTGGAGTGGGCATGAAGTCCTGCCCCTTCCTCATACCTTGCCCACCGCATTTCTTTCGTCTGGCTCTTCCTGAGTTTTATCCTTTTATAATAAAATGGTAATCTACTAAGTAAAATGTTTCTCTGAGTTCCAGTCTATAGCCAGTGGGTCAGAAGCTCAGGAAACAATCTGGACTTGTGGCCTAGTGTCAGGAGTCGGCGATGGGGGGGTGTCTTGTAGGACTGAGCCCTTAGCCTGTGGCATCTGATGCTGTCTACAGGCAGACAGTGTCAGAGTTGAGCTGAATTGAAGGACACCCTACCGGTGTCCGAGAGGTGCTTGGTGGTGTGGGGAAGCCCCCCAACTCCCACACACTTTGAAATTGGAACCAGAACCTAAAATACTTGGATACAGTGTTTATGCATGATAGACGGTTGTCAGTCCTCTATCCCTGTTCTCTCTCTGAGGCAGAACCTAGAAGCTTTGGTAAAAGTTATAATAAAGGTGACTAAGGCCATACCAGAAGCAACTGTGGCAGGTATATACTGTTTATTAGAATGTTCACGTCAACTATTAATGACAAAACAAGACAAATCTTAAAAATCAAATTAAAATATAAATTTGTATTATACTCAACGGTGGTAAAATCAGGGCAAAATTTTAAGGCAAAATTTCACATCAGTCTGATTTGTCCAAGGATTAAACCTTGCTTGATTACATGAACTGCTTGATTACATAAGCATGGGTTTTATATAAAATTGCTTCTGAGCTAACAGTTTCTATGAGAGAAAAGGTTTTGTTTTGTTTGACCATTTAAAGTATGAGAAGTTTGGCTTCCTTGTTTTCTGGGAGTTTAGGCAATATTGGATCTATATAAGCTCTTGTTAGTCTCTATAACCCAATCAATAAGTCTCTTTTAATTTGAGCATCTTTATAATCTAATGGGTTAATACCTTTAGGAGGTAGGAAAATATTTCACACTTGCACAATGAGATTGAAGGCTTTTCTTATTTATAGACCTACAGATGCCCAGAGTCTTAATTGGTCATACGGAGATACAGAACCACAAAAGTCAGCGGTCCCAAGGGCTCTTCTCCTTTCCCTTAGGCACAACATATTTAAGACACTTGATCTCACAATCAAACAAAAGAACTAACCAACCAGGTTCTCTGTCATCTCTCACCCAGCAGAGAGATTGCATCATCCCTGTGGCAGAATCATCCAAAGTCAAGCCATAAAACCAGATTCCTGACTATTGCTACTACCCATGGGGAAAACTCATCACCCCTGCACAAATCAGACTCTTGTGTACACAGACTGTCCCCCCAGCAGTGCAGTGCCGCCTGGCCGGTGGTCTGATACTGTCCAGTCATGGACCAGCTTTGGGAGGTGACAGCCCAAATGGCAAGTTAGACAAGTCACAGACAAGCCAACCTGGCCAATAACCAGAAACAAAACAGAAAAATAGGAGAAACAGAGTCAGCAAAAGTGAGGTTCCACTGCCTCTTGGCATTCATGCCTCCGGTAGAGAAAAGACATGGCTGGACTTAAATAACCCACGAGGTTCCACTGATAATTTTAACAGAAGGTAACTGGACACAGCTTCCACTGCTCAATTTCCAGCACTAGTATAAGGGAAGAAACCTTGCAGAATCTCTGAGCAAGGCTTTCCTTGTAGGGGTTTATCTGTCTGTTGAAACCTCCAACCTCACTAATGGGTAAGGTCAGGAGACTGCATAATGAGGTCTTGGGAAAAGGAGGAGGCTCTACAGAGCGGTTAATTAACTGGTTTGTTGAATGGTTTGGAACTCAGTTGGGGTACAAACAGGAAGCTTTGGTTATTCTCTAATCAGTGCTCTCAACTCAGCTTTGTCACATTTCCCTCTCCAGTTCCTGAGCAATATATCTTAGGCAGGCTCATTAGGCTTCCAATCATTGGGTATAATTTAAAACTTGAGGCTCATATTCATAAACCACCATCATCATTTCCATTCCCATCTCTATTCTCATTCCCATCCTACCTCCTCCTTGTTCCTCTGCATCCTAAAGAGTATCATCTCTGTGCAGCCAGGTTAATCAGATACCTGTACATTTCTAGCTCCTTTCTTCTGCTCCATTTGAATAAAAAAGCAATGATGAACAGATAGAGGATTGAATGAAAGGGCAAACCACACACCCTTTCCCCTTCTCTAAATTCCTTGTATCAAACCCTGACTGGTGGAGGAGAAGGGGTGGGATTGGGGAAGAGATTCGAATTAAACTGGACTTGAGGTCTGTTACTCCATACGTTTCTTCCTCTTTTGCCTCTTCTGATCTCTGCCTTCTTAGCTTCTCTCTTTGTGTCTTTGCCTTCATGTCTCCCAGGGCTGCCTTACTTCCCTTCTACTCCCTCCTACTCCCCATTCCAATCCATGCCTTCCCTTACATTCACCACAGTGAGGAAGTTCTGTCTGAAATCTGACTTGAATGACTTCTTTTAAAGTTTTTCTCTTGGAATCGGGGGAGGAAATTTAGTATGTAGGGACTGTCAACCTCGATAGTCCCCAGCATTCCCCCAAACTTTGAGACCTTTTGTGAAACTTTTTCAATTTTCGCCTTGGAGAAAGTGAGAATGGGAAGGAAAAGTACAAGAATAGGGGAGGGGTGCACAAGATAGAGCAAAGAGGACTGAGATTCACCAGGGGTGGGAATGGGAATGGGATGGGAGTGAACACTGGAAGAAGGAGCTGGTGGTAGAGATGGACGGGAATGGAGTTAGAAATGAAGAGGGGGGTGTGGATGGAACGGAGACCAGATGATGGGGATAAGGACGGGGATGGGGTAGAGTCTGAGGATAGAGGGATAGAGGAGGTAGATGGGAGTGGGAATGGAGATGGGAAGATGGATCTGTAGGGATAGGGGAATGGAGATGGGGCAGTATGGAGATGGGGATAGGAGTGCAGATAGAATGGGAGTGAAAAGGGGAGTAGGATCGAATCATGAACTGTGTGGCACCAGGTTGGAGATGATAATTCAGATGAAATCAGGATGGGAATAGTATGCTCCACAGCTCCCAGTTGATGGGATTTCTGCACCCAGCATTTTTGAGCATGAAACTAACTGGCAGGGTAGCTTAAACTCAGCTATCTTCCATGGTGGCCATTGGCCTACAGGTAACTGCAAATCACAAGAGTGCAGGCTGCTCCATGGTAACAGCCTCTTGCTATCTAGCATCTCTCTCCAATTTATTTTCCTCCTTCTCAACCAGACAGAAGGAGGAGCAAGTCCACTGCATGTCCAGCATGGGCATGAGGGCCAGTCTCCCTGCAATTACCTCCAATATCTCTACAGGTGATTCACTTGGACCACGCCCTCTCGGGGAGGGGTGTAAAATGTCTTCCTGCTCCCCTACATGGAAGGGAAAGAAAAGCCATAGCTCTTCTCCCTAGGCCAAACACTCACGTCTGTGATACTCCCCTTTCCCTCTCTCCTCTTGTTCTGCTTATATGGAGGGGGGTGGTTGGAGAGATGGTTATGGGTAGCAGAGCTAGCTGAGTTACCTTTCAGGTCCCCAGAGGGGTGGCTAGCCCATAATGGTTGGAACACATGATGCTGCTTTGTCTCCAGCTTTGGTTCCAATGATCTTCTGCAATAGCAGGAAAAGTTTTTCAATATCCTGTTATAACCATTATTACTGAAATGATTGTGCTTAGATGGTCATACCAGACTTAGCTGAGAAGTTGTTCTCTTCAGTGGGTTTAAACTGAGAATTAATCAGAACAAGGTATGCTCTCATGAGGTACAGTCATGGATGGTGGAGGATCTATTATTATTATTATTATTTTTGTATCATTAATATACAATCACATGAGCAATATTGTGGTTACTAGATTCCCCCCATTATCAAGTCACCATCACATACCCCATTACAGTCACTGTCCATCAGCACAGTAAGATGCTATAGAGTCACTACTTGTCTTCTCTGTGCTATACTGCCTTCCCCCTGCTCCCCTGCCCACATTATATGTGCTAATTGTAATGCCCCTTATTCCCCTTCTCCCTACCTTCCCACCCATCCTCCCCAGTCTCTAACTGTTAGTCTACTCTTCGGTTCTGTGATTCTGCTGCTGTTTTGTTCCTTCAGTTGCTTTGTTCTCATACTCCACAGATTAGTGAAACCATTTGGTACTTGTCTTTCTCCGCCTGGCTTATTTCACTGAGCATGATACCCTCTAGTTCAATCCATGTTGTTGCAAATTATAGGATTTGTTTTATTCTTACAGCTGAATAGTATTCCATTGTGTATATGTACCACATCTTCTTTATCCATTCATCTACTGATGAACACTTAGGTTGCTTCTATTTCTTGGCTATTGTAAATAGTGCTGTGATAAACATAGGGGTGCATAAGTCTTTTTGAACTGGGATCCTGCATTCTTAGTGTAAACTCCTAGGAGTGGAATTCCTGGGTCAAATTGTATTTCTATTTTTAGTTTTTTGAGGAACCTCCATACTGCTTTCCACAATAGCTGAACTAATTTACATTCCCACCAGTAGTGTAGGAGGGTTCCCCTTTCAGTGGAGGGTCTATTATGACTCAATTTGAGTGTGCTCCTTGAATAAATTGAGTTACAAAATCTCCTAGGAGAAAGACTCCAAATGTCTACAGGCTGAGGCAGTCTCCCAGCTCCCAGCTCTCACTAAGGGCACCTCATCCAGTCCTTGCTATATTTCTTGAAGAATCTGGCTCTAGTCTTTAGAGAATAACCCTAACAAGGAAGGTAGTGGTCTGTGTTAGGAGGTGCCCTGGGCTGTCCAGTCTTGGACAGTGGGTATGTACACGTGTCCTTTGTCCAAACTCATACTTTCCCATTGGCCAGTCCTGCACAAATACCACTCTGACTTAACTACAGTAGATTTGCAATAAATATTGCTCCCTAGTAGTGTAGGACCTACTGCCTTGTTTTCCTCAGGAGGTAACTGGTAATTCTTAGTTCTTTACAGTTCCACAAATATTTTATGATATTTTTGTCATGTTGGGATTTTCTTTGGGATTGCATTGAATCTATATATCCACTTGGAGAAACTTGATACATTAAAAATATCGACTCTTCCAATCCATACCAATCATTTAGATCTTCTACAATGTCTTTGACTGGCATTTTATAATTTTCCCTGAAGAGGCCTTATACATGTTTTTGTAGACTTATTCCTAGGACTTCATTTTTTTTTTAATGTTTTGTGAATTAAAAAAAAATTTAATTTGGTTTCTTACAAGAATGTAATTTTATGTTAAATTGTAATTATCTTTAGATTATTTAAAGTTTTCAAATATAATCATAGCATATGTGAACAATGCTGGTTTTGTTTCTTCCTTTCTAATCCTTTACCTTTTGTTTAATTTTTTCCTTTTTATACATTGCAGTCTATGACCTCAAGGACAGTGTTGAAGAGAAGTGATGATTTCAAGCATTCATGTCTTCTTTCAGTCTCAAAAGGAAAGCTTTGTTGCTTGCAACAGGGTTTTTGTAAATAGCTTTTATAAGATTAAGGAAATGTCATTCTATTCTTTGATTGCTTAGAGTTTTGATGAATAGGTATTAAGTTTTATCAAATGCTTTTTCTATGTCTATTGCTATAGCATACTAATGTTCTGTTTTATCTATGTTTTGAGTGAGATTGGCCTATTGTTTTCCTTCCTCAAAGTGTCCTTATCAGGTTTTGGAATCAAGGTTATACTGGCCTCATAACATGACGAGAAGAGCGTTCTCTCTCATTAGTTATCTGGAAACATTTGTATAAGATTAAAGTTGTGTCTTCCTTGGCTGCTGGTGGAATTCACTAGTGGCAGCCAGTCTGGCATCTTGCTTCTGTTCGGTAGGGTTAGCAGTTGTGCTGATCCAGGCTTCCTGTACAGTAGCTCCTTCCCATCCTGCGATGGTTTTCCTAAAAACAAACAATAACATTCTCTAACTCAGCGAATCAGATATGAAATATCACTTCTTCTTGTCATATAATCCTTAAAAATTGCCCTTATTAAATACAGCCTATTTTCAGTTCCAACAAAGAGAGGACCTCATGATAGCTCTGCAGCTATTACCAACCTAATAAGATGTTATGTTAACTCCTCCCTAAATACCAATCTTGACAGGTCAGTGAGATTATCAAGGGAAGTTCCACAAGAAAGTTCTCAAGGAAAGTTTTGGTTTCAGCAGTTGTAAAAAGGTTCCCTCTGACTTTCATGTACTGCACACAAGAGGTTGACTTGTTACCTTTGTTCCAGCATATTCCTTTGCTGCTCGTGAATACCTTATGATTTATAGTTATTTCTTACTGTACTTGAAGTCATGCATAATTATAGACTATTGTGGAAATATAGGAATTGTTCACCTCTGGAGGAGTAACAATCTAATGGTCTTTATACTCTGTTACATGCCTTACATTTTGCTACAACTGTCCAAAAAAAAAAAGTGTATCCGTTTTTTAAAATCTTACACTGACTTTCTATGTGGAAATGCTCTTGCTCTTTGCTACTTGAAGTATGACTCATGAACCAACAGCATAGGCAGTACCTGGGAGCTTAGTAGAAATGCAGAATCCCAGGTCCTTCTCGGGAACGGAATGTGCATTTTAGCAATATCCGCAGGGGATTTTGGGGCACATTAAAGTTTAAGAAGCACTGCTTAGCTAATGCCATGTAATTTTTCCCCAGGCAGCTCTATTTTTTTGTGCTCCACCATCAGTGAATTTCCTCTGGTGATGCTGTCTGCCAAATGTAGGAAAGGACACTAGAAGACTGATGTCATGAAAAACTGAGATTGTGCTTTCTGTTAAAAAAAAAAGCCCTTATAAGTACTATTTATTTTAAAACTCTTATAAAATAAACACACACATAAAAGTGCATAAAATATAAAGTACAATGGCTAATTCTAATGTGAATACCTACTTAACTACCATCTAGATCAAAAACTAGAACTTACCCAACACCCCAAAGGAGCCCCTTACCCCTACAATACTTCTTTTCAGATCACATGCCCATTTCTATCCCTCGAGGTAACTATGATTATGAATTTTATTTTAATTACTTGCTTATTTTTCTTTTTAGTTTTACCACATGCTATATGTCTCTAAACAATATAGTTTAGTTTGGCTTGTTTTTTTGAACTTTATATTGATGAAATCATTTGTATCTTGCTTCATGTACTCAATCTGTAAGATTCATTTGTGATATTGTATTTCATTCATTCCCATTGTTAAAAACTTCTCCATTTATGAATATGTTACAATATATTTATCTTTTCTGCTGTTGATGGACAGTAGCATTGTTGAGTTAATTGTCAAAAGGCTGCTATGATAGTTTTATACAAATATTCTGGTGAACATGTACACAGATCCTCTATGGAAGTAATCTCAAACGATTTTGTTCATTTACCTCTAAAAGACTTGGAAAAAATGTGTTCTCTCACACATTTTGTTTTACAAATTTAAGACTTTAAAAAAATTGTTTGAGATTTTATTTTAGGTTCATAGCAAAATTGAGCAAAAAGTACTGAGTTCCTGTATACTTTCTGCCCCCACACGTGTTCATCCTGACACATTCTCTGATCATTTATTTATTTAGCAAATGAAAATAGATTACATATATATAGTAGATTTACACAGGTACAGAGATAGAAATAGATTTAGATACAGTGGACTGTAGTAGATCTGTTCTTGCCTAAAATAGATCTAAATCATTCCTTGACAAGATTTATTCAAAAACTAATTCAAAATATTCTGAAAAATATGTTAACAAAGCTTCTAAACTTAGGCATTTCAATGAAAGGAAAACATATGAAAATATTAATTTTGCCTGTTTTTAAAAACACATATATGGAATAATTTAACATGGAAGTCTTACAAATATTTTCTTACTTTTAATCCTAAGTAATTAAAATTTTGGTGCTACACTAAATGGTCTGTTTTTAAAAAATTCATTTCCATATGTCCACTGATGGTACTAGAAATACAATGTGTTTTTGTATGTTGATTTTTAATGGTGATATTGCAAAATCCACTTGTTGATTCTAGTAATTTCTTTTATAAATTTGTCAAAATATTTTTAGTACACATTTTCTATGAAGGAATACACTTTTATTTTTTCCTTTCCAATTATTACATCTTGTAGTTACTTTTATTTTCTTATCCTACTTCCTGGGAAGTCAGTAAATTTGAAAAGAATGGTGAAAACAGAAATCCTTGCTTTCTCTAGATTCTAAAGAAAGGCATTCCAATTTTCATTACTGTGTATGATGTAGCTCGAGTTTTTTCATTGACACCCTTTATGAAATTGCAGAGATTTTTTTCTCTTCCCTTTTTTGAAGGTGGTATCATAATGCAATGTTGAATTTTGCCCAATGCCTTTTCTGTAACTATTGAGATGATTATGTCATTTTTTCCCAGTAATTTTATTAACAGGGTGCAATGTAATGTTGATTTTTTAAATTAAGGTATCATTGATACACGATCTTATGAAGGTTTCACATGAGCAACGTTGTACTTACTACATTCACCCATATTATCAAGTCCCTCCCCCACACCCCATTATAATCACTGTCCATCAGCGTAGTAAGATGCTATAGAGTCACTACTTGTCTTCTCTGTGCTATACTGCCTTCCCTGTGACTCCCCTACATTATGTGTGTTAATCATAACACCCCTTAATCCCCTTCTCCCTCTCTCCCTAGCCACCCTCCCCACCCCTTCCCTTTGGTAACTGCTAGTCCCTTCTTGGAGAGTCTGTGAGTCTGCTGCTGTTTTGTTCCTTCGGTTTTACTTTGTTGTTATACTCCACAAGTGAGTGAAATCATTTGATACTTGTCATTCTCCACCTGGCTTATTTCACTGAGCATAATGCCCTCCACCTCCATCCATGTTGCTGCAAATGGTAGGATTTGTTTTCTTCTTATGACTGAAAAATATTCCATTGTGTATATGTACCACATGTTCTTTATCCATTCATCTACTGATGGACACTTAGGTTGCTCTTATATCTTGGCTATTATAAATAATGCTGTGATAAACATAGGGGTGCATATATCTTTTTGAATCTGGGATCTTGGTTTCTTAGGGTAAATTTCTAGGAGTGGAATTCCTGGGTCAATGATATTTCTATTTTTAGTTTTTCGAGGAACCTCCATATTGCTTTCCAGGACAGTTGAACCAATTTACATTCCCACCAACAGTGTAGGAGGGTTCCCCTTTCTTCACATCCTCGCAAAATTCACACATTGTAAAGTTGACATCTAAGATTTTCATTTTAAGTTGAATAGTTAAAAAGGATGTAATTTATGGAATACTATAAATATTGACATTTTAAAATAAAAGTATTACAACACTCTCTTCTACTAACATTAAATGTCAGGAATCTAAATACCACTGCAATTTTTAAACTATTTTCAATAAATTCAGATTTACAGAGTAGCTAGAGTAGTATAAAGAATTACTATATTCTCTTCACTCAGATTCCTCAAATATTAACATTTTACCACATTTGCTTTATCTATCTATCCCTAAATACTTTGTGTATAATTCCTAAAACAAGGACATTCTCTTTTATAACCACAATATAAGTATCATCATGAAATTAATACTAATGTGACTCTAAATGGGCTGGTTCAAAATTTGCCAGTTGTCCAGGTAATATTCATTATAAGTATTGAAAATCTAGGAGCATGAATTACATTCATTTGTCATGTCTCTAGTCTTTATTCCAGAACAATTCCTTGTCCTTTATGGTCATGACATTTTTGAAAAGTACAATCAAGTTTCTTTGTGGAGTAACTTGTCCTTTAACTTGAGTTTGATGTTTCCTCATAATTAATCAAGGTTATGCATTTTTTGGCAGGAATACCCAGTAAATGATTTGTGTCCTTCTCTGTGTTTCATACCAGGAGACACATGATATCTATATGTCCTTTTACTGGTGCTGTTGACATTGACCACAAATTTATCCATTATAAAGATGAAAAATAAAAAAATAATTTTATTGATATACAAAATTTTTATTGATATGCTAAGAAAAGAGAAAGTTAAATCATATAAAATGCTTAATAAAACCACAAAGGGCAAAAAAAGAGTGGAAGATAAAAATAGGACCAAAGAGCAAGGGTGATGAATAGAACACAGTCACATAGTAGATGTTAATCCATATCAATAATCACTTTAAATGTGAATGGTTTAAATACACCAATTAAAAGACAGAGATCGTCCACAGACTCTAAGAAGGACCTAACAGTTACCAAAGGGAAGAGGTTGGGGAGGGTGGGTGGGGAGGGAGGGAAGGGGATTAAGGGGCATTATAATTAGCATTCACAATGTAGGTAGGCCACAGGAAAGGCAGTACAGCACGAGAAGACAAATAATGACTCTATAGCATCTTACTACACTGATGGACAGTGATTGCAGTGGGGTGGAGGGGGAACTTGATAATATGGGTGAATGTTGAAACTACAATGTTGCTCATGTGAAACCTTCATAAGATTGTATATCAATAATACCTTAATTAAAAAAAAAGAAACTAAAAAAAAAATTGTCAAAGGGATAAAAAAGAAAAAACAAGACCAGCTATATTTATCTTCAAGAGACCTACTTTATGTTTTCATAGTATATAATGCTTTCATTTTAGCAAGAGAGGACTATACAAATTTTCAAAGGAGATCAGAAGTTATGTTGCATACTCATGATTTGACCCAACTGGAGGAGATTGAGAAACCCACTTTAAGTACAAAGATACATAAAGATTAAAAGTAAGGGGATAGAGAAAGATATAACAAACTAGCACTAATCAAAAGAAAGCTGGAGTAGCTATATTGATTTCAAACATAGAAGACTTCAGAGTAAGGAAAATTATCAGGGATAATTTCTTTGTATTCCATTGTGGGTTCCCCCATTCTTGTTTATTTGTTTGGTTTTGGTTTTAGTATATAAAACATTAGCAGGATTCTAAAACTCAGAATTGTACAAAAAGGTCTACTCAGCAAATTCTCTGTACCTCACTTCCATCCCCAAATTCTTTCCATCCCATCCCACCCACAGATTGTGCATCACCAGTCTCATTTATTTCTGATCTCTCCATTCTGTGCTTCTTTTGCACAAATGAAGAAACATGCATAGCCTTTTTTTTTCTTACACAAAATATAGTATACTGTAGATACTGTTTTGCACTTTGCTTTTTTTCACTTAAGATATACTGGAAGTCATTTTGTATCTGTTCATATAGATTCTTTCTTACAGTTGCTTAGTAGTCTTTTGTGTGGATAGACCACCGTTTATTCAATCACTTTCCTACATATGGCATTTAGGTTGCTTCCAATATTGTGCAGTTACAAACAGTGATACAGTGAATAACCTTGTCCGAATGTATTTTTCTATTGTTTGGAGGCATATCTTCTAGAAGTATGATAGATGGATCAAGAGATAAGTGCATATGCAGTTTTGATAGATATTGCTAAATTCCCCTCCATGAGGGTTGTTCCAATTTGCACTCCCACCAGCCATACATAAGTGTTTCCCTAAGCCTCACCAACAGAATATGTCATGATTTTCAACTTTTACCAATCTGATGGGTGAGAAATAGCATATCAGAGTAGATTTACTTTGCATTTTCTCTTATCATGAGTGAGGTCAAACATCTTTTCATATGTTTAAAGCCATTTTTGTATCTGTTCAGTGAATTGCCTGTTTGTGTCTTTTGCTTGTGTTTCTAGCAAGTTTTGGTCTTACCCGTGGTTAGAGGATTAGAATTTTCAGTCCCACCCTGGTGATTTCTGGGGGCAGGAGAAGGGCTGGAGGTTAAATCAATGGCCAATGATCTAATCAATCATGCCTCTGTAATGAGGCCTCCATAAAAACCCAAAGGACAGGGTTCAGAGAGATCCCAGGTTGGTTAACATGTGGAGTTGCCAGGAGGGGGCATGGAAGATCTGCACTCCTTCTCCATACCTTGCCCTATGCATCTCTTCTATCCAGCTGTTCCTGAGTTACATCCTTTTACAGTAAAATGGTGACCTAGTAAGTAAAATGTTTCTTTGAGTTCTATGAGCTGCTCTAGCAAATTAATCAAACCCAAGGAAGGGGTCATAAAAACTCTGATTTATAGCCATTTGGTCAGAAGTACAGGTAACAACCTGGATTTTCAACAGGCATCTCAAGTCCAAGAAAGGTGTTGCAGGAACCTTCAATCTTATTAGCTTGAAGATGAATAGCCGATGGGTCAGGAGCACAGGTGATAATCTGGGTTTGCAATTGGCATCGTAAGTGAGGGGTTGGAGGACAGTCTTATAGGACTGAACCCTCAACCTGGGAGATCTGACACTGTCTCCAAATAAATAGTGTCAGAATTAAGTTAAACTGTAGGATTCCCAGCTGGTGTCTGGAGAATTGCTTGTTGAGGATTGAGGCAGAGGATGTGTGTGTGAGGGGGGATAGTTCCCTCCCCCTCATACTGTGGAACTGGGTCCAGAACTGTTATCAACTTAAGTCTCTTAAACATATGATCATCAAAAAACCATTTTGAAATGGCTGGAAAGGAGCGATCACCGACAAACTCAGTGCTGTGATAAAACAGCTTCAGAGAAAACTAGGATTAGTCATTCCTTCAAATAATAGCATATCCAATATATCTATTAGAGAGAGTGAAATGTTAAAAAAGAAAAAGAAAAAGAAAAAACTACACACATATACACACTCACCCCTGTACTAGCAATTTTCTATTCTTCATTTTAACTTCAAAAGAAAAGTTGAAGACTTAACCAATCCCCTTTGTCAATGTTTTCAAGAAACATTTTATTTAATCAATCCCCTTTGCCAAAGTCAATTCCCTTTGCCAATGTCAATTCCCTCTGCAAATTTCCCACCTTGCTAAGTTGTCCCAATATTGTATAAATGCCCTCTGCCAAGTCTGCTGTCAATCACCAGCAGGGTATTGACACCACTGTATAAGGCATTAGGATTTCCAGAACTTTGTCAAGGAATAATTCAAACAAGGTAAGACAAGTACTTGCACATGGCTACTAAGGCAACCCAATTTTGATAACAGTTTTGATTTTTCTTTTAAAAAACTTAATGCTTGACACATACAGGTTAAAACAGTGACTACCTCTTTCCGGTCATGGCTGAGCAAGTGGCACCATCATGAGAGTCAACACTGGCCTGGTGTGGAGAAGAAACACACACATTGGCATTGTTGGTGTGCAGAATGGCGCTTTTATTAATAGTTGTGCGTCAATAAGCCATGATGAGTTTGGTAGACATCCAGCTTCCATTTTTCATCCAGCACCATATGAAATGCATGTGTGGGAAACAAGTTCCTACTTTAACATATGATAAAATATGAAAGAGGAACACAGATGACTCATACTTTTTTCCTAATTCTTTTTTTTTTTTTTTTGGAGAGGGCATCTCTCATATTTATTGATCAAATGGTTGTTGATAACAATAAAATTCTGTATAGGGGAGTCAATGCACAATCATTAATCAATCCCAAGCCTAATTCTCAACAGTCTCCAATCTTCTGAGGCATAATGAACAAGTTCTTACATGGTGAACAAGTTCTTACATAGTGAATAAGTTCTTACATGGTGAACAGTGCAAGGGCAGTCATATCACAGAAACTTTTGGTTTTGATCACACATCATGAACTATAAACAATCAAGTCAGATATGATTATTCATTTGATTTTTATACTTGATTTATATGTGAATCCTACATTTCTCCCTTATTTATTTATTTATTTATTTAATGAAATGCTGAAGTGGTAGGTAGATGCAAGATAAAGATAGAAAACATAATTTAGTGCTGTAAGAGGGCAAATGTAGATGATCAGGTGTGTGCCTATAGACAAGTATTAATCCAAGCTAGACAAGGGCACAACAAAACATCCACGGATGCAGAAGATTTCTCTCAAAACAGGGGGTGTGAGGTTCTAAGCCTCACCTCTGTTGATCCCCAATTTCTCACTTGATGGCCCCCCTGAGACTGTGCCTGTCTTAGGTTGTTCCTCCCTTGAGGAATCCCCGTCTCTGGCTAACCAGCCGTGTTCCAGGGCCATACAGGGAAATGTAAAGTTGGTAAGTGAGAGAAAAGCAATATTCTTTGAAAAGGTTAGCTTTTTACTTCTTTGCAGATTTATGCCCTGTGGCTTCTATGCCCAGCATTTGTCTTGAGGTGTCTTTACCACTTGGAAGAATTATGATACTCGGTAATTTTCGATATGAGGCACAAATTCTACTAAAGGGCTGTAATTAGGAAGGAAGAAGAAAAGCTATAGAAGTAGCAGACAGAAGAAAACATGGGAACATTGATTATTTCTTTGACATAACTTCTTGTAGAGTAACTTCAGCATGTATAGGTTTTAACAAACTACTAATTAAATTGTGTACACACATTAACAGAATAGGAACACAGATACATAACAAAAGCAGACCTACAATTACCAGCCATATCCAGTGAAACCAAGAAAACCAGTTACATACCCTAGGCATTTGTGAAAACTCATCAATAATATGATGGATATTGTCTAACTGAATTTGAATAGTTTGAGAAAAATCAGACAAATTAAAACGACACTCCTAATTCTTTATAGTCATGTATATGTGCACATATATAAATGTACCCTCAATTTATCTTTCAGGGACAAAAATGCAGAATCCTTGATTAAACTAAGAACCCTTTGAAACAAGCACCTGCTGATGTTGATGTTCTCTCCTCTTGTCACCAGACACTTGGTTTAGCAGCCGACTTTGCTGTAGACTGTGTCCAGCATGACCTTAATTGCAAGCGGGACATTGGTTTCCCAATGAGTGGTGTTAGTGAGAGTCAGGAAATTAGAGGATAGTTTTACATTAAGTATGTTTGAGAAGTAGAAGTTGAACAGTCATGCCATAGTTCGTATAGGGAATAGTTACATGTTCTTGCTTGCTGGTTTTGTCATTTATTTTACGTTGCAAATCTATAAATATTTATATTATTGTTAGTAACTTATTTTTAAAATATTCCATAAATTCTTTCAACAGCAATGACTTTTTCTTATTAAGTATCATTAATATACAATCTTATGAAGGTTTCATGTAAATAACACAGTGGTTTCAACATTCACCCATGTCATCAAGTCCTCATCCCCTCCATTGGGGTCACTGTCTATCAATGTAGTAAGATGTTATATAGTCATTAATTGTTTTCTCCTTGCTGCACTGCCTTCCCTGTGACCTACCTATATTGTGATTGCTAATTATAGTGCCCCTTAATCCCCTTCTCCCTCCCCACCCATTCCCCCCAACCCCTCCCCTTCGGCAACCACTTGTCCCTTCTTAGTGTCTGTGAGTCTACTGCTATTTTGTTCCTTCTGTTTTGCTTTGTTTTTATATGCCACAAATGAGTGAAATCATTTGGTATTTGTCTTTCTCTGCCTGGCTTATTTCACTGAGCATAATACCCTCTAGCTCCATCCATGTTGTTACAAATGGGAGGATTTCTTTTCTTTTTATGGCTAAATAATATTCCATTGTGTATATGAACCAAATCTTCTTTATCCATTCATCTAGTGATGGACACTCAGGTTGCTTCCATATCTTGACTATTGTAAATAGTGCTGTGATAAACATAGGGGTGCATATTTCTTTTCAAATCTGGGATCTTGTTTTCTTTGGGTAGATTCCTAGGAGTGGAATTCCTGGGTCAAATGGCATTTCTATTTTGAGTTTTTTGAGGAACCTCCTTACTGCTTTCCAGAACAGTTGAACCAATTTACATTCCCACCAACAGTGTAGGAGGGTTCCCCTTTCTCCACATCCTTGCCAGCATTTGTCATTTCCTGTCTTTTGGATATTGGCCATCCTAACTTGTGTGAGGTTTTAATTTGCATTTTCCTGATAATTAGTGATGTGGAGCATCTTTTCATGTGCCTGTTGGCCATCTGAATTTCTTCTTTGGAGAACTGTCTGTTCATATCCTCCACCCATTTTTTAATCGGGTTATTTGCCTTTTGGGTGTTGAGATGTGTGAGTTCTTTATATAAAATATGAAAATTTTTTTCATGGATGTTAACCCCTTATCAGATAATTTGTTTACAAATATATTCTTCCATACTGTAGGATAGCAATGACTTAGGAATGCATATTTAATAAAAACATATGTACTGTATTTCATTTCTCAAAAAAGTTTATGTAAATGTGAAAACTGCACAGAATGTCTGCTGACATTTACAGTCATCCACCATGGAAGATGTAGTGAAACCACATCAGCAGCAATGTTGAAAAATGGTCAGATTTAATTTGTCTCACTGCCAAAGGTACATTTAGAAATCGTTCTGTTCAACATATAATTTGACTGAACAAAATTCAACCTTCTTTAAAGGAATATAACAAAATCCAGTTACTCAACAATGTAAATTCATACTAATCAAATTTAAACATATGAAGAAGCAGAAAAATGTGGCCCATAACCAGGAGAAAAACCAACTGATAGAAATAAATCTGGACATGGCAGAGATGATCTGATGGAATTAATAGGCAAAGACTTTATAAAGTGGTATTATAAAAATTATAAAGGTGCCCAGGGATTTAAAGGAAAATATGAACACAATGAGGAAGAAAATCTTTGCTTCATAATTTATTTCCTTGTGTTTAAAAACTCTGCTTTATTGTTGCCTTGTTTTGTATGTTGCTTTTGAGAAGTCTCATGCTAATTCTTTATCTGACTAAAGCAGAGCTTTGAAATAGAAAGCCCCCTTCCAAGCAGGTCTCTAGTCAGGGAGGCACTGAGCTTGCATATCAGGACATTTCTAAAAAAGTTGTGTAAACAAAGCTCATCAGAACCTTCTATCCTTCAAAGTTCTAACCGCCACCCCACACCCACATTAGCCTGGTATATAAACCTTTATCCCTAACTGGGCAGCAGCCTTGAGCCTCAGCAATCAGTCATTCTCACAATCACAAGGGTAAACAACCAATACACTTGCAAGCATTCTGTACCCATACAACTACTCTATTTTTGCACTTTCAATACAGTATTCAATAAAATTTTATGTGACATATTCAACACTTTATTATAAAATAGGTTTTGCTTTAATGATTTTGCCTAACTGTAGGCTAATATAAGTATTCAGAGCACGTTTAAGGCAGGCTAGGCTAAGCAATGATGTTCTGTTTGTTAGACATATTAAATGCATTTTTGACTTAAAATATTTTTAATTATGATAGGTTTATCAGGACTTAACCCCATTCTAAGTCAAGACTATTTTCATAATAATATTCAGAAAAATAATGTGTCCAGGGGAATAGATACATACATAAAAATACAGATTTTACAATACATACAAAAAAAATACTCAAGATGTTATTTGCCTTTTGCACTCTCAGTCTTTGACAAACATATGGAGTTTCTAGAGGCTGCATGATGATACTGCAACAAATTGAATGCAGATACACAGATATGAGAACCCAGAAGCCTTCTCTTAAGCCAAACATTTAAGAGATTTGCAAAAAATGTAAAATAATGCCACCCTTCTCATGAAATTTTTGTTTTGAAAAATACAGGGGTTTTTTTCATTAAAAAACTAGTTAGATGCAATAGCTTTATTATTGTTGCTTTTAATATTTATTTCCAAAATATTTTTAAAATTCTGTTTTAATATCAAATATAATAAATGTTGATACAAGTGACCCACAAATACAAAAACTCTTTTGGGTACTCAAATCTCTAAGAGTGTAACAAATCCCTGAGACCAGAATCTTTGAGAACTACTACCTTAACAGATGGTGGTGTGTGTGTGTGTGTGTGATGGCCGTTGTATATCCTGAAATTTTTTGTTCTGTTTTATGTTGTATGGCCCTAAGTTTTTCTTTTTTGATTATTTTCCTCTTCACCTTCTAATCTCCAAGGGATGCCTCTCCTTTCCTTTTTTGCATTCTATTCCCCTGGGCACATTTTTTTCTGACTTTGCCTCCCCAGCCCTTTTTATGTCCCTTCCCATGGTCAGTGCTCTGATCTACCAGAATTCTTTTTCAGTATTTTTTTCACTAGCAGGGATTTTAGATCAATCTTTGACCTAATGTTAGTTGCTCACTCTTCCAGTTTTTCCAGAGCTGTCCGTGCTTTCCATGTAGATTTGCGATAGGTTCATGAAATATCTCACTGGGATTTGGTGTTCATTTTTCTCTTTACAGGTAATTGAAGTTTGGGTATTCTCTGTTACCTAGCTGTGCTGAGGACAGACGAATTCTTTGTTTTGGTTCTGTTTTGTTTCTGTGGTCTGTAGCAGGACTCAGCCACCTTTTCTTAAAGGGCCCGATGGTAAATATGTTAGGCTTGCAAATCGTACTGTCTCTGTCACTGCTCTTCAACCCTGCCATTGTAGCATGAAAGCAGCCGTAAAGACAATGCTTACATGAATGAGTGTAGCTGTGTTCCAATAAGATCTTTATTTACAAAAACAGTTGCCTTGCCTCTAGGACTTAATTTGCTGACCCTTCTTCTATATTGTTATTTGGAATGCAAAGAGGTTCAGATTTAGGCAGCTACTATTATCCTCCGCAACCAGAAGGTCGTATTGATTTGTGGGGGTTCTTTATATATGCCAAAATAAAATACAAGTCTCTTTGTGGTAGACACAGAGGTACCACCCAGATGCCCCTTCAGGGAAAACTTGTTTTCCAGCTGCAGGCAGTGTGTTAGGCAGACAGCCTCCAGCTGTCAGCTGTTTCAGGATCTGCTACATCTGCAGAGAGCTGCTCTCCCAAGGTCATATATTTCCCAGCACAACCCATATCTGGAGACTGAGGGGGCCTGCGGGATCTAAAGGCCTGGCTATTTTGGCCTAACCTGCAACACTTTGATGTGCAATACTTGCTCCAGAGCAGCTGCTGTTGGTTGAGGCTTTGTAGGACCTGCATCATAGTTAAAGTTCCTCCTCTGCCAGTCTGCTTCCTCTGCCTTCCTTTCACAAGTATCAATCCCTAGTGAACTTCTTGCACCTCAGATTCTATCTCAATATCTGCTTCTGGAAAATGCATCCATGGTATGGATTGCAAGTATCTTCCTGTGACTTATAATTGGTTATGCTACAACTTTTTCCCAATATGGTCCTGCCTTATTTCCATCATCTATTTACCTTAGGTTATTCTCGCTCCTTCCTTGGAAGGTTTAACACCTGGAACATGTCACTCTCTGCCACACTACTCTCCTATAATCTCTGTCAATTTCAGTATGCACAGAGATGTTCCTTCTAATGCCTCGGCCTCTCAGCTACTTGGCATCCTCTCCTCCAGTGGTCTTTTCATCCATCCTGCCTCAGCCATTCATCCCCATGGTCATAACCTCGATTTTAGCCCTACAAATTATTGCTACCCCTCTGTAATCCCAATCCCATATACCTCTCTCTCCAATCATCTCCTGTATTTCTAGCTCACATATCCTAATACTCCAACTCCAGTGATCCTTCGGTCTTACCATTACCCACAATCCATTAGTCTTACCACCTTCTCACAGTCTCAGACACCCTCATGTACTTCCTTCCTGTTATTGACTAAATTGTGTCCCCCCGACCAATGTGACTACATTTGGAGATAGAGCCTTTAAAGCAATAATTAAGATTAAATGCACTCAAGAGTGTGGGGCCCTAATCTAATAGGACTAGTGTTCCTTGTATGAGGAAGACATACTAAGTGAAAGAAGTCAGACAGAGAAAGATAAATACTGTATGATCTCACTTATATGTGCCATCTCAAAAAAATCAAGCTCATAGATACAGAAAACAGATGGTGGTTGTCAGAGATGGGGGAGGGGGGCCACATGGTACAAACTTCCAGTTGTAATATAAATAAGTCATGGGGATATAATGTATAACATGGTGACTATAGCTAAAATACTGAGTTGCATATTTGAAAATTGCTGAGAGTAGATCTTAAAAGTTCTCATAAGAAAATTAATTCAATCAACCATTGCAAATGCCCTCAGCTCCCTTGGCCAGATCTCAATATGTATCACTTGCTTGGCAAAATCCAAACCTTGGTGAAATTCAGTTCTCTTAGCTACTCCAGGTCTGCATCGATGATACCAAACATGGCTGGACAAAAGCAACTATGTTGTCTGGACTACTTTAAATTCATGACCACTTACCTCTAGCAGGCAAACTTCCTAGCAATTATTCTACATTTTTCTAGTCCATTAACTCTCCTACTTAGTTAATTATTTTACATCTTTTCCTCCCTCTTCATACAAGTTCCATCCTAACCCCCTGCTGATGACTTTGCTTATTTCACTGACAGAGGCAGCGGGAAGGAGGATTTCCACAGCTCCTGCTATCAGATCCACCAGCCTACAGCACCTATCTGCAAACACTCTGCCTCTCTCCTCACTGCCCCTGCCTTCGCTTTCCCCTGCACTTTCCCTAATGCTCCTATCTCACTGACACTCATCATCCAGTGGGTAATTGCCACCAGCATGTCATTCAAAGATGCTGTGTTATCTACCAGCCGCAAAATAACGAAACCAAGAAGGTAAAACCTTCCTTTTACCCTTCTTCTCCTTCAGCCGTGTACTGTTTCCCTGCTATTCCTTTAAAGCACAATCCCTCAGAATAATGGTCTGTGCTCACCACCTCCACTTCCTCTCCATCTGCTCTTCCCTGAAGTCCCTTCAATCAGGTTTTCACCCCTGTTGCTCCTCCAGAGCTGGCCCACTCTCTGCCCTCATTTCACTCAACTAACAATCCTTACCCTAACAAAGGAAGCTGGGAGTGGGCCAGTCTGTGAGCAACATAAGAGGTTACAACTTTAACAAACCTCTCTTCTGTAAGGAAAAATAAAAATAAAAAATCAAGCAGATTAGCAATTTTTTTCACTGACTAAAAGAAAAGCCTTGCTCAATTCTTGACTGGAAAATTTAAGGACACGGTGAGTGTGCTGGTTCCCACCCCTCTGGCAAAGAGACCCAGATGAGGTAAGCTCCCCCGGGCAGTCACCAAAGCCGTGACCCCACTGTCCCTTCTGAATGCTCCATTTTGGCTTTTGGTCTTGCTTCTGAGGTACAGAAAACAGCCAGTCCAAAGTGAAAAGGATCTGCCATTCCAGAGGGAAAATGACCATCCGAAAAATTGGAAAAAAATTTCCAAAATCCTTGATAGGCTCTTGTCTGATAGCTGTATGGCTTTATACATCACAAATCCAGGAATAAAAATACAGCACTTCCCTTGAACTATTCCTTCTGTTCATAAAGAAACTTCTTATCTCCAAGAGTTGGGTTAGTTCTGATGGGACCCCCGTGATGCCAGAGTCCCTCCTCCGGGAAGACTTTTGAAGCCTGAGGATATAAAAAAATTTTGATTGCGCTGGGATAGGACCAATAAAACCCTCCAAATGTACCCTGTCCCCAGTGTAATTTCCAATACTTCCACACTCTTTCCACAAATAGCAATCACCATTAAAGAGTTTTAATGTTTCATTCAAAATGAATTAGTTCCATAGCCAAAGTAATTATAATGAATGTTGTATTAATCCTTATGATAGTTCCTGACTTCAGAACAGCACAGTATCTAATCTTCCTCTATTCAGTTGCTCAATCGCCCAATTAGACTGTTGGTGATCATTTATTAAGACTTATTTCATTTGTGGTACATGAGTTGACTTTTGGAGCCCAAGGAATTGGTCTGGCCTATGTGATTATGGGAATATTATCCTGGTTATGCACCACTTCTAGTCTCTCCTCCAAGCAAAATTATAGAAGTTCAGAGAAATAAGTGAAACGGAAAGGCTTTGGACATTAACTTTCCCAGTATATGGTATTGCCAGGTCTATCAAGATATTACAACAAAAAGACTTTTGCCACCAGCAGTATGTTTTACTAGAAAAAGACTTCCTGCTTAAAAGCATATTGATACTGGATAAATTTCAACAAATATATGTTCATTCGCTTTGCTGGGATCTCAAGACACTATGGAAAATCTCCAGAGGCCTAAAACATACAAATTGCGGGATTAGTGGTATACCAGCAAGGAAGCTAGCCTATCGTGGGAGAAATGCCAGTACCAGAAACCTAGAGCTTTGGGGGTAACTAGACATGGGGAATGGGAGGGAAGTCTTGGGCCAATATAAGGAAGGGCAATAACAAGAAAAACTTGTCTGTCTCTGTCATGATTTTGACTGGAAAAAAAAAGTCTCCCCAGAGAAGTTTTAGCCATAAACCTGCCATCTCATGAGTCTGGGGTTCAAATTTACATAATCTTAGTTTCATAGATTGTTTGGCCAAAAATGAGGAAACTTTAAAAAAGAAAATCTACCGAATGAGGAAATAAACCACCATGAGATAGAGTCATAACAAACAGCAACAAAGAAACAGATTCAGAGTTTAACATTTAAAAAGCCATCAGTATGATCCACCATACATCAAAGAGGAAACTATAAGATCATTTCATAAAAAGTAGAAAGAAAATATTTGAGAAAAGTGACACAGAATTTTGAAGAAAAATGAAAACTGGAAGGATACACTTCACTAGATACCAAAACTTATTATAAAATATGGTAAAGACATGAAAGCATTGGTGCAGACACACATAGAAAAATGGAATAAAATACACATTCTAAAACAGACTCAAGCACATACATACTGTTGGTATATGACAAAGCTCCCACTGAAAAGCAACAGGGGAAAGGAGGTCTTTTCACTAAATGGTGCCAAGACAATTGGCTATCTGTATGGAAAACATGAAGTCAGACTTCTGTTTCATACCATATACAGAATCATTTCCAGGTAGCTTAAATAATATGTTAATTGGGGCTCAGTCAGGCAAAAGAAATTTGAACTAGGGAAATGTAATATAAAGAATTACTAACTAGTTACAAGGGGACTAACTCCTTGGAGGAGTAGAGAACCACAAACAATACGGCAGGCAGGGATGCAGGGAGCAGCCACCGCGCTAGCTATGGCAGAGTGCCCAAGAAAGGAACAAAGTTCGAAGCAGGCTCTCCTCCCAAGGCTGAGATGCAGGCCTCTTTAGAGAGGGTGTAACTGTGTTCTCCTGGGTGGGAGAGAAGGTGCCACAGACCAGGCCTGGCAGGCAGGAAAGTGCCCATTGGAGTGCTGGTGAAACTTGCTTGGAAACCACCTGGTGGGTGCCAGCAAAACGCTCTGGAGGCCACTTCCTGGCAGCCACACCACTGGAACAAGGAAGAAAAGGATCAAAACCAAGAAAAGAACTCTGCTCTTGAAGTGTCCCTCTAGCACCCTGTTCTGGTAAGACCTAGAACTGTGTCAGTTGACAAGGGAAAACGGTTTATCAGGTCCTGCACCAGTATTCCAAAGCAGGACAAAGAAGGGTGGATTTGGAGCTGAGCAGTAGCAAATTGATAACTGCATAAATACATGAGTGTGAAAGGCAAAACCATGAAGCTTTTAGAAGATACTATAAAAGAATTAACTTTATGGCCCAGTATTCCAAAGACATGTTAGTTACCAACCATAAAAAAAACAAACTTCTATTCAGCAAAAGATACCACTGAGACAGTGAGAAATCCTCAAGGGGGCAGAAGATATCTGCAGCATACATAATTAATAAAGGACTAGTATCCAGGAAATATAAATGACTTCTGTATGTGGCAGATGTATTTTCCAAAGGTTACATCAATATTGCCCATCTCCTGCTCCTATACAATCTGACTTTGTACTCCTCCAATAGTAAAGTAGAACATCTTTCATATCAACAAGAAAGAAAACACAATCCAATAGTAAGATAAAAAATTTAAACAAGCACTTTACAGATGAGGAAACCCAATGGCTAATAAACATATGAAAAGTTAATCAACTTCATTAGTAGTCAGGAAAATGCAAATTAAAACCATATTGAGATACACCCAACAGAATAGTAAAATTTTTTAAGTTTGATGATCTCAAAACAAAGTTAAAAACAAAGAAGAGTAATGAGAATTTTCTTAGCCTGGACCCTCTAAAAAGCAGAGCCTGAGACAATGATTAAGATGTTAATGCTTTATTTGGGATGTGCCAGCTAAGGGCAGTAAAGTGAGAGAGAAGCAGAAGTGAAGCAAAGAAAGATAGAAAGCAATGTGATGCTTATTGAGTACCACAAGTAATGCTGCTATAAACATCTTTGTCCCTGTGATCTGGTTCACATGTGCACATATTTCCGGTTATTGCTTTGCAACAAGCTTCAAAGAGACACAGCTGGTTGTTTATTAAACATGGTTGTTCATGTGGGCAGAGTTGCAAGGAGGAATTACACTTCAGGAGAGAGAAAGGAGGATCCTGGCTTATTCTCTTTTCCTGTTTCTATCAGTCAAAGTTTACATGGAGCTACTCCGCTGCACTTCCAGATGGCTTCCTGTGGCCCTCTGGCAGATCTCTGGTGTGGATTTCATCCAAATCTGGATGTGGCCAGGTAACCTGGTGCAGTTTGGGTCTCTCAGAAAGAGAGAGTGGTCACTGGGGGTATCTGAAGGCATCTAAGGTTTGTGTCATAATAAAAGACCTTCACATACATTGCTGATGGAATACTGAATTGGTACAACTGCCTCAGGAGAACATTTGGCATTATCTGATAAAATTGAAGATGTATATATCCTACAACCTATCAGTTCTACTCCTAGGTTCATACCTTTTAGAAGTCTGTGCACATGTAAACCAGATCACAGGAACAAAAATGTTTATTGCAACATTATTTGTAGTAGTCAAAAGCTGCAAGTAACGCAAATGCCCACTGTCAGGAGAACAAACAGATTGTTATTTGTTCTTAGTGTCTTATACTATGCATGCTGAAAATGAGCAAACCACAATTACACATATCCATATGGATAAACTCAAGAACAAAATTGAAAAAAGCAGATTGAAAGTTAATTGAAAAAGCAAATCACTGAAGTATAAGATACATTATGGCATGCTTTATATAATATTCAAAGATGAGCAATACTTAATATATTTTTAAGGTCATGTACATGATCTCTATTAAAATGATAACTAAAAGCAAGGGGATTATGCCCACAAAATTTAGAAGAGTTATTATCCTTGCAGAGAATGTAGAGGAATGCAATTGGGAAGGATTTTCCAAAAGGCTTCAAAACTATTGAGACTCTGCTTCCCAAGGTGGATGATGGCTGCACTGGTGTTCATTGATGTTTTTATACATTATCATTCCTTAGAGTATTATTTGTTATATTACTCCTTGGGATGGAAAAAATAATTTGTTTCATAATTTATAAGAAAATAGGGATTCTACAACATTTTGCTATGCTGATGGACAGTGACTGTAAAGGGGTTTATAGGGGGGACCTGGTATAGGGGAGAGCCTAGTAAACATAATATTCGTCATGTAAGTGTAGATTAGTGATACCAAAAACAAAACAAAACAAAACAAAAAAAGGGCAGTTCCTGTGTGGTAACCTCCAATGAGTTCTACACAAGGGTATAAAGGGCATATAAAAGTGTAGGCAAAGGGTCTGTTTGTGTTTATACAGAGGATCAAAGCCTAATTGGGCTACCCCGAACATGAACTAAGATACGATATGAAAAAGAACTTCCAACATCAGCACTCTCTGGAAGACTCATGCCAGAAGATGATCATCAAAAAACCCCAACAAAGATCCACGCACTGCTACAGGTGTAGATGCACTCATCCCACCAGTTCCTGGACTTGTCATGGGAATGAGGAAGGAGATATCTAAGCTGGCCTGTGCATACAGTAAAACAACAAATTTGACTGGATCTATACTGTTGGAACTCAACCAAGAATTAGGAGATGTGCAAATTGTAGCACTCCAAAATCTTACAACTACAGACTATTTACTGTTAAAAGAACATAAGGGATGTGAACATTCCCCAGGAATGGGTTGTTTTAATTTGTCTGATTTCTCTCAGACTGTTCAAGTTCAGTTGGACAATATCCATCATATCATAGATAAGTTTTCACAAATGCCTAAGGTGCCTAACTGGTTTTCTTGGTTTCACTGGAGATGGCTGGTAATTACAGGTATGCTTTGGTTACGTAACTGTACTCCTATTATGTTAATGTGTGTGCGCAATTTAAGTAGTAGCTTAAAACCTATACATGCTGAAGTTACTCTACAAGAAGATATGTCAAAGAAATAATCAATCTTCCCATGTTTTCTTCCGCCTGCTACTTCTATAGCTTTTCTTCTTCCTTCCTAATTACAACCCTTAAATAGAATTCGTGCCTCATATCAAATTTACCGAGTATCATAATTCTTCCAAGTGGTAAAGATACCTCAAGACAAATGCTGGGCATAGAAGCTACAGGGCATAAACATGCAAAGAAATAAAAAGCTAACCATTTCAAACAATAAGGCTTCTCTCTCACTTACCAACTTTACATTTCCCTGTATGGCCCTGGAAGATGACTGGTTAGCCAGAGACGGGTAAGATTCCTCAAGGGAGGAACAACCTAAGACAGGCACAGTTGCAGGGGGGTCATCAGGTGAGAAATTGGGGATCAACAGAGGTGAGGCTTAGAACCTCACCCCCCCGTTCTGAGAGAAATCTTCTGCATACGTGGATGTTTTATTGCCCGTGTCTAGCTTGGATTAACACATAGTCTACAGGCACACACCTGATCATCTACATTTGCTCCCTTACAACACTAAACTATATTTTCTACCTTTATCTTGTATCTACCTACCACTTCAGCATTTTATTAAAAATAATAATAATAAAGAGAGAAATGTGGTATCCACATATAAATCAAGTATAAAAATCAAATGAGTATTCATATTTGAACTGACTGTTTATAGTTCATAATGCATGAGCAAAACCGAAAGTTTCTGTGATGACTGCCCTTGTACTGTTCACCATGTAACTTATTCACTATGTAAGAATTTGTTCTCCATGTAAGGACTTGTTTGTTATGCCTCAGAAGATTGGAGACTGACAAAAATTAGGCTTGGGGTGGATTAATGATTGTGCATTGAGCATTGACTCCCCTATACAGAATTTTAGTGTTGTTAACAACCATTTGATCAATGAATATGAGAGATGCCCTCACACACACACAAAAAAAGTACACACTTCCAATTGTAAAATAAATAAGTAACCGGGATGTAATGTATAGCATAAGGAATATAGTCAAAATATGGTAACAACTTGGTATGGTGATAGCTGGTACCTAGAATTATCATGTATATAAATGTTGAATCACTGTGTTGTACACCTGAAACTAATGTAATGTAATACTGTGTGTCAACTACCCTTCAATAAAAAATAATTATAAAAAAAAAAAAAAGAAAATAGGGAAAAAACATCAATCTAAAGGATCTTGGTTAATATGGACCTTGAATAAGATAGGTGTGTTTAGGTTTAGTAAATACTGTGAAAGTTTTCCAAAGTGGTTGTACCAGTTTACATTCTCACCAACAATATGAGATTGTCCTGGTTTTTCATCATCCTTGATATTAAGGTATATGACTTTTTTAAAGGACTGAAGAATAATGTCATCATTTTAAAATGTGAGGGGTGTCTGTGTATATAAAATAAGAGAGGTCTGACTGCTGTGTGTTTGATATTAATAAAATAAAAATAATTTCTCTAAAGTCTATCTTATATTAGAGTTAAAAGTACATTCTATTATAATTTCAATAAAAAATGTTTATTATTATTCCTTTCAGAGGGAAAAAAAGACTGACAATACCAAGTCTTGGAAAGCATGTGATGTTTCGTGACAATGACCACTGGTAGTGGTATGCAGGTAATTATTTTGACAACTGGCTCAGAAAGAAATCCTGACTTGTATAAGTTGCCAGGTTCTGTGTGGTGAATATTTTCATCATGGCTGAACTCTCTCCCACACATTGCTGGTGGGAGTGTAAATTGGTACAACTACCTACTAAAGTTTAGCAGATGCATGTGCTGGGAGACAGCAAATCCACTCCTAGGTGTGTGCACCAAAAGATTTATATTATTTATTATAGTCCCAAAATGGAAAACAAGAATGGCTAAATTGTTGTGTATTCATGCAATGAAGTGCTGTACAGCAACAGAAATGAACAAGCCACTACGATGTATAACAGGATGGATGAATCTCACAAATACAAAAGAGTGCATATTGTATAAAACTAACTACATAAAGTGCAAAAACAGGCGAAACTACCCGAGGAGGTTAGAAGTCAGGATGGTGGTAACCTTGGGAGGACAGAGAGAATAGTGATTGGGGGTCGTCTTTACTGGGTGGTTATTGTATAGACTGAATATTTGTGTCCCCCGAAGTTCATATGTCAAAGCCCTAAATCCCAATGTGTTGATATTAGGAGGTAGGGCCTTTGGAAGGCAATTCGTTTTACATGAGGTCATATGGGTAGGAACCCTGTAATGGAATTAGTGCCCTTACAAGAAGAAACTAGACAGCTTTCTCTCCTTCTCTCACCTCACGCCCTTTCTCTTCCTTTTTCTCTACTAGTCCCAAACTGGAAAACAAGAATGGCTAAATTGTACAGAGAGAAGGTCACCTTCTGCAAGCCAGGGAGAGGGTTGTCACCAAGAAATGAATCTGCTGGCTCCTTGATCTTGGGCTTTCCAGCCTCCAGAACTATGAGAAATAAACGTCTGAAGTTTGAGCCGCCCAGCCTATGGTATTTTGTTAGAGCAGTCTGAGCTGACTCAGTTACATTTACACAGACGTGTTCAATTTGTAATGATGTGTTAAGCTATGTATTTAGATTTATGAGCTTTTTATGAGTGATTTCAATTAAAAGTTTATTAAATTAATGTATCCATGTAGTATTTGCACACACAAAACCAAAAAAGTTAGCATCGCTATCAGAATAAATCAACATTTTAATGTGTCTAATTCATAGGTAAATCTTAGGGTGTTCATAAATTAAACAAATTACACCTTGGCCCGTCAAACACATACAGATAATTTCACCAAGAGAAATTTAGGCTCACAATAAAGCAGTTCATTTACATACTTAAGAGAAATTCTTCAAGCAAAGAAAAATGTTTTCTAAATTCCCAAATACTAATGTTTCACCCACTAGCTCTAAATCCCATCGTTCCAAATAAAGTTTCTGGTTTGAAACACAGAGTGAAGTACCTTCTCACATTTAAAGACAAAAACATTCACTATTAAGAAGAAACCCCTAAAAAAAAAAAAAAAGAAGAAGAAACCCCTAACTCATCTGTTCTTACTTGCCTTTCCCCCCAAACCCTCTACTTCTTCATTCTGACAAAAATGTCCTTTATTTTATGTGGCATCTCTTGGTCCTTCTGTTCCGGGTGAATCAAGGGAATGAGCAGGATCAGATTATATTCTCTCATCAGAATGAGCCCAGGAACGTGCCCAGTTCTGCTTGGAGAGTTAATTGCTGTGCCTTCATGTCTTACTTAGTCTGCTTCAAGAAAGGGGGGAAGTTCCTATCTCCACAGCCTTTGGTTTTCTCACATTTTTAAATAAAATATTTGGGCCACTGCCATCAGCTGCTCCCACATTTTGTCTCTTATAACTATTACCTGACTTCTGCGTGATGAAGCTAGGAAAAGCCCCACAGCTCCCAACACATGCAGACACACACACTGAGTTCTCTTTTGGTCTTCTTTCCAAACAATCTGGAGGCCAACCCCCTGGTAAGTAATCTTGCCTTTGCACGATTTAGCTTTACCTTAATCTACCACATCCAAATCTGATATTGTATAAATTCCTGAGATTTCCACTAGAGGGCACTGTAACCCCATCTCTGACACCAGTTTGCTGCAGAACGGGCTTCTGTGAGTTCCCAGGAGAAACTTTCTGACTAACCCACCCATGTTTCTATCTGATTATTCCTTCTACTAAGCACCTAGGAAGAAAAGAGGTGATGAATAAGGAAGGAGGTAGCACCTCTATTCCATCCCTCTATTCTCAAGCCCCTGGTGCCAGGACAGGATACTCTTAAAATCCAGGCATTCTTTTCTTCCAAGGTGTATGCGATTGGTGGCAGCTGTGTTATCAGTTGATTTGGCTGTGCTGATTCATCAAAGCTCCAGGAAAAGCCAAAGGGTTGAGCTGGGTCTTGGGTGATCATGCAAACCTAAAGCTCCACCTCATGACCGCGCTGGGTCCTGTCCAGGCCTCGTTCTCCTGAGCACCACCACCTCTTCCCTTCCTCCCTCCCACCCCCATCCTTCACTCCAGGACCGGCTGCTATCGTTTTCTCTCCCCACGGTGGCTCCGTCAAAAGTCTCATTAGCCCATTCAAACAAATGGGTGGCTTAGTGCTTTATCTTAGAAAAACAAAAATGAGCAAAGTTTTGTGATGAAAACATTTCTATAATTGAGACTTGCAAAGACAACATTACTTCTTATTGCACATTTTAAAAGAAAACCCAGTGTATCTAAACACACATGTATTCAAGGTGGTACATGTTTTCAAATCAGACTTCCTTGAATCAAATCCCGGTTTGCTATTGACTAGCCATGTGGACTCGGGCAAGTAACTTAACCTCTGTGCAGCAGTTTCCTTAGCTGTGAAAAGAGGGAAGTAAAGAGTACCTACTCCACGGGGTTGTTATGAAGAGCCAATATGCAGCTGACCCTTGAGCAACACTGGGGTTAGGGGCACCGGGCACCCCCACAGTACAAAAACCACATAACTTTTTGACTCCCCAAGAACTAAGAAGCCTCATTAATAATATAAACTGTCAATTGACACGTATTTTGTATGTTTTCTATAGTATATACTGTATCCTTCGATTATGTGAATTAGAGAAAATGGGTTTTTCAATTCATTGCAAATCAAAACATTTTCCAACATACTTATTGAAAATAATCCAAGTATTAAGTGGATCTGGGTAGTTCAAACCCATATTGTTCAAGGATTTATATGTATTTATATGGCAACCAGAAAACCATGAGTGCCCATATGACCCAAGCTAAGCCAATCAGAGCTGTTCTTTGGGATTTATAAATACTGAAGCAGGGAAAAGTTTCACTCTTTTCCTCTGATATCACTAAGCCAGCATGATGTAAGACTAGAACTGCTTTTGGCTTTGCAGTTTCCAGCAGTGGAAGAAGGCTGTCTGAGGCAGAAGCTGTAATGAGAAGGGGAGAGAATGTTTGAATCTAGGTCTCTATCTGTTCTCTCCAAGCATGAGCCAATAAACAGCTCTCACTCTGTGCCAGACACTATTCTAAACACATTACAAGAATATTGGCTCACTAATCCTAGCATACTGCTTGGGTGCTCCATGGTAAGTAGGGGAAAATTTGCCCCAGCCTTCACACAGTGCAAGAGCCGGGATTCCACCTGCAGTGGCTCCCCGGCTGGCGCTCCACATCTGGGCCCCCCAAGGCTTTGTTGTAGAGAGTGCCCTGTGCCTTGTGGGAAGTCGAGCAGCACCCCTGGCCTCCTCCCACTAGACACTAGCAGCACACCTTCTCCCCAGTTGTGACAACCAAAAATGTCGGGACATTGCCAAATGTCCCTGGGGCTAAGGAGCAAAATTACCCCTGGTTGGGAACAATGCTGCCTCTCTACTGCCTCCAAAATTCTTTTTTAATTGCTATCATTGAGTCACCCAGATCCTGTGTTAGCCACAATTCAGGGTCACCCAATCTGTGTGTCAAATACAACACACAAACTCTGAGTTACCCACAATGCATTGCCACCTAGACCCTGTGTTGTTAAAACCCCATGTTACCTTCCAGTCTGTGTCCCCAAGACTTCCTGCCACCCACAGTCCTATGTAGCCATTACCTAGTGGTGTCATGTCCTCTGTCACCAACTATAGTATCATGGAGTCAGGGCCACAGAGCTCTTCACAGAGACAAAACACAAAATACACATGGAGACAGAGAGACAGGAACACAGAAGCACAGCACAAGGCAGGGAGGGGCAGAGAGGCCCACAGACAGAGACAGAGGGTGGTCTCCCACAGGGCCACAGCTGGTCGTACTCAGTGGGTCACTGGGGACCCATCCAGCCCCCTCCCCCACCTTTGGATTAGACTAGGGGGGGAGGCTAGATTCTGAGGGTAAGGAGCTTAGACCCAGCGTGACAGCTAATCGCCAACACAAGGCCTCTGTCTAGGTCACCAAACCCTGAGCTGCCCCACCAGGTCCCTCCTCTATTCCTCCCATATACAAGATTGACAAGCTCTCTTCCCTAATATATCATAGCCCAGGGGACAGAGGCAAGAGGTCAGACCTGCCCAGCTCCCCTCTAGCTCAGCTATCAGATGCCAGGAGGAGATGAGAGATGCCCACCAGCACCTAGAGTATTAGTGGGGCTGCCGGGTCCCTGGTCAGAGAGCTTGAGCTTCCCACTAGACTGTCTCAGGGGGGCTCTGGCTGAGACCAACGAAACATCTTTCTGAGTTGAGAGGCATGGTGGGAAGCAGATGGTTCCTCTTCTCCTGGACTGCTCCGGTCTACAGGGGCCCCTGAGGATTACCAGGATGAGAGAATCAGGTCTATGTTTGGGGGCAATAAAGGACTTTAAAGAAGCCCCACCCCAGCCCCACACTGGCCTGGCCTGGTTGCCATGGCGATGCCCCATTTGCTCCAGAGGCGGCTGCTGGTCCTTGAAGTGGGAGCTGTGTACCCTTGGGCTGAGGCGGGTTGGGGTGAGAGGTCAGTGCTGTCTGGGAACATTTCTGACTGTGGCCCGGGGCTGAGAACCTGTGGTTCATCTCCACTCCTGCTTCTCAACCCACCCACGCCCCTCACCCTCCAGTTTACACTTCCTCTGCTGTGGCCTGAGAGGGGCTGTCTCAGAGTCTGAACCCATCTGCATTAGGGCTCAAGTGCAGGGTTCTGGTGTGGGGGCTGATCAGTGGGCTCAGGTGAGGAGCTCAAGCAAGTTGCCCCAGGTAAGGACTCCGGGAGGCTCCAGTGGGGAGGATGGGGTGTGAAGGTTCACCATGAAGGCTCAGGAAAAAATTGAGGCAAGACCTGTGGAAGGGTTCAGGTTTGGGACAGACTCACCCTAACTATGACATGGGGCTTCTGTGGGGGCTCAGAGGCAAGGACCCAAATGTGAGGACTCAGCTGGGGTTCAGGTGGCACTCACCTGTGCTGGTGCCTCCCTTTAGCACTAATTAGTACTCAAAACAATTGTTAAAGCACTAAACTTCAGACACATAACTTTATGAATGTACAAATTAAAAGGTATGTAAGGGCAGTTACATTCCTAGAGGTTTCTTCCTAACCTTTCTGAGGTTGAGTTTTCTTATCTATAAAACAGGAATAATCATATCTCACTTGTAGAGTCACTGTGAGGGTTAAATGAGAAAATGAATGTAAAGTTCTTAACACAGAACACAGTCAATAAATAATAGCTTTTTTTAAAAAAAGGTGTGTTTAGAAATGGAAGAGATGGAATGAAGCAAGGGAACGAGAGCCCAGAGCCCAGCCAGCAGCCCATGTTATCAGTCCTGGGGGCAGGAGCTGCTGACGGATCAATTTTTCTTCTCTTTAAGGAAGATTAGGTCGTATGAAGAGGTGACAACATCTTCCACAACGGGGAGAGAAGGCTGATAGCCTCTTTGGAAACATGCTGAAAATCTGTAGCTTATACACATTGCAATGTAAGCAGTAAAATAAGCTTATTCTCTAATAGTCATTAATAATAAAGGTCTAGGACAAAAAAATAAAGGTTTTTCATTGAGACATAACTGACAACATTGTGTAAGTTTAAGATGAACAACATACTAATTTGCTACACTTATATTGCAAGGTGACTGTTATCGTAGCATTATACTGCTTCCCATAATTATTTCTTCAGTGGTGGGAACAATTAAGATCTAATTACTTAGCAAGTTTAATATTTATAATACACTTCTGTTATCTTTCTTTTTTTAAAATGAAACTCACTAGTTCTTGAACTTTATCTCAGGACCCCTTGACACTTTTACAAATAATTGAGGACCCAGAGAGCTTCATTTAAGTGGGTTTTATCTATTGATATTCATTATATTTGAAGTTAAAACTGAGAGGAATTAAAAATATGTATCAATGTAAAATAACAATATCAACCTATCATATGTTAACAAAAAAATATGTCTGTGAAAAATAGCTATGTATTTACCAAAACGAAAACTTTAGTGAGGATTTTAGTGGCATTGTGCTACATTTTTGCAAATCTCTTTAATGTCTGGCTTCAGAGAAGACTTTTGGATTCTCATTATTGGTATATCTGCATTCAATCTGTTGCCATATGTGGTTTTAGTTGAAATATGTGAAGGAAACTCAGCCTTGCAATGTAAGTAGTTGGAAAAGGGAGAAGTATTTTAATATCCTCTTCAGTTTACTGTGGATATTCTTTGATACTACACCAAAACTTGGCAGGTATAGTTTCTTAAAGGCTATTGCAGTGTGTAATCTGAAACTCTATCAAGGAACTTTTCATATTCTGTTACATTAAAATCCATTGGTCTGTCATGCACTTTTTAAAATTACACGATACAAAAGACAAAACAAAGCAAAACACAGACACACACATTTATTAATGTCATTACTTGTCTCATCCTAATTGGGAAGCTTTCAAACTCGGGGTAGAAGTTTTCCACTTTCTAATTTTCACTTCAGAGCTCTAATTTTATCACTGGCAACAAAAATAATAACGGTCTTCCTTGAGGTGACAGGCTTCATTCACTTTCGAGAAATATATGCCAAAGACCCAAGTCTAAATCACTATTTTTTGTCATTTGTTCTTCTAAGTAAAACAAGAGTTCAGTGAGAAAAATGACTCTTGGCTTACAGCTCAATCCCGTTAAGTGCTTTTCCTTGGGAAAACGATCAAGCTTAGTATGCAGCAGCATGCTTTATATATACTTCCCATTTGTCAAACAAAATATTAAAAAGATGTACTCAAGGGTGGAAAGTTAACAAAGATTAATAATTTTATTGCTTCAGCAAGGATATTTTTAAGTGAAATTCGCCCCTACCCTGTTTTATTTTGTTTTTTTTACCATGTATGCATGGTGGCAGAGAAAAATACCAAGACTACTAGTACAGTTGAGCCACACCTTAATTCCCCCTTGGGTGCCAGCAGTTTTACCCACTACTGCGCTGCATCTCAAGTGCAAATAGCAGCCAAGTGAAAATGGCAAATAATTTGGTATTATTATGAACATTTTTTTGCCTTGTGGATTCCCTGTAAAGGTATTAGAGACCCCCAGGAATCTTTGAACAACACCTTGAGAATAGCTGAGAACTGATGCTTAAATTCAAATTAAAGAATTAGAATAGCCATATTAACTTTTCTTTTTAAATGTCCTTTTTTTTAAAATATCATTCAAGGTTTGTAAAATGCTCTCACAAATATCCCATGGAACAAAAGTAAAACCAACTCCATTTATGGCACTATCTGATTTACTTCCTCCAAAACAAGGGCGGGGGGAGGGGGGAGGCGGGTGCGGAGGGAGAAACACAAAGGGGGTGGGCCCATGGGAGTGTATCAGGCATGTGAAGTCATCCATCATGGTGTCATGACGAGCAGACACAGTCCTGGGACCACAGAGGCAAGTGGTGCTGGGAACTCAGGGCCCTTGTCACCTTCCCCCTGACAGTCTCACTAGCCACACAGCCCTCTCCACAGCACATGCACACACACACACACAGAGGCAGATGAGCCATGCACTTTGCCATGGCTAAGTTTATACAACATAAATGACAAGCCCAACCATAGTTATGTTCACACAATGTAATTATCCAGCCACACCAAAATTCCCAATAGTCAAACACCCAACCTTATTGCGCTCAAAACCAATTCACAATATTTTATATCTACAGTTGGAAAATTTCAGTGGCCATATCCCTAATCACAGTTATGTTCAAACTCTCGGTATGGCACATACAATGTGTATATATTGTTCACAAGGCAAGAGCACAAGTTTTGGAGACAGGCCAACCTGGGTTTGAGACAAGTTCAAGATCTAATACTTACTAGTTCTGTAACCTTGGGCCTGAGTCTTAGTCCTAGAAAATGGAGATAATCCCTACCTTGTAAACTTGAATGAGGATGATACAAAAAAATAGACACGAGACAGCACCTTGTCGGCCAGATGTGCCCTGGGGATCCAGCTGTAGCTGCCATGTATGGCTTTTGTCACCAGAGGGCACCAGGGCTCCAAGGTGTCCGTGGGGGTTGCTGGAAAAAACCATGCCAGAAAGTCCAGGCTTCTTGGGAAGGTTTCTTGAGGCCAGAGCTGACTGGTAAGGTGTGGGATTTGTATGAGGCTGCGCAGCCTCTGGGAAGCCCAGCTCAGGCCAGGAATGTGCTGCTGGGTAAGGTGGATACCTCCTGCAGGCTCCGGATCTCACCTGGGAAGAATGGGTGCTTACCACATCCCAGGCCCTCTTCTATGCCTACTTAACACACATTTAATCCTCACAACAGTACTATGATTGATAGACACCACTAATAGTATTCCTGGTGAGGAGTACTAAAGACACTGACGTCCCAGCTTACCCAGCTATGAAGACCCTGAGTACAAATGCAGGGAGCCTGGCTTCAGCACCTGTGTCCCTAACCACTGCCCTGCACTGCTTTCCCAGGGCTCCCTCCCCTCTCCCGTCCTGGAGCTTTTCCAGGACTCTCTGACCCCAGCTGTCTGCCCTGGAGCCAGAGCCAGCTGAACCTTTCCCCTCTTCCAGCCCGCTCCCTGCCTGTCCCTGGGCCAGCCTATGGTGAGAGGCTTATCAACCATGTGGGGGGGACAGATAAGGCAGGGCCCCCAGCTCGGCCTTATCCAGCCCTGCCATCCCAGCTGCTGAGAGCTGTGGGGGGCTGCCAGTAGATGGAGCCCCACCCACCCAGGCAGCTATATGCACTACCCATGCCCGGAGCCTATCACTCCCTGTGAGGTCATAGCTCCCTATGATGTCATCATTTGTAGTGACATCATTGCTCTACTCCTCTTTCTTGTCTGAAGGTGTTACTCAGATGAGAGTTGGGGTAGAGTGGAGTCAGGCAGGAGTCCTGTCCAGGTCAGCAGGCCGGGTTGGGCAGGACTGGAAAGGGGGTGGTTTCACAGGACCCTCCCCAGAGGGAATGGCTATTTTTGGTGTTGGCTGCTCCACTTATAGCTGCCCCTCTTCCTGTCTCTTCAACCCACAGAGGCTCTGGGTCCAGCAGGGGCAGGGAAGTGGGAGGAATCTAGGCCCACTCTAGACAGGGTGGCTCTGAGAGACAGCCTCTAGCTCTGAAGCAGCCCCCTGGTCCCCCAGGGAGGCCTGATCCTGGGGAAGTGGGCCCTTACATCCTGACTCTTGGAAAAGCAGTGAGGCAAGGAGGGATTATAAAGATGGCCAGACAGATGGACATAATCAGACCCACTCTGACAGTCACACACGTCAGCCTGCTGCAGTCTATGCTCATAGCCTCACACCAACACCACCACGTGCCATCAGCCATTCATTTTTCACAGCCATGCCCTCAGCCACACGTGGGCCATAGACTGTGACATCTGACCCACACTGACACACTGACACAACACATTGTCACATGTCCCATTTAGGAGAACAGGAACCCCCTTTCTCTCATGGCTGAATTCCTAGAGATTAGTACAATTCCCAGAATGTACCAGACGAACAGTTGTATGGTGGGTAAATGGGTGGTGTTGCAGCTGGAGGAAAAGCCTTATCTCCTGCAGCCCCTCTGGACCTCTCCAGACCCAAGACAGGAGCATCAAAGCACTTCTGCTGCTTCCTGCACCACCCCCAACCCCAAGTTTGGTGACGGCCCCTCCCCAGATAATACCAGTCACTAAAGGGACTTGGGTTGTGCAGGAGCACTGCTCCCTCCCCTCCAGGCCCTTCCCCGATGAACCTGGACATCGGCACTCCGAGAGTTGGATGTCAGGAACATTAAGTGGTCTAGATGTCGGGTTCCCTGGGCATTAGGCTCCCTGGGTGTTGGACACTGGGGGCTCTGGATACAGGGAACTTTGTGCTTGGGGTTCTCTATAGTGTTGGGGTTCTTGAATTCTGGACTCTGGGAGCACTAAAGTATTTAGGATTCTAGGTGTTGAATACTCTAGATATTGGGGCTGTCCCCCAGACAGGGCCAAAGTCAGTATTTCCAACCTGTATGCCTAATTTTACCTGAGGTCCAGCCTGGCACTGTGCTCTGAGCCCTGTGATTGGCTCATGCTCCCCCGATGGAAGGGGGCCAGAGAAACACAGCATGATGGCCTGAGGGACACGAGGAGCCCAAGACAGCTCTTGGATATGGAATCAATCTAACTTACTCCCTTGCATTGGGACAGGGCAGAGAAGGTGGCAGGTACTGATCACCAGGCTCTAAGTTCAAGGAAGGAAGAACCTGAGAGCAGAGCCCAAGTAGGCCACTCTCAGGCTCCTCCTGAGGCTGGGGCACCAAGGAGGTGGGGCCCAGGGGTCAGGCCAGGCTGCAGCCCAAAGCAGTAGCCACCTTCCCCCAGCTGCTCTGTAGGGCTCCTCAGCGCACCTCCGCCAATGTGCCCAACGTGGACACTTCCTATAGTGCCCTCCAGAAGTGGCCCAAGTCTGGCCTTAACCCTATTCCCACCAGACACACGCCTAAGCCGACTCTGTGCGTCCTAACAGAGGCCTGGATCCTACAAGCTGATGACGACAAATGAGGAAACCAGCCAGCACTGGGGCATCTGAGGCTGGGAGCAGCCTTCCCAGGAAATAGCATTGTAACTGGAGGCTCCCGAGACACACCTTAGCCCACAGTGGGTGGGGCCCAGCCTGCTGGCTGCCAGCGAGTGCTGCCCTGACCCGGGAAGAAGCAGGCCAGCAAGATGTCTGACCCCATCAGTCCTCTTGTCTGTCCTCAGCCTTATCCCCCTACTCTCCCCACAGTGGTCCAGGATGGCCACGCCCTTCCCATGCTGTGAACCAGCTGCCCAGGGCCAGGTGCTCACAGTCAGGGATGAAGACCAGCCCAGCTCTGACCTGGGCTTGGCCCAGACCTGCCTCCCTTGGGGCCTCTTTCTGGTTGGAAGAAAATCAACTGCTCTAGTCCCTGCCTTGTGGAGATGGCTTTTCAAACCAGAATCTTTCTCACAAGCTTTCCCTTGGAACTCAGCTCACTGGGAAGCCCTTTCTGGATCAAGGTGGGTAAAATACACACATCCATGAATGTCTCTGTAGGGATACAAATATACTTTGGATTATGTCATATTTGTCTAGCAAAATCCTCTTGGACAACACTTCCAACTTCCCCAAACACTCCAGGGAAAATCTTTCCCCCACTCCATGGCCTACAGTGCCAGTCTGCCCCCGGACTAGTCCCAAACTCTGTCTTCCTAATAAGGCCTCAGAGGGCGGACCCTGAGCATCTACCCCTACCCCCATCCCCACCCTAGGACCTGAGAGCTTCCTAGGGTCTGGCTCTGAGCATCCTGAACACGCTTCCCTTCCTGTGGACCCCTTAGGGTGAGGAGGGCCACGACAGTTCTCAAGACCTTCACTGACTCTCAATGCCCTCTTCTCAGGCCCCCACCCCACCAGCAGTCTGTCGGCCTAAGGGGGAAGGAAGCCATTGTCCCACCCTCCCACACCCTTCCTTGTCCCCACTCCACTACCTCTTCCAATAGCCTCCATCCTGCCTTCCCAGTGTGATGGCCCTTTTTGACAAGCCTCAGGAACTGGGAGGAAGGGTGGCACCAGAAACAAAATCTATGTCCTTGGAGGAGAGGCAAGGAGGGCTTGGACCAGATGTGCCCAGTCCCCAGAGTTGGGCACACACACCACTAAACAGTCTGTTGCAGTGCACACACAAACTGACTGTTCCACAAACACAGAGCCACCTACACAGATCCATGGGGTCAGGGCACAGACGCAAGAGACTATTCAGGTAGTGCGCGCGCGCGCACACACACACACACACACACACACACACACACACACACACCTGCAATTCATTCAGGAGAATATAAATCCCAAACATGCTATACCTGATAGATTTGGGGGTACAAAGTAAAAATGAAAATAATCTCACTGATGAGATAATGTATCTTCCCAGATCTGACCGAATCGCCAATGTTAATTGGTTATAAGTTCTGAGACATAGGGCCCTGGGGATGGTTCCTGGAATGGAGGGTGTGTGGCCAGAGAGCATTCCTGTTGGCAGAAGGTGTCTGTGCCTGATATCTGTTATCTTGTTCAGTGCCGCTGATTGTAAATAAAGTGGAATCGTGCAACTTTTGGCATATGTGCGTCTGCTTCTTGGAGGCTGATTGTCCCCAGTGAACAAATAAAACCAGTTTCCTGGGCAGACAACAGTGAGGAATGGACTCAGGGGGCACAGAGGATGCTGTCACTCCAGGCTGGGTCCCTTCTCCTGCAGATGTCCCACCCAGGCTGGGGCAACGCTGGTTCCTCTAACAGCCTATACTGACTGGCCCTTCCCCCTGAAAGCTGGTGGCTCTCACAAGGTGAGCAAATGTGGGATCATCTTTCTTCCAACAGCCAGCCGTTGAGGCCCAGAGGCAGCCTGGAGCAATGTGTTTCCGGGATATGCCTTTCCTTAGCTCATTCTCTCCATTTCACAGGGGAGGAAACTGAGGCTCAGCACAGCTTCTTTTGGCAGACTCCTTTAGCTACTATTGGAACTCAGGTTTGTCTTCCCAGGGAGGGAAGAGGGGGCCCAGGTTGGTGTCCGTGGTCCGGAAACACAGAGGTCAGAGTAGGGCTGACCAAGCCAGTGGTCCAGAGGAGGATCTTTGGAGAGAGGACTACTCCCAGGCCTCTAGTTCTAAGAAGTAGGACCCAGGCCTTACCCAGCTGTGCCCACAGTCCCCAGTGGCGCTGCTCCAAAGGGAATGGAATTTGCTCTGACTACTCTCTGGGGGGAACGCAGGCGCAGAATGCCGCGGGGGCCTGGCAGGCTAACTCCAGCCCCAGCCCCCCAAAGTGCCCCAGGCCTTCTGGCTTCATTCCAGCCTGGCCGAAGGGGACGACATCTGCTTCCTCCAAGGGCACCAGCTGGAGGACAGCGAGGCAGGGGCGGAGAAGGGGGCTTCTTTGTGGAACCCACTCCCCGGGGTTCGTGGGGATCAATCATCTGAGAGCCAGAACGACATGTAATTTTATTCACAGGGAGGAGGAGCCTGAGAAGTCGGGCAGCAGGGTGGGGATGAGACGGGGCGGGAGAGGAGGGTGAGCGCAGCCAGGGGAGCTGTTGTTCGGGGAGGGGAGGGACTTGGCTAGGTCTCCCAAGCCTTCTCCACTCTTCAAACTTTCACCAAACTCTTGGCCCCCGCCTCCCCGAAACCAAAACACAACAAGCCCTGAAGGAGCCGCGAGTGGAGCGGTGGGGCGGGCGGACTCGCGGAGGCGCTGAGGCTAGGGAGGCTGATGCAACTTTCCCTTTAAGAAAGCCACCTGGGCGCTCCGCGGTGCGGACCCAGCACGCCTGGGCCGGGGGGCTGCAGCATGGTAAGGGGCCGGGGAAAGGGGACGCTGCGGCCCGCGCCTCGGTCCATCCTACCGTCGGTCTGGATATTTGGTGGCTCCACTGGTCTGAGCCTCAGGACCAGCGTGCGTGCGTGTGTGTTTGAGATCGCGCATGCATGCGGGCATCTGTGGGTAATCTGTGAATGTGGGTGCACGCACGGGGATGTCTGTCTTGCCGCAAAGGTCGGGGGTAGGTGCGCGCGTCTGGTGTCACCGCTGTCACCAAGGAGCCGAAGCGGACGGGAACGGAGCAAGTGGGGGCGCTCCCGGAGGTGGCGGGGGGCGCTGCGTGCCGACGCCGGCTCGGGGGCGGAGGGCGCGGGGCTGTGCGGGTGGCGCCGGAGCCCAAGCCTGTCACTGTCCTTTTGGGGCGCCAGTGGGTCTGCGCCGGGGGGCCTGCGGGGCCGGAAACCGGAGCGCTATCCTCGCCCTGTGCGTGCGGGCTCCAGCTGCATCTCTTTTCCCCGCCGGCCGGCCTGGCTGCCTATCTGGCCCCTCCAGCCGGCCTGCCTCCCTATCTGCCCGCCCAGCCACTGGCCCGCGGCGTGTTCCCGCGCGCCCGCGTGTCCCGGAAAGCCGCACCTAGGGGTCCTGGTGCCCTCGTGCTCTCTTTGTCCGCAGCTCCCGGCCACAGCCTTGGGAAGGGACTACGGCCACGGATTTGGGAAGGGACTACGGCCGTGGAGTTCTCTGGGGGCTGCTACCCAGGGAAGGAGCCCCACCCCAACCTTCATTCCCGGTGCGCTTAGGGCGGGCCGGGGTGGCCGCAGGTGAGGGCAAGGGCCTAGCAGCCCGGGGCGCCCAGCCCCAGCCAGCGCCCCGCACCCCGCCACCACTGCGGGGCGGGAGAAGGCATTGGGACCGGGAGGAGACCGGAGGGGGGCTTGCCCGGAGGGCCGGGAGGGGCCGTAGCCGGCCGGGGGCGGGGCAAGGGGCGGGGACCTTGGCGGCCCGGTACTTTTCCACCGCAGGGGACGGGGGCGGGGCCGCCACCTCCCCACCAGCTGAGAGGCCCACACGTGGCGGCTGATGTAACGCCGGTCTCCCCACACCTCGCATCCCCATTAAAGCCGACGCGCCCACTTCGAGGAATCGGGGCGCTTCGGACGGCGCAGGAGCTCCGAAATCGACCCCGTCCCTGCCTGCCCGCCTCGGGGAGCCTTCGCGCTGTCGGCCAGCCGCCTCTTAAAGGAGTCGCGCCCCCTTTCGGGCCTGCTCCCCGCAGACCACGCCCCCTGGGGGGTGTCACTCTTAAAGGAGCCGCGTCCCCGGCTCTCTGACAACTCTTTCACAAAGCCTGGTCTATTTCTTTGCTGAAACAAGCTTAATGCAGCGGCCGCTAGAAAATAAAGCATGGGGATGGGGGGACCGAAGAGTGAAGGACAGAACGACCTGTGAGGTTAAATACCCCCAAAGAGAGGGAGCGTCAGAAGGTTGGAGAGTAGTGGGTGAGAGACTGGTTCTAGGAAGGGACTAATGGGCGGCACTGAGCATGCCCAAATGTTTCCAAGGACCTCAGAGAAAACGCCCCCTTACTCGGCCTACACTGCGCCTGCAGCGGTACCCGCTCAGTGCTCAGCCCTGGAGATACAGAAGAATCACGCCTCTGACCTGAAAGATCTCTCCAGCTGCTAGGGGAGCCAGATTTGGACACAAATAATCATGCCAAAATGCTACCTGTGCGCGTGATAATCAGACGTACACAGGTGCTTTGGGGAGGTACAGTGGGAAGGCTGACTGCAACTGGAAGGAGGAAGACTTCTTGAGGATAACAGTATTGGGACAGGTTTTGAAGATGGGTAGGATAGGGGGGAACTGCCAGAGCAAAGGCATGGAGGCAAGAGCCCTCTGGGAATGCCGAATAGCCCCACATGTCCACAAGTGGCTGCAGGTAGCCCACCTGGGCTCCAAGCAGAACTAAGGGCCCTCCCCTGCTCCCACAGCCTCTCCATTCTGTCACAGTGGAGATTAGACTACCTCCTTTCTCCTAAACTGTGAGTTCCTTGAAGACAGGGGAAGAGCCTGTCACCTTTCCATCCCTAGCAAGGACTCCAGGACTTGGCTCAGATGGACCCTTAAAATTGATTGACCTGACAGTCCTGTCTGAGGAAGAGGAAAGACTGAGCGGTGAGACTGTAAAGGTGAACCAGGTCCTGTGATTATTCCCTCACCATCTGCCCTCAGGTGGCTCACAGGCAACTCAAATCGAGCTCACCAACCCAGCTCATCCTCTCTCTGCTCCAAACCTGCAGCATCCCCAGCGTCCCTGTCTCTAGGACTGGCACTGGATTCTTCCTATGGCACCAGCAGAAGCCACAGACCCCTCATTTCCCTCACAGCTGACCCATGGCCAATTTATCACCAAGTCCTACCAATGTTACCTTCTGTATTTCTCAAATCTGTGCATCTCTGCCCACCTGACCCCACCCTCCTAATCCAAGCCTCATCTCTGGCCTGGCTATTCCTGAATGACTTCCCCACTCCCACTGTTCCTTCCCTTCAGTCCTTCCTCCACACCGTATCTAGGGTGGTATTTTCAAAATGCACACTCCACCATTCGCTCCTCCTCGCAGTTACAGATCTACTTTAAAGCCTTCAGTCGCTGCCATTGCCCTCCCGTAAAGACCAAAATCCAGACCCCAAAGGCCCTGACCCAGCTTATCTGTCCACTTGCATCTCCATCCACATTCATTACTTTCTCCCTGGCTGAGACCCCAGCCCCACAGTCTTTCATTTGCTTGAATCTCTCTTCCTCTTCCCTTCCTCATCATTGCCGGTTTTCCTAATTAAGTCCTTCTGACCCTTAAACATCACTTCCTCAGGGAAAGCCCTCTGTGACTCTCAAACAAGGCCAGCACCCCCTTTCTGCTGTAGGCTCTCATAAAAGGATTTTTCCCCCTCACACCCTTTATCTCAGTCTTTAATTATATACATTTGAGTCACCAGTTTCACTCGTTCCCCCTTGCCTGTAAGCTGTAGGAGGGCGCAGAGTTCTTGGTGCCTAGAACAGGTCTGGCACAAAGCAGGACTGAAATCAGTATTTGTGGAATAAATAATTAAATTGTGGCCAACCTGAAATGCTTGCTAAACAATCAAGGCCATATGCTGTTGGTTGTGAAGAACTGTTGGAGGGAATCAGAGCTTTTGGGCTTTGGGAAGATTAATGGATTGGAGGGGATGAAAATGCAGAGGACTTGTAGTAGAGTGAAAAATTAAGCAGAAACTTCAGAACTTACAAAAGAAGTGATATTAGCCCCATTCTCCAGACTGAGAAAACTGAGGCTCAGAGAGATGAAGTAACTTGCTGGAAGTCACATACCTAGTGAATGGCTAGGCCAGAATTCCAGCCCAGGCGTACCAGATTCAAGAACCCAAGCTCTTCACCCACTGCTTGTCAATGGTGGTCCATATATATAGGTTAGGGGCAGGTCTGCTGCCTGGGTAATGTGGATCCCTAACACCTAGAAGAGGGCCTGGCATCTCATGGGCATTCAACTGGTACTGTTAAATGGTTGAATGGGTACATTTAACAGAACCAGTAGAGGCAGGGGAAACAGCGAAGCTTTACACCCAACTCATTCTCCTGGAAGTAGCCGCTAAGCAGTTTTTTCTGCACTGATCTATAAACACCCTAAGTACAAGCACTGGATGTGCAGCCAGTGCTCAGGCATAATAGTGGGTGAGACTGGATTGTAGTGAAAACAATCTGTAGCCTAAGTTCCAGGGCCGAGTGTCCTCAGTTTACTCATCCAACCAGAGGGCATAATGATTGCTAACCCATGAGGTGGTTCTTAATAATGCCACCTGCTGTTATTACTATCATCATCATTATTATTCATTGCCTGAAGAGAAACAGCTTTGGGAGAGTCAAATCTAGGGTTTAGGGAGGGGTGTGGTGAGTGAGGAGGACAAGCGCATGATCTTTTAAGGGAGCACACCCCCTCTTCTCCTGACTGCCCCCAGAAGACCAAAGTCATGGTCAGGGACCTCTTTAGGAGGACACTCTGAGAGGCAGAGAGGCCAGCCTGTGTGCCTGACAAAAGGGAAATGGTTACAAGTCACAAGCCATATCCCTCCATGCCCTGGCCCTGAGGAGAACCCTGGGCAGGAGAGCTGGGGCCAGGGCAAAGGCCTGAGGAAGCCAAGCACTGATTTGCACAGGCTGAGAACTTTCCCCTCGTCTCTTCTAGGTATCCAGAGGAGGCTGAACGTCCTTGTCCCTCTGACCCAGGGTTTTCCACCCATAAGAGAATTCTCTGAGGCTCCCTGCGGGCTTGATTCCTCTGTAGCCTGTCAAAGACTGCGCTTCCGTGTGCATCTGACACTGAACCTTGTACACTGGCCTGGCATGTGGCCTATCCTTCCAATTGTTGGCTGCCCCTTTCAGCTCACCAGCCCCACACTGTCTTCTCAGGTGTATTCTACAAGGTCTTGGGCCGACCTGGACCCTCATTCCAGTACCTCACCCTCACCCATTTGCCTTCAATTCAGTTCTATCAACACTTCCTGCAAGCTGAGCACTGTGCTAGGTGCTGGGCTAAGAGCGTAAATGAAACACAGACTCAAAGCCCTCCAGGAAATCACCAAGTTGTGGTTGACAGACTTATAAGCAAATAAGTCTAATATGAGTTGATAAGGACTTAAGTTAAGAAGACTTAAGAAGTCTGCCCAGAAAAGAAAGGAGGAAGTAGTTTGTTCTTTCTGGTCGTGGTCAGGGAGAGCCCCAGGAAACGCTACAGAGAATAGGTGACATATTTAAGCATGGTCCTCAAGGGTTTGGAGAATTCCACCTGGACAAAGGAGGGAAGACATGGCAGGCAGGGGACAGCCTAAGCAAGGGCAGGGAGGCATGCCCACCCGTGGTGTGTCCGGTGTGCACTGAGCTTGTGGTCCAATCAGTGGCCTAACAACAAGGCCAGCTTCCCTGGAGCCAAACCTGAGTGGCACCAGGATGAGGAAAGAGCATCCTGGCCGCCTGGCTGCGGTGAATCCAAGCTGACTCCCCTTCAGGGGAAAGGTTGAAGCCATTCACACAGACGATGATGGAATTGGACCCTGTCCCAGTTCTGCATCATTTTTTATCTTTTATAGAACTGGGCATCTGGAGAGTCAAAAATAGACCTTTGCCCAGTGGGACAGGAAGCCTGGAGACCAAGGGATCTAGGGGAAGGGCTGGAAGGGCTAGCAAGGAGCTGCATGGAGGGTCATCCAGAGAGGAGCAAGATGGGAGATGGCTGGCGGAGGGCTGGGCCAGGGCAGGAGGGGAGCGAAGGGCTGCCGGGTGGTGGTCTGGGCCCCACACCAGCTGTTCTAGAGGGCCCCGAGGGCCACAGAAGGCCTGCCCCTGCCTTCCTGGCCAGTTCCTCACCCCACTCTCCTCTCTCTACAGCTCCTTAGGTCTGTGGTCTGAAAGGTGCTGGACAGAGAGCCTATAAGTTTGGTCCAGACTCCAGAGCCCCCAGCCTGCTGCCACCATGGTAGGAAAAGGTGCCAAAGGGATGCTGGTGAGTAAAAGAACCAGACTACAGGGAGGAAGGGGGACCTTTAACACTGTCCCTCTGGGGCCTTCCGCCAACTACTTGTCATGGCAGGAGGGCCTAGGAGGTGCCATGGGGTCACGATTCTGGTGTTGCTAGGGCTCCTGTTCCAGACCCTAGGCAGGCAGCCCCTTACCCAGCAGGTCAGGTGGTGCTACAGCTCCAAGCCTGCAGCAGGCCAGATTCTGCCACAGAACCTGCAAAGGTATGCCAGGAGGCAGGAGGCACACTCCCCATCCTCATCCCCATCCCCATCCCTGAGATGTTCTGGAGAGAAGGCTACAGCTGGTCCTGCGGGAGGACAGAAGGACACTTGGGGCTGTCCCATGGCTGGCACCTTGGCACTCTTCTGCCACCCCATGCTCTGCCTGCTCTGGGGAGTGTTCAGTATGTGCTCATCAAAGGGTCCTCAGACCCTGTCTAGTTTTCCTCTACTTCTCTGGTTCCTTCTTGCTCTGAAAAGTAACAACCTTTTGTTTTGAATCCTCTTCTGAGTTCTCTCAGAAAACCTCCCTTTTGCAAGCCATGGCCTTTCCTGTGCCCACTGCCTCAGAACTCAAGAGAGGAGGTGGTGAGGAGTTGAGAGAAACTGAGGCCAGGAGCCGGGCAGGGTGAGGGCTTGGAGGAGGAAGACTCGCTGACGGAAGGGGTGGGTTAGCACCAGAAGCAGGAAGCAGGAAAAGATGCCAGATCCTATCCCAAGGGCACTGGTTGTATTTGTCTCTCGGGATCTTGCCTCAGGGACAAGCTAGATTGGCAGCTGTCAGGGAGGAAGCCAGCCACCCAGCATGGCCCCTCGCTTGGTTCCCCCCTTCCCTACATCAGTTCTTTGTCGCTATTCTCATTCGGCTAAGGATTGATCGGCCTGGAGCCGACCCGAAGCAAGCCCTCTCACCCAAAGATTTCTGGGACTCAAAGAACCTGTTTTAAAGGAATGGTTTGGGGAATGGTGCTAGATGGTTCTGCTGCAGCGTCAGGAGCCCCACCCTGCCCGCTTCTGAACTTCAGCATCCAGTCCCTCAGGCCTAGTCCCACCTGACTTCTCCTGCTTGGAATAAGTCTGAATGAACTAAGCTCCTGAAAGTATTTCTGAGCCAACCTGATCTCTGGATGCTCAGCAATGAGCACAGAGGGAGGACTCTTGGCCTGAGCACTTGCGAAGGGTGGCTGCTGTGTGCTTTTGGGGAGCATACATAACCTCCCCTTTCCTGGAGAAGGTGTGGAATTGCCATGGGCCTGTCGTAGGGAGTTAGGGGTGGCTCTGCCCCTTCCTACATGAAGATTCTGAGTCCCACAAAACCCAAGAAACCCTCTGAGTGCTCCCTGGCTGCTCTTCTTTCTCTAGAGTGACCCTGAAAGGACTGTGCAGGCAGGCGAGCTGTGGGACCCCCGAAGGGAGCATGAATCACAGTGTCCCAGAATCCCTGACCGAGCTGAGCTTCCCAGACTCTGGGGGCGGCAGCATGGCCGGCAGTCTGTGGAAAGGAGTGCTGCCCTAGGACGCTGTTCCCAGCACCAGGATGTGCCTAAACATAGCTGGGGCTTGGTTTCCACCGTGCCCTCTGCCCTTTGGCTTCTGCCTGTCGCTGCATCTGAAGCCCACAGCGTCTGTCCCCTGGGCACTCCCTGTGGTTGCTGGAGATTCTATTCCTGCCATTTTTTCAGTCCCGCTGATGACCTTCTATTCTTGGGCCCCAGTTTGGATTTGAAGCCACCTCCTCTCAGTGCTGGTCTCGAGGACCAGCCTCTGAGGATTACCATCCAGGCCGGCTCCCCGGGCAGCCGAGCCAGCACTTGATTAGGTGCTTATGTCCCCTAAGGGCAAATGGCTAAGGATGCTCCTTGCAGAATGCCCCTCATCCAGATTCCCTGGGAGGGGCAGAAGTCAGGGTGTTGAGGGCCATGCATGTAAGCCACCTGGACAGTCCCAGGCCTGTGGCCTCTGTTGCCATTTACACCCTGGTTTGCGGGGAGTGGGCAGCTGGCCCCTGCCACGGGGTCCTCACCTGCATCCTCTTGCCCCAGGTTTGGGTGTGAGGACTTGGATCCCTCGTCCCTTCAGTGCCAGCAGGGTTGCCATCCTTGGAGCCTTTGCCTGGCTCCTCATGCGTCAGATGCCCTGTGGAGGAGCCAGCCACTTCCAGCACGTGCCCAGGCCCACATGCCTCCTTCCCGTGTCCCTCTCCCCCACTCCCAGCCCAGATGGTCTCTGCCAGGCTAGCTCAGCTGCCTCCCTCATGCCTGAGCAGCTCCTAGGACAGGGACATGTGAGAACCCAGCTGGCCAGGGTGCCTCCAAGCTTGGGAGCAGCTGGGATGCTTGGGGGAACAGGGGGTGGGCGGGGCGGGTGGTCCTTTCATGCATACCTAGCGCCTCTGTAAAAGTGTGGGGTGGGGCTGCCTAGGGCTCAGAGGACAGGGAGCTAGAAAAGGGGAGTCCAGGACAGGAGAGCCCCACTGGATCAACTTTACCCCAGGGACTCACACCAAGTTCACAAACTGGTCAACCCAGTCCCCTCCCCTGTGCCCACTCCCCACTTGCAGAGTCATGGGCCACAGAGGCCTTGATGAGCCTGCTTGGCCTCTCCCGTGTCTTTGAGCGCACTGACTGCTTCTGCCACTGGGAGGCCTTGTGATGAATAAAAGCAGAGTCACCTGGCCTAGGGCCCTGGGTGCCAGAAAATCTAAATCATCCCAGAAGGCTTTGCAAGCTGCACAGGCCACCTGGGGCTGCCCCACCCTGACAGGTTCTGTTATGCTTTGGCATGAGGGTTTGGGCACATCTTATCTGCGCTATCCATCACAAGTCCTGGCACACAGTGGGTGCTCACCCAGACCAGTCCTGGCATGTGGCAAGTACTCAACTAGTATAGGCTTGGCACATATTGGGAGCTCACCAAGCAGGGTCTGGCAAATGTTGGGCACTTCCTTGGTAGAGAGCCTGTCACCTCCTAGGCACTCACCTACTAGTGTGAGACCCCCAGCATGTGGCAAGTGCTCAACTAGTACAGACTTGGCACACAGTAGGCACTCCCTTAGTATAGAGCCTTTTGTGCAGTGGGTACTCAGCTATCACAGTGCCAGGCACACAGTGGGTGCTCATCCTGCTCAGGGCTGGGCATACAGTGGGTCTTCACAGGTCCTGGCCTGTGAGGTATACATGGGGCACTCCTCTAGTATAGGGCCTAGCACACCACAGGGGCTTGCTGGCATGGGGCTGGCACACAGTGGGTACTCTCTTAGCACAGACTTGACATGCTGTGTAGTCTTCTAGTGTTGGACTTGGTGTACAGTCAGCACTGCAAACATGGGTCCTGGCACACCGTGGGTGCTTTCCAAGCACAGGGCTCTACCCAGTAGGTATTATCCTAGCTTGGGGGCAGGCACACTGTGGGAACTCTTCTTGTATAAGGCCTAGCACACAGTGGGCGCTCTCCTCACCAGGACAGCCTCAGCAGTGACCTAGATGACCAGGTAGATGATTCTAGATATGCATTTACCCCTCCCCAGTGAAATGGACAGTATCAAGATCCAGAGGAAAAGGCTTGACCTTCCTCAGGCCTCCTCTCTGGACCTAGGACTCTGCCATCCCTCTCCCTTGGGCTTGTTTCCCTATGTACCTACATATAGCTGGGGCTTGGTTTCCGCTGTGCCCTCTACCCTTCAGCTTCTGCCCGTCGCTGCTGCATCTGACCCAGGGGCCGTGGAGCCCCCCTACTCAGTCCTGTGCCCTCCCCTCCCTTCACACAGCTTCCCTCCCTCTAACCCCAGTTCTAGCTCAGCAGGACCTTCCCCTGGAGTCATAGGGCTCAGCAAAGCAGCTAGACTCCTTGCCCCTCTGGAAGCAGGCCTACTCTTATTAAGAAAAGTCAGAGGCAGGGGTTGGGGGAGTCAGTCTCCCTAAGTGGGGCCGGAGCAGCTGGATCCCACTAATGAGGCCTCATTACAGCCAGGGCCCAGCTGGGCTGCTGCCGTCTCCTGTCCCCATGGCCAGAGCCAGTGAAAGCTGTCCAGCCAGGGCTGCCTGTTCTGGGCACCCTGCCCAGGCCAGGGCATCCAGAGCCCAGAGCCCACCCTGGGTGGAAGTGAGCATCGGGCACCACGGGTGACTGGGCCTTTCTGGAGCCAGGGGCCCAACCAGGGCCTTGGCCTCAGTCTGCGCCTACAGGAAGTCAGCGGAGCATATCTGGGGACCTGGCTGCATGGGGCTGGCCCAGTGAGTGGCTGAGTCAGGGGGTCTCAGGCCATTCCTAGGAGACCTGCTTGAGCCAGTGCTGGTCTCCATCTTCCCTCCCCAAAATGGGGATGATTATGTATCTACATCAAGGGATTACTGGCAAGGTTAAATGAGTTAATATATGTAAAGTGTTTAGGACAGTGTCTGGCTCATAGTAAGCACTTAATATGTATTATCTACTACTATTATTACTAAATGCTCACTAGGTTCAATGATGGATGGATATTACCCCCATTTTAAAGATGAAGAAACTGAGACCAGACATGTTAAGTAACTTCCCTAAGGTAGATATGATAAAAAACTGGCAGAGCTGGGGTTTGAACCCAGACCTATCTGACTCTAAAGCCTGTGCCCTTTTCTTTTTAATGCCATTCTGCCATGTTCCCTGTGGGGTCACCACACTTACCAAACTCCCAGAAAGCTATTCTTTACATCAGAATCCATGCATGCTTCCATTTGATGGATATTTACTAAGATCCAACCATGTATCAGGCCCTCTGCCCACGTGTTGATTTCCAAAGAGAGCTGTGCCTTCCCAGGACCAGAGTACTCATGTCCACCTTCCTGGCCACTGGTTGGTGTCTCAGCATCATCTGGAGACTGACCAGTGAGCGTGGCCTCAGAGAAGAGGAATAGGTTGGGTCTTGGTGACACCTGCTGGGCAGTGCCCAGCCCTTGCCACCTGCACTCCCAGAGCAACACTTTAGGCTCTGGGCAATGCTGCAGGACTCCCCAGGGGGCCTGTTCCTCGGCCCCACTTTGTCAGCACTTTGTGGTGACCACCCTCTTGGCCAATGCCATCTTTCTTTGGACAGGTAAGAGTGCAGTTCACTAGGTCAGAGCTTCCTTGCATAGTCAGTCACATGCTCCTACAGGGACACCCCATCATCTTGGCTACCTGGGGGACCCCCAACTCCGGGCAGACAGCCCGCAGCCCACACCACCCTAAGAAGACTGAGGTGCTTTGGTAGTGCCCTGTGGACTGTGCCCTCACTTCCTCCTACCTCTTCACCAGCACTAGTCCCCATGGCACTGAGCCACCCTAGCAGGACGCTTATGGGCTCAGAAGCATCTGGGTCCCGAGGCTGGCTCTGGGAGGAGAGGTTGCTGCTCTCTCACTCTCTCCTGCACTCACACTGCCTCACTCTGGTTGTGAGTGTGTGTGTGTGTGTTTTGTTCCAATAACTTGCTGGGAACAAGGGAAAAACACAACAAACCCCACGCCTCACTCTAGCTCTGGAGCACCCGCGCTGGGCTGCATGGGGACTGGCCGGAGGGGGAGGGCCAGGGGAGGGGTAGGCAGAGCTTCGGAAGGAGATGAGGTGAAAGTAATCGACGCTGCCCAGCAGCAGTGGGAGAGGCAGGGGATGCGGCAGTGTCGCTGGGAGCTGGCAGAGGTGTGAATGAGCTGCGGAGACTCACCAGAGCTCCGCTCTGGGCGCTCAGACTGGGATGGCCATGGCTCACGGACCTGTGGCCCCCTCCTCCCCAGAACAGGTCAGTCATCTTCCAGAAGGTCTAGCCCCCTCCCTGGCACCAGGCAGGCTGGGAGGCTGGGCTGGGGGTGGGGAGAGGGGCTGAGCGGTCTGTGCCAGGGAGGTACAGGCACAGCCAGCGAGGGAGATGGACACCAGCAAAAGTGACCCAGAAAGTTGCAGCTGTGCAAAGGAGTGTGGGAAGAGGTAGCGGGGTGGTGGGGGCCTCAGGGGGGCTAGTGGGGGTGTGAGGGCTCCCCCAGCCCAAGGACCTGCTGAGAATCTGCTCTGTGTATCAAAGCTGCATTGTCCTAGCTCCCGGGGAGACGGGCCGGAGGTGCCCAGGAATTGTACTAATCAATACAGCCACATTGTCTGTGCCACAGCAGTTACTCCTATGGGGAGAGTGAGGGGGCAGGGGCATGTGGTGCATGGACTCAGTGGTGAGGATGGGGGAGGGGATGGGTTGAGAGTGTCAGCTAGGAGGAGAGAGACCCCACGGAACATTCACCAGTGTCCAGGGCAGGTGCCTGGATGGGGTGGTAGCCTGTGTGCCCTCTTCCCTGGAAGCTGGGGCGAGGCGAATGTCAGGCACCATGGGGCTGATGGCAGCGAGGATGAGGGGACCAGGAGAACCACTTTCCTCCCCTGTAGGGCATCCTGACTTGAGCTGCAGAAGGCAAGAGAAGGAGTGTCTTCTGAGGAGACGTCATGGGTTGGGTTTGGGAGAAGCATTATGTAGGACTGCCCTCAAACCTCATGACTGCCAGGGCTAAAAACCAAAGCCATTTCCCCGAGTGCCAACCTGCTGCCAGCCAACTTGGGTAGAGGCTGCCTAGGGCTGCCACAGCAAGGGCAGGGCTGCTGGCCTTCTCCAGGGCAGAGGAAGGCCCACCCAGTGCTCCCCACCACTGCTCCCTAGGGCCTGGAATGGAGCCTGGCCTGCCTGGGGTACATCTTCTGTCCACTGGCTGTCCACAATATTGGCAGGTCTCTCTCTGCTAATCAGAGACAAAACTGCACAGAACATGTCCTACCCTCTCTCACCTGCTGTATGAAGGCCTGGACTCCTGACAGGTGCCCAGAGATTGCTCTGAGGTTTTCCTTCTGAGGTTTCCCCCTGTGTATACTGCTCAGGCCCGGGGTAGATTTTCCCGTGGTCCTGCTCCTCCAGCCCTGGCCCTGGACAGGATAAGCAGAGCCAGATGAAGGACACAAGGCCCTGTCATTGCAAGGCAGGTGCTCCCTAGGAGCCAGTCTGGACCCAGGACTGATGGGAGAGGACTTGGAGAAATAAGAATCTAGCAGTACAAGGAAATTGTAGGGTCTTCTGAGGCAGCCACAATTTACTGTAATGGCTGTTCCGCCTAAATTCCACTGGGGCTCAGACAAAGTTGCCAGTGATCTGGATTTGGCTCAAGGTCAGTTTGGACTGTGGGGTCTTGCCTGTTCTCCTCCATAAAGTTTGTCTTGGATGGGACTTCATCCCATGAGCAAACCCTGGGGCTGCAGAGTCCTGAACAAGAAGCCTGCTGGATCCTGAGAGAGGCCCGCCCAGCCAGGGCAGCTCCAGGATTCCTCAGTGTCCACTGAGAGCAGGAGGAGGGAGCTCATGATTCACAAAAATACCCAGTGGACACAGATCTAGGAGGGCGGGCATCAGGAGCCAGAGTGGAGTCACAACCCAGGGAAGAAATCTGGGCCCTCTCTGAGTCCCAGCACGAGAGGAGGGCTGAATCATGTGGCCGTGGGTGCCTCTGGGAGCGGGCTTTGTGGCTCTGTTTCCTCTTTACACCTTGCTGTACTTCCCAGTTCCTTTTTTCTGATAAGCTTATAATGCATTTATAATCAGAAAAAAAGCAATAACATTTTTTTAAGTCATTTAGAAAGCTAGTGGGAACTAAAGGACAATAAGGCAAGGTCAGAAATAGTAAAATTCTAGGCAAGGCAGAATTACAGAATATTAGTAGGTCGGTTCAGGTTGCCTAATCTACTCCCTGATTTCATAGACAAGGATACAGAGATGCTGAGAGTACAAATGACTTGCCCAGGGTCACAGGATCCTAGAACATTAGGGTTTAAACCCCAGCACAGGGTCCTGCCCCACCGAGCTCAGAGCGTAGTGGGAGATCTGGATTCTGCACTCAAAGCTGAGCATTCAGCCTTAATTCCAGAGGAGAGAATAAGCTAGGCAGAGGGCTATGTAAAAGACTTATGTAAGTGACCGCTCCGTGTGGCGCACTCAACGGGGCAGGGATAGGGGTGGGAGGTTGTTAGCCCAAGACAGTGCACAGGTCCTTGTGCAGAGCTAGGCACTGCTGCCTCTGAGGGGACCACTTCTGAGAGAAGGGACACCTGAGGGTCTCGTGTGTGTGTGTGTCTGTGTGTGTGCACGCACGTCTATGCACAGCGGGCATAATGGAGGACAATCAGCCAGCTCCCCCCACTCGGCCTTGGCAACAAAGCCCCAAAGCCTGCGCTCTGCCTACACTGGGGGAACTCAGACACAGGGCAAGTCGGCCCTGTCCTGAAGACCACTTACCTGGCCCATGGTCGGGGGTGGGAGGGGTGGGCAGAGGTGAGGATCGAGGCTATCGGGGAATCTGGGGAGGAGGTGCCAACCCAAAGGGGTACCATGTCACCACAGTTTAGTTCACCACTGAGGTGTGAGGGAGGGAGAGAGAGCAGCAAGAAGCAGACAGTGGGAAGTGGGTGACGGCGGGCAGCAGAAGCCTGGAGCCTGGCCAGATGGTGAGGCTGAGCTGGGCCAGGCAGACAGGCGGCTGGTCTAGGTCAAACCGTGACCACAAACGGGTCCTTTGGTGGGCACCTCGGTGCCTACGGCCCCTGCAGAGACGGTTAATATCAATGGGGCAGCCATCTACACAGCAGATCAAGAAAATGAAAGACTCAGAATAGGGAAGATTATGCAAGGAGAGAAAAAAACTATGCAGCATTGAAAAAGGCTTGCCCACTGTAGGCTTTGCTCACCTAAAAGGAAGCTAAGGGGTGTCCCCAGAGAAGGGCCAGGGAAGGAGGGAACTTGGGCCCCCAGAACCCCCGCAGAGCATTTTGGAGATCCTGTCCTCCCCTGTGCTTGGCAAAAGGTAGGCTTGCTCCCTCCTCTGAGAGCTGAGCACTTACCAGCCAAGCCGCGTCAACATAACTGGAATTGAAGCCTGAGGCCTCGCTGGGGGCGAGGCTCCCAGGGCAGTGCCCATCCACGGCTCCTGCAGTCGGGGCCCCACAGTGCTGACACTCAGGGACAGGGAGCAGCTGCTCCTGCTGGGCTCTTCCCACACTGCTTGCAGGGTGTTACTTCACTGACCTCCAGCTCCTTCCGCACAGCAGATCCCTAGTGTTGTCAGGGACTGCCCGCCAGAGCCCAGTCCCCACCTCCCGGTTCCAGGCCCCTGTCCCAGGGGCTCTGGCCAGCATAGCTGAACTGGTCAGCTCAAGGCTCAGCGGCGTGCTGCTCATTAACAGAGTAGCGGCTGGCTCTTGAGGGCTCAGTCAAGCGGCTGCCTATGGCACGTGGCTGGGGACATCACTGTCCTCCCTGTCCCCATCCACACCAGGGAAGGAGTAGATCTCAGAGATCCAAGTCCGGTCCTGCAGCTGGATTTGGTCAGAGGGCTGGGCCAGGACAGGGGCCTCAAACTTCAAGCCTAGGGGACACAGGTCTCTGCAAGGGGCTTTGCCCTTGTCCTGCCCTTGAGGCCAGTCATGGATCTTCAGTTGTCTCTTTTACCACTGTGACTGCCGCTTCCTGGCCCCACACACATACTCTGCAGCTGCCACAATACCCCATTGTGCCCCTAAGTAAACAAGTCTTGGACAGAATAAAACTGTTATTGTAGGATGAACATATAGGTGCCCTATTTGGCCAGGATTTATTTGGAAATGGATTAACTACCCCAAGAAGACATCACACCCTCCCAAAAAATGCCCTCCAACCCTGCTAGGCCTGCCCCAAAGAAGCCCCTGGGAAGTGGTGACAGTCTCAGGCCCCAGAGCCAAGAATCCTATCTGTAGGGGCCTGTCACATACAGCACCGCGGGCCATGAGCCACCCTTTCCCAGAATCACACTGGCCTTCAAGCCTTTTCGCTTAGGGAGGCCTTCCCTGACCTCACCCTGCCCCCACCCCACTCCTTGTCCTTCTTCCTTACTCTTGGGACTTGAGAAATTCCCTCTTGTGGTCACACTGAAGTTGCATGTAAAAGTTATGTATTTGTTTAGCTCATTAATGTCTTGTTCCCCAACCAGACTTCTAGCTCCGAATGAGTAGGGGAGTCTGTTTTGTTCACTGCTGAATTCCCAATGTCTAGTTCAGGACCTGACACACAGTAGGTGTTAGGAAATCTCTGTGGTTGCATGAATGAATGTACACAGCCTGCCAACTTGCTCTGGGTGTCCCTTGAAGGGGACCCCACAGTTCCTGGTGCTATGCCTCCAAACCTCCCAGGAAGTAAGGGGTCAGCGTCTCCTCTGGAGGTAATACTGGGTTGGGTGTGCAGGGTGGTCACTCCACAAAGGTGTCTCTGCTGTGGAGCCACAGTGTGCAAGCCCGAAGCGGCAAAGTGTGCGCACCATGGGAGCAAAGGGTGCGTGGCCGGGGCCTCCGTCAGGCGCTGGTGCCTCCTATGTCTGCATTCCAAACTGGGCCTTTCTGGAAGGTGCATAGGTCCCAGTGAGGCCATTCCTCCCTTCTCGTTTGTCGGTCAGGGTCAGGGTCTGACAGCATTTCAAAGCACCAAGCCTCTTTGTTTATTGGGCAGCATGATGTTCCTTGAATATGTCTCTTTCAAGCTGAGGATCGGCGTCGCTGCATCCTTAGGGGCTGTGCTCCTCTGTTTCTGATCCTGGGTCTCTTCCAGGGACTCCTGTCCATTTCTCTCAGGAGACTAGCCCATCTCTGGGAGGCTGCTCTGTCACTCAAGGACTCTGTGCTTCTCTATTGGGGGCTCTTGGGGTCCCTATGTCTCTTAGGCCCTCTGACTCCTTGGGCTCTGGCTCAGGGTGGCCTGACGTCCTGCTCACTAGGGGAGGGAGTGGAAGGGACATGGTACAGGGAGGGGGCACGTTCACACTTATAAAGGCCCTTACTGAGCCAGTTCCAGCTCTGGGTTTGGGATTCCAAAAGGGGCTGTCCTCAGAAGCCCCCCAGCCCAGCCCTGCTGTTCCCCAAGGTAGGCCCAGCATCCTTCCTTGGGGCAAATCCCCTCATCAGCCCCTCCTGCCCAGCTCTCTCCACTGCAGCCCACCCCATCTAAGCTCAGAGACCCTATTCCAGAGTCACTCCATCTGTCTCCCTTAGCAGAGTCTGTCCTCCAAGTCTGGTGTGGTGCCTACAACTCTGGTCTCCTCCCCCAACTCATGGCCAACACCACCTAGCCCAGGTCAGCTTCCCCAGGGCCCCCTCCCCAGCCAAGGGCACTAGCAATGGTTCCCCTGGGCCCTCCCACCCTGAGCCTGAGTATGCCCTCACTAGGTCTGACCCAGCTCACTGGCTGCCCTCATGTCCCTACCCCACAGCCGTGCCCACCCTGTGCCCTCAGGAAAATGCCTTCAGCTGGGGCAGGGGTCCAGCCTCCCCTCCCCCACAGCCGCCTGCCGCAGGGCAGCGTGCTCAGCCTGGCGATGTGGCGGCGGCGGGTGGGGGGGGCTGTCTGGACACAGGCCCCTTTGTGCCCAACCCGACTTGGCTGCTTGGTATGAGGCTCAGCTGCTCCCAGATGCTCACCCAGAGGGAGAGGGGAGAATTTGGAGGGGTGGGATCTGGGGCTCTCAACTGCAGTTCCCCCTCAGTGTCCCACCTCTCCGATATTGGCAGTAGCTCCTCAGGTGGGCTGGTGCCCCTGGCACGGGGTGCTGGGGGGCTGGTGAGGAAGGCCCTGCTTGGCACCCTCTGGCAGCTGCTCCTCCCTTCTCCCCTTTCTGCCAGGCCTGCTCTGCAGCTCCTGCCAGCAGAGGGGAAGCCCGAGGTGGGGGTGGGGCTTGGAGGGTCCCTGGTGTCCCCACTGGGGGCAGCCCTGAGGGTCAGGCATGGGAGCTCAAATGCCTTGCTGATAGTAGCTTCTCTCCTGTCCCTACAGAATGGTGCTGTGCCCAGCGAGGCCACCAAGAGGGACCAGAACCTCAAACGGGGCAACTGGGGCAACCAGATCGAGTTTGTACTGACGAGCGTGGGCTATGCCGTAGGCCTGGGCAATGTGTGGCGCTTCCCATACCTCTGCTATCGCAACGGGGGAGGTACCCAGTGGGCACAGGGCAGGGACCAACGCTTGGATAGAGCCTACCACGAGGGCCCAGGCCACCTCTCTGAGGCAGACCCATTTTGGACAGGAGGCAGACCCATTTTGGACAGGCTGGCCTCCGGCCCTGTTCTCCTTTGCCCCCATCCCCAGCTTAGGTACCCTTTACCTAAGGCACAGACCACCCCCTGATGCTGCCAGCCTGCTCCCTGGAGGTGAGGAAGGTGGAGAAAAGCTCCCCAGCCTGCCTCCACCCCTGTCTTACACCTGCCATGTTTCAATAGCCCTCCAAATGTTTCAGGGACATTTGAGGATCCCAGGGACTTACATCTGTGCAATTGCTTGATTAAGCCATCAAAGCCAAACATTGTGGCTCTGGGGTCTGAGTTCTGCTCAGAGCAGACTTTCCAGGGAGCCTCTGTCAAGTTGAGATATAGGCTGTGGGTAGTGGACCTCAGGCCCGGGCTCCTACTCAGTGCACGTCGCACCCTCCTTGGGTCCTAGCCAGTTGCAGAGGTTATGCTGTTGGGTTCTGAGCAGGAAGAGGGTGGGATCCCCCAAGCCTGCCCCTGAGCCAGCCCTCTCCCTGCCTGCCAGGCGCCTTCATGTTCCCTTACTTCATCATGCTGATATTCTGCGGGATCCCTCTCTTCTTCATGGAACTCTCTTTTGGCCAGTTTGCAAGTCAGGGCTGCCTAGGGGTCTGGAGGATCAGCCCCATGTTCAAAGGTGAGGCCTGGGTGGGGTACACACACACACACACACACACACACACACACAAACACACACACACACGCCTCTGCGGGCCATGCTGATTCTCCCATCTGTATAAACACACCAACCCCCGTGGAGCCCTGGTGCTGACCCCAAGCCTCACATCAATGGCCAAGGCTATGGACACATGCCAGGATCCCTGTTTACTTGGCCTCCACTCTCCCCTCCTTTCACGTGTACACACAAAACCCCTTTGGCCCCTGGTGTGCCCCTGCCCCTTGACCCATCCCTACTGCGGCCCTCCACGAAAGCCCACCCTTTGGGCCCTTCAAAATTAACCTTACCTCCTTCAACAAGATGTGTGGGGCTTCATTCCCGCGTCCTCCCCAGGTGTGGGCTACGGCATGATGGTGGTGTCTACGTACATCGGCATTTACTACAACGTGGTCATCTGCATCGCCTTCTACTACTTCTTCTCATCCATGACGCACGTGCTGCCCTGGGCCTACTGCAGTAACCCCTGGAACACGCCTGACTGTGCCGGCGTGCTGGACACCTCCAACCTCACCAACGGCTCCCAGCCTGCCACCCTGCCCGGCAACCTCTCCCACCTGCTCAACCACACCCTCCAAAGGACCAGCCCCAGTGAGGAGTACTGGAGGTGAGGCTCCTGATGGACCTGGGCTGGGGGACACCGGTGCCAGCCCTCAGCCCTCCCTCTCACCATCAGGTAACCCTCTGCAGACTAGGTAGGGTGCTGGGAAGGAGCAGGGTAGAGGTATGTGAAGAGGTTTTGGAATTCACAGAGTGATTCAGGAGAAAAGGCTGACTCGCCAGAGAACAACAGAAGATGGGTTGTTGAGTGGGGATGTCCTTACAAAGTAGCAGTGAGCAAGGGCTCCAGCAGTCAGGCAGTTCTGCAGAGGAGAGTCAGGGAATAGGGAGTGACTTCCTAATGGGAAGAACAGCATGGGCAAAGGCCCTGGGTCCCAGATGAGCAGAGGCTGAGTCAGCAGTCCTGAGACCGAGGAGAGCCTGTTCCAATGAGAGTAACAGGTGTGTGCGGAGCTCATGGGCCATGAAGCAGCCTAGGAGGGGGTACTGGACTTCTTGGAGAACTTAGAGGAATTAAGTTTAGACTTAAGGGGCATGGGAGTTTCCTGTGCCCAGGACTGTCGTCATCAAGCTGTTCTTAGGAAAGACAGCCTGACACCACTCTGTCCCTAGTGACAGAGATGGGTGTCTCAGGGCTGGCTGAAGAGAAGCTGCAACTGGAGGTGTTCTGGAACACCTTGCCACAGCTGGGTGGTATGAGGGCTCAGCAGAACATCCTAGAGGAAATTACCCATGTCCTGTTGAGGAACCCATGGGAAGAGGGCTTTAGGGACTGGTGGGTAGGCCTCTTCATTCATTCCATAAACATTTATGGTGTCTGCTCTGCCAGTCTCATGTGCCCACAGGGTAGGGATGGCCCAGAGCCCCTGGCCTAGAAGTTCACAGTCTAGTGGGCTAGCTAATCAGACAAAACAAAAAAATACAAGGAATCCAGATTGGTAAAGAAGAAGTTAAACTGTCACTATTTGCAGATGACATGATACTGTACATAAAAAGGTCAGGTGCCTCAGGGAAGGTATATGCAGAAGTGTGGTGGGGGCACAGAGGGGGTGGCGGTTATTTCTAAGGGGATGCAGGTAAGAGTAGGTGGTCAAGAAGGCTTCCCAGAGAGAGGGAAGTGCAGAACGGATTGGGAGAGACAAGGGCAGGTGAGCTGAGGCCAGGAAGTAGCAGACTGGAGCTGAAGTCAGGGACAGGTGAGCACTGAGTATTAACACAGAAGAGACCAGAGGCAGCCTAAAGCACAGGGCTCCCCATGCCAGGCTAAGGGCTTGAGGCTTTCTCCACTGTGTGGAAAAGAGCCATAGGTGAGATGGCCAAGCCCTAGTGATACTTGAAGCCCTAGCAGGTTGATATCCTCTAAGCCCAGCACCAGTTCTCAGACCCTACAGGGTCACGCTTCCCTGTGCCAGCCTCTGTGCTGGGCTGTAGGCATTCAAAAATGGCTGTGGTCGCCCCCCTCAGGAGCTCATGGTGTAGGCAGCAGAGCCACTGCCTGCGTGTGCGAGGCAACAAAACCCTCTGGGCAGACTCAGGTGCTCGGTCACCGGACAGATCTTTTCTTAAGCACCAAGGAGGTGCCAGGCACTGTACTCCAAGGGGAGACAGAGCTGGCACTGACACAGACCCTGCCCTCACAGAGCTCACATCTAATGGGAAAACTAAGCAAACAGCCGCCAATTTGAGGTGTGGTACGGACTGGACAACTCGGTCAGGACAGGGGATGAGCCTTCTTGGAAGCCCGCAGAAGCACCAAGCCCCATCCATACCCCCAGAGATGCTCCAGAAGCTCTCACCCCAGGGGCCATCTGCCTGGGATTCCTGGCCAGGTAGAGCCACCCAGGACAAAGCTCTGGATGGTTCACCTAGTGTGACCAGAGGGGAAGAGCCCTCAAAGGAAACTGGTTGTGGGTTGGGGGCTCATCGGGTGGCCAGTTGAACTCTACTCCGGCAGGGGCTGGAGCCGGGCTGCCTAACCAGCTGCAGTTCGAGGCAGGACTCCTGCCCTGCAGCATGGCTCCCTGCTGCCCCCTCCTGGGGAGCCTGGGAAATGACCCTTGAGAGGACGGCCCAGGCTGGCTTCAGCAAGGATGTGAGCAGAGCAAGCATCCCTATTCTTGGGCACTTCCTATGAGCCACGCATATTATCTCATATAGTATTATCCCTATTTTCAGATTCAGAGACTGACATTCAGAGGTTAAGGAACAAGGCAGCAATTCTGCATCAGGAAGTGTATTCTCCTCTGTGCCCAGTGCCTGGTGGGAATCAGGCAGCGTGAAGTAACTC